>NC_139239.1:19324990-19997496 GCF_977018435.1 Lepisma saccharinum
TTGCGTCTTTATCTTTTATTTTTTCTTGTTTTTCTTTTTTTGGTATCTTAATGTTATTAGTTCTTATATATTTCATTTCTTGGTATCTTAATGTTTTTTAGTTTTTATATATTTAACATACAGTTAGCTATAATATCAATTTATAAAATAGAAAGTAGAGATGGTTAAGTGGAAGAAAAGGCTTGTGCCTTAACTTCGCCATCCAAAACAAGGAATAAATAAATAAATAAATTATATAAATCATAGATTTTATTATCACGTAGAACATCCATGCCCAGGCCGGGATTCAAACCCGGGACCCCTGGCGTCGTAGCTCGAAATATGTATTTGAATCGCTTATAAGCTCCTCTTTATATAAAACTAACATCGCCTAGTAACCGGAAAGAATCTTACAGGTTAGTCAGTAACCATCAGGTAGGTTTACAGAATTGCGCCATAACAGAATTGTCGTCATAATTTGAGAAAAGTGTTGTTTTTAAATTTAACATTTTAAACGTCGCATTACCGAATTAGGCAGAGGCGGAAGAACTTTTCTATTTTAGAGTCAGTGAAATCGCTCTTAATTCTTGCCATTCCAATTAGTTGTTAGGTGACTGCTTCGGTTCTCGAGAACTTCATAAGTGACTGAGACAACACCCTTTGTTCCGCCTTGAACGAGGATAGTCTGTCCCGGCAAGTTAAACCGGGAATTGTCATCTGGTTAACAGATTTCATCGGCAGATAATTCAGAATGCCTGAAAGCGTAACCATCGGCAGTCGATTGCACTCGGCGTTGGTCGTCACTCACCTTCGCATTGCAGCGGGCACAGCGTCTGCAAACTTCCACCAGTTAACGTCAATTCTGCAGCGCCTGCAAACAATAGCCCCCTGGGAACAATGGCAGAGCCAGATTCTGCGATTGCCATCTCTGTGTCCGTTTTCGAGCGGTTAATATTCACTTCCAAGACTTCCACCTATTGTTCGCAAGAAGTTCCTGCGAGTTCCTTTTGAGCGGAAGGTATGGAGCCATCTGTATAACAGCTGACCAACAAGAGAGTTCTGGTATTTGTGTTTCAGTGTTGCCAACTCGTGTGAAATGTTACCGTGTTTACTAACCTGTACCCAACGCGCTCATAAATGGAAAATTGAATCCCATGGAACTAGATTGTCTATTAGAAGTAGCTAGCAAATTAGAAGAGCATATTTACCAAGTCTTTGGAAATACTAAATTGTGCTATATTTCCTTTCCTTGCATCTGTAGTCGTGGTGGGAAGAGCGAATCATAACTAACCTTCAACGAGAAATGATATAGCATAAGGCTAGCTGTCTCTAGGTAACTGTATGGAGCCTCTCGGGTATTTTCAGAAAGAAGATGGCCTAGGACAAACCATGAAGTTGTGCACTGGTAAACCTTGGACTTATTGCTTCATAAACCGTGTTTATTCTCTTTATTGGTAAATCCTTATTGGAGAAAATCCAGTCAAGTAGAAGTTAGATGAGAATCTCTCACACTATTTACAAAGCAGTTTTATTTTCAAACTGTTGTCCATCTACACGGAGATACATCAAAAGCTCTCATGTTTAACAAAGTTTACAAACTTATACCTATATTAATAACTTTAATTAACTCAAATTTGTATACAAGTTGAATTTCTATCTTTAATTATCTTTAGAAACATTACAACATAGAAAATCACCATGAATTAATAGTTCCTAATAGTTCCTTAAAAACAGTTTATGGACACAAATATAGATATTTTGTCTTTAACAAAGAAACGAGACTGCACAGACGACAGTCATGACAAAACTTACTGTTTTAAAAATTATAGATACTCAAGTTTGGACTCTTATTAGAAATTAAACGAGTTACTTGGAAATCTAGCTTATTAAATTCTGCGTTAATCTATGCTAACCAATGTTTTTTCCATTATGCCTTTTTATCGTGGTGAGAACAAAAAAACGTCTTTTTTTAGTTTTGCAAACGATCGCTATCTCCGAAATTCTGTAAATCAAAAATGGGTTGTCTGACCGTTATGAAATTCTAGTAGGTTGCAGGCAGATAGGTTTTAAACACAATTATTAATTTTCAGGTTTTGAAAATGTGTCAAAAAACAGTTTTTAGCAATTTTGAGAAACAACGTTTTCTTGGTATTTTGTAGTCCTATAAATACAAAATTGGTCTTGTTTTGAAGCTCTTTACATCTGTTTTTAAAATCCATTATCATTGTTAATTCACATTGCGAAACCGATTTTATACAGATATTTATTCAGCTGAGTAAAACTGAACGCGAAACGTGGCAACACGGCACACAACGATGTCCGTTGAACCGCGGAAACTGGAGGCGGGCGCTGCGAGTCAATGATTGCGGTGTTGCCACATTACACGTACAGGTTTACTCTGCTGAATGAAAATCCGTATAAAATCGTTATCGCAATGTGAATTGACAATGATAATGCATTTTAAGAACAGATGCAAAGAGCTTCAAAACATGAACAATATTGTATCTGTAGGACAACACAATACTAAGAAAACATTATTTCTCTAAATTGCTAAAAACAGTTTTTTGACAAATTTTGAAAACCCGAAAATTAATAATTGTGTTTAAAACCTTTCTGCCTACAACGTACTAAAATTTTATAACGATCGGACAAACCGTTTTTGATTTACAGAATTTCAGAAATATCAATTCATTTGCAAAACTAAGAAACGGCCATTTTTTGTTCTCACGACGATACAAAATGGAAGGCATACACGAAAAAAAATTGGTTAGCATAGATTAACGCAGAATTGAATATTCTAAATTTCTGTGTAACCCGTTTTAATTGGTCCTAACTCGAGTATCTATAATTTTTAATCCGATAGTAAGTACGTGTGTTCCAACTATTTGTGTGTCTCGTAACTTTGAGTAACAATTCGTCCCTAGTTCTTCAGCCAAAAATCGGGATTCTATTATTAAATCCAGGGCAGACGGTTTAGGCACTTGTTACAAAAGCGGCACTTTCGCTTTTAATTCTGTGGCGCTTATTCAATTTTCACTTCATTAGTTTGGAAGCTATTTCATTTCCCGCTTAACCTTTTCGTGGTTGTTCCATCCGTTCGTCTAGTTGTTTTAAATTGTTTTTGTGCTTAATTTATTTTGCCGATTTCTCATTCACGTTTATTCAGTTAACCAATTTTCCTTTCGCACTCAATCCTGTTGACCCTTTTGCTGTTTTTTTTTCATACAGTTATTTGCCGTTTTATAGATATTTTTAGTAGGAAATTGGTTCCTCCGACACCACGGAGCTATTGTCAAATCTCTAATCTCGGATCTGATAATCAAACGACGACATGTGTGTATTTGTGTGTGGCGAACAATATCTTCCCTTTGCTTTGTTTTTGTATGTACAAGACCCGCGTTCATACGCTTCAAGCTTTTTCCTGGTACAGTTCCTGCCACTCGGTGCTCTGTCGTCTTCTGGAAGAACTTGACAACTATCACGTGAATGCTTCCACCCACTGAGAGGAGCGCTGGAGAGAGCACGTGCTTGTTTCTCTGCCAACCAGAGTTCGCCGCTTTCTTTCGGAGGGGAATTTGAACACTTGGTTGCCACATTGACAGCAGAGGAGAAGGCAACGTTCAGACTCATATGGGTTACGTATTTCAGATGGCGAGCAGGAAAGCATTTGCCCTGTAAGGGCGTGATATTATTGCTAGCTCTTTCGAAGGACACGTGCAATAGAACGATCAATAGCCGTGTTTGTATCAAACATACGATTGGCAACAACATCCCGCAGAAGACTGAGCACTCGGTGGCGAGAATTGCACCTTCTGACCCGTAGCTGAATGAATGGAGTCTCGAGGAAGTGGACACTTCTGATTGTAATGGTCCCATTGACTTTCAATGAAGTCGTTACCTCCGAGATATGTCACTAACTTTACACCTTCCCAGAAAAGAGCGGGATTATTCCACAGGAGAAATCTCCTGAATATTCCAGGATAAAATCAAACAAGATCTAATTTTCATAATTTAAAATATCAACAATTGGAATTTTACTCTCAGAATTTTGGTTAGGTTTAACAATTTTAAGGGTAATTTTGATGCTTACATTTCATCTAACGAGCAAATGACCTTAATCAGTATTAGGGTTCATGATGAAGTCCCATATAGATGAAAGCGTGATCTGTTAACTCAGATGCGACGGTCCAGGGTTGGATCCTGGGTTTATTTCAGCATCGCGAGGACAACTTTAATTACTTGGAAACAACAATAGAGCCTGAGAAAGCGGCGATGACACTCGATTCTCTGCCCAACGAAATACGCTTTTGAGGCTTTTGGCCTTCGAAAGGTTGTTACGGCAAGGAGTTGTTTTAGTTCATAATAAGATGACCTATTTGTTAAGGAATAAAATTTGAAAGCTAGAGCCTTCCTTCAACGAACACTTCAACCCTAAAACTCGCAAGGCGAAGGGGTCTCGAACCCATATATACTATTTCTGCCTAAAGAGTGACTCATGTTGACACTTATTTCGTGGTAAAATTTGTAACTGTTCTTAATGACGTGTTCCATATTTTCAAGAAGAAAATATCGAATAAGTAAAAACAAAATTAAAAATCGTGTTTCTTTTTTGGGCCCTGGGAACCCTTCACCTCGTCCCCTCTTGGGAATATTAGAGGTATTTTTTCCTATATACCAGGCTGTCCCAGAAGTCCTGCACCATACAAGGGCGAAAATGAAACACAGAATATTAGAAACAAAGACAGATTTTATTCAGCAAAGTACAGGCCTCCATGTTCAATCACCTTCACCCATCTCTGCGACAACAGTTCAATCTGATGGCGATACCAGGTGGCAGATTTAGAATTGAAATACTCGCGACAGGCAGAATTTACATCATCATATGAATTGAAGTGCCGACCACACAGGAAATGTGTGAGACAGCGAGACAAACCGTAATCCCATGGTGCAACGTCCGGACGATAGGAGGGATGAGGTAACAACTCAAATGCGTTAAGCTCAGCCAGGGTGTTGGTCACTCTTCGAGACCGGTGACTGGGAACATTGTCATTTTGCAGCAGTAACCTCTTCCTCCTCGTTATTGCCGGGTATTTCTCGTTCACAATGGCATACACTCGGCGTAATTGTTCAGAATACAGTTCACCTGTTACAACATGACCTTCTGGAACAAGCTCATAATGGACAATCCCGTCAATATTACACCACACACTCAGCATGAGCTTTTCCCCCAAATATGTCCTGTTTCACATGGGCGATGGCCTCCTCTCTCTTTTCTCCCACTGTTTACGTGTATCAGGGTTTTCAGAAACACCCACATCTCGTCTCCTGTCACAATTCTCCTCCAAAAACGAAGATCATGCGGGTTTTGTAGCAATGTCTGGCAAATTTCAACTCTGCGCTGGGCCTGCACCTCTGTCAGCTCGTGCGGACTTTGTCGGGGCTGTTTTTTTGGCGTAATCCATGTCATGCAACCGACGGTTACTGTCGATTTGGATGCCCCAACCACTCTTGCTAACACACGTGTGCTGGATTGTGGTGTAGCATTCACAGCATCCTGCAGTGGATCGTTAATGTCCATCGGAGGTCACCCCGTGGGGGACTTGTCCTCGAGGCGTAGATCACTTGAAGGAATTTTTTTAAACCAAGGGGAAGCTGTCGACCGATTCACCACTTCTTCGTTCTCCACACGACAAATCTCCTCCTCAGCCGCTTTTGCTGTTAGTCGTTTGTTTTTTTCATAAAAAACGTATCACTGCACGAAGTGCAATTTGGTCCTCACTCATCGTGTCCACTTTAACTTCAAGGGAACACTCGCTACACATGCAATGCGTGCCTTCACTTGTGCCCACGAACCTGTCCTCTATGCCTGCCAACAGCCTTTCACCGGTGGCGCAAGCTACCCTTGCAAACTTCACCTCTTGGAGCTCAGTGTGCTGATGGTGCAGGACTTCTGGGATAGCCTGGTATATATATTATATGCATCTCTCTAGGTTATAACACATACTTAAAACATCATATTATGAAAGCATTACTATGCAAATTATTAAAAATAAAGTTGTATCACTTTTGCATTACTTCCAATGTTTATGTTCATTTCTTGAAATTGGAAATTTCAGAAGACACTCAAAATGGCAACCGTTCTTCTACATAGTACAACCTAGACTGTAGTGTTACAGACTAACAAGGCTCTGGCGTCTGGACACAGTCAATATACTCCTCTGTGAGGCTTGTGTTGTGTCACGCTCATGTGTATTTGTGATTGTCCTTTTATCACTTTCATCCATTTCATCGACATTCATCCTCATCGTCGCGATTAGCCAAAAGTGGAAGACGAGCAACAAAAAATAAACCCAATCAATCAATCAAAAGCAACATAAATGAATATTATGCTTAAATAACATGCCATTAAGGTCAAATGTTGATGTAAACATGTTAGTCACACATGCAGCCAATACATTAAGATGATGATCTCCTGTAGAATATTTAAGAACATTATACAAAGGAAAATGTGCGGGTTAATCGAAATATCTCTCCTCTTTACTAAACTAGCAGATAGAAACATAAGAGTTCTATGATTATCATTGTCATCATTGCATAGGTCGAGAATAAATCTGAACCCTTCATAAGCAAATGTAAAAAAACAACTGGTTTCAATTTTATTGTACCAAAGAACCCCTTTTATCTTCTATGAACTAGCTCAACGCGCCTCTTTGAATTTTTGTGCTTTGTGCGGCTGAATATTATCATATCGCTCCATCCTGACTAGGTTGACTGGAAACGCCAAGCTATCTTCCTTCTGGGATGCAACACTGTCGTGTACCTTGGGGATTTGGTTGACAAAGAGAATTCTGGCAAGTTCTACCAATTGCTATATCTGCTAACAATGCTAAGAAAGGAAGACACAGATAAGGAGAAAACGTCTTCCCCTGTCTTTCAACAAACTTCGCAAGATAAATCATGCTTCCACTGTCGCCGAGTTAGCAGAATTTTCTTTGGGGGCGGAGGCAAGGAAGGGGCGAGATTTTCAGGTCAAGAAACCCAGGGCTCGATTTTGAAGGCTGCCTGCGAGAGACAAAGCCGTATAAAAACAAAGTAGAGGAAAATGTCAGGATGTCTTTGTTCTCAAGTTACAAACCTGCCTATTTCCCTCATCAAAGAAGCATTGTCTGCGGAACGTAAGAATATTGGATGCTGGAACCGGGGGATAAACAGGAAGATGCTGTATCGGAGAAGGAATTTCAGATAAGTTTCAGATGAAGAAATGAAGATCTAGTAAGCTTTGAATACAAAATGTCACAAGAAAGATGTATTGTACTCTCTTGACTTTCAAAGGATCAGAAAATTCATTATTACCAAGAGGGTTTTCGAATGATTATTCCGCTGGTGTTATAATCATCTGATTTTCATCAATGCCCTTTCAAAGTTCATCAAAACACGATCAGCCAGGGTAATTTGTGACTGTACCGGAAATTGAACCGAGATTAATAATTGAACGATTTTATGAACAATTGAGCCATGTGAATCGTTATTGTAGTCCAAAATTATTATCTAGCTCAAGGGTTCCCCCTTGTTTTCTATTAGAATCTTGTTGTTTGGATGGATTGAATGGCGGGCTATTTTGTGATTATATTTTCCTTAACTTGCCACTCTTGTTTAATCCGGATGACCCGGTTCGAATGTGGATTACACTAAATTGAGGAATCGAACCCAAAATATGCAGTAGTAAGAACACAAGTCAACTATGAACTCGCTTCGCCACCCGGGTAACAAACGAGACAAGTAACAATAATTTCGTCCTTTCTATTACCTACATATTTATTTCTTTATATTATTTCGTGCTGCTTTGTATTGTTTTACATTGCATTTTATTTCGTATTATTGTTTTATATCCTTCTGACAATGTCTTTCACATCTTTTTACCGCATTACACATCTTCACATCCATACCTCAGCCTATTAATTTATATTAGGGTACTTTCCAGAAAATTGTTCCCTACAAATTTCTTTGTTTTATTTTCATTACCTTGTTTTTGTATTGCTTTTATTAATGCATATTTACTTTTCACTAATTTGTATTTATTTGTACTGCTTTATATCATTTGATATTATTTGAATAAATTTATTTTAATTCTCTATGACTTTCCATTATTTGCTTCTCATAGATTATTTTGATTTGATTTGATTTAGTTTATTTTACTTCGCGTTTTGTGCCTCTTGGCTAATTTGCAAAGATGGGGATGAGTGATGAAATGATGAAATTGATGAATGGACATTCACAAACAACCAAGCCCGACAGGGATTCGAACCCGGGACCCTTGACGTCGCAGCGCGATGTGCTAACCACTCGGCCACATGGTCGGGCGCTTCTCATAGATTACTTTGTATTTATTTTCATTAATTTATATCTTTGGTACTCTTTAATAATTCACATTAATTTACATTTCTTTCCACTTGTTTACGCCCTACACATAACTTTGTGTTATTTTCGCTACTTTATGTAATTTGGTATTACTTTTATTAATTTATGTAGCTTTCGACAAGTTTGCTCTCTATTGTATTTATTTCCACTAGTTTGCTCTCCATTGTATTTATTTCCACTACGTTGTCATTGGGTATTAATTTCTAATAATTTATACTGCTTCCCGCAGTTATTTCTTTGTATAATATTCACAGTACCCTCCCTTGTGTAGCACACCATGAAGTATGCGATCTTCTGTTCAAATCCTGAGTGTAACTTTGCAACGTTCCACATGCGTGCTACACACTGCACACTATACCAGTAGGTGATGCAAAAGTGTACCCATATACGCTAGCTTGTAACCAGCCATAGACATGCACTCAAAGTATCTCAGGGCTTGCGGGGTTTAGCAAAGAAAGTTAAAATGTCAACTTGTAGAATTTTATTAAATTTTACTCACACCTGTAAATTACCTCTTTAGCACACCAGATGTCATCACTGCTCTGAAGGTCTGGAAGATAAGGGAGGTCAGGGACCATACATTTGTTCCTCGCAGTGAGGTGCCTGGGGGGTATTAGGGACCTTTTAATTAGGGCATCAATTAGTGCTTGTATCCAATAGCCGCCTTTGTAGTAGTCACGTGCCGCGCTGACTGAGGACAACGTGCCCAAGTCAATTGCGAGGGACGGGCCGGGAGGGCCCGCGGATTCGCAAAGGTGTTGGGAACAAAGGACGCGGCGGGGTCACTCGGACTACTGCAAGGGAACGGACAGGTCCGTTGGTATGTCCAGGAAGTAGCAAGAGACGGCGAGGTACAAAGGATAGGTCTCTGAGCACACAGGAGACTTGGGCTTAGGTCGCCATGACCTAAGGGAAACCGTCCAAGCTCGTATTGGGAAGACCTGGTAGGGAGGTTCTCCTTCCTTCCTTCTAGCTGCTAGGCTATTGGAACCTGGCCGGGAGGTATACAGATTAGATCTGGGAACCAGGTCTTTCGCAGTCGGCATCTGGCAGTCGACCGCGCTCCGGATAATAAACCTTTTCTCGAGCAAGGCCTCATCTCCAGGAAGCTATCAACTCGTGGCAAGCCACGGCACCTAGCGACCTGTTGAGTGAGATGAGTCAAGGCAAAATGGATAATAAACCTTTTCCTGCTCCCACAAAAATAGGCAATAATTAGGCTGGAGAGTTCAATGAATGGGCCTCGCTGCTTCGCTTATATACTGTCTAGTGGCAGCACTGAGGCGGGTGGAGAATATCGGAACTAAGCTCGCTGCAGCGTTTCAAACTCCCGTCAATTTACGAGATTCAACTCGTGCGTTAAGAATTATCAAGTTTTTCATCGTAAAAACCACTAGCATGTGACGATACAAACTTAACACTTGTGTGTTAAACTAAACACGTTACAGTAATGATTTTACAATCTATGCACAAGGCAAAGAGATTCAACAACGCTAGTTACATATTTAGCAACAATTACTGCGCATAAGATTAAACAAAAGATAACTGAATGCGTAAGCCTCGCAGGGCATATAGCATGCTTTCCCAAACTAAATAGGTTACAATAAACTATGCACAACAATATATGTTTCATGCTTAACAACAATGCAGTCAAAATTAGATAAAGATAAACCAAAAGTGTAAGCCTCGCAGGGCATTTCGCAAGCATTAATAATTATACATTAAAGAATATGGCGATCACGCAGGATCGTTAAATGTGGTGACCATGGAGGGTCGTTACAACTTCTATGCATCGTGTGTTTAATCCAGCTCTTTTATCCGCTAGTTTTAATAGTCACGATTAACCTAAACATGTTGAAAAAGGGCGTACTCAAAATAGAAATATCAGCGTACATCTGTACATTCTTGCAATGTAAATTTTAAGAGCTAATTTTTGTTGTTTCTTTTCGTTGACATTTAATCTCGAGTAGGTTCTCAGCTTGACCGAGTTGCGTCATTCCGGCAAATGCAGGTCGGTGAAACAAAAGAACCCGCGTGGGGGTTTTAACTTCTGGCCTTCAAGTTAGGGATTTTTGCCCGTTCCTCTCTCTCTATCTCTCCCCCCTCTCTCTCTCTCTCTCTCTCTCTCTCTCTCTCTCTCTCTCTCTCTCCCTCGATCCACTATTTATCTTTAATCCTGGAACCTCCTGCATGCGAAATCGAGTCTGGTAGGGGATTTATTATTTTCAAAAATTTGGTCCGACAGTTGTCTGAGGTAGACGGTAATTGTCACAAAAGGCAGAAAGCTGTACGTTGTGAGGAAGAGTTAGAAGTGACATAGGTTTTCACTCCGACGGAAGCCATAGTGCGTTCTTCTGTAGGATGTCAGTTCATCCTCATGCATAGGTTTCCTTCACATAATTGCATACCTCCCCGTTTAATATTGAAAGGAGAGTTGGTCGGGTGGAATATATTGAGTTCCATTGTAATCGTTCTCTGCTTCGACAGTCTTCAGTCATTATGTGCATACTGTCTTATATCCTGCAGTTTTTGCATCTTTTCTATTCGCTGGAATGTGCTGGAATACGCTAATATTCTACAAGAATGGAGGATAATTTATACAGATTGGCCCGATATTTCTAAACTTTTCGATATGTACAGTAATATGGAACAGATAATACATTCTACGAAAGGTATTTCATTAAGGTATGCTCCTGAAGCGGTCCTCTTGCACAAGAAATTCACAAACACTCTTCGAACGATTTTTCAAAGAAATACAATGCAGCATACACCTGTATTAGAGTAAAATATGTCCAATATGAAGCGGTATAAGGAGAGCCACATATTTCAGCTAGTTCTTTAACATTCCTTTTTTGTTGTTGTACTTTTACCGTGGATGGTCTTAAAATTAAATTCCAAGAGCTCAGTATCAAGTTTTCTTTTCGGTGCTTGTGTAATCGGTGGAACTATTTCATTTTCGAATGCCAGCATCAAATTTGATACAGTTTGTTTTAGTGCATTTTCCCATTGGTAAATAACTATTGAGGAGAACTTCATTTCGGAATATATGCCTAGAGCCATCTCTCATGTATTGATCTCAAGTTACAGGACACGAAGTATATACAAGTGGCGTACAATAAGTTCGTGTCTTGGCCCACTTTCAGTTGTGTCTGGAACCAAATTCTGTAGTATTAATCATGTATGCTTTCGTTGAATGTGTTGCAAGTTTCAAGCATGTATATAATATTATTTGTGTTAGAGGTGTAAACATAACAGAAGGTGAGGCTACATTGGAAAATGGAGCCTTCAGAGTTGCGAGTTGTGATCAAGTATCTACGGTTGAAAGGTCTATAACCTCAATAAGTCCACAATGATATGGTGCAGACATTGGAGGATAAAGAACCTTCATATTCCACGGTATAGAAGTGGCATAGGAAATTGAGCTACGATCCTGAGTCATGCGAAGTTAAACAACGTACCGGAAGACTATCAAGAGCCATTACCTATGAAACTATCGAAACTAATCAACACTGACAGGAGGTTCACCATTAGGAAACTTGCTGACATTGTTGGCATATCAACCGGTAGCATTCATACCATTTTAACTGGCCACTTGGGATTAAAAATAGTAAGTTGTCGTTGGGTGTCTCGAATGTTAACAGATGCTCAAAAAGACGACAGGTGTAACCACAGCGGCTATTCAATCGTGTGGCTTCAAAAGCTTACAACGTTCACCTTTATTTCCAAGAAGTGGCAACTGCTTCCTAAACTAAAGGAAGAGCTGCGTGGTAAGAAATTTCACAATGATTCTGATGTCATGGACTCTGTGGAGGGATGGTTGCAGGAGCATGACAGAACATTTTATTCTAGAGGAATGGCAGCGTTAGAAATACGGAGTAAGTGTCTGGCACTCGAATGGGACTGTGTCTAAAAGTGATGCAAGAATTTCCTGATACCACTACCGGAAGCGGATTAGGACACGAACTTATTGTACGCCCCTCGTACATATATACAGGGTAACCTCAAACTCGACGTATTACTTTGAAGGCATGGTAGTACAGTGTTTTGCAAAAAATTTGACACTAAAGTGCCTTATACCAAGAGGGTCCATTTTTGAGATATTCCACATTTATTGATTTTGTTGAAAAACATCGGATTTCGAGGTTCAAAATTAAAATGAGGAAAAAGTGGTGATCGAATTCAAGTTGTTTTAATTTGTATGTCATGCCAACACGTTGACAATGTTTTATGAACAGAAAAACAATCAAAAGCGCAGAACATTTTCAAAGAGCAGGTAGAAACTCACTCGATGTTTAAATTTTTAATGAAATTGCTTACCAAGCAACAGCATATATCCCAAAATATGAATAAGACACTAAGCGTACACACTACTAGAAAAACTTCCTTGTTTTATCAGCTGTCCGACGACGTATTATAATGTTCACAAAAAATCAAAAAATCTGGAAAAATGTTCAATAACAACGGGACAGGTAGAGCGCGACTATGATGTAGAAATTGAAAGAACAATTAAATGAAAGAAAGTTTGTATGTAATAATGGATGTCGTTCACAAGTCTTTCTCAAAATGTTCTCCTCTATGTCGAATACACGCCGGAACCCGCTTCCTTACTTCTGTTTTAGTTACTTTTCAAGTGAAAGGACGTCGCATTTCTTCAGCAGCCTTGACGATTCTTGGTTTGAGATTTTCAACGGAAAGTAGTGGTGTTGAGTAAACGTTGGCTTTCATGTGCGCCCACATATCAAAATCGACAGGAACCAAGTCTTGCAAGTTACGGGATTAGCCCTACCCTACCAATCCATTTCCTTGGAAAAGTTGCATCCAGATACTGCCGTACGGTGACTCCATAGTATTACAAATTACCACCATCTCCATGTTTGTGAACCAAAAGCACAAAGAAACCCTGTAAAAGTGGAAGCAACAGGTTCAGAAAGACGTTTTTCTCTGAATTCATGGATGGGAGTAATTGAGAACTATTTGATTGAGTCCTACTTTCTGCCTCGAACTTTAAACGGGGGTGGCCGCGGTGGCTCAGTCGGTAACGCGTCTGACTACCATGCTAAAGGTCCCGGGTTCGATCCCCGGCCGGTTCAAATCCGGGAACTTTTCTAACGGTGGAAGCGGACCCGGCGCCTACCCAGCGTCGAATAACATGGGTACCTGGGGGAAACCCTGGGGGGTAAAGGCGGTCAGGGGCGTGATGCTGATCACATCACCCCCACTCACGACCGGATCAAGAAAGTGTGGGGCGTTACCCCCACACCCCCTATACGCCTTCATGGCGTGGTGCTAAGCACAGGGGAACACTTTACCTTTTTTACCTTTTTACTTTAAACGGGGAGAGTTACGAATAATTTTTAATAAATTAGCTCATGACATTGCTCGCAACAACACGACAAATGATATTCCAGAACGACGGCTGTCCAGCGCACTATCGAGTCACCGTACGGTAGTGGCTGGACGCAACTGTTCCAAGGAGTTGGATCGGCAGGGTAGGGCCAATCCCATTGCCTGAAGGAATGTCCCGACTTGTTTTCTGTCGATTTTGATGTGTGGGGGAACATCAAGGCCTTAGTTTACTCAACACCAGTACTTGCCGTTGAAAATCTCAAACCAAGAATCGTCGAGGCGGCTGAAGAAATGCGACGCCCTTTCACTTGAAAAGTAACTAAAACAGAAGTAAGGAAGCGGGTTCCGGCGTGTATTCGACGTAGAGGAGAACATTTTGAGAAAGACTTGTGAACGAAATCCATTATTACATACAAACTTTCTTTCATTTAATTGTTCTTTCAATTTCTACATCATAGTCGCGCTCTACCTGTCCTGTTGTTATTGAACATTTTTCCAGATTTTTTATTTTTTGTGACCATTATAATACGTCGTCGGACAGCTGAGAAAACAAGGAAGTTTTTCTAGTAGTGTGTACGCTTAGTGTATTATTCATATTTTGAGATATATGCTGTTGCTTGGTAAGCAATTTCATTAAAAATGTAAACATCGAGTGTGTTTCGACCTGCTCTTTGAAAATGTTCTGCGCTTTTGATTGTTTTTCTGTTCATAAAACATTGTCAACGTGTTGGCATGACATACAAATTAAAACAACTTGAATTCGATCACCACTTTTTCCTCATTTTAATTTTGAACCTCGAAATCCGAAGTTTTTCAACAAAATCAATAAATGTGGAATATCTCAAAAATGGACCCTCTTGGTATAAGGCACTTTAGGGTTAATTTTTTTGCAAATTCGCTGTACTACCATGCCTTCAAAGGAATATGTCGAGATTGAGGTAACCCTGTATATATATGAGAGAGACAGAGAGAGGGACTGTGTGTGTGTGTGTGTGTGTGTGTGTGTGTGTGTGTGTGTGTGTGTGTGTGTGTGTCCAAGAACATTTCTCCATTTCTATTTCAAAGCACCCTGGCGACTTCATTTCTGTGACCACGATAATCAAGGGTTGGTCTACATTGCTTTTAGCCCAATCTGCAAATTTAAACGTACCGTGAGCAAGCTATACAAATACAACTTTTCGCAGTTGATGCGCGGGCGAGGTATTTAGATTGACCAGAAACATGTGTGTCAATATTTGATGACGCCATCGCACAGATATTTTTTTTTCATTTCTTGATATTTCTGGAACGAATATACTACTTAGAAATTCGAGAGAATTGTTAGCCCTGCAAGAAAGGTTATTATCAAAATGAAAATCTACTTCACATGTTCATCATCCTATCTTGTTATCCGGATTAAGGGCGTAGACATAGGAAGGAAATATTACATTAACAAAAGAACAGGTGCGAAGGCATATTATCCCGCCAGAGCTGGATTACGAAAGCAAGACGCATCCATAAAATAAATTCATTCAGTGTTGCCAGGAGCTATACATCAGTCTAGAAACTCGATCGACATGCCAGACAACACTCTCTCTCTTTGGCGATGCCGTCACCAGACGCCATTATCTTCGTTATAGCTCCCACCCACACGCTACTCCTTCATCTTTCTGTGCCATTCATCACGAGGGGATGTTAGCCAATCTTGGGAGATAATACACAGCATCCAGTTTCGTCGGCATTGGGAAGAGTATCACGTGCAGCCTTTCCACACACAGAGGCAGGCTGCTCCTGCGAGCGTCTTCAGAATCGACCATACGGTCAACATGTACTCTGCAACCTCCTTCGCAGAACTTGGCGGACGTGGAAAGGTTTTCCAGCCTTCATATTGATTTCATCTCGCCTTCCTCTTCTCTGAATGAGACGACATCTACCGGCTCGCACAAACACTCTCACGCCTCTCCGACTGGAGCAGGAAAGTATCGCGAGACATGTCGAAAGCATTCATCAGGTCTGCGAGGCTTGTCCAGGGTTCTCCAACGATGATATCTTAAGGAGACAATTTTCTATCTTTTCTACACTCTGTCCCAGATGTCTCTGGAGCAAGCGTACGAAAACAAATCTCTGCGTAAGTAGTTACGCGAGACTGCTCCACCAATCAACATGTGAGAGGAACGGGATTGCGTGGAGGGGTAGAAAGCAACTGCAGTTTCCAGCCTTCCCAGCAACGTGCACTCCTTCGCTCTGTCCACTCGGTCCTCCCCTTCTCTGAAGTTATTCGCGGCGGCCTTGCTCCAGAGATACTTGGAACAGGTTATATTCCTTTTTTTTCTGTTAATTTCCGTCGTTTTTCTACCTATTGGGTTAATCTCAAACATAAGGTTGAATGATGAACTGACGAAATGGTAATTGGATAAACTGAGTGCAGTCGTACCTAATTGGTATTCGAACCTAGGACCTTCGGTTTCGTAGGACGTTACGGTGAATATTGAGCAACGGAGTGACGATTTAAGAGTTCTGTTTAGTTTTCGTATTTTCCTTACTTAGCGTCTAGTGATCGCAACGATGAGGATGAGAAATGCCTAGTTGAATGTGTTGAAGGTATAGGCTACTCATAAAGGAATATCCGGGATGGGACTGAACCCAGAACCTTCTGTTGTGAGACGATCATTCAACGTGCTAGGCCACGAGTCGGATGGCCCTTTTGCTTCTAAAGAGACAGTCTATATTTAACACAGCTATGAAATGCATATGTGAATGAATTCCCCGACATTATAACTTACGAGGCACGATATGTATGCCTCGGTGCCGTGGGTGCCTGTGTAGAAAAATAGTTGAAGGTATGCACTTTCAGATTAAAAATGTTTTGTTCAAATAACTTATTTGGTTCTCTTTTTATAACCAAAATGGTGCTACTTTCTACTTTCTGTACGTGCATCGCGCGCGCGTGTGTAGCGCGTGTGTACATAACGTGTATGTGAGTACATATATAGAGACATGCACACACACGTCCAGGACTGGATTCGAACCAGAAACCTTCGATGGTGAGATCAGGAGTATAGTGATAAAGACGTTGGGCCACAGAAGTTCTATCCTACTATTTCTTAAGTTTTTCAAGTGACGTCATCCCACTTAACTGCATAACATATGCTCAAACCTTGCAGAGAAACACCTTAGTAACAGACTTGTGTTTGAATGTCCTGAATTAGTTATATCCAGGAGAAATTTCGAACAATTAAAAACAATTGAAACTGAAAGACACGTCTATTTTGGAATACATTTATAAGTCAATTTTATATGTCAGACATACGTGTGTCACGTTCCTATCCTGTATTATTATACTATTAAACATATTATTATATTTATTAATAATGACTTAATAATACTCAGCGGTGAACGATGAGACTCGATGAAGTACACAGTCTCCTCTCAGGTACGGGGATAGTGTTAGGCAAAGACAATATTCACAACACAGACAAATAAAACCACATTGGATATGCTTTGTCGATGAATTGCTTTGTCGATGAATTGACTCAACTAAAAACGCCTAAACTCAATGCGTGGCTATCGGCAAGCCTATGATCACATAGACCTAGCTTGCGCCCCGAACTACCACACCAAGAGATATTCAATAATAACCGAGCAAATATTTGCTTTTTAGCCTTTTATTTCCAAATTAATCCTTAGGCTAGGTTTATTATTTAACGTAGAATGATTGCAGTATTGTGCATAACATCAATGCATGGCTATCGGCATACCTATGATCACATAGGCCTAGCTTGCGCCCCGAACTACCATACCAAGATGTATGCACAACACCGAGGAGCTATATTTAAATTTAAAAGCTTCGTCGATCCGTGGCGAATGTGTGTTGTTTCTTACGCGATATCCTCGCTTTTATACTATTTTCGAGAACACAGATTCAAGTACAGATGAATCACTTACTATCTACAAAAGGATACTTTCAACAAAACTGACATCTACACATGTTTAGAAATTCAAATTCACATAGTACACGCTCGCAAACATGAAGATACATTAAACTACTCATAATAGAGAATAAGATACAATAAACATTAAACAAAAGATATACGAACATTACAAGCAAGGTGCAATATTACATATAATAACACAACATTTACGTGTCCTTTCATAAAAGTATAATATATCAGGGACATATTTTAAAGTTGTGACAACACATAAAAATATGGATCATATCATGTGAACGTATATGTATCGCTCACTTAGTGAGAGTTAGTTCATCGTGTAGTTCTCCTGGGCCTCCACGATGGTGTAGAGGTAACATCATTGTCTTCCAATCAAGATGTGCCTGGTTCGATATTCAGTGCAGAGACATAGTGGTTCAGATCCCACATTAAACTGTAGGTCCAGTATCGATTAGCCTATCTGTGCACAAAGTGAAGTTGGAACTACTGTCAAACAATTTCATCTTTTATCAATAGGGTAGTGAGTTAATTCATCGATTTGCGTAAGTCGTTCATTATAAGTTCATCTCTTGCAATATTCGTTAGTAAGAGACAAGTTTCTATTCCCGGATAAAGTTATAGCCCCAGTGTTGGCGCACCCATAACCATTTCTCAATGTCAAATCATTCAACCATAACGTGTAAGTCTGCGTAAAACACGTACAAGTTGAGCAATATTCAAGTACGATTTCACACTGCATATTGTGCGCATTGTAGTTTGTCTATCCGGAGCTCATCGCTTTAACCATTCATGCAGAAACTTCGATTTGCGGTTGCATTATTGTAAACGGAGTAGACGTCATGTTATGCCCGTCAGGCATCTATTCATTCTGACCTGAACTGTGTGAACATTACGCCCACGAATTTCCTGATTGCTCCACAGTTTCAATTTGAACTTGGTCTCGCGAGTTTCCCCGTACGAAATCCAGCCACCGTTAATAAGCGGTTTGACTGCAGGAGTTTGCTGAATTTATTCCGGACCTGTGACGTCTGTCGCTAGTTCGTATCCTGAATAGTCAAACAGAAAGCATTGTACTCGCTGAGACGACCGGATTTGAATAAGTAATGGTCTATTTTGTGTAGTTGCTTACTCGCTTATTTTAGGTCCTGCAATTCTATCTTTAGGTTAACGACCATGGTACCTGAACGCCTGACGGTCTCCGTCGCGGAGTGGATAACGAACGCCACGCAAAACCAGGGGTACTAGGTTCCAATCTCTGACAGGGCATTTATTATTTGGTACTTTTCTTATTTTGCTTTGCTTTACAGCCACTTTTGTGTAATGATATTTTACTCTTCAATTTATTAACATTACTTTCCAGCGTGTCAATATTATTATTCCGCATGTCAATATTATTATTCAACGTATCAATACTACTTTCAAACGTGTCAATACTACTTTCAAACGTGTCAATAATATTCTTCAACGTGGTTAATCATGATGATGATAAATGCTTTTTAGAGATGAATATTGATGGACAACCGTAAATAAAAAAACAGTCCAGACCTCGAACCCTGAACCTATATTTGTCCTGGATTCGATACCCGGTGGAGGCACATAGTGGTTCAGATCCCACTTTAAACTGCAGTGCCGGTCCCGATTAGCCTTACTGTGCGTAAAGTGGACTTAAAATACCAAATCAATCAACCAACCAACCAACCTGAACCTACATTTACCAAATAGTAAGTTGACGGCTGAACACGGTCGGCTGACGAGGTGTCATTGCGTCGTCTCGATTACCAAAGACATTGAAAAGTAGCGTAACATAACTAAAATAGAAATAGAATGTAACAATTGTATCTGTTACTAAGCTCCAAAGACACATTTTTTTAACGTCTTAGGTGGTTGTTCATTGTGCGTATAAAATCACCTACAGAATCAATGGAAACATTTCAAAGAACCAAAATCGTATGACAATATGACAAGGCAATGAGACCAAAGCATATTGGTGTGAATGAAAACGACATACAGCAAAATACACTCTGGAAACGGAGATTAACAAGGTTGGAATGAAACAAATATCACTGAAGAAAGGTCCCCTAGAATGAAGAAGTTTTACACTAAACATTAGTAGTGCAAAAAAGAGAGGAAGAGAACATAAATAGTTCTAAATGTTACACACCTATTCGAAAAAAAATAATTAAATCTACCATTACAATAAAAGTAGCAGCGCGCTACGAAGCCAGGGGTCCCAGGTTCGAATCCCAGCAAACATGCGTGTTCTTTGTGAGTGTTCTTTCATCAATTTCATCATATCATCGCTCATCCTCTTTGCAATTAGCCAAAAGTGGCAGAAAAGCGAAGTAAAATAAACCAAATAATAATAATAGAAAAAATTGCATTAAAAAAGCACAACTTGAGTTATATCTGTTAAAACAACAGGTCATTTGTAGTTTTAAAAAAATACAATTTCCTTTTAGTTCCAGGATTTCCATCCTCTTCGCTAAAATTTGATATGCCGATAGCACCATTATCACTTTCCCGTCGTAAAATTATATTATAATAGGAAAATTCTTGATGAATACTGAAAATAACTGTAATAGTGCATGTATTATCGGAGAAGCGTGAATTTTATTTTCCTTGGATGGGATCCAATTTTGACATGTAGAGCCTGAGAAAGAGAATTCGGGGGAGGGGGGTTTACTCCCATTTAAATCAAACACAACCAGGATCAAGGGAAGGGAATGTACATACCTTGAACCATATATTTTACTTGATAGTTTCGAAATATTTTACCTAACATCAAATTATGATAATTTAAATTATTCAATATTTTTATGCGGGAATTTATTTTAGAATAGAAGATTTTAATAATAATCGTACCTTGTATATCAGGGGAATATTAAATTATAATTATATATTTTAATTGCCCCTATGTTACTATATATTACTTCACTTGTGATGTTTATTAGGTAAATAATCCACTTTCAGTCTTAGTCGTAGAATGAATATGTAATGTTATTATTTTTTTTAGGTGTTGAACGTCAACAAGCCTGTGGTACTTTTTCGCGCGGGTCGAGTCCATGCAAATCCCTGTGTGTAACAATCAGCCACAGGCTTGCATGCGGTCAATCCCTTGCCTGTGCGAGTAAACAGGAAACCGCGAAAGTGTGTACGTGCGTACTAGTAGTAGCGTGGAAAATGTTTTAAATTCCAAGAGTTTTCAGGGAATGTTTACGTGCACTGCATTTTCACATTTATGGACGAATCGTTGAACGTGCGTGAACAATCGTTAATACTTCTGAATAGAAACAACTTGTTTACTAGTTCCTTTCTGGTTCTTTTATCATGGTTGCAATATGTATTTTTCACTGTTAACTTGGAACTGGCTTCTTAGTGTGTTCAAAATTTTAGTTTCAAGATTACTCTTGACCGTGTCAATATTACTCTTCAACGTGTCAATATTACTCCTCAAAGTGCCAATACTAATCCTCAAAGTGCCAATACCACTCCTCAACATGCCAATACCACTCCTCAACATGGCAATACCACTCGTCAACATGTCAATATTATTTTTTCAACGTGAAGCAAACAATAAATCGCATAAAAATAATATAGATTATATCTTGTGTTTTCCGAAACTCACCAACAACAAATTACATAATCCTCGGTACTCATCTACCATAATGTGTGGTAGAGTGGTTAGCATATGACGTTACGAACCTCTTGTGTTCGAATCCAGAACAAGGAATGAATGTTTAACTTTCTATATATATTTCATAGAAAGTACTCAAAACAATTTTTTCATTCAGAAGTCATTATGAATTAATGCACAACATATAGTGACAGTTTAATTAGAATTGCATTTATTCGTTCATGTTTTAACCGAATATCGGATTAAATTAACTAAGTGCAACAATATTTTTTTTTAAATAATAAACATGAAAAGTGGTATTAAATCTCGGGTCAATGCTACACTCTATACATGCTTCTAAAAAGGCCAGTTTTGTTTTGTATATATATATTTCACATCCACTAGTTTATTCAAAATTTAATAACAAAAATCTGCATTAAAAGGTACAACAGAAATGGCCTAATCCTTGTTTCATTAACTTATCTCCCTGGTAATACGACCACGAGAAGGAAACTCATTTGGAGATTACCAGTGATGAAAATTTCCGATAATAATTAACATGTGATAGTGGCAAATTGTGACCCCATTTGTAGATGTTGAACCCAACGAATTTTTCCAATTTATACACGCACACAAATTCGAATCCACGTAATTGGGATACTTTGTTTGGGTTGATACGTTGATTGATTGATTTAGTTTCTTTTCTGCCACTTTTGGCTGATCGCAAAGATGAGGATGAGTGATGACATGATCAAATTGATGAGGGACACTCACAAACACCACTCATGCTCAGGCCGGGATTCGAACCCGGGACCCCTAGCGTCGTAGCGCGCTGTGATCACCACTCGGCTCGGACTGCTACGTTTCGTGTAAAGCATTGTAATGCATACAGGGTGTGACGAACCTTGTAATGGGCAAATAGTTTCCAAAAAGATAATAAATTACCCAAATTCTCAGTCAATTCACGAAAACACATCGGAGACACCAAGAGATGGATTTTGTACATACGTCGTGGTCCGATGAGGAGGATACACATAGAAAATTTTAAATAGTAAAGGAGGTCAAGATGCACCTCACTTCATAGGTTTATTAATTAGGAATATTCCAGGGTTTTCAAATCTGGGCCAGCTATTTCCATTTTCTTACCATCTGCTCTTTCTCAGTACCAATAATATCCTCCTGTTGCCAATTATTTTTCTAATAACACCACCTATTTCCTACACTTACCATTCATTTCCTCTCACCAATTATTTATTTCCTATTACGACTTATTCCTTTTCTCTCACTATCTATTACATATATATTGTCACTATTTTATCATTCTCCTCCTCCTATTTTCTCGCCATTACTTATTTGTCTTTCTCTCGCCGCCTATTTTCTATTATTGCTTATTCCTCACTCTTTCTTACTTAATACCCATTTCCTGTCTATTATCAGTTGTTTCCCCCTCTTATCCCCACCAAGTTCTTGTCCATTACCGTTTATTCCCTCTCTCTCTCTTACCACCAACTTCTTGTCCATCACCGTTTCTTGCTTCTCTCTCTCTTACCAGCCATTTTCTGTCCATTGCCTCTAATTTCTCCCTCTCTCTCTTACCACCCATTTCCTGTCCATTCCCCTTTTTCTCTTACCACCTACTTCTCTGTTGCCGCTTATTTCCTCTCTCTTTCTCTCTCTCTCTCTCTCTATCTCTCTCTCTCTTTCTCTCTCTCTCTCTTAGCAACCACTTCCTCTCTCTTCATCACAAAAAACACATAAGCATCTTTAGTTCTCCATTCTTCTTGTTTTCCCTCTTCGTTGCCTATTGCTGAGGCATCTAGGGTAAACTAATTCGTCCCTAGGCGATCGTATTATAATCCGTTAAGTCAGATTTAGCACGAGAGCATCGTTCAGTCGTCCTCATGGGAGCATACCCGCAAGGGGCTGATAAGGTCAACCGCCCAAACCATCCCTGGATCTGTCAGGCAATCCATCATCGGAGCGTTCTCTCATACCTTATCCAAACTCTTCCATCCCCAAAATCTCCCGCTCCGCTCTTCAAAAATCTGCCACGGACGGGAGAGCGAAAAAAAAAAAGTAGGGGAGCAGTGCGCGCATCGGCCATGATGGATTTCCTTCAGTTTTCCAATTCAACGCCCCCTCCCTCCCTCCCTTTCGCTATCTCTGCCTCGATCTTCCGCTTTCCTGCTTTTCATCTTTCTTTTCTTTACACCACCGCCCCCCCTTCACCCGTAAACCTACTCTTTCCTTTTCTTTCGAGAAATCCATTTCTAACCTGTCTTGAAGGTTTTCAGATTTACCCCTTCTCCTCCTTCGACTTTTCAAGGCGGCGAACCCCTCCCCCCCCTACGCCCCCCAAGATGGTACACAGTCTCCGGAGCATATGTTCCGCGATCGCTTCTCCTTTTCATCTTCCTTTTACGCAACATTTGAAAACTGGCCAGGTTCTCTTTCAAAATTTCATGTTTATTTATGCGTGTCGTTTTCGTATTCATTGATGTTATGCTAGCGAGATGGAATGCCTATCCAACACTGTGCGTGATATGGGAACTTCTGCTAGCCTGTCAAATAGTGTTTCCTCTTGAAAGTATTTTCGGTTCATACGTGACAGCGACGAGATGAAAGATGACTGTTCTTCTCTCTATCGCATTTCAAGCGCACACTGGCTGTCGCACATCAACATCAATGCATGCGAACCTCAATGTACTATATGTAATTGATCTGATGTATCGAATGCAGCAAGCACTATATCGGGGTTAAAGACCATCCTGGATTTCATTTTGCAGTCATTTTGCAGATTAACGAGGCTCTGGCGTCTGGACTCGCAGTTAGTATAATTCTCTGTGGGGCATGTGTTGCGTCCTGTCCATGTGTGATCTCTTTTCATCAATGTTATCACCATTCGTCCTTATTTTTTTTAGCCAACAGTGAACTAAAAGCGAAGTAAATAAAGCAAATTAATCAATAGTGGGACCAAAAACTCATACAAACCGATGGCTATTCAAATATTTGTATTTTGGTAATTTTACGTCGCTTTCTATGCCTCTTGTTACAACAATCAAGGAAACACATGAGAGAACGAAGAAAGAAAACTTATTTTGCATCCTGTACCCAGGGTTCGAACTCAGGATCTCTGTTTAAGAATAACGCTACAATAACCACTCCTGCAAAGAGGCTGCCGTTCCTTCATAACCGTCTCGGGGACTTTCTCGGACACTTATAAATATGTACTGGCAATGAGGGCAATCGGAGACTGGTATTGATCAAATTATATCCATCTTGACCGAGATGCAGAACGAGCGAGAATGAGTGAACAATCTCTGCATGCCTCCATGACAAGGTTGAATACATAGACTTGGTGCAGACGATGTGTTCTGAATGGTATAATTTTGAAAACACTTTCAAGAATGCTTAACAACATATTCACTAAGCAATCCGTACAAATAAACGGCCTGCTAAGTGATTTCAAATTCGTTTTACCGAATTATTAGGTACGTGCAAAAGTTCTACCCGTTTTTGGTGTGCAGATAGAAGTGCAAGAACACCAACTGTAACTCGCCTCGGTTGTACACAATCGCCATCGAAATTGATGACCTCTTGCCATCTTGCTGGTAGCAGATGAATCCACCACCGATAAAATTCCTGAGGTTTCGAGTGGAAGAACTGTTGTAAGGCAGTTATCACAGCCTCCACATCATCAAAGATTTCCGAGAGAAGGAGTTCTACAACGCGCAAAACAGGTGGTAGTCTGTAGGGGCAATGTCGGGAGAATAGGGCGAGTGAGGTAAAACATCCCAATCAAAGTCCATTAATTTTTGACGCGTGATGACAACAGCATGTGGTCTCCTTGGCGATTGATGAGGGCTGGCGCTTCGATCGCAACGCTGCTCGCAGTCTGTCCAACTGTTCAGAGTAGAAGGTGGCATTAATGGTTTGATTAGGTTGCAGGACCTCCCAGTGAATTACTCCTTTGACATCCCGCCACACACTCAACAACACCTTCTTGGGATGAAGTTCTGCTTTGGACGTCGATGGCTGAGTTTCAGAAATGGGGCACACAGTCTGCGACGCTGCACGTTCCGGTACATAATCCACTTCATCGCCCGTGACAATGCATGGCACGAACTGGTCATTTTTGTACCGGGAAGGCAAGGAGGCACAGGTCATGACTCGCCTCTCTGATGTGGAACCCAACGATCGAGTTTTGTGGTGAGACCTAGCGCTTTGAGCTGTCTTTCGACTGTTGTCCTGTGTACATGAAAGGCGTCCGCTAATTCCGCTACACATTGCTTCAGGTTGTTTCTTATGGCTTGGTAAAGATCCTCTTCAGAAAACACTGTCGGATGTCCAGACCGTGGTTGACCTTGACAGCTTCTGTCTCCTTCCCTGAAATTTGAAAACCAGCGTTGACATGTGCTATCGTCAACTGCATCTATCTGATTCACTTGTCGAATGTTGCGGCAGGCTGCGGCCGCAGTACAGCCTTCATCGAACTCAAAAAGTAAACAGTGTTTGATATGTTCCTTATCGCTATCCATTTCACCCACACGCTACTCTGTCCACTAAAAGCTCCTCCTCCACACTCACTGCCTGTTGCTGCTCTAAGGTTCACCCGATTAGGTGACCACAGATTTACGCACTGACACCGCCATCTATGAGGTCGGTACTCTGCTAAACGATGACCTGTCAAAAACGGGTAGAACTTTTACACGTACCTAATATTTCGTGTATTGTATAGTTATAATTAGTAAGTATAATTGTAAAGCATAACGAATTTGTGTACATAGTGCAAGAAACTTTTTAATATAGTTAAAAGAACAGCAAAAAGTAAATTCCAAGTTTCAAACTTGAAATATACTTTAAACAGAGTTTGTTAACCGGGATTGGACTTACAGTGTAAAGTGGGCTAAAGCCACTTCATGTTTGTACCGCGTATCGAACATGGGACTGCTTGATTACAGGCAATGACGTTGCCACTACGTCATCGGCGAGGCCACATGCACGGTAAAGTGAACCCCTACTGGAAATAAATAATAATATTTTAGTTAAAAATGCAGCTTAGATTTTTCTAATTTCGACGTTGTATATCCGCATTGAATTCAAGTTTGTATAATACATCTTTTTTTCTTTTCAGGTGAGGTGATACAACCAGAAAATTCACCATATTTGTAACGTACATTTTTATTACTTTCTACATAGTTTTAAGTAGGAATCCAATAGCTTTTCTAGAGTATATTCGTTCAGGTTAAATATCTAATTTAATTATAAAATCCCTTGTTTTCAAAAGTTTGTAGAGTAACTTTTCAAAATGTTTTCTTATTGTGGCTAATTATCTTCAATAAAAGAGGAATATAATAACTTAAATTGTTTTTTCATCCGGTATTAATATCAGCTTTGGAAGAATTTCACAGACAATTAAAAAGTTTTCCTACCTTTGATCCAAGTTTTCCACGACTACTTCAGAGAATTCTTTCGAACATTAAGTAATACACCTTCAGGTTTTCTTTGAAGACATTTCCTTATTTGCTTATTATTTTCTGTTTTTATAAAGATATTTATATCTATGGTTCTCTCAGTCTCTCTGAAGACAAGTAATACTGACATTTTTTTTCATATCATTCTTCTCTATATGAAACCTTGTTAATTCCAGTCGGAATTAATTACAGGGTTCTATTGAATTCGTGTCCGCCTACTTAACAAGATGTTCCCCTTTGATGAATATATGTAAATGTTATTTTACCTTTTACAACTGGTTTCAAAGCAGGAGGAATTCTTTATTTGCAATTAACTAGGTTTATAGACGTGTATAAATAATGGCAAAAAATTCACAATATTTCACTTTGTATTGCCTCTTTTTGTTCTACCGGGCGTTGGAATGATTCATGAATGGAAATCAAGTGGAATAAGATAGAAAGGCAAAATAACTGAAGGAGGGTAGAAAAGTTAAGTGAAATATTCAAATAGAAAAATGACGAAAGGGTATTTAGAGAATGTGGAAAGGACTGATGGAATGCAGAACGAGGAAGGAACATTTATTTATGTGATTTGTGGAAGAAAAAAGGACTGGAAGTGAACACGGGATGAGAAGGACGGAACGAAAACAAGGAATGAGAAGGACTGGAAGAGAATAAGGGAGGAGAAGAGCTGGAGGAAAAATAAAAGTGGAGAAGGGCGGGAGAAAAACAAGGTATGAGTATTACTGGAGCAAAATAAGGCAGATGAATAAGGAGAATGGGAGGGAAATAAAGCAAGAAACGAGGAAGACAAAGCGGGAGAATGAGGAGAACGTAAATAAAATAAGTCAAGAGGATGATGAGTATGAGATCAAAAGAAGGTAGGAGGGTGAAGATGGCGGGCAGACAACAAAACGAGAGGGTAAGTTGGAGAGAAACAAAGCAGGAGATGGTGGCGGGGCTTGAAGAAATAAGATGAAGGAAGAATCTTTAGTTACGAGGATTGATGAAGGAGAATCGGGTAAGTTGAAACTAGGAAGAAAATGTGGCTCGAGATTAATAACGAGAAGAGAGTGATATGGAGGGGAAGAAAATATCGGGAAAATTAGGAAGGCGAAAGGAGAACATGGAGGACATGAGGAGAATATGACAGAACACTGGACATAATTAGAAGCAAATAAGACATAATAATAAGAACTGTAGGAAAGGGGAGATTGCGAAGGAAAACGTGAATGACAATCATTAGTCAAGAGAATTGAAGAAAAATCAGATAAGAGAGAACCAGAAGGAAACAAGACAGGAGAATAGAGAGAAACTTGTGAGAAAAAATGATTGAACGTAGATATTATTGGCTGGATGCAAAAGGATATTATCACTCATAGACAGCAGATTCAAGAAGAACGATGAGACGAGAATTGTACATTTGAAAAGGAAATATATTATACATAAACATTTTCTTTGTAATGAAGTACCAACATTTAGATATATTAAAATAGACACCAACGTAAGGCAAGGAATGAAGGAAAATAAACAAACGCAACATTCATTAAGGTACTTCTTAGCTCCTTATTTCATTTTTTGTACTGGGGACGAATTAACAAAAAAAAAAAACAAGTACGGCCAGGAAGAAAACAAAGTGGGCAAGAGAGGAGCTCGTTCCCTATTCATGGATTCCGGCCCAAAAGAAAATTAGTCCTTCTTAATGGTTGGTCTCATCTCAGAGCTACGTGAGGGGTATGCAAATTCCAAAGTTCGATACTCGGTGTCCTCTATTTTCCCTCTAATGCTTCTAACAGTCCCGGGCAATAGGACATAAAAAGTAGCCGAAAGAAAGAACAAAGAGCATCCAGAAATAAATAAAAGACCAGACAATTTGAATAAAAACACAGTTCATTCTTGGAAAGCGCTTCTAATTTCGAAGCAAACTTACGAAGCCAATGGTGTTACTCCCCTTTAAACAAGGCTGCAAATTAAATGCATGTTTATGCACTCTATATGCGTTCTTTGATATGGCTACGAATATAATAATTTCTGATGCAATTATCTTGTGTGAAAATAGACCACAGCGAGAGTGTGTAAGTGCGTTTATGGATTGGTCGTTCGGGGAACTAAATTTGGCTTGGACATTTTTACATACTCTGGGGAACTTTCCTTGGGTTCCAGGGAGAAAATCGCTCACAATTCAGCAGGAAAATATGAAATAATACTCTGGTATAATTTTGAATTCATTCTAAAATGTTTCTGAAAATATGGAAAATTTTCATAAGCAGTGTGTGAATTAATACACATCAAACACTTAGCGGCAGCAAAAGTGTGTAAGATCTGTCTGTAGAATACTGCATGGAATCACTTTCGCTCTCTCGTACTCGCTCGAGAGCATAGACGGCTATAAAGGCTGAGCTACTGCTGAGCATGCGCACTCATCTGGTTCCCCTTGGACATCCTGTTACGCTGACGGTTCTATGCAGGTGCCTGCATTCTCGTATCACTCCTTGCTTTCGTTTTGAAGCCAGTGGGCGGAGCTTATGGTCTGAGTAAGATGGCCGCATGCTGCAGCCCGCATCTACTTTAACCGGTGACTTCACAGACAGAAGAACATCGCATCGGCTACTGCAGGCTCCTACTACAAACGCAAACTGGAGGTCTACTTTACACTTAAATACTACAAAACATACTATAACTAGATCTATTTGCTTATGGAATATTAAGATTTCCTGTCGCTTCTGTTAGTACAGCCGTGCGTTGAACAGGCACCATTGCTTCCTAAGTCTTATTCAAAAGTACACAAAATGACATGCTTTCTTAACGGCGTCTTCGAATGTTTTGGTCTGACTTCTCCGGTTTTGTCACGTGACCCGGCTCCAGAAAAATCGCGCGATGCTTGCTCCTTCCCCTACTTAACTCCATGGTTCTATGAACGCTATGCGAAACTGCGAAATGGAGATTCTTTTACAAGGAGAAGGGGTGCCAGCTGTGCAGCATAGGGTTGCACAGTTCTATAATGAACAGATTTATTGAATCAAGTATCACTTCATAGGTTTCCGAAGAAAACATACATGAGAACTTGTATGTCTGAATATACATGAACAAATAACTCTAAAACATACCTTTAAATATTAATTGATGAAATCTATAAATACCTTCTCGTCACATAACAAATATATGTGGTTTGGTCTTAATTAAATCACCATTTTATTGTGAAGCAATCAGAACAGTGAATTATTTTCATTTGTAGCCTAATTTTCGTATGGTCAAGCGTATGAGAATATGTAAGGTTGTAAAAAAGATAGATGTGTAATTAGACTATAATTAGTATTGCCATCTAACCTCGGGTTTGAAAATTTACAATGCAAGTCGAACTATCGTTGAACACTTTAAACGTATTCTACATCTCATTCGCGGGTAAGTTAAGGTAAAGCTCCACGTTATGGGCGCCACTATGCTACGACCCTGGGGGTACGTACTTAAATGTTATTTACCACGGCTATAGAAATATCTTAATCTCAGGGGATAGGTTCTTTATTCGAGAATTCTAAATAAGAAAGCGTTTTATAGCCAAGAGGATATAGTTAAATGCGGATCTATATTTTGAAAACTGTACACAATACAGAGAAAATATATAGCAAAGCTTGTATATACATTGAAATATATATATCTTCTGATTCGAAATTTACGTCGGTTATATTCTTCTTATAAATATATGTATAATTGAAAGGAAATCTTCTTCTCCTTTTCTTCTCACAATTTTGGGGAAAAGGCTGCTTCTTCCTTCTATTTTGGTAAAAGGCTTCTTCTTCCTTACTATCTTTGATTTGGGAAAAGGCTTCTTCTTCTTTCCTATCATTGACTAGTGAAAAGGCTTTTTCTTCTTTTCTTCCTTCTATTTGGGTAAAAAGCTTGTTCTTCTTTTCTATCTTTGATTAGAGAAAAGGCTTCTTCTTCTTTTCTATCGTTGATTAGTGAAAAGGCTTCTTCTTTTTTTCCTTCTATTTGGGTAAAAGGCTTCTTCTTCTCTTCTATCTTTGATTAGGGAAAAGGCTTCTTCTTCTTCTTTTCTTCTTTCTATTTTTGGAAAAGGCTTATTCTTATTTTCTTCTTTCTATTTTTGGAAAAGGCTTATTCTTCTTTTCTTTCTTCTAATTTATTGTCCTTTCCTTTAAAGCGTAATCTCATTTATTACATGTATACGCTCGCTTTCCCCGCTTCTTTGGCATTATACAAACGACACAAGCTATACTTATAGAAAGATTAGGGGCGTCTAAACTGACATTAGCGCCACCTCCTATGTAACGACCAAAAGGGGAATAGCCCAGGATCGCTAACAGCAGGCGCTGCCTATGGCCCAGTGCGTCTAATAAGGAGCGCAACCGTAAGTGCTTCGGGGCGTCTAATGGAACACAGCGCCACCGAGGGTCGGACAAACACAAAAGCTGACGATGTTCTCCTCGTCAGAGATATTGAATCAAATTTTGATCACTAGGATCAAAAAGGATAAATTTCTGAATTAGTTTGCTCACTTATTAACTTTCCTAATTGTTTCATATACGAGCATATTCTTAATTATCTTAATTGGCTATTTACAACATTTTATTCACCCCTTCTATAATGTTTATACTTTTCCTTTATGTATTTTGCATTTACTATAATATATATATAATCGCTCTTCACCGCTCCTAGTTTCTACAATGAACTCTGCTCTTTCTTATATGGCATGCTGCCATCTATCGTCGCTCTCGGGAAACATTTCTTCCTTGCATTTTTTTATTGTGTCGTCGGAACTGGGACGTGACACGTACGAAACGTTTTTTTTTTCTTAAATAATCTGCAGTGCACTTGCTCATTCAAAGAATTTAACAAGTTCACTCAAAACTTCAACAAATACTTTTCGTGACTATCGTTAGTCTGCGGCGCTATCATCGCATAACTGATGAAAACAAATGCTCATTTCTCATTTCGTATACTTGTGAACTGTACTGCAAACAACGGGAACTGACCAAAACCGGAAGTTCCGGGGGAACAAATGTTTATGTTTACATTTTTAACACGGTCTCTACAATGGAATATTATTTTAATCGTAGGCACATGTGTGCAAAATATCCGTCCTGGCAGCTTCAGTGCCCAATCAGCTGTTTCATTTTCATACATCACTGTATTGGTAAGATAGACTAAACTACATTTTAACAAGATAATGACTGTGTTTACTGTCAATTTCACTGACGGCCTTATTTCTTCTAAAGTTTAAGTTTCTAGTGGTATTATCCATAATTTGTTGTTTTGGATTAGCTGAGTATGTTTGCAAACTTAGAAACGTGTGATATTTTTCTCACAACCTTGTAGCATGTGTGAATTTAAATTTTTATAAAATATTTTCCAATCTACATTTTCTGGTGACTGTCCCTTCATCAACGTCATCTATTCCCAATCCAATAAGCCAAAAGTTGCACAACAGCAACCTGAAATAAGTATTTGTATTTTTGTTATTTGGCATAACCTCCCTTTCACATTTTGCTAATCGCGATGATCAGGATGAGTGATGATTAGACGAAGCTGATAAGGAACACTCTTGACTAGGCTGGAACTCGAGCCGCGGAACATCGACTACCGAGCCGGGTACCTCAGCTAAGAGATATACAAATATCTGTTTAGCTGTCAAACCCATAATTTGTGTCAACAAATATGTTTAGTTACGCACAAGTTATTTAACTTCTTTGTAATTAACATAGTTGGGGAATGCACAGTGACATGAAAACGCGAGACCCCAAACTCCGTACATATGGCCTCGATTTTGTTCTGTTAATCACTGTAATGTGGAAACCGGAACATGTTTTTCTAATGGGCCTAGCCATGATCTTTTGCCGAACGAAAAATGTATAATTACTTCGAGAAGGTTGATATTTTGTACATGGAAACTTCACAGGGATTTATTTTCTTTATTTACATTCTCTCAAATTTTTCTTATCGATATGTACCTTGCGTTCTTGCAGAAGCACTATAACTCTTGTAATTTCTCTGCGATTTCATCAAAGCATTTTACCTGGTTGAACATTTCCATTGTCCAACATAGAGTACCAAGAGCTACATTACAAAAACCACCAGAGAAACGCATCTAAAATTTACCTTCCCCCTTCCTTTTTAGAGGACCTCGCGTTAACAGAAATACATTATAAGCTTATATACTCTTCCCCCCCCCCCCCGGTATCAATTCTTCTTTTGTCCGAAGTTCGTTAACGGGAGAAAAAGAGACAGCGACGAAAAAAGTTTTACAAAAAATCAACTTGCGGTCTCCCCCGACGAAGATAATTGTGGATTTTGTCGCTTAAAATAAACAAGCAAGAAAAATTACCCACAGTATGAAATAAGGGGTGTTTGGAAGGGAGGGAAAGGGGAGTGTTGCCGCTCTGAGGACGAAACTTGACAATAGCAGAAGTTGCTCATTTCCAACCGAATTTCAATCCCTGCCCTGTTCATCCCGCTATTTCGCAGGGAAGAGAGGATGATGAAAAAGGAATTGGAAAGGATGGAAATAAAGGGAATTTCTGGCGGGAAATTGGCTGTTTCTCTCTCTTTGCCGCTTTTTTTCGTTTGAAAGGAAAACGTTTTCTTGCCAACGTCTGTGTTTTTATTTATGCATTAAGCTCTTTTGTTCTTTAAATCCCTAATGTTCTTCAAAATTTTAACTAGGGAACTTCACAAATTAAATGCGATATTAGGTATGTGAGGAAGTCAAATTAAAACCTTTAGAAGTCCGACAGCAATTACGGCACAGACTGTGTACAGCTCAAATGTAGACGAGGTCATATCTGTCATTTTCAAAACGACCTCATTACTGCAACACTGATCAGATAAGCTTCAAAGGGCCATTTTTGTCATTTTTGTCCCACACTCACTTGCACCACTCTGGAAGCCTCAAACTCGCTGCGAGCGCCATGTGCTATTGAAAATTCTTTGTAACTTGCAAGCTGCTTTACATTTAGCTTGCGAGAGATACGGGGATCGTTGCCCCGCACTTCCTCCACGTATCATTCCAGAGAATAATGGGATCGAAACCAGTCACCCCTAATGGGTAATGTAGCTTACTCATCATTCATCCTCAATGATGAGAGCACTCGTCATTGTCATGACAAGTCAAATGCTTGGCAGTGCAAAAGGCACAACTGTAACAAAATACCTTACCAACTAGAAAAGATAATGAACACTCGTTCGGTTTTATGAACTTTCAAACCTGAATCATGTCTGGGTTAGGATAATTACCTGTCTATCTGAAGAGTGATGATTAATTCACAGTAACGTCGAAAAAAATAAAACTAAGACCTCTCTAGGCTTCGTTGCTCGTTGACCAGGACTCGCCTCACTTTCCCTCAAGTCCTTTCTCCAAGCTCCTCTCTCTCTCTCTCCTCAATCCAAAACCAAAGTCAGTCCCTTCTCAGTCTGTCCCACCCCTATATCACCCAGGCCATGGAGGCCTTCCTCCATGCCGAATCGAGATTTTTACTACCTTTATTGCAAACAGCTGACTCCATAGGCTGATGGAACTTCCTATATCCTGAATACATCAGGAAGTTTGTAAAGCACAACACTGTGCATTATTTACATACCATAGAGGTTGAGACAACTGGAGTAAACAAGTAAATGTCCTGGTCAACATGAAGCATCCAGAGAGAGTTTAAATAAAATATAATCTTATAGATTAATACGATTTATTCCCACTATCCTTCAATCACCTGTGAAAATCTTTTCCTCCAACCATAACGTGACATATACCCACCCAACCGTCAGTAGATATAAAACGGGCATTTAAAAACAAACCGGTTATAACCGGTTATACAAGTGTCATGTGCCATCGGGCACTTAACAAGTGCAATCAGGTGACCCTGTGTCGGGATGTGCCATGTGCCCATCTTGCATCTTGGAACATGCATGTTAGAACATGTTATTTCCCAGTAGGGAACAGTGCATCTTGGGCTAAACTGGTTATAACTGGTTATACAAGTGTAACTTGTCATCGGGCACTTAAGAAGTGCAACTTAAGGCTATGCCTACCCCTCAGCAAGAGGCCACCCACACCCACTTCCGGTCCACTTCCGGTCCACTTCCGGTCCACTTCCGGTCTCTACTTCCGGTCCACTTCCGGTCCACTTCCGGCCCACTTCCGGTCCACTTCCGGTCCACTTCCGGTCTACTTGTGGCCAAGTTGTGGCCTATTTCTGGTTTATATATATTGCATCATGCTGTGCAACAAATTATTATCCAATAAATTATTAGATACGTGTTGTTTTCTGATTGGCTGCTTATGACATAATGTGATTATGTGTTATATTCTGATTGGTTTAAATAAGCAGTGTTTCTATTGGCTCTGTAAATCTATATAAGCCAGGGCACAGTGCAGATTCTTCACCATTGCTGGATCGGCAGTGGAACCCACAAGTGGGGGGCAGAACCTGAACAGGCTCCACCAAAGTATAGGAGACTTGAAGCATATAATTTGGCGGAATAACCCAAGTAAGGTCATAGAAACAATATACACTGATACAATAAAAGCCAATTTTTGGCAGGGGGGGCCAAAGTGGTTCCTAAATACAAAATCTCAAGAACTAATTGACATAGAGCTATGCAGTTTTTTTTTGTCTGCCTGGTACTCAAGTGCTCTATCATTGTAGACTATAGTCGAGAGCCCCAACTCAATTTTCTTCTCTGATTCTTGTTGTTCTATAGCTGGTCTAGGAGGTTTTTTAAGTGCTAAAGGTGTGTGAATATAAAGCTCTGTTCTTAAACATTGTATATTAATAATTTATTGCCTGAAATTATACAATTTGAAAAAGAAACCTATAAAAATAAACATATACCCCAGTATAAACTCTATTTCATGATATTTGTTGTTTTTTCTATAATTTTTATTAACATAAAATTATAACAATTTTAGTTAAGTGTGAGTTATTCCAACAAATTTTTCTAATTGTATATAAATAAACAATAGGTAAAAAAAATGAGTAACAAAATAATTAGATCAAACCAAAAACAAGAAATCTTGTATAGAAATGAATATACTACAACAGACATAGATGATGATCTCTCAGATATTCCAAATTTTCTGGCTAAACTGAAGCAAAAAATTATAGATGCAATTCAAAGCATGCTTTTGAAATGTTCCCTCAAAATATACTTCACTCTATCCTCACTGTATATAAATCCTCATGGTGAACAAGAACAATATTCTCATTGTACCCGTGTGTCAATTTTACACCGTGATGATATCACTTGTTTGAATGATATTTATGATAAAATGTGTGAACAACTTAAACTAAAACAACAAGAATTTGAAGGCAGAGGTTCAGGATGGCGATTGTGTAATACTTATCATAAACTTGAAATTAAATTAGCTCGATATACTCCCCTTGGTGGTGGGTCTAGTTATATTGAGCTGCCCAAAAAGATTAGAAACAAACATGCTGTGTTAAATATTCAAAATGAAGATGATATGTGTTTTCTTTGGTGTATTATAGCACATTTTTATCCAGCACCAAATAATAAACATCGTGTCTCTCACTATATGAAATATTTTGATGAGTTTGAACAAATAATGTTTGGTATCCAATATCCAGTAGGTATTTCAGCTATCCAGCAATTTGAAAAACAATATGAACAGCACCACAATCAACCATTAGCTGTGTTTGTTTATGGCTATGATGAAAAATTTCACATTAATGTACTTAGACACCATCCACCAGCTAATGATGCACATATTATTAGATTGCTGTATGTTTCTGAGGGAAATCAAAAGCATTATTGTTTGATACAGGATCTCCCAAAATTAGTGAGAAACCAAATAACATTACATCATAATAGAATTACCATATGTGATTGTTGCCTATCAATATTTCATGGCACAAGTATGAAAACAAGAGAAGAACAATTAAAGGAACATATTGAAAAATGTTACCTCTACCCCTGTGTGACTTATAAGTTTCCACTCAAAACTATAAAATTCAAAAATTTTAAATCACTAGTGCAGCATCCATTTGTGATCTATGCTGATTTTGAGACAATACAGAAACCAATGGCAGTATGCCTCCCAGATTCAAATTCATCATACACAACACATATTGCTAAACATGTCGCTTGTGGTTTTGCTCTGAAATTGGTAAACACATATCACACAAACAGTCCACCCCCTTATATTTATCGAGGTGAAAATGCAGCCCAAAAATTTATCCAAACTCTTCGAGAGTGGGTGGAAACACTTGCTCCAATTTTACATAACACAGAACAGATGAATGATCTTACACCAGAGCAACAAGACCAACATAATAATGCAACACAGTGTGCATACTGTAACAATAAGTTTGATTCACATTGCCCAAAAATTCAACATCACAATCACTATAGTGGGGATTTCATTGCCAGTATTTGCAATCCATGTAACTTGAAAATACAGAGATACAAATTTATTCCAGTATTTATTCACAATTTGCAAAATTTTGATGCAGACTTGTTTATCTCAGAATTGGGATATGATGCAGAGGATATTAATATTATACCACGCAGTAAAGACAAATATATCACCGTAGAGAAAACTATTAGATTAAAAAATGGAAAAATTGTTTCTCTCAGGTTTCTTGATTCATACCAATTTCTGTCTAGTAGCTTGGCAACTCTGGTGAAACAATTAACCGATAGTGAATTTGTTCACACGAAGAAATATTTTGGTGATGATAACATGAAATTGCTGAGAAGAAAGGGTGTCTACCCTTATCAATACATGGATAATTTTGATAAATTTAATGAGACACAGTTACCACCACGAGAACAATTTTATAATCATCTTCAAGATGAGGAGTGTAGTGAGGAAGATTATCAATATGCCCAGAAAATTTGGAATACACTAGATTGTAGAACAATGGGAGATTATCATGACAAATATTTGATTCTGGATACCCTCCTATTATCTGATGTGTTCGAGGCTTTTAGAAGTAGGTGTTTCCACATATATCAACTAGATCCTGTATATTATTACACAACACCTGGTCTATCCTGGCAGGCTATGTTTAAGTATACAGGAGTTGAAATTGGTCTTGTTGACAATATTGAGCAGTTCATGTTTATTGAGTCTGGTAAACGTGGTGGTATAGTACAGTGTCCTTTGAGGTATGCAAAAGCCAACAATAAATATCTAGCTGATTACAATCCTGGCAAATCTTCTACATACATACTATACATTGACATGAACAATCTATATGGTTATGTCATGACCCAATCACTCCCAATTGGGAACTATCAATGGATGACTAGTGCAGAACTTGAAAACCAGGATTTTCTAAATTGGGGTGAAGATCATCCAGTGGGTTGTCTATTAGAAGTTGATTTAGAATATCCATCTGATCTTCATGATGAACACCATGGATTTGCTATGGTTCCAGTTTCTCAGAAGATTCCGGGTACAGGGGAAACAAAATTGGTGTTATCTTTTGAAAACAAATATAATTATGTGCTTCATTATCGACTGTTACAATATTATGTCAAGCATGGTTTGAAACTCACCAAAATCCACAAGGGATTGAAATTTGAGCAACAAAAATGGTTAGCCCCTTATATTCAAGAAAATATAAATCGTCGCATACAGACAAATTCCAAGGTTGAGAAAAATTTGTATAAATTAATAAACAACTCTATTTATGGGAAATGTTTAGAGGATAAAAGAAATAGGGTGAGATGCTCTTTGGTGTCTGATCCTAAAAAAATCCAGAAGCTTATTAATGACCCCACATACAAGAGCTTTAACAGCATCACTGATGATCTAACTCTTATTGAGAGGAACCCTGTCAGTGTAATATGTGATGCACCAATAGCTGTGGGTGTTGCTGTTCTAGAATTAGCTAAATTGGAGATGTATAAGTTCCATTATGATGTTATGAGGCCCAAAAATAATATTCAGATAGCCTACATGGATACTGATGCTTTTGTATATGTAATAAAAATAGATGATTTATACAGTGATCTGTTTTCTATGAGAGAACATTTTGATTTTAGTAACTATCCAAAAGATCATCCACTGTACAGTGTTGAAAATCAGATGATCCCAGGAAAAATGAAAGATGAGGTGGAAGGGTCCATAATATCAGAATTTGCTGGCCTCAGGCCAAAAATGTACTTCTTAAAGATAGATGGCAAAAATGAAATAAAAAAGGCCAAGGGTGTCAGTCTAAGCTGTACTGCTAAACTCACAATAGAAGATTTCAAACAGTGCCTATTGAAATATGAAACCCTATTAATGTCAGCTCATCATCTTACTAATAGATGGGATGGTGTCCATACCACTATAAAAAACAAAATAGCACTCAATGGCAATGATAATAAATTGCAAATATTAGATTGCAATGTTCATACAAGAGAGTATGGACACTATAATACAAGCAAATCTTGCAACAAATGTTCATCATAGATAGATGTAACTTAAAAATTGTTATATCTCCATCCCTAATTGAGCTAGGAGGATGGTTGATAACTTGTTAAACATATAGAAATTAAAATTGTTCTATTATTCTTTCATTCTTCACATCATATATGTATGACTTCTCTACAATTAAAATTGCACTGCATGTAGTGTTCTCTGGTAGTGCATCATGAAATTCACATACTATTTTAATATTAGTTCTATCATTTATAACTACTAATTTTCTTTTTGAAGCATTTATTAGAAACATTGGCCTATGAGCTATGAATTCATCTGGATCATAATACATATTCATATTTCCTTCAGTAACTCTCTTAAAAGCAGAGTATCCTTCATACAATTTTAAATAATCTCGATTTGCTATGTTCAAATTGTAATTTTCACGGGGAAAGACTTCATTTCTACCATTTTTTAAATATATGTTTTTAATTTTACAGTCATCAAACTGGCTGCTGTCTTTTTCTTGATTGTCATCTCTTGCTGTTTGGAACAGTACAGCTACAAACTCTGGCATGTCATATCTTAAAGATTGAAACTGTGTTGTAATATCATATTCAAAAAACTTGCCTTCTACAGCTTTAGATATGCACTGGTAAGTATAAAAAACTAAAGGAATTTTTGGATTCTTCAAGATGTTGGATTTATACTTGAGAGAATAATTTGCTTCATATTCAACAATTGGCATTCTTAGTTCCATGGACTGTATAACACATTTTACAGCCTCTGGCAAGCTAGCATCATTTGCTGTACCATCTGCATTTAAAGTTTTGTACCTCATGATGGCATTGTTATCATTGGGTGCTCTACGAAATATGATGCTAAGACCTCCTTTCCACATGATCTCTTTGTAATCACTAAAGAATCCAAATAGCAATCTCATAGGGAACAACACTGTGTGAGATTTTGTTAGAATTTTTGTACCTGCTTCGAATCCAGCAGCTTTGTAGTAAGCACTTTCTGCTTTAGATAGTTTCAAAGTTCCTATTGTAGTGGATGTAATACCAGGGTAATCAATTCTGTCTATGACTGTGCCATGCTTCTTGACTTCAACTTGTGAGAACAAGAAGGGTACAATGTTATTTATAAGTTTCACATTAGCAGTAGGAGGAAATTCTTCACCAGTGCTCTTCTTAACAATATCAAATTTTATATACAAATCTGATCTGTGTGGATGAATAAACCCATCCCCTGCTGTGATTTCAAACTCGATCTCTTTGTTGGGTTCATTGAGGTTTGCAAAGGTCCTCCTGTTTGGAGGGAAGGACTGTAATTCATAACTTTCAATATTTTCCATTTTGGGTATTTATTTATATATTTATTTATTAAATATTTATTTCAATTACTGCAGTGGTATTGGCACCAGCAAAATCAACTATCTCATTCTTCTCATTTGTAATTGTTATCTCTATGTAATTAACTTTGTCATGTGAAACTGGAAAATAGATTGGTGGGATGGGGGAATAGAAAATTGGCTCCATGAATTCAGAATTTGGTTTGAATGTAGCTATGATACCTGTTTCCTTGTGTCTACCAACTGAATTTTCTTCAGCTTTGATAATCATCCCTTTAGCAATGTTGCAGTGAATGTTCAATGTCTCTATAGCCAAGAATTTTGGTATGAATTTACCTATGTGTCTAATACCTGGTTCTAGTTTGGTGTTGTTGGGAAATCCTAAAATCTCACCCATGCTAGACAGGTCTACCGTTTCTTGAGCAGACACAATCTCCACTCTGTGTGTTACAGAATTCTGAGATAGGAGTACACTGTTGCCAAGTTCTGATTGTAAAGTAGATAAATTATACTGTCCAGGGGGAATAACAATTTTCTCATTGCCCACAACTATAGAATTATTATAATTTGTTACATTTGGAATAAGATACATGCTGTAGAAAGCTCTGAGAGCTATGGATTTTGGATATATGATATCATCATGGAGATTTAGTTTCAAGATCGATGTCTCACTAGAAAGATGAAAAATTCCCATGCTTAATGTACCACACAGCTTTTTGAAAATCTTCTAATTTGATGTTATGTATTTTATTCAAAATTCTGAGCATGGTAACACAAACATGACCACATATAATTTGATTGAAATTTTGTATACGCTCATCATTGTAATAAATGTTTACATGTTTTAAATAATTAATTAATTCTGTAGGGGGCACCCCACCAAAGGAGTCAAATATGTAAGCATTGTTATTCTGTTTATAATAGCATATCCAGTGTGTACCAATATTTTTGGACATATCCAAGTTAACCACACCACATTCTCGAGCCCCCCAAGAGGGGGGGGTGGGAACTATTTTTAGGGAGAGCGTCACTCATGAAAACACCTCTGAAATACTTAATTTTAAATATTTTAACTAAAGATTCAATATCTTGGTTGGTGAGTGCTTCTTCTTTTTTTTAAATTTTCTGAGAGCTTTGGATTTCATACCACTGAGTACCCTAGACTTTACACCACTACCCCCTCGTAGGGGGCTCTCCATAGCTAGATTATGTCTTTTCTGTTCTTCTAGTTCTGCTTTATTCTTTTTTGAATCTATTACAGTTTTGGCAATAGCAGCGCTCCCGCCAGCCAAGCTCCCGATAGCCCCTAGAGCAGCTAAGATGGCAGGGATGCTAAATATGAACCCACCACTATGTGATTTTTTTCTTCTATTTTGCAACGTTTTTAATTGTGATGAGCTAAGTAATAATTTCATTCCATTCCCTTTGGCTATACATTGTCTCTTCTTCTCTTGTTGTTTTTTAGTTAAAATTGGATTAATTTTTAAATTTTTAAGATTATGATATGGAATCTGGTAGACAACACCTTTAGGTTTCATGTTGTTTATTATTATTATTTAAGGGTATTTATATATATTTATATTACAAACCCCACCCTAACTTTTGTTTTGTATTCATAGCAATTGTTGTACCCAATGCAGTTATTTTTTCACCCAACGAAGCATCTCTGCTGGTTAATCTTCCAAATGCTGCTTCTTCTAATTTTTGATCAGCCACATGTCGAGTATCAAGATCTGCATGTCTATTGTAAGCAATGTCATGTTCCTTGCAGGCTGCATCCAGAGGATTAACTCCCTTGTCTCCCCTCTTCAATCGCTTGTCAAGTTTGGTACCTGGACCACAGTACTGATAGCCAGGAACATGTACCTCAAATGGCAGTTTATTAATAATATCATTAACTAAGCCTTTACCCTCTGCCATGTTCCAGAATTTAGGTGGTAGAGTATTGATAATTTTAATCAAGTATCCTATGCCTTTAGGATCATTTGCAATAAAAGTAGCTAGCTTGTTACTAATCATATCTACAATACCCATCTTCTCATTGTAAAAATTGTTGTTTCCAGCATTCTCTTCCCCTGCTATCACCAACAGCCTGTCTATAAGTTTTCTTACATCATTAATCCACACAAACTCTTTAGCTAAAGTGTTATATTGCTTGATACCACTTCCAGTCTTGAGTTGGTTCCAGATGGGCTTCATAAGGTTCTTGTACTTGTCTCCACTACTTGATTTAACTCTGTTCTGACTAGCATCGTTGTTTTGATACAAGGCATCAGATAGTATAAGAATATCTGAATAACTTTGATAGTCTTCTTCAGTAAAATGTTTTGGTTGCTTCTTGGTTAAGAGCTCCCATAGACCAGGGGTACCAGGGTACCTTGACCAACTGTTTTCATCACCCAAATTGACTTTTATGTTGTCCCCCTCGAATGTCACTCTAGACTTCCCTATTTTCCAAACTGCTCCTTCATTAGGTTTCATAGTAGGGTACAGTCCAAAGACCTCATCTTTCTCAAACTTGCCTGTACTCAAATAATCCCTTGCCAAGGGCCCCAACTCAATTTTCTTCTCTGATTCTTGTTGTATAGCTGGTCTAGGAGGTTCTTTAAGTGCTAAAGGTGTGTGAATGCTAGATAAGGGGGTAGGAGGGAAGTCTGCATAGTTTTTAGCAGTGAGAGGCACCAAATCATTGATGAGATCTTTATTTTGCTCTGTGATGCTTTTAATTTCCTTACCAAGACCACTGATAGCATCTATAATAGGCTGATCTTGATGCTTGCGCTGCTCATAAAAGCCTCTGTTCTCATCCTTCCACCCCTTGAAGCGTTTAGCAAGATACTCATGTAATTTTAAATTATCTTCAATTTTATGTTTTGACATATTTATATTTTTTGATTGATGGTTATTTATAATGTTTCGACGTTCAAAAAGTCGTTGATTTTATTTCTAAATTTCCCATTGCTAGGTTTTCTTGTCATGTCGATCGTAGCAAATCCAAAATCATCGCTGTTCCAGCATGAAGAGCAGAATTTTGAAAATTGATTATAATTTAAATCTCCCCCAACATAGTCATCGTAAACATGTTTCAGATTAGTATGATCTTGGCGAAATAAACAAATTAAATTTGTATTATCTCTTAATAACTGCTTGGGAATCTTGGAGTAAGTTTGAGCTAAGTAAAAGCAATCTATTTCCCTATGTCTACCCTGTGTAAAGAAATTTCTTATCTCATTCTGATTTTCTAGAATCACATCATCAAAAACAACAACAGAATTCTTCAAACAGTGATCGAGAGGTTTTACTTTTGAATCAAATGTAGATATGTTAAGTCCCTCATACACCTTCATGAGTTGCTGGTATTTTGGTTGTTCTAAACTTCTTGAAAATACACACAAGTGTCTATTTTTCCAGTGTAACCAGTTAGGGGCCAGCAAAAAATTATCTACAAGCAAGGTAGTCTTCCCACAACCTGAAGGCCCTACTATGAGGCATCTTATGTGATCAGGCAGCAACTCACCATTTCTCTTAGTAGTTTTTGCTATATCTGGCAATCGCTGTACAACATTCCATGTTGGTGTCAAAGAATAACTTTGTCTGCATCTATCCAACTTTTCTCTGCTAATCCAAGCCATTTAACATAAAGTTTATTATTCTTTTTAAGTAATACTTTTTCAATTAGATATGTGTCTGGATATTTTGTTTTACTGAGCTCCTCTTCATAAAATCTCCCTTTTAGTATTTTATTGCTACTATCTTTTATCATATAGGTATTTCTATTCCCTGGCAAAACTTGAACTATAGTGAATAACCCTGTAGACCAATTCTTAGTAAATCCCTTCTCGAATAAATGTTTAAATTTACTAATTCTTACTTGTTCTCCTATTCTGAATTTTGGTTTCTTAATTGTATGTTTATATTTATTACAGTAAACAGTAGAAATCAATCTTGCCTCATCAGCTTTAGTTACCTCAGCTGGTTTCATGTGAATAGTACTGTGTACTGAGTTATTATAATTATGAACTAGGCTAGGTAAAATATCTATCCACTTGTAATTACCCTGTAGAGTAAATTGCCTCCACATTAGATGTTTTAATGTTCTATTGAACCTTTCCACTATACTTGCTTTGAGATCACTATATGTAGAATAATGTTTAATATTATACTGTTCCATTAACTTGCTAAATGTAGAATTATAAAATTCTTTTCCTCTATCTGTCTGTAGATATTTTGGTGTCCTGCCTTTGCTAAATATCAATTTAAAAGCTTCAACAACACAAGCACCTGTTTTGGATTTTAGGGGAATTGCCCATGCATACTTACTAAATGTATCGATAACTGTAAGCATGTACTTGTAATTATGATTTATCTTATGTAAATTTTTCAAAGTTCCTGTTGACATTTCTATCAGATCTGCTTGAAACAGATCATCTACACCCTTTGTCACCACACTCAATCGCTTGTAGTTGCGACGAGCTGGCTTATGTAATTCATAAACTATATCTTGTCTTGACATCTAATGGTATAAGAGAATATGACATAAAATGGATTATCCTCTGGGTATAATTGTTTCAATTCAAATAATAATTGATCACCTGCTTCTACATTAAAAACAGATAATTGTTCATCCTCATGTACTTTATATCTTTTTGCAGATTCATCCCAGTATGCAACAGGTATCTGAAGTGCTCTATGAACACCATCTTTTCTTTGTATGGTGAACTGTGGTACTTCAAAATGCTTACCACTCTTCAAGTAACCAAATTTGAGAAATTTAATATTACCATCGAGGAAAAATTCATGAGACTGATTGTAAGGGTACAATTTGTAAACATTGCCTGCATTGACATATGTCCAGCGACCTCTAGTATTTGGAATACTCTGTAGTCTAACAATATCAACAGTAAAAAAATGTTTTAATTCTTGTTCCTCCAACCTGCTTAATATTTGTTCCAGGTGTTCCTCTATGGTTTGTACTACTTCACTGTAGCTAGGTTTGATTCTCACATCAACATACAATCCTTTGAACTCTTCCTTGAGGTTGTGGAGTTGTGTGGTGAAATTAGATAATGCTGATTCTTGAGTAGATTCCAGAGTAGCAAGCTGTAGCTTGATGTTTGATATAATCTCTTGTAAACTCTCTACAAGTTTCAATTTGGTACTCTGGCTTGCAAGATCGTGCACTTGATTTTTGATTTCCACAAATAATGCATGAAGTTCATTGATTATCTGGTTGGTAGGTAAAGTATTAATAGTATTTTGAATTACACCAATCTCTTCCTGTATGTTTTTGATGTCCTCTGACTTGAGAATTCTATTCACTGCTCTTTTTACAGATCTTAACTCTTGGGAAGTGGGCAAATTAGCTACAGTGTTTTGAAGTGTGGTCAAGGCTTCTTTCACAATATTTAACTCGCTGGCATCTGCAACACTGCTCAAGGCATCCTGAAGATGCTTTAAGTCATCTTGGGTTGGTGTAGATTGCTGTAATATTTGCAATTTGTTCTGAATGTTATCTATGAGATGGTGAAAATGCGATAATTCAGTTTCGGTATTCAGATTTTCCAATTTGGTGATTTGTTCTTGAATAATGTTTAAAGTTTCGGTTATACTTGGCAACTTGAATTCTAGAGTTTCTTGTACATTTGTTAATTCATTTCTCATAGTAGTCAAAGTATCCTCAATGTGAGCTATGGTACCCTGTATCTTACCAAAATCTTCATAAGTTTCTAACTGTAGCTTGATATTGGCAACGCTGCGTGCGATAGCATTTAATTCTGAAGATGAAGGAAGATTATCGATAAAATTTTCTAATGTTTGTAGTTTAGCTTGAACTTCTGCTATAGCTGTATGCAACTGATCTGTTTGGAGTTCAGTTTTAATATTTTCCAGTGAAGGGGTCTCAAAAGATTGAAACTGCTCTTGTAATTCTGCAATACTGGCATTGAGCTGTTCATATTCCCCCTGAGTTTTGATATTTTGAATAATAGAAAGCAGTTCTGTGCGAAGAGTATTCGCTTGATTGTTTAATTCTTGTTTTAATTGCTCTGTAGCAGTTGTTTGTATTTGTCTAAATTTCTCAAGTTCAATTTTCAATTTGCCTACACTCTCCCCCAAGCTTTCAAGGTTGTCTATGGATGCTAAATTTGTATATTTTTCAAGTAGGGATTTGAGTTCACTATCAATTTTCACTATGGGGTTAATCAATTGAGTTTGGAGATTAGTAATCTCTGTTTGTATGTTTAAACTTAGTGAATTCTGTAAGATTAACAAGTCAGCTTTAAGCTTTTTTAATCTTTCATCTAGTCTGGCAATGTCACTTGAATTATCTGGTATTTCTTGTCTTCTTCTGTTTCCAAATATATCCATTATGTATATTAATTTTGAATATGTGTTATTTAATTTTATTTTTTGTTCACGGTATTTTTATATATTCATGAGAGAATAAATTAATTTAATTTCCATGAAGAAGGGGATTAGCTTATCATACTCGCCAATAATTTCTGCATAGAGATAATCATCTTTCTCTACATCGTATGTGCTGTCGGGGTTCATATTATTGTGTTTAATTCTATACAGATTTCTACCTATATGTATATTTACCCCCGTAGGGGGCCTCCCTTCCCCCGTGCTAAAAGAAACAGATATTTGAATTTTACCTGTGACAGGAATTCTGTAAGATGCAAGATTATTATTGAACACAAGCAATTGTTTCCCTGTATCCTCATCAACCTGATACCAGATACTATTCAGATGGATGATAATTATTCCTTTTAATTGGCGATGAATTTTTTTAATTACATCCATGTTTACAGCTGTTTTCTCTACAGGTTGAATATGTTTCTTAAATCCAAACAGGTTCATTGGCATTATTTTTCATTGGGTTATTTATTATCATGAAATAAGTATCAGAACTTTATGCCCAAGATGCAAAAATAGGTGTGGGTAAACTAGGACCAAGATGCAAGAAAGATCATGCGACACACCCTTGACACAGAGTCGCGTGATTGCACTTGATGTTAAGTGCCCGATAGGGGCAAGTTACACTGTATAACCGGAAGTGGACCGGAAGTGGACCGGAAGTAGAGACCGGAAGTGGACCGGAAGTGGACCGGAAGTGGGTGTGGGTGGCCTCTTGCAGAGGGGTAGGCATAGCCTTAAGTTGCACTTCTTAAGTGCCCGATGACAAGTTACACTTGTATAACCAGTTATAACCAGTTTAGCCCAAGATGCACTGTTCCCTACTGGGAAATAACATGTTCTAACATGCATGTTCCAAGATGCAAGATGGGCACATGACACATCCCGACACAGGGTCACCTGATTGCACTTGTTAAGTGCCCGATGGCACATGACACTTGTATAACCGGTTATAACCGGTTTGTTTTTAAATGCCCGTTTTATATCTACTACCGTCTTTGTACTCTATGTTAACACTCATCTTGAAACATGTTGGACAATACTTAAGAACATTTCTTTTAGAAATGTGTTACGTATTGAGACGCAGGTGAACAGAAGGAAGGTTCGGGGATCAAACCTGGGCCTTTTAGATAAAAGTAATTATTCTATTGGGGGTTAGCGGTAGCTCGTAAGCTCTCGCTTGGCTGCATCTGCATACTGCAGGAGGTACCTGAATGCACTTAAATTTACATAACACTTTATAGAATGGCAACTCTCTAGATTTGGGTTACAATGACCTTAAGCCTGCATTGGCAAAGGATGGCATTAAAAGTATATTACCTGTCTCTCTCTTTTTGGAAGCGTGGACCGAAGAGTTTCTAAAATAACTGTCACTCGCTTGCTGAAGTTCAGTTCGCCTCTTAAAATCTCACACAGCTTCGCTGCACTCCTCTCTCCAAAACTCAAAACCCCCTTCCTCTTACTCCAGAACCACTCTCCTGTTCTCTCCCAAAACTCAAGACCAACTCCAGCATCTGCCTCTCCTGTTCTCTTCCCCAACTCAAGACCAACTCTCCTCTTCTCTTCAAAACCCAAGACCAACTCGCCTGTCTCTCTCGAGCCAGATCCAACTTCCTTCGTCCTCATCAAAACTCCTCCCCTTTTTCTCTCTCATCAATTTTCCTTTGCAAATATTGGCGAATGCTTTTTGCTGAGCTGGTGCTGAAGTTAACACTTTCCTATACTTCCTGTCAGGCTGCTTAGCTAAACGTAACTCGAAAATGAAAATGAGAGATACGTGACGGTATCCAGCTGGGCGAAAAAAATTCCTTTGAATTTTTAAAACGTTTAGACAAGTTGCAGGTACAGTGCCGGTTATGCCAATGCAGTCCCTTAGAAGGTCTATTTATTTAGTGAAGAAAAATAAAAATACATTTCACATCAGTGAAAATGAACACTACAGACTAACTCTAAAACTAAAGGGGAGGAAAAAAATGCAGTCAAAATTAGATTTGGTTGACAGGTGTCAAGTCGTAATCTAATTTGGACTATCGAAGATCAAGACAAAAGCTCTGTGGGAGCAAACTAAAATTAAAAGCCGAGATGGCAATCAAAAATGAGAAGTCCAATGCCATATTTCGTTCGTCTCTAGCATGAATGAAATGAACGCGTGCGTACTACAATATTTATGCTGAGCACGCATACATTGGCTTCCAAGAAATGTTTATCAACACGAGCTAAGCGGTAATGTCAGCTCGGGTCAGAGAACCATGAAAAAGATGTTGATACATCAAACACACACCACTGAACTCACTTGTCAGCTGAACTGACGTTAGAATGGCCAAAGCCATAAGTTGTGGCTCCACCCACTAAGCATGTGGGGGGGGGGGGGGCTAACACCAAAACACTAGGAATATGGGAGCAACTGCTCACGCCACAATAAATTGCAAGACAATTTGCACTAATATAAGAGGATCCTGGTGAATATATATTGTATCGAAGCACACGCAAGTTTCTCCGTCCATTGAATCTCTTTGAGAGAATAATATATGTATAGAAGATATAAGTACCATCTTCCAATAAAAATGAGAGAAGAAAAAGATTGTTGAAAATATATCATATTATAGTGAATAATGCTATACTGCATTACGTATTAAAATACCAAAATTGTTCAACACCGTCCATTAAATATGAGTAGATATTTGAATACACACGTGATAAGTAAAAAAACCCAACTTAGTCCACTACAAATACATAATGAGTGGAATATCAAAATCAAATGTCCATTATATGTGTATATCTTGGTTAATAAAAAAAAATGAAAATCCTACAGTCCTTGCTGTATGGCGTAAAAGTTCCTATGTAAGGTCCGAAATGTTCTGAAGACACGCGAAAGCACTTGCGTGTAGTATCCACTGCATTCCATGGAGTCCGTGCAAAAGTGTTTGCAACTGCGAAAACCGGAACGAAGGTGTCACAATTTACATCCCAATCATCACTTGAAAATATCGGTCCTTTTGTAGCTTAAGGAACGAGAAGTGTTCATGATTGTACCACTGGATGTAAAATTCTGGGTGAGGGACGTTTGATGAGGGGTGGGGGGTAAATCTTGAAGATCGGCGGGTGAACAGAAGGAAGAAACAGTTGGATTAATTTGTGCTGCTAACTGTACTGTAGAATTCATCATCCAGGGGAGAATGCTGTTCACCGGACTAGGGAACCTAGTCTCGTAAAGTCTGCCTTGCTGTAGAAGTAACAGCTAAAGTAGGTGTGCTTGGCGGGTTGCATATGCCTGCACTCGAAGATGGTAACACACTTGTGGTGGGGACCGTATATGAAAGTAAAGCTGGTCTTGCTGCGTACGGGCGTCTGAATGATAACCAAATCGAAGGATACTGAAGACGGGGTAAAATGTGTCATGTTTTCTTCTGGCCACTTGAAACTTGTAGGCTGGGACACATGGCGGGAAAAGTTTTCATCCACTGCATCACTTTGAGCTGGAATGTAGTTCTGACTGGAATTCCAGCGGAAATAATGACAGTACTTTTGGGAAAAGGGGGCGTGTATCCGCTGCATCTTGAGGGCCGGAGCGTAGAAATGGGAGAAAACTGTAGGTGTGCTCTGGTGGATTGCACAAATCCCATCGGCCGACGGTCGCAGTGCAGTCCTGAGTTCGAGGAGGTAATGCGAAGTACTCGGCGGGTTTATGTATGCCGGGTGAAAACTGAAATTGTTGACTCCACGAACTGAGAGGCGATGGTAAATGGAGCTGCTCTCTGAAGGTCACCGGCGCGTAGAATTCCAATGTTGAAGGCGTCTCAGGAAGTCTCTGCTATGCGATGTAGACGTCATGGAGATACGAGACATTTTTAGGTGAGGATAGGAATGAGGTGGCCAATTAAAAAAAGGAACAGGGAAAGGTTTCAAAATACAGTCTTTAAAATCACAATAACCCAGAGTATGCCATTCAAATAAAGGTACAAAATCACTAAAAATGGGGCCTAATGTCAAATAAAATATAATAACTAATAATAAAAAGCAATAAAGAATGTAAATCAATTTTAAATAACTGATATACTAAAAATGTGAAGGTTCACGATGTGAGACATTATTTTACCATTACGGGAGTGTAAACGTGGTGAAAATATTGATTGAAGGCTAACAAAATTGCAATAATTGCCTCTAAATCTAAAGAGGTGATAATAAACAAAAGTAAATGAGCGGAACCAAATTTTTGAATTTATCTTCAAATGTTAATTATGTAGGTGACGTAAAAGGAATTGAAGTGACGCAATAATGACGTAGGTACTAGTCGAAGAGAAATAAGTAAACAATTAGAAAAGGTAATTGAACATGCCTCATCTCAATTGTCGTGTCCATTTATTGACGAATATGAACAATCTCATCAGCAAAAATAAAGTGTCAAGATACTTGTCATATCCATACTACATTATAGGCTATATCTGAATGCTTTATTTAAAGAACTCCAACAGTTCACCATTATTAGTACTGAATTTTTGTCTTAGATGTATGAAGATTTCGAAGTGCCAACTTGGAATTGATGTTTCGACGTCGAACGCTGGATCGAGTTATTATCCGAAGTACAAGAAAGTCCTGACGTCTGAATAACTCTCGGGGGAAAATTCTGGGGTGGGGAAATTCCAAAAGCTAAGCATGCTGGAACATGGTTCGATCTTGCCCGTCTGCGAGAGCAATAGAGTCGCCGCTAGGCAACAGATTATGCGAAGTCAGGAAAAGGTAACGGGAGATGTATCGTTTCTCAGAGTCAGTTCCTTGGAAAAGGAGCGGAGTTAGCCATTGTGCATTGTCATATTGCAATCCTGTCATTCTATCAATTTTCATCGTTCGGCCGGAACTGTCCAAGGTTACTGGATGTATGGGAACGCTGAACCGCAGCCTTCGGAGTTTGTTAGAATTAACTGACGCCGGTAAAAGGGAATGGAGGAAATTAACTTGCAAGAAATGTGAGTCGCCGGTATGGTACGAAGCTTCACTGGAAATCTGGAGTGGAAAGGAAGGGGGGGGTAAATTCTTGATTTGCAGCTCGGATTCATCGCGGCGCTCTGGACAGAAAGAAATAGTGGATGCGCAACATACATGCGCCAAAGATCCAAGCGCGTGTCGTTACGTAACAAACGTGACTACACATTTGTGAATGTATCTTGTTCGAGTTCTATGCAACGTGATCATAACAATGATTCCGTATGAAATGAAATCGTTATCTGGGTCATTCAGTCCTATGCTAATCTTGTATTTCAAGCTTTTCTTTTACAGGCTTGGAGCACGGGAAACGAGAACACAATAAAATAATCGTATTAAGAAAACATATGGCAAAGATCGCTATTATTAATACCTTATGCAAAGTACATACGGATACTGAAACGCTTCGAAAAATATTTCCGAAAATGATGACACCTGAACTGACGGGAAATTAAGATATAATATTATATTTACTAACAAACTATGCAAAGTGAAAATGTTGCAATCCTTTTTGGACCACTTAGTGCGCTGAATTCTCTTTAATTAGGCGTGATATGAGCTCTATATTGACATATTTAAAAGGATATCGTAGCTATGCGTTTCCTATTCTTTTATATTAATGCAAATTACAACTATTCTCTTTGGAACTAAATATATGTCGGGTGAGTGGGCAAAAAGGGGGAAAAAATATAATGCCTTAATTATGTGAATATAGTTCAGCCATTACTAGTTTTATATCACACGAAGGGTCAAGAAAACATTTTGTTCACGGGTCTCTATTAAAATATGCTTTGCATATTTATATATACGTAACATTTACTAAAGTCTTTATTCAGACTGGACATTATCGCCATTCTGCCGATAGCAGAAGGTACTTTCACCAGTTATTTGGGATACCTGGGTAACTGGAAAAAATGGTATTCACTGAGCGCATTTACATATTATTTCGTATTTTTCACCATTTCTTCATTATGTGTAGTTACTTAATAAATCTCACTGTATCAATGCGCATTGCATAAACTTCTAACGTCGCCCTGTGAACTCCACACTCTTCCGCCTGACTAGTGTGCATAATTGGCAAATAAATTTAGTAAATTACATCCATGTGTTGAATAACCAATAAATATTCACATATAAAATTAATACTTTTCGTAAAATCGCCCAAATAGCTGTTGGCTGTTATTCGTGTCCTTGTGATGGACAGAGATGATGTTACAAAACCTCTATGACTGCTAAAACGCGTTCTCATGTGTTAGTGCTTGCTCAATTTCCTACTTATCCTCCGCTTGTTAAGGGTCTGACTGAATGTAAACACGATGAGGTCTTAAGGCGAAAGGCGTACAAGATTCTGCTTTATTAGTTCTAAATATAGGTACAAATTCGCAAAACTTTAACATTATTTAATGAAAATTGATAATCAATTTTACCTTAATTTAAACAATCTCTAACGTCTATCTGTTATTCAGTGAGTAAGTGATTAACGTCGTGATTAGGGAAGCACAAATCTGTTAATTAACGCTAAGGAACGTTGATATTGATGAATGCCGTAACTCGAAATATAAATATCGTAATTGCGCGTCAAGTTTGAACAATATATATAATATAAATACACATGAAATTTAAGATATTAAAATTTGTCATGAGCTATAAAGTGAATGCGTAGGAGGAATATTCAACTGTCCATCAAAGCAATAGCTCAGAGAGGGTAAAAAATATAACATCAACAAAAAAAATCTCGCTAAATGTGAGAAACATCCGCGCCGTGCTCTCTTAATTGTGTCCAGTTAAATCATTATAAGTTGGCTTTGCCTAACTTTTGGGTGCTTGAAACAGAAATATATATATATATATATATATAATATGTGTACGTACTGTTTCATATCACTAAAGCCTATTCATTGGCTTAAAACATCTTACACTCTGCCATAGCAGACTGCTTTATTTATCTATATATGCGCTTTATTCACCATTATTCATTTCTCGGCCTATTTATGCATATAACTAAAGCACCTTTTCTTTCTAAACCAGAATCCACTAATTAATCGAGCGGTTTATACTCTGAACTAATGGTAGCGTCACTCTAACTACGTACGACCGGCGTACAGTAGCGGACATAATTGCTGCTTCATTGCCAGAAGTATAATAAGCGTTTCATTTCTTCACATGTCAACACATAGTTTAATAAAACAATTTAGTCCTTAATTAAGGTAACGTAAGGCAAAACGACTGACTCGTGAATTCCTCGACTATCTCCTGAAGCTAAGCATCCTTCTTTGAGGAGCTAGGAGCATTGTGTCATTACGAATATAAATGAGTCGACCGCGGAACCTTGTTCGTTCCCAAAACTACATTTACTTAAAATTAATATCCTCTTGGCAATAATCTGAACAGTTTATAGCTCATGCATTTTTGATCATCGACAAGTTACGGTCAGTTTTGAACGAAAATAAATTTTTAGCTTTAAAGACCTTTAATTAATAAACAACAAAAACAAATCGACTCAGCATACTCGCTGCTGGACTCAGTGAATACATAGTACAAATTAGTCGGAGTCAAGACTAAGTTATTTTCCTCCTTAGCGTTAATCTCACTATTCACTTTTAGTTAAGGATATAATTAATTAAAAGACATGAAAGGTAAAACTGAAACATGATCTGAGCAAAATTATCGGGAACATAAAATGTAAAAAAATCATTCACATAATTTCTGTAGCTTACTGCACTGTTATATCAATTATCACATAAATCACGTACAAAAGTCATGTAAAAAATTCAATCTAAATTTTGCGTCAAAGGATCATCAAATTTGAATTTGCACTTTTCAAAAGTAGATTAAATCCTGGAAATGATGAAAAGTTTCCAGATGGGAGATCTGTCATAGTCGGGGTACCGGGTTCGCGAGCGAACCACAGCGCTACCAGGAGCGAAGCGATAGGGAAACGTCCAAGGACGTCCCTGGGCCGGCCGCATTTTTGGCAAAATGGGCCTCCCTAAAGTCCGACAACACCTTCCGCGACGCGGGATGACGGACGCTCCCGATACAAAGTGCCAGCCCGACGCGGACAACCGCGACGAAGCTAGGGCGCTGGGCTGTACCCAGATCGCCCGCGGCTATGGAAGAAAACATTCTATTTTCTTGTCCTCCGCATTGTATTGCGCGTGACTGCAGCGGTGATTAGCCTATCAGGGTGGGAAGTGACTCAAATTTCAACATCTTACATAATTAACATTCGTATCGTCGCTGCCAATTTCTATATAAGACTTTCACGTTCACCAATGTAAGTTTAGATAGCTCCAATACGTGCAATTTGAAATAACATTAGTTACCGTTGATACTGCACTAATTACTCTAATTTGGAAGAAAGGGTGAATCTCCTGTTGTTAAAGGGGTTCGCTGTTGACTGTTATTTCACACATTTTCATCACATCCCTTTGCGTCAAAAGAAAAGCCAAATCGTTGGGTTAGGGAGGGGGGCTAAATGGCGTTAATTTTCATCACATTTCGTATAGAAATTGATGAAATTCCGCACCTGCACCACGTCTTGTGACAGGGGTTAGCGGTAGCTCGTAAGCTCTCGCTTGGCTGCATCTGCATACTGCAGGAGGTACCTGAATGCACTTAAATTTACATAACACTTTATAGAATGGCAACTCTCTAGATTTGGGTTACAATGACCTTAAGCCTGCATTGGCAAAGGATGGCATTAAAAGTATATTACCTGTCTCTCTCTTTTTGGAAGCGTGGACCGAAGAGTTTCTAAAATAACTGTCACTCGCTTGCTGAAGTTCAGTTCGCCTCTTAAAATCTCACACAGCTTCGCTGCACTCCTCTCTCCAAAACTCAAAACCCCCTTCCTCTTACTCCAGAACCACTCTCCTGTTCTCTCCCAAAACTCAAGACCAACTCCAGCATCTGCCTCTCCTGTTCTCTTCCCCAACTCAAGACCAACTCTCCTCTTCTCTTCAAAACCCAAGACCAACTCGCCTGTCTCTCTCGAGCCAGATCCAACTTCCTTCGTCCTCATCAAAACTCCTCCCCTTTTTCTCTCTCATCAATTTTCCTTTGCAAATATTGGCGAATGCTTTTTGCTGAGCTGGTGCTGAAGTTAACACTTTCCTATACTTCCTGTCAGGCTGCTTAGCTAAACGTAACTCGAAAATGAAAATGAGAGATACGTGACGGTTAGATCTACAATTATTAATTTTAAGATCTTAAAGTTAATGAGAACAGGTTAGTAATCGGAAGGTTAATACTTGTGTAAAGTGAATGACAAGGGATAAAAGAGTTATTAGGTTTGGGATTTAAAGTTGACAAAGTTATTAATTGGGAGTGGTAGGAAGTTTAAAAGCCTCTATTTGTTGTTAACTTTTATCTGTTAAAAGTTCTCCATCAACATGAAATAGTAAATGTTTAGTAAGAAGTGTGGAGATTAGTCAATTCGAGACGATTTGGGCGGGGGGTGAGAGGGTGTCTTACTGCAATCGCAATAGGAGAAGTGGGTACTGGAAAACATCCGCACGAAAAGGACCTCCTGGAGGAATGAGAAATCCTGGATACGTCAGGAGTATGTCTCGTACATGATGTTACGGGGTTATCTGTTGGTGGTAGTGATACTATCCTATGCTATGGGTCGAATCCTTGCTGTGATTACTTAAGAACAGCACCCACGCTCGTTGGGGAAAAAATAAGAATGCAGAGGAACTGGCGGATACGAACAGGTGGAAAAGCGCCAATGTAATCCACCAGCGAAAGAAATGTTGATGATATACATGTTCAGAAACATGAATACAAGGGGTGATGATTACAATGCGGGACAATTGACGTTTCAGGGAAGGTTGCTACGGGACATATTACTTAAATACGGGACCGTCCCGTAAAATCCGAGACGACTGGTAACCTTGTATGGGACTAGGGCCTCGTTAGCCTAAAATGTAAATTTATAAAACGGGACAATTCACGTCACGTAAGAGATTGTTACGGGACGCGGGACATATTACTCAAATAAGAGACTGTCCCGTAAAATCCTACCCGGTGGAGGCACATAGGTTTCGGCACCCACTCTAAACTGTAGGTCCAGTACCGATTAGCCTTACTGTGCCTAAAGTGAACTTAAAACACCAACTTAATCAATAATCAAAATCTTAAATCACTGGTAACCCTGTTTACGTTTAAAAAATTACAGAAACAAAAACTTAGGCCTCGTTAGCCTAAAATGTATTTTTTTTTTAAATACAGGGCAATAGTCTTCACGTATAAGAGTGTCACGGGACGTGGTACATATTACTTAAAGAAGGGACTGTCCCTTAAAATCGTAGCCTCCACGATGGCGAAGTGTTTCCGTCGTCGCCTTGTAATCAAGAGGTCCCGGGTTAGATACCCAGCGAGGGCACATAGTGGTTCGGATCCCACTTTAAACTGTAGGTCCAGTTTCGATTAGCCTTACTGTGCATAAAGTTGACTTAAAATACCAAATCAATCAATCAATCAAAAGCTTAAAATCCTAGATCACTAGTAACCTAGTATGAGACTCAAAAATAACATAACCAAAGCCCGTGGCGGAGTGGTTAGCACATCGCGCTACGACGCCAGGGGTCCTGGTTCGAATCCCGGCTTGAGTTTGTGTGTGTTTCCATTCATCATATCATCACTCATCCCCATCTTAGGGCCTCCTCCATGGCGCAGTGGTATCGCCATTACCTTGTAATCAAGGCGTCTCGGGTTTGATACCCGGTGGAGGCACAAGTGGTTCGGATTCCACTTTAAACTGTAGGTCCAGTCCCGATTAGCCTTACCGTACATAAAGTGGACTTAAAAAACCAACCCAACTCAACAACTCATCCCCATCTTCGCAAATTAGCCAAATGTTGCACAAAAAGCGAAGTAAAATAAAGCAAGCAATAAATCAAAACATAAACAAAGGCTGGAACGTCGTTAGCCTAACGAGTTCCGAATCCAGATGTTTCAACTAAAGAACAACACAACAGCATGCTAAGTCACCGATGCGAAATACTTCACATTTTTTCCTTCCGCTCCAGAACCCAAGAAAGGCCATCCACATGTAAATGTAAATATTAGCTCCAAGGCTAATAGTACCCCCAGTGTTCACGCCTTGATGGTGGTAGTATCTGTCTGGAGCAGGCGTCATAATCCAACGCCATCTGGAAGGTAATTGTGAGCTGGGTGCCACGTCAAGAACGTTGGCCAATATCATCCCACCGTACAGTACGCCTAGCGCATCGTTTTAATTTCGCGTAATGGAACCATACTTATTAGGGAGACGCCTCTGCTGAAAACGGCCGGATTAGGCAAATCGGAGCTTTGCCTGTCCTTCACAGGCCTTTCTGGTTATGTCACGTGATTCCACGTCAGTGGCAGCTACGGTGTCATCTGGAGGAGCGTCTTTCTTCCGAGATAACTGCCACGGGACCTTTTTAACAAAGAGAGCGTCTACTGATATTCCCCATTACGGTTCATACGGACTTAGGAACGAGGCAACACATTCTCTCCCGGCCAGCGCGCCTTGCTTTCCTCGCCTCCAATTAACGCCAAGGTTGTTCATTTAGAAGGCCTAATTTAGTGTCAATTAGAGCATGTGAGGACAGACTTGACTGCAACACACGTGCCTGAGATCAGCGCATAGAGAGAGAGAGAAGTGGGGGGGGGGGGGGTGTTGAACATACTAGTGTCACCCCACCATCAACTTCGACCGCGACTTTAAGAGGGTTAACTACTTTCTACCCCCTCTCCTTTCCTCGAGAAGGGAAGATATTACATCTATACCTCGTCCCGGAAATTTCTGGAGTAAGCAAAATAAAATAAGCCTCTGTGGTGACTTGAGAGGACTCAACCAATGAACACCTAAGAGGGGACGAGATTACGTGGAAGAGGTAAAGTGACTGCAGCTAGTTATTTGTTATAGTTATTTGCAGCAGCGTGAACTGCTTTGATCCACACACTCGCTTTCTCCCCTTCTCTACCGTGATGCGCGACCTTCCTAAAGAAATTCTAGGACTAAAGAATACTTATGTCAATCTTGGTAAACAATTTATATGCAGTTGTTGCCACTGGCTGTCGAAGATATGGCAAACTATTGCAAGACAGGCGACTAAGCACTATAACGAGACGAGACTTAGCAGTGCCTCGTTCTCGGTCTCGTATCAAGTCTCTTTTCTACCTCTTAGGTTAATCGCAACGACGAGAATGAAAGCTTAAATATAAATTGGCAATGGCATTTTCAATTCAAGCACAATTGTACACCTGAGCATTAGCGAGGGTTCGATCCTGGGACCTCTTGCTTCCTAGCGCGTTACACTGACCACTACGCCACGAAGGCAGATTCTGTCTCGGCTCAAGTCTCGAAACACAGAGCTTAAATATTATACGCAAGTGCCACCTCATAAATTTCCATAAAGTCACTAAGCTTCTTAATAGTTGTTTTTTTTTGTTGACGCCTCATTTCGACCGTAGGAGCGCTAGAAAAAAACGAGTTTTAACCTAAGTACCTGCTGTATATACGCCATGAAACGGAACCGATGCTTCTCACTTATACCACATGTTAGTTTGATATCTAAGCTACCTCCCAGTAAATGGACTCTTCCTTCCAACACTTGGCGCATGCGCAGTGACGAGAGGAATAGAGTATCGTTGGAGTTGGCGGTTTGAAGTTGTGCAGTCAGAACCCCAGTAATGCGAAATTTCTGGTGATTCTCGCCGTAACTCCTGGACAGACCGTCAATGCGCAGTATTACTGTTTATTTTTGGAACCTAACCAGCGGCATGCGTTGCGAAAGAGAGGAGGGATACTTTCTGCTGATTCCTCCCATAATTTTGCAGGAAAATGCTCGGGCGCATGTAGCGCAACCTGTGTCTGATTTGTTAGCTCGATGGGGCTGCCAGATGCTCTACCAGCCCCTGTGGCTTTGATTGGATCCATAAGGTGAAGCTTCCGAACTGTTCCAGAGATTCGTCAGGCAATAGACCGCTCCATTCAAGATATCAACAGAATAGGCGCTGCTACAGGTATACTACGACTTCCACATCGCTGGCAACAGTTATACACAATGCTGTTGACTACATCGAAGGGCAGTAAAAGTTTCACAGAGGTATCTCTTTTGTATCATTTGAGAATTAATAGTTGCCGCTATTAAATTTCCAGCCAACGTATATATACACAACCACGCAGAATAGGTCACAATTGCCACTAATGGATTGACTTTGAAATTACTGAGAACTGCATTCATGCCTATAAATAAAGAATCAGATAGAAATTCGTTTGGTACGTCCTAAGGAGCCGCGCAATAAAGTAAATTTGGATAGGTATATGCTTCAAATATCGTAGCCCAGTCTCTAACGAGCCCATGAGTCTCGGACACTTAGTGTCTGTCTCGTCTCGTTCTCGTTCTAGTCTCGATAAAATCCCGAGACGTCTTTTCCCTTTCTCGCCTCCATCTTATAAAATAGTATCGGTATTGTCACCAGCCTTGATAATATGCCTAACTTTTGCATCCTCAGTTACATGCATTATCAACTATTATAGATCAATGTTCGTTATACCTGTGAATAGACCAATAACACTGAAAGAAGTCTCAGGAAAGAGAAACGCATTTTGCTTTAATCAATCATGTAAATACAAACACAACAAAACAATCTGTAATATACCAGTGATAATCGGTCCGCCAGACGGTAGGGCGTCTAACTTCCATACGTGAAGCTCATGTTCGATTCTCGAAGTGGATGATGTAAGGTCGGAATTTTTCCGAGCTTGTCCCCGCATAAAACGGCTCTGGGATTCACCTAGCCTCAAACACATGGGTACCTGGGGTCAACCTTGGGGTGTAAATGTGGTAGGGCGTGGTGCTGATCACATCACATCCAAAAATGGTGAAGATCAAAAATGTGTGGTTCTTTATCTCCACATCCACCCTATGTTCCTTTATGGCACTCACACACACACACAAACACGCACATTTAAATGAAAACAAAGTGGTGTAATTTGTCATCAGCAGTGTGTATTACTTCTCACAGCAAAATAGAATTTATTTTACCGCTCTGTCATTTAAAGGTCTCCATCTCTCGTATAGTTAATTAATTTTAAAGCAAAAACAAAGGGTTATTTATTATTAACAAAACCCTGGAAACGAAAAAAATTCGCCCAATGAAATGAATTGTAGAAAATGGAAACAAATATTTGCCTAGGGTAAAATGCCAATAATATTTTCCTTGAAATCAATTAGCAATTTTCATCGTGCCACAGGGGATTTGAACAAGTGTACATATCCACAAGGAACACATTCACAGCATAGCTTTTCATACTTGTTTGTACAGTTGATGTAATTTGTTCTATCAGTTGAATTTTGCAATACGGTGGATTGCAGATAGAATTGCTATTGAAATATTTCAGCAAATTTCATTACGACAATTGTTCAACAAACCGAAAGTTGCTTTGGTTAGTACTTTTGAGAAAAAGTTATTGGGGCTTAGTTTATTGAAATTGCTTTCAATTTGCATTTATTCCTAAAATGGCGACTAATTTCAGAGAACCTTAAAGGTAAAGGGAATTTAAATCTTACTAGATTCATGAAAATAGTAGGGAAAGCGGGATATTAGCGAAGACTTAAGCTTTCATGGTGAATTATATAATTATTTGTAAACATTTTAGACACTGCGTAGATATTCTATGAAAACCTTAATATCTTCCCTTCAAAATCAATTCTGTTACAATGTTCCCAAACTATTTGCTTTGCACAAGAAACTAAGAAAAAGAGAGCTGTCATATTAGGAATTGGCCTGATTTTTCGGGGGTAATGCCGAACATCGTGCTCAACATTACTCCTAATGAAAAATAGTTACTATAGAGACGAATGAAGTCAATAATATGAAATATTGACCATTTTTAAGTATGCTGAGAACTTTTTGGTCAAATTTTTACTGCAGGAAAGCATGTTTATGGCAGATCTTTTGATTTTTTTATTTATTTATGTCATTTGTGGAAGATTCTTCTTTTCAAGAGTTGAAGTCTAATACAGAGTGTCCCAATATAGTGTTTACACTCTTTGACTGTTAATAACAGACAAACTATTAAAGATAACTTGACTGGACTTTTTTTTAATTTGAAGCTGCAATATCTACGTTCAGTGTGAGTGTGTGTAGGCATTCTCTTGTTTTTAGTTCCATCACAGCCCACCAGGCGGTAGGCATTTGTGTACCCAAAGTGGTAGAGGTGAGCAATGTAAGAAGTGTCAAATAACCATGATATGATCCTCCCGAACCATATCAAAGATTCGGTCCTATTTAATATTATTCTTAATTATTTTACTTTTTATATTCACTATAAAAACGTTATGAAAGATGAGATATTTAATAGTTGAACTAATGACCTAATTCTGTCATTCGAGAAGTTTAGAATTTGTTATTTGCAAGCTTCTTGAAAGCAAAATCTTTCATTGTTGACAATTAGTCAAAAATATGTGTTCTCAGTTTTAGAATCAAACTATTATGAAAGCCATAAGAGCTAAATTTCAGTTGGAGTTATTAGTAATATAAGCCTTATGGACATTGGAAAGAAGTTTTTAAGAATAGTAGAGAATATTATAGAAACTTTAAGGATCATAACTGTTGTTTTAGACATAGAAAAATGAACCTTATGGAACATACTGTTTAATCTTTAGAATATTGCCATTATACACAAATTAGTTCTGCATATCACAGCTGTAGCTATGTTTATCTTTTGTGTCACGGGAGGCGCTCTGCTTGACATGCGAGGATATAAATACAGCTTCGGAACCTAATTCGGGGGCATTTTCATCACCGACTCCGATGGATTAACATCTTAAATACTCAGCTCCCTTTATGGGGGGGTTCAAGAACTCAGTCTTCGTTCCCAAATTAGCTTAGAGACATAGTTATTCTGTCGTATGGGTAGGTTCGCCCTGTGGACATGCTAACATGTCACCATACGAAAGAATAAGTTCATTTCAACTTTATTTTGAAGTTTTCTGAAATTTTAAATAAAATCTTCACAAAATAATGTTAAATTTCGACTCAGAACTTACTGTTATTCTGACGCATGGGTAGGTTCGCCCTGTGGACATGCTAACATGTCACCATGCGTGAGAATAAGTTAATTTACGATTTCTTTCAACCTTTGTGATAATTCAGTTTCATCTCTTCGAAACTTATACGTAATATATTTTCAATTGTTGCATAATGCAACAGGACTTAATATTATTCTGCCGTATGAGTAGGTTCGCCCTGTGGGCATGATAACATGCCATCATACGGAAGAATAAGTTCAGATTATTTCGTCTCCATGATTATTATTTATTGATCAGGTTATTCATTATTGATATCTGGCATGGTTAGGTTTCGCCCTGTGAACATGCTAACATGTTGCCATACCTGATATCAAGTCGATGTCTCTAATATTTTAGAATTATAGCAGTTTGTATTTCTGCATATATCTTGAAGCCAGACCATAATGTCCAATTTATATTAAGATCGGAGTCAATACTTAAAACCTTCACCAGTCACGTCAAAGTCATGCTTCATTATGTCAAGGAGCGTTCATAAAGTTCCAAGCAAGCGCCTGGTCGTCTTTATATAACTGATATGACAGCTTGATCCATATTATGTAAATAAACTGCAAAAGTCGTGTAGATTTAATTCTAAGAAGGAAATCTGTTCTGTCCTTTATTTATGGAGATCTGTAACTAAGATGTAAATTTATAAAAGTATCTTGAAAATAAACCATCTTCAGGAAAATAATTGCCCATAAAGAAGCCTACTGAAGACGCAGACCTTTCTTCGGAAACAGATGTTATTCATTTATAAAATCTCCCTTTTCCATAGCCTGTCAAATGATTTAGTACATAACAGTCGAAGCCTCATATCCCACGTATTTCTACTACTATACCCGTACCTGAGAGGGGTCAGAGTATCCCATTAGCCCACTGAGTTTTAGCCGAGGTGAAGAAACAGATGACATAGGATATTGAAAGGTGATTGAAGAAATAGGAAGGTAAAGATGAGGATGCACGCTTTGTCTTCGTGATTTTTTTAAATGTAATAGCTGCGATTGTATAGTTTTTCGAAGGCGATTTATGCTCGAGGACGCTGACGACAGAGGGTGGCCTAAAGGTTCGAGAGAGGAACCGCCACAAAGCCTAGTTCAGTATGAGAGCAGCCTAAAGTGTCGCGATGGATGTTTCCGCTCACTTTCTTCGTCTCCTTCGAAGTTTAGAGCTGGCGATCGAGCGCAGGTCTCTCCCCAGCCATGCAGATAAGCAATGATGATTTCAAAAGGATGGTATTTGTTTTATTTTGATTTTGAGCATTTTCCCTCATCAGTTGTTATGCTTTCCTTCCTAATTTTGCGTAACGCTATGCGTCGCTCTTCATAGTCATTCACCTGTTGATATGTGCTGATAGGAATATTTGCAGCCCTGAGAGAAGCACTCCCCAGGAATTGAAGGGAGAAAGTGATGATCACGGCGGCACCTTACAACCACCCAGATCTCCCAAACACCGTTACATTTCTACCTCTGGGAAACTGAAGAACGATGTGTCTCCAACAAAGCCATATTAACTGCATGGCATGAAACATACGATAAACGCTAACTGTGCTTTCCTTTCTGCGTAAACCATATCTGCTGTTTGTTGATTTGTCGATCAACTCTATAGCATTGCAGAAAAGTATTGCTGCCAATGAGCATCTATAACTTTAAGGTATGTGACACCCAAAAAAGTTTATACTTGCTGTTGTCAGTGTTCCCATTATTAACATTCAAAGAGTATAAACACTTTTTGGGACACACTGTATAGACGCAAGACACTATGATTCTTATTTAATTCTTAGGTTTACAAAAGAAGCCGATTTTAAATTATAAGCTAACATAGGGTAAAGCCCAACACCTGTTCGCTATTACACCTTTCTGGGCCTTCTTGTTTTCATTATCACCACACGTGCTGTATATAATAAATATTAGAGTATTCCAGTGTGTGTTAAAATTGCCTACGTACAGTCTACAAGAGTAAACGACCAAAGAAAATAATATAACATTTTCCACTTATCTCGAAGTAAATACAGCACATAAATTACAAGTAAATTGGAAAAACAATCTTTGTCCTCTGGCTTGAATGTATCGCAGAATAATGACGCCACTAGGAGCTTTGCGCATTGTCCTTGACAGTTGCTGAGTGGCGGCGCCAATTTGATCAGTCTTATCAACAAAGCAAGGCGAAAAACTTGTTGTTTCCCATTAGCTCTCTTTTAGGAATTACCCCGGTATGTCATATTTAAATAGAAGAAAAGTGTACATAATAGTGTATACGAAAAGTTTCGCCAAATTGTAAATTCGCGAGCTTGACCACCAGGATCGAGGTGCGTGCGAGTATTGCACTATTGGTATCTTTAGTTCTCCAAACCGAAAGCAATGCCCATAACAATACAATCTCTGTGTAATCTGATTGAACAAATTCGATCTGGATCGCTGTTTTACACCGTATATTAGTATCACATCGGTCACATATGCGCAATGAATGCTACTTTGACGTGTGTAGTTTGTGGTGAAGCGTCACTTTCTAATTTGGTGTCAAACATTCGTGTCACCTGTGACTTGAGCTCTGGCACTACGCTTTAAGAGGCTTGACACTGACTTGACACTGACGACCTCCGAGGCAGAGCGTTTAGCACAACGCGCTTGTGCGCCAGGAGTCCCGGGTTCGAAACCCCGCCCGGTCATGGGTGTTCTTTGTGAGTGTCACCTCATCTTAATCATCACTCATCCTCATATCGTGATTAGTCAGTGGTGACAGAAAAGCGAAGAAATATAAACTAAATCAACCAATCAGTCTGAATTGGCACTGAATGTTACCCCTTCCAGGAAAACAATCCTTCTGCCTCCCCACTCACTTTCCTGGCTCCGTTTCTGCATATGCGACGTACCTCTTGGCGGTAAAACATGGTATATGGAATTTCATCATGAACATAATGTTGGAGACATGCAAGACGACCATAAGTTGACATGAAATTTACGATTGTTAGAGTTTTAGAATGAAAGTTGGTTTCTTTGACCTGGGGAAAATAGCATGGTGACTATACACAACAGATACAAGCACAGTCGTTGTCGCAAGAGTGTAAAGTAACTTTAATCCAACAGAGAGGGAGCTGCAGTCGTAACATTCTCTGAGATGCAAATGTCAGCCGCACTGCTACAACCTTACCAAGTTTCCAGTGCAGAGTTTTACGAGTAGAACTATCGCGTTACTTCATTTGTCACTGGAATGAAAGAAGGAGAATATCGCTGACGTGATGACACAGACAACAGACCTTCTACTGAAATGACATCTCTCTTTTGCTTCATCTTGAACGTTCCTCATTTTGCCGTTCAACCCTCAGCTCCCACCCCTTTCCTCCCCTTTCAGAAACGCTTCCGAAAGAAAAAAAGGCTTTCCTCGCGGGCGGAGAGAAGTTGATGGCCTAGTTCTTGACGTTTCCTTGTCGTTCTACATCTTGGCAGTTGCCTTTCATTAAGGCCAAGTTTCTGTCCCAGTGAGCGAAAAGATTCTGAATGTTCGGGGATGGGGATTTTGCTAAGGATCAGTGCTTCCATCTACCGTTCTTTACCGCTAAATCTCTACGCAATTTCTCACGGTATAGACTTCAGAAGTGTGTTGAAATGTACAGGTGGGTGCTGGTGGAAGATTGGAAGCTCCTTGTAAGGTAAAAATTTTGCTAAGCTGGACACAACACACACACACACAAAGAGAGAGAGGGGCGGGGGGAATAGACGAAGAAGATGGAGATAACAAAATAGAAGGAAAGGCATAGGGATAATGAAAGCAAAGAGCAAAGTTTGTTTAAAAATCCACTTTATGCTCAAATAGACTAATCGGAATTGTGTCTAGTATAAAGTCGGATACGAACCACTGAGTAATGTCCATAGCAGGAATTGAACTTGATTTGATTACAAGGCGATAGACTTACCCACTATGCTATCAAGGAGAAGAAGAAATGCATAGTTTATTTGAGTTTAAGTCACTTTTATGTACAGAAAGGCTAATCAGGACTGGATCTACATGACGGATATCTACATTTCAAATACTCGGTTTCGGAAACAATGTATAACGCAGATATTCAGCAGATAGTTAAATTATTTCTGAAACACTGATAGTACATATGTATTGAATTTCTTGATACCCCACATGACACCCTTGCCATTTGAAAAAATTGAAGTCGATCAAAAAAAATTCCGGACTTCATGATGGTAACCATGTCCCGGAAGCACCCTCACACATGGGCCCCTTACCTTGATGTACCCAGGTGAAGTTGGATCTGCCATTACCGCATCCGTTTCAGAGGGAAAAGGGTGTCCTGGGGAAACATCCTGTATATATTCGACACGAATATGTCATTTCGAATTGGCCATGTCTAAAATACATTTTGTGTGAGTGAAATGTACCCTTTCATATTGTAAACTTACAGTACAATTTTATTCTTCATGACTGTAAAATGTAACATTAGAACGTCGAGCTTCCTTGTTTTCCCACAGTAATCTCCATTACATTATTTCTCGGTTTTATTTTTGCCAATATTTACATTTTCCTGTTTGCTACATGTCTGTTGTAAATATTGCAAAAAATACACATTCGGTGTATGTTTGTAATTATAGTAACAGTGTTCTATATATACTTTGATGAAAAGGTTATCTTGGAATCATTTCCGCAACTCACCTGGTCGATAGCCCGAGAGAACCTTTTCATCATACGTCGCCAAGAAAGCGTCAAGATTTACTTTATACTGGGTGAGTCTTTTAAAAGAGGCCCCGTGGAAAATGCGCTCCTTGTATGTAGGCAACCTTGGTACACCGAAGAGAAGAGCGGGTTAGAGAACAGTCCAGGATATCGGTGCCAAGTATATTCGACAACATGACATGACATGACATATCCTGGACTGTTCTCTGCCCCGTTCTTCTCTTCGGTGTAACAGGGTTGCCTACAAGCAAGGAACACATTTTCCACGGGGCCTCTTTTAAAAGACTCACCCAGTATATACTTTGTAAACGAGAAAAAGTTTTACTTCCAACAAAGCACCAACTTCTTGTTTGTATGAGTTAAGAATTTACGAAATGATGATAACAATATGTATCACGAGCCGGAAATAAAATGCTTTGTCATCACAAAAACGCCAGCCAGCTCCTGGATGACGAGAAGTAGCCAGAGAAGTGTGAAGAGAGCGGGCAAGGCGAGCGGTTGGTCTAAGTGGTTGGGTAGTGCCCAAAGTACACACCGTCGACGGACCACACTCCGCCGACGCGACCAAGCCGACGGACCAAATCAGGTACAGTGATGAGTGATGACACTAGTAATGTTTACCGAGCCCATTTTGCCAGGTAAGCACGGCTGAAACCGGGCCAATTTTTACCAAAATGCAGAGTTTCATTTAGATGACTGTAGCTCGGAGGCTAATTGCCCTAGACGGACGAATCAAGTACCGTTATACGCGGAATGAACCAGAGATTCGGACTATATAAAATGTATGCACATTGAGTGTATAATATGGATGCAGGGGGGGAGGAACCGGAAAATTCGAAAATTTCTGAAGAAAAATGCCCCTCCCCCCTCCGCCCCTGGACAACAAAGTACAGCATATTGTCAACATACACATGGAAATGATCGTAGCAAACTATTTCCAAATTGAGGTTCAACTGCACTATTGGCACTATTGTAGTGGAACAAAAATTCCGGTCTTTGTTGGGCACAATGCTTTTTTCTTCAGAGGAAGCCGCCACAAACAAAGTCGCCATTTTCCCGTCTTTTTATAGAAGAAGAAGACGTGCAAGAGTCCTTACGGTGCAATATACATGTTAACAATAATATATTAAAAACAAATCGTAACTCCAAATAGAAATATGGACATTATGACGCAAAAGCTACGACTTTGTCGAGGTATCTAGCTGGTAAACAAGGGGTGTACCTAGAGGTATCTATTTATAGATAGCTCGTAAACAAAAGGTTTAGTATTGTTTAGTATTTCAAACACAGCTCGGATGTGTTTACCCCTTGTACCTGTTTGGCCTGTACATAATAAAGGTGAAGGATAAAGGAGCATTAAATAGTCCCCCTTCTCATATTTAAATCCCTCTCGTAGCCAAGCTGTTAGGCGTACGACCTAACGTAACATATGACATACCCAATGGTAGTCGACATCCGTAGTAGAGTTTTTAGCACACCGTTACGCAAGGGGTCCCGAGTTCAGTCGTGAGTTCATATACCGGGTAAGATGCTTGTGTTTGTCCTTAATGAGAAAGTAGAGAATTGAATAAAACTGATATAAGATAAGAACGGAGAAAGAGAATGAGAATGACCGGGAAAACTACCACTTATGGGATTTTTTTCTTTTAAAGAAATGGCGTAATGATATCGTCCTCGCCTTCTAATCATGGGGACCCTTGTTCGATACCTGGTGAAGGCATAGTGTTTCGTATCTCACTTCAAGCTGTAGGTTCAGTTCATATTAGCCTACACTCTGCCCGAGCAATCTCTTGAGCAGGCGAATGAGAACACGTATCTACGCAAGTAGTGACGCGAGACGGCTTCACCAATGAGCACGTGAGAGGAACGGGATTGCGTGGAGGAGGAAAAGCGACTGCAGTTCCCAGCCTTCCCAGCAGCGTGTACTGCTTCGCTCTGCCCACTCGATCCCCCCCGTCCTTCTCTGCCGGTATGCGCGGCCTTGCTTCAGAGATAGTTGGGACAGAGTATACTTGTGTGTAAAATGGACTAAAAAATCATCTCGTATGTATTTACAATATGTTTAACCAGATTCAAGTTTGCAATCATTTTCAATAAAAGAAAATATATTATTGTGTAATAATATAAATAATTGATTGATTGGTTTGTGTCTTTAAGTCCACTTTATGCACAGTAAGGCTAATCTGGACTGGACCTACAGTTTAAAGTGGGATCCGAACGACTTGTGAATATAAATAATTATCAGGCAACAATTGTCTGAAGAATTTACCATGAAAGATATATTAAAATCTCATTCAGGCCTGTCTAAATCGTTCTATATGCAGATACTAATTATTTATTTATTGAGAAAATTCCAGATACAGCACAGGAGGCCATTTTACACTGAAATTGTCAACAATGAAAAGTAAATAATAATTAAAAGTAACAAAATAACACAAAAATGGATAGCAAATTAACAAAAAATAAGTAAAAGATGGCACTACTTCATATTATTTGCAAACGTTTCTTGTAATAGAAGACCGAAAGACAAGCTCGGAGGAACAGTGACTTTTCTACCTTTGTGCAAAAAATGTAAGTCTAGCACATTGCACGTGAAGAAGGGAACTAATTAGGACTTGTAGTTTGCAACAGGTGACTGGAAGGAAGATATTAAGAGAAAATGGAGTGAACTTTTTTTTGCTTGTGGAGGTGGGAGGAAGAGCAAAGCTTCCGAGACTGCCTCAGGTGGCAAGGAGGAGTGACACGTGCGGAGCTGGGAATTTCCTATCTCAGGAAGACGACGGAGATATGTTTCCAGTGTCATAAAAGAACTTAAATGCGTTGACAGATTTCGTGGAAACTCCCATCTTGAATTTCGTCACTGCAAGGGTAGCAAACCTGGTATCTTAATAGCTTCATGAGTGAAGTGTTTCGCTTGCATTCTAATTGGCAATGTCCTAGCCTGAAATGTTACTTTGGAATATTCTGAGAATGCTCTGTTCCTTATTGAGAAAGTAAGCAAAGAGATATGTGAAGGTAAATCTACATTGCGCATCGAAAAAAAATAATTAAACTCCAGACACTCCGTCAAGACACTGAGGGAAACTGTTACAGTATCCTTGCCCTGACAGTTGGTGTCAACGAAAGTATGTGTTTGTAAAATAACGGAGGAAGCCAACAAAGGAATTTAAAAGTGGCCGTGATTTGTAAAGTAACAATGAAAGAATTGAAATTGAAAAACATGACATTAAGTGAAATAATATTGTAACACGAAAAGTTATAATAATAATTGAAAATATTAAAATAGATTTGGTAGATCAATGGCAAGTTATGCCAGACTCGGGCTTGAATCAAGGTCGACTGAATTTTTCGCTGTGATTTCTGCATAATCAAATATGTTCAATCTCTATTTTTATGTTTATTTATTTTTATTTTGCTGACTTCCTCTTATCTTCGCGATTAACCAAAAGTGGCGGAAAGCAAATAGAAACAATACTAGTCTATCTATCTTGCTCTATCTCTCTTCTTATTTATTTATTTCTTTTCTATAACTCTGTCATCCTTTCTCTCTTCCAATCTTTCTTTTTCTGATCCATTTCTATTTGTTTTAATTTTATTTCTTTGTTTTTCTTTTACATTTCTTGCTTTTGAATCTTTCTACTTTTTTCTTTTCCATGTCTCTTTTTTCCAATCTTTCCGATTTCTTCTTCTTTTCCATTTTTCTCTCTTTCAATCTTTCTTTCTTTTTCCTTTTCATTTCTCTCTATCAATCACTCCACTTTCTTTTTCTTTTCCTTTCTCTTTCTTTTAATCTTTCTACTTTCTTTCTCATTCTCTCTCTTTCAATCTCTCCACTTTTTTCTTTTCTTTCTCTCTTTCAATCTTTCCACTTTCTTTCTCTTTTATATTTTCTCTCCTTTAATCTTCCTACGTTCTTTTTATTTCCCATTTCCCTCTATTTCTCTTTGTCCCTCCATATTGACCTAATATACACTCAGTGGCTCCTGATAATTTGTAAACGTGTTAAAAAACACACAACAAGTTTTTTTTTTTAAATCGCATTCCTTCAAGCTTTCCCACAACAGTTCTAGTCACATAAAGCCATTTCTTTCCAGTGATTCTTTGCTCTGTACCTAAGGCAAATGTTTGCACAGAAGAGAATACTAGTGCAAAACAAGAAAGAGAAAGCATCCGTGGAAAACGTCCTGGAGCGACAATCTGATGCAAACGGATGTAAAGGGCCACGGCGTTTAGTTTACAAAACCACTTTTACGGTAACTCGTCCGGACGAGATGAGGAAACATCCTAAGAGGTTCTTCTGCATCCAGCAGATAAGGACACTGTGGAAGGGGAGGAGGGATTTGAATTATTTATAACACCCCTCGTCTTACTTCTCACGAGGGCGATCATTAAAAGGATTAATTTCCCCAAGAATCCCGCCAAATAGGAGTTTTAAAGGGATTAAAGTGCCGCTGTGAGACAGGAAAACAAACAAGGGGAGAGTTTGTTTGTTGTATTTAGCGGCCCTGGGAGTGGAGGGGCAGACGAGAGCCCGTTTTTGGAACTTGTGCGAAGAACCGCTTCTGTTGGTTTTCCGCTTAGGGAAGTTGTAAATAAATGAACAGCGTTTTTAATCTTGGCGGAGGATTACTTTACGCTTAAGGAACCGAGAACATCCTAAGCCTATCGGAGGAGGATAACGAAACGATGCGAAAATTCGATAATACCATTGTTGAAAAGCCATTCCCAAAAGGGAAATATGTAGAGGTGATGATTGGGGTACAAATTTTAAGATGGTGGAAATTATTTATTTCCGATTCAGGATTTCCCAGCTCAGGAACTATTGCAATTCCAATTTAGACAGTGCCATTTCAAGAACTGGTCTGCACCAGTTGGATATTTCAGTGAAATGTCTACCCAACTCAGGAAGTCCTACTAATTACCTCAGAGGAGGACGAATTGGTGTTTGAAATAGTTGATATTCTGCACAACATTCCGTGAAGACATTTGCACATCACAATCACAATCTCGGCAGTTTGCGGAGGCAATGTGATCAGCACCGAGCTCTAGTGACCTTTAGCCACCAGAGTTGCCGTCCCATGTACCCATTTATTGGAAGCTGGGTGAATTCCAGAGCTGCTCCATGCTGGAAAAATCACACACGCCGGGAATCGAACTTTGCCTCTTACGTTGGCAGGCTGAAACCGTACCGACCGGGCGTTACCAACTCAAGCACCACGCACAACTGTCAAACATACATCACATAACTTTAAAAACATTACAGAAGGTTGAAACAATACATTTCAATTTGTAAAATTAAACGTACAATAAGTAAGATATCAATGTCCATAATAACAGGCTCATAGCAAAAATTTAGTTGATAAATATTTTTGAAAAGTACATAAATATGTCTACAGATTATGATGTCGTAACACAGAGTAAATATTTTATTGTGACAGTTACGTTTTGATCAACAACATATAAGCACGTTGAATTGCATTCGTGGCTCTCGCGGATGCAGGTCTTGGTGGAATATGTCGTATTGGAGTTCAGCAACAGGGATACCGCTTTGTACGATACAAGGTATTTTCGATCCACGAATTTCTCGGTTATGTACCCAGCACTTTTCCATTCAGTTACCCTGGAGGTAGTGCTACATCATCCACCACGAAAGCTTCGTAAATCGCATACCATTAATAAACTATTAACTTAATTACTGCTCTCACATTTGAGGTGGCGGCCTCCTCGATGGCACAGTGGTAACGTTGTCGCATTATAATCCAGGGATCCGGGTTCGCAGACATAGCGGTTCGTATTCCACTTTATGTCATAGTGTTCAGTCCCGATTAGTCTATCTGTACATAACGTGAACTTAAAGCTCAACTGGATTCATCTTTCGAGATGGTGCTGTAAAGGAGGCAACGTAACCTGCCTAAGTTGAAGCTATTCTCCCAGCATTCTTCTGGAGAGGGTACAGAAAACCGCGGGATTCGAACCTGGAGTTATACACACAGAGGAGATTATGGGATGGCGTTTTCCTGCTTTGCGAGTATAGCCACTCTTCTGAAAACTGCGTTGTCCGACGAAGCTGATGAAGTGAACGAAAAATGGACTCTCTGGAGACTCGATCCCGGTCACCGCAAGCGATTAGTGCAGACCAATTTACCCTCCCCCGCCTATTGATCCGATACGGTGGAACGACGGTTAAAATGGTTACTGGTGTAAAACGGAAACGAACTGGCCACTGTGCTGTCCTCTGGCAGGATTTTGTTGAACTAGGACAACGTTCAGCAAGAAAATGAAACCCCGCCGCTCCCCGATAAATTACCTTAACCAGTCACTCAGGTAGTTCGGTAAATATGGGTGAACCGGTGACTTGTCTCAGAAAAGAAAAGCGTGGTGCTCTGATTTGAAAATCTGTCAGAAATATTTTTAATGATTCGTTATGGCTTCATTTACATGAATTTGGATATATGAAGTTTCATGAACAATTGTATATTTCTTATTTTACTTTGCTTGGTTTATAGGCAATTGATGACGGGGATGCACAAAGGAGCACCCATACCAAGATTCGAACCCATAACCTTCGATCAAGAGATGGGGCACTGACCACGCGATGCGCTAGGCTTGGTGCTTTAAAGATAAAAGAGTTTTACAAAAGTTCCAGCCAGTAACAGTTTTAAATAAGCAATCATAGAAGTGGCCGCGGTGGCTCAGTCGGAAACGCGTCTGACTACCATGCTAAAGGTCCCGGGTTCGATCCCCGGCAGATTCAAATCCGGGAACTTTTCTAACGATGGAAGCGTCCCCGGCGCCCACCCAGCGTCGAATAACATGGGTACCTGGGGAAACCTGGGGGGTAAAGGCGGTCAGGGGCGTGATGCTGATCACATCACCCTCACTCACGACCGGATCAAAAAAGTGTGGGGCGTTACCCCCACACCCCCTATACGCATTCATGGCGTGGTGCTAAGCACAGGGGAACACTTTACTTTACTTTTAGAAATAATACTTACTCACGGCTTATCTTCCATTTACGTCGACCTCCAAGGCGTAGTGGTTAGCACCGTACGCTACGACGCCAAGGTCCTTGGTTCAAATCCCAGCCTGGTCATGGGTGTTCTTTGTGAGTGACCTTTCATCAGTTTCATCATGTCATCACTCATCCTCCTCGTCGCCATTAGCCAGAAGTGGCAGAAAAGCGACGTAAAGTAACAAGAAGCAAAGCAAATCAAACCACCTTCCATATGCTATATGATTATCCTTCCCACACAGAGTTGATCATATTCAAAATTGGAACTTCATATTTAAATATATTAAAGCTTGTAACAAGGTGGAACCTTCTTAGAATACACTATTTCGTAATTCAGAGATGCCATGAATAATTTCCACCTCTGCCAACGTGCATTGTGTTGCATTGGCACTGGTGTATTCGAATCAAGTAATGATTTTGGCAGTCGTTGAATCGGTGTATATTGTAAATTTTTGACCTGCCAAATATAAGTAAAAATGTTTAACAGAGGAAACAATGGCTAATGCCTCTCTTTCTCCCTGACAGTAATTTTTCTGAGCAGGTGAAAGTGTGGCTGAAAAACACGCCACTGTTCGATGTTCGCCATCTATCTTGTGCCCTAATCGTCCTCCAACACCGTAGCAAGAACTATCCGTTTCTAGGATTATTTCTTTTGAAGAATCGAAAGGAATTATAGCAGTTGTCTGAACAATCTTATCTTTAACAGCCTTAAATTCTTATACACATTGATTAGACCACAGCCATTTCTCGCCTTTCCTCAGATATAGGTGTGGTATTGTAGATGACAAGTTGTGTAGAAAACGGCTTTGAAATGCAACCATTCCTAAAAAACTTTGTAGTTGCACCTTATCCTTTGGCTCTGGACTTTCTAGAATAGGACGCACATGCTTTTCAGTTGGTGTGATTCCATTTGCCGTAACACGTCTTCCTAAGTAAATCACTTCTTGCACTAGGAATTCAGATTTACTTAAATTGACTTTAACATTATAATCTTTAAAGCGTTCCAGAACTTGTTTTGGTCTTAGGAAACATTCTTGTAGACCTCCGGAAATGATAACATCATCAATAAATGCTGCAACTCTTTCCAATCCTGTTAAAATTGAATCAATTACCTGTTGGAAAAGCTGAGACGAAACATTTGTACCAAATGGTAAACGTTGCATTCTGTACAAGTGAGAATCATAATTTAAACATAATATGTTTTGTGAGTCTGGATGCAAACTAACTTGCAAAAATGCTGAACGTAAATCAAGCCTGGTGTAGTACTTTCCTACTTTAACTTTTTGTAAAATATCAGGAAAATCTGGTAGAGGATGCACTAAACCATCGGTCGTCATTGCCTTGTAATCAAGGGGTCCCGGGTTCGATACCCAGTGGAGGCACAAGTGGTTCGGATTCCACTTTAAACTGTAGGTTCAGTCCCGATTAGCCTTACTGTGCATAAAGTGGACTTAAAACAGCAACTCAAACCAAACTAAACCATAGGTTTAAAAATTTACCGTTTTCGAGTAATCTACACAGATACGTATAGAATTATTTGATTTCTTAACTGACACAATAGGACTAGACCATTCTGAATGTTCTATAGGAGCTATAATATTCTGCTTACACATATTATCTATTTCTTGTTTTATTTGATCTCGAAATGAATATGCTATTCTGTACGCTTTCCTGAATACATTCTTCTGTAAAGGTATTGATACCTTGAAATTTTTAATGGGTGTACTAATAGCCTCATTAAACAATTCTGCAAAAGATGTCAGTAATTGTGAACGACAGTCTTCAATGTTCATTTGTTTCATATTACTTGAATTATCTATGTCGGCTTTACGTTTGTTCAGAATCATGGCTTTGCTATTTTGCCCTTGCACATTTGATGTTAGTGAACATTTATCCACTTCATCAATCTTCTGTTGATGTACCTTTGGAGTATCCATTATGCCTGAACGCTGAATTTTCGAACAAGCATCTGGTAGCGAATCTTTTGATTCCAGGCCTAAGCAAGCATGTGTAGAATCTTCATTTTGAATGTAATCTGTTACAGGAAACTCATTTAGAAGTTTGCTACGCCAATCACCAAATAATATGTTAATTCCAGATCTACCAATGAATATATTTGTATTAATCTTCTCGCCAACAACAAAATGCATCATGTACATTTTGCCATGATAGTAAATTTGTAAGCTTAATTGGCCTAATAAACACAATCTTTCACCTGATATCGACGTATATGAATTTAATAACGGACTCAATGTGAAGTTGCCTAAAGGATTAGTTAACAAATCTTTGGAAATGAAATTAGCAAAACTACCAGAATCGACAATAGCTTCTAACGATTGGTCTTGTATTATAATATCAATGTATACAAAGGTAAACGTTCATTTCTCAATGAAATCTGATCAGATGCGTGTTGCAAATTAGAATTAGATTCGTTTGCTTTTTTATTGTACATTTGTTGCGTGTTTGTAGTTAAAAAGTATATGCACTATCTTCTTGCACAGATAATAAGCTATGTTGAGAATTGTATTCTCCATAACCATTACCTTTAGTATTCAAATTACTGTTTCTCATTTCACAATTTCCTTTATACATACTAGATAAATTGACTGCAGGTTCCTTGCATTGTTTATTTCTTTCGAAACATGCAGCCAAGAAATGTCCTTTCTTCTTACAGAAACTGCAAATAGCATTGAATGCAGGACAGTTCTCTTTGAATATACAACCTAACCTTGCACAGCGCTTACATTTTATATCATTTGCCTGATTTTGCCGTGATACAAATTTTTGGCTAAATGCAGTATGAGGTTTAGATTGTGGCATGCCTTTGTATGCATTATTTGTTCCGAATCTTGATTCTCTTGTATCTTGTTGATTCTTTGAAAAATTAGCTTTAGCAAACGAATTGTTTGTACTGAATCTACGTGAGCCTTGTATGTGTTTATTTTCACCTACCAAAAATGCATTTTCGTTGACTTTATTTTTATTTGTGCGTATTATCTCATGTTGGAGTACTACATCACAAACCTTTTCGAATGTGCTTGGCATGTCTGACAGTAATCTATCTTTTAGTATACTATCGGGTAGTCCGAACACGAGTTTTTCTCTAAGACGAGTGTCTAATTCATGTGTTGTAAACTCACAAGTTATTGCAGCAACTTTTAAACGATTTATGTACGATGTAGCTGTCTCACCTTGCTCTTGCTTTATTTGCATAAAAGCGAATCGTTGAATCCATTTATTAACCTGTGGTGCATATATTTTTCTCAATGTAGCAAAGGGTTCCTCCAAGGTGCAATCTTGTGGATCCTTTGGACTTAATCTGTGTTCCAGCTCTTGATATGGTAAACTACCGATTACAGAAATATGAGTAAACACTCGTTTCCTTTCTTGTATATCGTTAGCCTCAATAAAAACCTTGAATCTTTTAATATACGAATTTATATCCTGGCTTGGGTCATAAGCCTCAAATGCAGGTATAAAACTTATGTGTTTTTCCATACTGGCTCACTTGGACTTAATTACTATAATTCTACTTACAGTAGTAATTATTTATCTTCTTTAATCCTCGTCGCCATTTTGTTATGTCCTAATATTTATGACATAAACAGAAATAAACATCTCAAGATTGAAACTTCATAATTATATATATTAAAACTTTGTAACAAGGTGGACTACATTATTAAAACTTAAATCGTTCATAAGACATATAAAACAAGATGCATAATCTTTGCTAGGCAAGACTATGTACATTGGCCATAACTGCTGGTTCACCATATATAATAATATATTTTATAATATATATCACGAGCAACTACTGGTTGAGCTTCCAGAAAGACTGCGCAAAGTAATGTTTCCAGTTTTTGAGATGAACTGGGAATATCGAATAAAAAAAGTGATGGAGACTCACTTCAGCTGATTCAAGAACTGTTTCAATTATTTTCCCAGAAGCTGTCTAAAGAATTTCTGCTCCTCCTTAACGGATCCTTTGTGGATTATTTCCTGCTTTAGTTCCATTGTGTCGCGTCAGATAATTAATTTCATTCTCTTCAGAAAAGCTAACGAGGAACTAGTTTTGAATCCCAGATGACGAGATGTCTGTTGAAATAAAGCAAATATCTTCCACTTCTTGCTTTCCTGTTTCGTCTGTCTTCTGTTAATGAGCTAAGAATTACAATAAGTCTCAATAGATGGCACTGTTCTTTAAAAGAGTTTTTCTTTGGAACTCCACGAAGTGAAATCAATAAACAACATTCTTGTGACTTTCTTTCCAGTATTTATTTTGTAAGTGTTTTAAATGGACCAAAAATGCATTGTTTGAAATAGTAATTTTTTTGCATTAACCATACCCAATAGGCAACTGCCATTAGTGTTTATGAGAAATGCATCCGTGTTATCAATTGAATGAGCGTGCTCAAACATTTTAAAATGGCTGAATTTTTTCAGATTACGTTTTACTATACAGCCTTGCTATACACGATGACCGATGCATGAAACCGTGTGCGTGGTACACAGTAAAGAGTCACTTGAATGTGACAGCCAATCTGGGTCCCTTGTATCCTGACATTATGTCTCTGTCTGGATTAGTAATCAAGAGAAACTTAACTGTTTCTCGGAAATTAACAGTAAATATAAGGATATATTCTGACGATATCTAAATTTTGTAAATTTAGAATATGATGCGAATTTTTAAAACGAGAATATTTTTTTAAGAGACTATCTGAGACAGTCTTTTGATATGATCCATATTTTTGTGACGTCACAACTTAAAAATATGTCATTCATATATTATTTTGTGAAAGAACACATAATGTTTTGTTATTGTATGTAAATTGCACCTTGTTTCTAATGTATATATATATACACCGTGTATCAAAAAGGATCATCCGATTTAAAAGTTCTATATTTAGGAAACCAATGGACATAGAACCTTGCAGTAAGTTGTAAAATACATGTTGGAATATGAAGTTTCACTTACAATACGTTTTACGTTGTTGCAGGTAGGTACGTTCCGAAAATCTTAACGAAGCGAATTTAACGAAGGTAACTGGGCTCATCAACTTAGTGAAACGAGTTATTTTCCAGACTTATGGGACGCTCTAGACGAAAGCGCAGGCACAGCGTCCTCGTGGCGTCGAGCGGAAGGCATGTCCTTATGGCAGAAATAAACTCTACTGTGGGCATTGTTACTCATTTTAATCACATTGTAAGAACAGTTGAGGCACACTCGTCTTACGCATGTTGCTTCATATCGCTCTCTGTTAAAATTGTAATTTTTTTCCGAACTAGTGCAGTTTAAAGCCATCATGCACGCGCGTTGTCTGCACGCAGCAGACGATTCTCACCGAACAAACCAGTCTCCTGGCCCGTGCGTTTGGCGAATCTCGTTCTTGCACGAGAAGCACGGAAATCGACTTTTGGGACAGCATAACGAAATGCACGAGAGCATTTATGGGACGGCCATTTACCATAACTCGTTTAACGCGTTCAACTCGTGCGACTTTCGGAACGGGCGTCTGGTGCTGCTCACTCTTTAGTCCGCTTCAAGATGGCATCCCAACAACCGAAAGCTTTCAGCGTTCTCCACTTCAACAAATGTGGTCCGTTACAGTTATGCAGCGTGAGTTTCGTCGTAAATACGGTGCTGCACTACCTACTGCTCACAGTATTCGACGTTGCACGCAGAATGCTGCCTGTTGCTGGGTTGCCATCCTGACGCGGACTAAAGAGTGAGCTGCACCAGTGGCACCTACCTGCAACAAAGTAAACCTTATTGCAATCAAAACTTTATATTCCAGCATGTATTCTACAACTTACTACAAGGTTCTATGTCCATTGGTTTCCTAAATATAGCATTTTTAAATTGGATGATTCTTTTTGATACACCCTGTATATCTTGTTTAATATTTATGGTATTTTATGTTCTATTATGAGTAATTCAATGTATCTTTATATTTGAGAAAATACATTGTGTGAATTTGGAATCTAAACTTGTGTAGATGTCAGTTTTCTTTCTAGTATATTTTTGTAATTAGCAAGTGCTTCATCTGTATTTCATCTTGATCTGTGATCTTGAAATAGTATTAAAACGAGGATTTCGCATAAGAAATGAACACATTCGTCGCAGATCTTCGATAGATTTTAAACTCAACGAACTGCTAGGTGTTGTACATACATCTTGGTATGGTAGTTCGGGGCGCAAGCTAGGCCTATGCGACCATAGGTAAGCCGATACCAAGGCATTGAGATTATGTGTTATAGTTGAGTCAAGACACCGTTAAAGCGAAATCCTCACATTCATAAGAAACATATTTGCATTATAAGCAGTAATGTGGTTTTATTTCTCTGTGCTGTGAAATATTGCCGTTGTCTGTACCTGAGAGGGGTCTGTGTACTTCAGCGAGTCTCATCATTCACCGCAGAGCAATAATAATTTATTATTATTAAATACAATATAGCCACTGAATACCAAATATTATATAATACAAGAATACGTATCACTCTTAACAACAATTTCGAAAATTACATAAGTTACATTGATTAGTATTTTCTGCCTCAAATGATAGTGAAATTTGTCATATACTACGATACATGCATTCATATATCCAGATCAAAACCACCTTTGAAGTTAACGTTAATATGGTGCAGCCATACAAGATAGACAAACTTTCGTAGTGGATAGAGATTATCAAGAAGAACATACTTTTTCAGCAACGTTTTGTTTGTTGATATCTTGTTTCGATTCCACAAATATCGTAGTGTACCTCTCATGAGTTACACTTGACTTTGTAGAAGGCAGGAAATACGAAAGAATGCGTCTACTTCAGCAAAATGCATTTCCAGCTACAGGAGAGGTAACACGGTGTTCATCGATATTGTTAATGAACACTACCTCGTTAAATATGAACAGTGAATGTGACTTGAGCCTATCAATTAGGACAACGTTTATGCAAATCATCTTATCTATAATCGGTTTGCCTGTTTCCGAATAAGGGAACTTATTCCACAGTAAGAGGAATGAAGAGGATCATAAATTGAGAGTATTTGAAAATAAGATCCTAAGGGAAAAAATTGGACCTAAAAGGGATGAGGAGACAGGTGAGTGGAGAAGGTTACATAATTTAGAACTACATAATTTGTATTCATGTCCAGATATTATTAGAATAATTAAATCAAGAAGATTGAGGTGGGCAGGCCATGTGGGACGAATGGGAGAAGAAAGAAGAGATTACAGGATTCTTGTTGGGAAACCTGATGGTAAGAGACCTGTTGGAAGGCCAAGACGAAGATGGAGGGATAACGTTGAGATGGATCTAAAGGAAATCGGTAGGGATGGAAAAGAGTATATAGATCTTGCTCAAGATAGGGACAGATGGAAGGCGTGTATTGCTGCAGCCATGAACCTTCGGGTTTAAGAAGGCTAGAGAGTTAGTTAGTTAGTTATTCCACAGTAAGGCATTTTCTTCTTAACGATCTCGAATAGCAGTAAGGAAAAGTGTTGTTTTAAGAGGCGCGCTCCATCTTCACGTTCAGGTAAAACAACTCGATGAAAGTCCGTTGCTACTTGGAAGGGACAGGGTAAATTGAGGTGAAGCCAAGCTGTTCCTCTCCTCTTGTCAGCTTTTAAAACACGAGGGAGGGGGTTAAAGAGTTAGGAGGAAACCCTGTGGCTAGGTGGCGCCTACTCCATTACCGTGCATTATTTGCAAGTCGTGTTCCGAGGCTGAATTAAGCCATAAGTAGAGTCATGCTGTGACGGTGAAACGTATTGAGAAAAACAATAGATTTGTTGCTACACAAACACACTGTCGAGAAGTTGACAGATGTCTCCTTCAAGATACAACGTTGGGAGGCCGAGGTTTTGGATTCCAAATCATATGTATTTGCTCTCTACAGCTGGTAATGTAAGATAGAAACTTCAGATCATTATGAAAGCTCATTGGAAAGGTTCTTTCGATTAGAACTTTTGTAATGGGTGAAATAGGCGTACATTTTACATTTATTCGACTTATTAAATTGTGTTACATCGTCACTTGCCCAAACTGGAGATTAGTGTGAAGACTTACAATACATGTAGTTTGTCAAATACATCTATGTACATAAGAAACCTTATGACTAGGCCTCGAAAGGTGAAGACCTTAAAATAACCCAAAAAAGACATATAAAAAGACCTAAAAATATCAAAAAAGGACTAAAAAACTGAAAAAATAACGTATAAATGTGATCCAAAGTAATTAATTACTTCAGTTTTAATTACATATTTAATGAATTAAAAAATACAAAATTCTGGTAGTATGGAACACACTGCGAAAAACTGAAAGCTTCAAAACAAGAGAAGTTGTCACTTACAGCGCGACCTTCCAGACAAGTTACGGTTAAAGGACCTTGTACCGTACCTGCTTCAGTCGGTCAATATATACATATATATATATATATATTTATTTCTTTACTGCAGAGAGGATGTTTAAGAGGTGATGAACTGATGATGATTCGAATTGAGAATGGGCAGTAAAAACGTAGTCGAAAGAAGGTGAAGTTGCAAGAAAAAGCCGTTAAAACCTAAAAAAGGACCAATAAGCCAAAAAACGCCGAAAGAGGCCTAAAGGGACAAATAAACCCCACCTTTTTCTGGCCTACAATGACCCAAAATTAACATATATTATGTTGGGCCTCGTCTTCGGACACTAGGGAAAAAAATGATTTTTCATCAACTTCCGACCCCTACTTATGACTATACTGATCGTAAAATTTGTTTCTGGGTAAACTACAGAGCAGAAATATTGCTACAAATCCTTTGGTAACTCGATTAAGCCTTGTTTTCACAACAGAAAAGAAACACTTTCTACCCACTGACCGAGTCTTCCTCAGACTTAAGAAAATAAAAAAAAAGTCTGAGAAGATCCTGATAGAGGTTTGAAACGTGACGTTGTTAAGTGTTTTTATTCTCACTGAAATATGGACTGCCTTGTTCAACATATGTAGTACGTTTTCTGTAAATCCTTACATATTCGAATAAGTTAATTAAGTATATTCTGCATTACCATACTGGAAAAGTGCCTCCTCGATGGCGTTGAGGTAACGTTTTGCCTTGTAATCAAAGACTCAAAGGTTCGATACCCAGTGGAGGCGCATAGTGGGATGTATCCCATTTTAAATTATGGGTTTAAGACAGACTAGCTAAACTCTACGTAAAGCGGACTTAAAAACAAATTTAATATTTCAAACCACAATGAAAATTACTTTTTCGGAAGAACAAAAAACACTCGTGAACGTCTACAACGCAGCACAACTTCATTCGAAAGCTATGTTTTCAATTACGCCAGAACTGACCGTCGGTTACGCTTCTCTGTTCTTTTGTGGGGCCACTCCATAGCTTTCCTTCCTTAATTTCTCGTCTTCCTGCGCCCGCCTGAACGCATAAAAAATAATCGAGGATAAGAATATGATTTAGCAAATGGCACGACTGCTTAGTTGTGACAAATAAACGCGGTGCATGACCGTAATTTTTCTCCAGAAAAGAAAGAGAAAGGCAGTGAGGACCATGAAACCGAGAGAGAGAGAGAGAGAGAGAGAGAGGGGGGGGGAGAAGAAGAGAAAGGGGCTTCAAATTAGGTTACGGCAGACCGGAGAATGTAGAGGAAAGTATGCAACCGTGGCATCCAACGTTCGCTTCTTGTAAAGTGCGTACACGCACACAGCTTCGGGATAGATGCCTCGCGAAATTTCAACTTGGACTTAATGAATTGTAAACAGCGCCGAAGGCAGTCGGGAACCTTTTAAAAATTAAGCACGCCTCTGTCCTACTTCCATTAGCCAGCTCTTTTTTTCCTGTAGGCTGCAATGAGTATATATTTTATTACCAGCAAAATCCTCGATGTTCAAACGATATTGTGAACAATATCAAGTTTCCAGCAAAAGTTCTTCGAAAAATAAGCTACTCTTCTTCTAAAACAGAACCAATAACCTTCGTCAAAGTTCTAAGTTGCCCCCAGGCTTCCTTGCTTCAATTCATTTAATTAAGAAGTTCTACGCAGACCTCTGACAAGCAAGGATATGAACAATTTGTCCATTCACTTTCATTCTAATAATACCTCAATTTTTACGGCACTGCCTCGTCAATTTAAAGTAATTCCAGATATAGTGTTTACACAATACTGCAGAGGCTAACCTTATCGCCTAGGGCCCCCAAGTTCCCTATTGGGCGCATAGTATCTTCCTGTACTACTTAAAACTGTAGGACAATTCTCTGAAAAGTGAAACCAGGATATCAAATAACGAGGTTGCAATATTAATTATTTTATTCATTGTATTTAGGTAGAGTACAGTCTAAACCATCATGAGAAACAAAAAAGGTAGATATTTAGAAAATATAAAATGGAAAAATCTCTGAAAGTTGACCCAAGGTAGATATGCATAATTAGCATATTTGAATTATTTATTTATCAAATATGGTGTTACTTAACTGCACATTGGATATGGAAATAAAGGAATTACTGTTCTTATAAACTGCAAAACGGGCATTTTTAAAGTATCCAATGGCTTTGTCCCGTGAATCACGCAAAGTATTAACTTTTCATATGGAACAAGATTTTTTGTAGGAAAACATATCCAAACAAATATATTTTCAATATACAGCCTAAAGTACTGAAGATGTAATTATTACAATTTCATAGAAGCCACTGGAACACCAGTGCATATAGTTTGCGTGTCCCGTGCATCACACTTCAAAACTTAACATCTTGAAACTTGAACTCTCCTCTGGATTTAACTAGGAGAGGAGGCCTAATTTGTTTTACAATTTGCCTGGTTGGGTACAACAACTTATCAGTCTTCAAGGGCCACATGCAGTGGTTGGCATCACCAGTCTTTACCATATGATACGGTCAGGTATTAAGCGTATGGCTACAAGGTTTGGCCTTCACGGCTAAAAGAAGATAAACCGTAAGCAGATGTATTCTGTGTGTAATCTTTCTGTATCGTGACTCATTGTAGTACATGATTATTCCGGACATAAGTCAAGTTTGAATTAAATATGTTGTTTGTTCACCGTCTGGTTTTATCTTATGCAATTTATATTAACCTGCATTACCATGTCCTTAACTCGAACTTATCAATATGGATATCTCATATTCATCAGTAGATATTCTCCTAACTTTACCGGGACAGTGTTCGTTGTCATGTCTTACTATGATCCAGTCACACATGTTATAGCCTGCACTCGCATTCACATTAATTTCTAATTCAGGTGTTAGGGCATTTTCAAATGTATGTAGACCTCTATCTGGAATAGTTACAGAAGGTTGTTTCATGCTAATGGTAGTGAAATTCGTCCCCATTTTAGTAGGCTGTAAAACCCCGTTTCCACCAACGAGCATGTTCTATGTGAGAGCCCTGTTCATAAACAATAGCATGACAACGACGCTTGCTTTCTAGGAGACGACATCTATTGAGCACAGCCTGATGAGGTTTTCCCAACTCGTCCTTGCACACTTTACAAAGACCACCAAGCATAGTTGCGCGACGTTTTGTGATGTTCCGTTTCAAGAGGCCAAACACACAGAAGTCCATGGGTGCTGCATCAGGGGACTTGACAGGTATGTCTCTAAATGGGATAGCCTTCACACCTATCTGCTGTTCCATACGGGAGATGAAGGCCACTGTTCGTATGATTCGGTTTACAGTTGCTGTTGACCGTTGTGCACGTCTGGCTATGTCCCGTTGTGATGATGGATTCTCCTAGGTGACACACTGGTGTACCTTAGCAACGACGTCCTGACTGCGTTGTGGAGCCGGTTTTCTCTTTTGCCGCTTTTCACCTGGCAATGCATGGGGTGAAGGTGCATTGTGATGGATTGCTGCATGTATTCCCTTATCAGACACTGCGAAACCTTTCATCTGGCACTGCTTTTTAATTCGGCTATAGCTGTAGCCTATGTCGGAAAGGGCTACGAAGTAGACCTCACAAAAGGGGTGATTTCGATTATCCGCCGATTAAAACCAATATTCCCTTCCTATGGGATTTTACAAAATACTTCCTGATGAATCTTTTTTCTGTATTTTCAACAAAATTCTTGCAAAATCAAGCTAATAGATCTATATTTTAATTCTGAATATGGTCCATCCGACCATATAACATCATAAATATTAGGGATGGTCTCTCATTTTACTTCATACAGAGCACCAATAAAGCAAGCAACAGTATTTTTTCCTTCAAACCTTCTTCCTGAGCACGCAAGATATGTCTAACATTCACCCTGAAATGTTGAAACAGCTGTGAACAATGTTACACTTACTCTGCTGCAGAGTACAGGATACAGGAATTTAATGCTACACTGTTATCTGTAATACTATTATGCATAATTAAACAACAGATTGTAGAATATATTTATAAGGTTACCATTGTTTTAGGCTTAAAATAACAAATCTTTTGCCCTTGACATTCTTTTAATCAAGTGTTTCCATCTATTTTGAGAGTCAAACATTAACTTGCAGTGGAGTGAAAACATAATGGACAGAAATGTCCCGTGCATCACGCAAGATATATATTTTTTTCAAACATATAAATATATTGTTCATTGCATATTGTAGTACAAAGTCTATTTATAGCAAACACTATCTAAATAGGGTGCCCTGGAACTTCTTCATATCACTGAAATATTCAAATAAAAATAACTATGTGCTTCTCACACGTTTTTCTGAGTCCCATGCATCACACGGTTTTTTTATTTCATTTTGCATTGTTAATTTGAGAAAGGATTTTATTTCCTGCTACATGATAAGCAACCACAGCATTAAAACTGATAAGATAGATCAATGCAATATCAATTAACCAACACACCAGACTCATTTAACCACATACGAATGTCTCGTGCAGAAAATCTCCCTGTAGATCTAGTCCCAAACAGCTTATATGTGAATAATAATAATAATAACCCATGACACAACAGCCCTTGAGGGCCGGCGCGTACCTACCAACTGCCGGCATCTCTCCCACCTGCCTAAGCCAAGCGTCAGGTTAACTTTACAGCAGGTTTTCGCATATGTAGATCCAAACTTGCGCGCAGAATATAGTTCCACTGAGACGGGTTCTATTCCGACACAACTACATACTTGCAAGAAAACAGTTATTTAATTTGTAAAATACAGACAAAATAATACATCCATTAGCAGGTGTGGACTTGATCGGTTGCAGTCACTGTGCAGACGAAGTTGGATCCGCAGATTCGCCAACTGGAGTTTGTATTGAGCTGAGGAATCGCTGAAGCCCAAGTGCGAGTCGAGCAAGACTGAATACGTTGCAGAGCGCGTGGAATCCGTGATACCAGTGTTGCACATCCCACTATTTTAACCCTATGGTTATTGTGATTAATAATCGTGATATACAGCGGCGAGAATGGCTGAATCGAGGTCTCCTGTTCAGCGAGTGTTATTATGGGCTTCATCCGAAGGGAAAGGCTCTTCAAATCAAGCAAGTTGTTTAAAATGCTTAATTCTCCTTACGGAAACAAGATCAAAGTAAAACAGAGCGTGAGGTGTTGCCGTCAATGTGCGCACGAACTGTATCCCGGTTAGGAAGATGAAACGATTGTTTGTTGTTTGACGACAAAAGATTGTCCGCGGTGTTAAAAGATACCCCCGTGAGAAGAAACATGTTTATTATTTGGACCAGACGTGCTTTAACTCGGTGAGGGAAGGGGCGGGGGCGTACATTGATTTTTTTTTATATACCACCGTGCAAAACCAACGCCAGGGCTGAAGAAACTGACGAGAAAGTGTGAGGGGAAGGGAGAGGCTTATTGTTTCACCCACTGGCAGCAATGAAGTCTTTGTTGAAGGCGCATATTTACTGTTCCGTGCTAAGAAAGGGAAGGATGATTAGCAAGATATGGACAGACCAATATTTGAATCCTGGTTTAGTGGTGATTCATAAATTGAAACCAGTGTAATAACAGCAGACAATGCACCTGATTGTATATATCACCAATAACAAATCATGCTTTTTTTTGCTGGTATAACTTGAAGTACGTGTGTCTTACAGTAACCAAGTTTTTCGTAAATGTATTTTTTATAAACCAAAAACAATAATTTGTCATTAAATTCAAAAGGGCCTATCGTTGTTTACTTATATTTTTGTTTATTTTTATTTTTGCGTGCTCGAAATATACACACATGCTCATGGGCGTCAGGAAGGGAGGGGTAAGGGGAGCCGTGGCCCCCTGGAAAATTAAAGTCAACCAAAAATTATGTATTTCACACATATAATTTCATTTTAGCCACAATAATATGTATTAATTATTGCATTAACACTATAAATTCAAATTTAAGCAATGTTTTTTTTAGGGAACTACACTCTTTTGGCGGAAAATGTGACTTGTTTTCCCTTCTGGAAATAATCCTGTGCACGTGTATGCACATGCTCTCATGTTTCGAAGATATTTCGCATTTATATTAAGTAATGACACACTTTTAAAATAATTTATCCGCCAAAAGTACTTCTAAAATGTTATGTTTCAGTAGACAAAAAGAAGCAAAAATACATTCCGCTTGACATGCATGCGGGTTTTGATGTGTTGTGCGGTTGGCAATACTGTGGATATTCTCAGTGTCTGCGATGTAAGCAGCTCGGCGGTTGAGGCAAGACTGGCACGGAAGATTCTGAGCCCAGTTCTCGTGCGGATTGATACATAAAAACTGCTGCAAACTTAGCCTGACGCGCGGCTTAGCTAGGATATCATCCAACCAGTTACGGGGTGAAGTGTGGTCAGCACGACGAACCCCCAGTCGTTCTTGTTTGTTTTCTATTACCGCGTTACACTACTAATTCGTAACTTCCCAATTTTCTCACGATGGTGGGTAGGCAAGGTACAGGGGCCATACACAAGCTGAAATCTTAGGAGAAAAATTGTCACACTTTCCCCAGGACCTGCGCGGGTTCCATAGCCGGAGCCCAAAGCATGACGCCTTGGCCCACTTGGCCACGTTGAGGGACTTTGGTGAATAAATTAACAAATAAAAAAGACAATCTATGTGTATTTCTTATTTTTCGTCCCTTTTTGAACTATTAAAATCGCGACGATGGACATAAATAACTGTCAAATATATTTTAAGAAGGAATACCCACAAAGTACCGTACATATTCAAGCCAAGACTCAAACCTGAAGCCGTCCGTAGCAAGATCGTGAATCTAGCATTGTACGCGCTCAAAACATTGGGAGCAAGGCTGATCTGAGAACACTTCTATAACGCCCATGCAAAAAGGTTAAATTAAGTTAAATTAAGATTCTTGTATTTTGTTAGGATGAGTGATAATTAGATAAAATCGATGAACGCCCATCCCCAGGCAAGACCCAAAAGTAAGAACTTCAGTTGCGAAATCGAAAGTCGCTGGGACACTAACCCCGCTTCAAGTTTCTTGATGACCAGGGCTCGGATTTTTAGTTGTAAAAAATCAGAAAACATATTTATTTTTAGTGTGCTCAAAATATAGAAAAAATTTACATTTTACAAAAGGCCTCGTCGAAAGCGAATAAAATGTTAAAACTCGTAGACTATTTGACCAATCTACTTCGGGTAACTTTTGTTTTGCAGCTAGAACATTAGGGCATGTAACTGTGCAGGAATCAAAACGCCAAAGCCAATAAGAGGGGTTGGATGGGCGACGGCCTTCAACATTCAATGAAAAAAATCATAAAATTGGGGAGTTTGTCCATCTTTCCCCGCTATTTTGGGAAAGGGAGGCAAACTTTAGCCTAATTTTCAAAGAATGGTCCTTCTTAACCGAATGAAAGTCATTTCATCTTCCTAGGTGCATTACATTATCGAATATGTGAAACAACTCCCCATTTTTATGATTGTTTTCATTGAAAGTTGGAGGTCGCGGTCCACCCAAACCCTCTTATTGGCTTTGGCGTTTTGATTCCTACGCGGTTGCATATCCTGATGTTCTAGCTGCAAAACAAAAGTTACCCGAAGCAGATTGGTGAAATAGTCTCCGAGATATAACGTTTTTCTGAAATAAGTGTAAAATTTAAAAATGGCGCGTTATAGCGGCGGCCAGAGAGAGGCTACTTTCGAAAACCGCTCGGCAGTCTAAAGGCTAAGAGATATGTATTTACATAAGCAAATTAGAAAGTATGTGTTTTTATGGGAAATAAAATTTGGTATATAAGCTCCAGTTACCATGATAGGTATTTGTAACTCACTCGCGAGGTTATATCTACTCGCAGAAAGAAATATTTATTTACCTAAAAATCCGAGCGTTATTGATAGCAAATGAAAGCGCAGTTTTTTCTATAAAACATTTAACGCCTGAATGTCAGGCAACCCAATTAACAGTCTACTAGTTGTGGTTGCAGATATGCCAGGATAAATAACTTCACGAGCTTTGGCACAAACTTCACAAGAGCCAATAGATAATTCGAATCACTTAATAACACATTGAGCACGAAAACGCACTCAACACTGCCTTGGTCTCTGTGTAACCCATAAATATTTTAATTTTACGGGAACTTAAATCCATTAAGGTGTCAAGGTATAGGCCCGCTCTCCGTTCCGATAACTGCCCTCAGAATGAAAATTTTATTTTCCTTGAATGCATATGATGCAACTTACCCAAACAGAACAAGCAATTTCATACTTACGAGAAAAATTTAATTGCATTTTGTGCTGTACTTTGTACTGTAGTATGTCACACTCTTAAGCCCGAAGTAACCTCACATTATCTAGCACTACAATTTATCTGAACGAGAGTGTAAAATGTCTTCTTTACATGGTTTTGTAGATAGAAAAATTGTAATTAGTTTATTCTCGCATTTGTTCAAATGTATTCGAATCCTTATATAGTTCCAACTAAGCACTATGGTGCCAAACTTCGTTTTCCAAAGATACAAAGGATTTTCTTTGTTTTAAGTTTATATTTTTCCAAAGACTACCCAGACACCAAAAAATAAAATCGTACGCACAACATATTAAGATATACAGCACCGGACGTATCTAAGTACTTATCCGTCAGGGACATATTGTAATTTATGTCTCTCCTTATTAAATGTAGATTTCCTCTTTCCTGAACAGAAATATTGAAAGTTTTAACTGATTTTAATACATGTATTTCACTTTTAAACGCACACTATACTTATTTATACAATACTGTATTCTTGTGCTAAATATCAATTTCACAATACAACATATCACGTTTTCGTAAAACATTAAATAATATTCCTTACTTTATACTTCAAACAAATATCATAATTACTATGAGAACAATAAGTTACAAGATGTACATATTAAAGTGAGTCAACATTATCTGACATCATCACAATTGAGCAAAAATTAAATTAAACATAACAATCCTATACTTAGAAAAGAAATTAATGATTTGTCATGTTCCTACCAAATAATTTGAAATGTCGTTGCGATAGAAGACTTAACGACAGATGGTATCATCTTGAGCAGTCTCTTTAATATTGAGAACACGACACAGCATGGGGTTTGGGGAGAAGGGGGTGTAGTGAGTGCCGGGAAAGGATGTTGTGTACGTTATTATTTTATGAGCTGGAAGTCGTTACTGCCTCATGCTGAGTTGTATGCATATGCAAAAGTTAAAGCTGACATGTGGCTGTGACACGAGGCCAGGAAGCGTGAAAACTACAGCCCTGTTGGTGCTTGCATACAGAAGCTTCAGCTTTATAGAATTTAGGCGAGCGGTTAAAGCTGTGATCTCCAACTCGAAAGGTTGTGTGCTAAGATTCCATCAATGGAGTTTCTTCTGTGTTGTTTTCTTCAGCTACTCAAAGGACGGATTATGGTACGGTATCTTTAACAAAGGCCACGAATTCTTCTAGCCTCTGCCCTGTCCCTTCCTTTTTAACTTTTGCATTTTCTCTCTTATCGAAGTACACTCACCGGCAATAATAATGGTACACCTATATCTGGAAGTATTAGCTACCTTACAATGCGTTGTTTGTGTTGTATAACTCTACGGCGATAGCGAAAGTTTTTATTGAATATGTGTTATTGAAGTCGCTTATCGCTGTACAGTTAGGTAACACACACATCACCATAAATGAAAGCAATGAGTATTTAGCATCTAAGTACCCTATTCTATTGCAAATGTTTGTAGAGGTAAGGAACAAATAAAAATTTTCGTTAAGGGTTCAATCTTTCTTTGATATTATCCATTGCATAACAGAACGACCTCAATTAAAAACCTGTATTTCAATTCTAAACTTATCTTGCATAAAACAAATTAAATTAACACTTCATTGAATAATTTTCATGCTAATCTCAATAATGAGCATGAGCGATTTATTTATGAGTATATTGAGGACTAGTAGGCGCTAAAAGTTTCAAATTACGTAGGCAAAATGATAAAATAAGCAGTTAAAATATAATCTCAAATTGATTAACATGAGCGAAAGAATCAAATACGAAATTTTGGGTCAACTGATACTACATTACTTTTCAGGTGTATGCACTAAAAACACATACAATTATGGCTGAAACAGCCATATTCAAGACGGAACAAGCACAGAGAGTCATATTCATGAGGGAACAAGCACATAAATATATTCATAAGAGAACACTCGCAGAGAAACATATGCATGAGGAAACAAGCACAGAGAAACATTTGAATGAGGGAACAACCACAGAGAAACATATTCATGAGGGAACAAGCACATAAATATATTCATAAGAGAACAAGCACAGAGGAATATTTGCATGAGGGAACAAACACAGAACAAAATGCATCAGGGAACAAGCACAAAGAAACAAATTCATGAGCCAACAAGCACAAAGAAACATATGCATGAGGAAACAAGCACAGAGAAACACATGCATGAGGGAACAAGCTCATAGAAACACAAGCATGAGGGAACAAGCTCATAGAAACACATGCATGAGGGAACAAGCTCATAGAACCACATGCATGAGGGAACAAGCTCATAGAAACAAATGCGTGAGGGAACAAGCGCATAGAAACAAATGCATGAGGGAACAAGCGCATAGAAACATATGCATGAGGGAACAAGCACAGAGAAACACCCATGACTTCGCCATGAGTCGAACCTGGAACTTTACGTTGCGTTATGGTAACCACAACGGTACAAATGCCCGATGATTCAGCTTCTATTTTCGAGTATTTTTTAATGATGTCCCCCTAGCGTCAGCTGAAGCAAATATATTTTGCCTGGTGGCCTTTCCCCTGAGTGCACGGATGGCTACCTAACAGTTACCGCTCTCGCCGGGGATCTGCTTCGTCTCCTGCTCCTCGAAGCGTGACGGGAGAATCCGTAGAAGCCACGAGGGACCGTTTCTGCGGTCAACGCGGCGTTAAAATTAATTCCAGCAAATCGCTCAAGATGTGCTGACTGGAACATTAACTTGTCCTGGCGATCGCACCCGGCCTGTCTTTCATCCGCTTTCAACCAACGTATCAAGCAGCAACCTGGTAAACGGTCTCTCCGATTTTCGTCTTGCAAGAAGGGCGAGAAAAGTTGCATTGCAGTGTTTCCAACTCAATGTTTGAGCTACTGATTTAGAAGCAGTGTTTCCCACTGTCGGCAGTTGTTCATTTGGACTTGACACACTTTTGAAAACTACATGAGAGAAGAATTTAAGTTCGGAAGAACAAAAGTATAATAATATGACATTTAAAAATTCGAATTTCTCTTGTGTGAATTTAAAAGAAACGAAGAGTATAAACCTTTATTGCATTCCTTTGGTTAATCGCGACAAGGACGATGAATTATTAATAGTGTGCTTGATGTAGGTCACTCAGAATGGAAGCTCAAACCCAGGATAGGATACAAACGCACTTGGTGAATGTCCAATATCAATCATCAAGATAAGAAAACCCGGCTACGTGGCTTAGCGCGTTAAGTAATCGATCTTTCATAAAATTTCCGGGTTCGAATCTCGGCCTAGGCATGGGTATTCTTTATAAATGTCCGTTCATCAGATTCTTCTAATCATTCCTCATCCTACGTGGCAGAAATGGGACATTAAATAGCAAAAAGAAAAGGAAAACTACAAAAGAAATATAAAAATTATTTAAATCACTATTTACAGATTTACATTTTACGGTTTTTCAAGTATGGACTTTTTTTAAAATCCTGTATATATCTGAAGTGACTTTAATTTATTTATGACACATGCAATTAATAGTATTATATGATTATATCGGGTAGAGCTTGTTTTGCGCATCGAATTAGAAATGATGCAGATGAAAGCAACTCAATTACAAGTGACAGTTTCCTAAAAAGTGAAAGAATTTGCATACTTCATTTCATCTTCAAGTCAACGCAAGACGTGTTTGAAGAGGTAACATGTGTTGCCTCAGTTTAGAAGTAAGTCCACAAAAACGAAGGCCTTAGACTCGAAACCATCTGATCCTGTTGAAACCGCATGCGAATTGTGTGTTGGGCAGGTTGAACAATGTACTGGTAACATTTCTGAAGTATTGTGATGAAATCAGTCGCAAGAAGTTAATGGGTAGGTAGTACATTGATTTAAGCGATGTCACTTATATGTACAATTGCCCTGAACAGGCTTTAGAGAGTGAATGGAAAGGAATGATGAAGAGATTTTTATAATAACACCTTGTTTCCATGATATGAAAAACTCAATATGCTGACCAAGGCAGAAATTTATTTTATTATAAAACATAAACTAAACGTAACGTTTCAACCTTATAGCAAGGTCTTCTTCAGACTCTGCACCAAGTACAAATGTTTTGCCACCAGAGGTCAATAGAATCGGTTACGCAATCACGTAATAAGGAAGCCTCGGTGCAACCTCGCAGCCCTTGAGGCAGCGCATTTTGGATTCTGACCCACAGAGAGGAAGTAGTTTTCCTCAAGGTAGACACTTTGTGAAGGTGTCCTAGGAACTACGATATGTAGGAGAAGGATAAGTAAGAGGTGCGGCAGTGAAACGGGCGATTTGGCAACCCTGGAAATAGCAAGTTACGTAAGGAATCAGAAAACGGGAGTGGTGCCATCTGGACAACAAACCTTTGCCATTGACACTGAGATCGGTGTTCAGTCGAAATGGCGTCGTGGATCCGTGAAAAACGCGCTTTTGCCGTAAAGGCGTTTTACAAAAACGCTGCGCGGCGAAGTATAGCTGTCGCTGTTTTTGTAAAACGCCTTTACGGCAAAAGCGCGTTTTTCACGGATCCACGACGCCATTTCGACTGAACACCGATCTCAGTGTCAATGGCAAAGGTTTGTTTTCCAGATGGCACCACTCCCGTTTTCTGATTCCTTACGTAACTTGCTATTTCCAGGGTTGCCAAATCGCCCGTTTCACTGCCGCACCTGTTACTTTCCGTAATGTTTTAAGTTCCGATCTTGCACTCACTCGCTCAATTATATTTTGTTCATCATCTTTCTCGTCTATACTACATGAAGAAGTGACTTGACAGTCAAAAGACAGATTTAGTTCATTATTATTAATTAGTTAAACTAATATCCATCAAACTGGCCCAAGTGATAAGACAATGTTTATTTCAGCGAGTTTATCATCGAACAATCTTTCTTTATGTAGTCTTATTGTGCTTGCACATTATGTCAATAAACTCGCATAATTTGGAACAGTGCTGTATCTGTGTTGTATCTGTACATTCGAATGGCATAGCTGACCCATAGCTAATAAGTAGACCTTTAAGGCAGAAATCTTCCACTGCGCGCTTACTTCAAGGTTCGTATACATTAAACAAGTCAGTTTAACGTGCTTGGTGCAGAGTCTGAAGAAGACCTTACTAGAAGGTTGAAACGTTACGTTTAGTTTGTTTTATAATAAAATAAATTTCTGTCTTGGTCAGCATATTGAGTTTTTCAGATTTTTATAAATATATCATTCCACCAATCACTTTCAGAGACTGAGGAACAGAACCCATGAATGACCGAAACTACTATACGTGAAGTATGGAAGGACAAGAAACTTTATTGAATATATACCTTAAAATCATATCCAGAATAACTGTTATCATTTCCATTGCCAAAGAAATTATTTCATTGAAGCAAAACGTGTCAAGAGAAAAATCTGCCATCTTACGTCTTCAATAACTGTATCCACATATTAGAGGGAGGACTACAATAGTATGTGACTATAATCACTAACAACGACATGAATATTTGGGATTCGATAAAGTTTTACCCTGTAATCCACAAGTTAGATAAGATTACCTTGTATGGCAGAGTTAAAAAATTTAATAATTACTAAATGTAAGAAATAAACTAAAATAAAGTAACGCTTTAATAGCAGTGGAAACTATCAAGCGTGAGCTCGTAAACCCTTTTACATTTTTCCAACAAATGCAAAATTCAAATTAAATATATATATTACATAAGAAACTATATCTCTTTAACAACCAAATAAAGGCTTATTTTAAAATTACCTTAAGGGTAGTCTAGTCTACATTCCAAATCAATTTCAAATCATACCATAAACTCTTTTAATTCACAACAAAGAAATTGGGCCAAGTGTCTCGAATAAAATTTAACTAAACTACAAAAAAGGCAACATTACTTTAATTTGTCTCGAGGAGATCTTAATAAATAGAACTAACTAACTAACTCTCTAGCCTTCTTAAACCCGAAGGTTCATGGCTGCAGCAACACAGGCCTTCCATCTTTCCCTATCTTGAGCAAGATCTATATACTCTTTTCCATCCCTACCGATTTCCCTTAGGTCCATCTCAACGTTGTCCCTCCATCTTCGTCTTGGCCTTCGTACAGGTCTCTTACCATCAGGTTTCCCAACAACAATCCCGTAAACTCTTCTTTCCTCTCCCATTCGTGCCACGTGGCCTGCCCACCTAAGTCTTCTTGATTTAATCATTCTAATAATATCTGGACACGAATACAAATTATGTACTTCTAAATTATGTAACCTCATCCCTTTTAGGCCCAAATATATTCCTAAGGATCTTATTTTCAAATACTCTTAAATTATGTTCCTCTTTCAATGTAAGGAACCAAGTTTCGCATCCATATAATATTACAGACAAAATTACTGTTTTGTATATTTTAACTTTTAGTTTGATAGATATTAAACGAGAAGAAAAATATGTATGAAGAGAAAACTAACATGCATTTCCTGAATTAAGCCTGCTTTTTATTTCCTCTTTAATATCATTTTCATTTGTTAGTATTACTCCTAAATACTTGAATTTGAAAACTAGTTCAAACGAGTTGATATCAATAATTAGATTTTGATTATTACCTAACACTTGGTTTCCGCCTGTAAGCAGATATTTAGTTTTTTCTTTGTTAACTTCCAAACCTATCTTTTTAGCTGCTTTGAAAAATATTTTAGCGTTATTCTTAATTGTATTTACATCCTCCTCCAGTAAGTCTACATCATCTGCATATGCTAACAGCTGAGTTACATCTTGAAATTTTAGTCCTTCGTTAGTTTCTTTTACCTTCCTTACAGCGTATTCTAAAGCAAAATTAAAGAGCAGTGGAGATAATGCATCTCCTTGTTTTAACCCATCATGAATTGTAAATTTGTCAGACATATTAATATCCACACGAATTTTACTTTACGATTCACTGGTGCATACTTTTATCATAATAACAAGCTTCTTAGGTATTCCAAACTCTACTAATATATTATATAATTTATCTCTTTTGACTGAATCATATGCTTTTTTAAAATCAATGAATAGCTGATGGACAGTTTGATTAAATTCCCACTTTTTCTCAAGTGTCTGTCTGATGTGAAAAATTTGATCTGTTGTTGATCTGTTACGTTTAAATCCACATTGATAATCACCTATGATTTCATTGGCATATTGGGCTAGTCTTGCTATGTTGTGAGAAATTCCACGGTAATTTTTGCAGTTCATTTTATTACCTTTTTTAAACACCGGAACAATTATGGATTCTTTCCACTGTTGAGGGAAAGAATAGATAATAAACAGAAGGGCGATAAATTATAGATTCAGCAATGCAAGTGAGATGAAGTATCCAATGTTCGCGTAAAGATTTGGAAAAGATGGAAACTACAAAACCCAAACTAATTATAATAAATGGAATGGAAGGAAATGCCACGCACATAAGACACTTTGCCTGACCATGTATTACCAAATCCTCGTGAACATAAGGGAAACCAAAGAGCAGTGACCAAGAGTCTGCATCGAAGGAAAATGAGGGACAGTTAAGAATATCCTCCACATCTGTAATTTTTGTGATGTCACTCTCATCCCACACTGAGAAACTAACGGGTCACTGCGTGTGAAATACACTTCAGCTTGTTACTAGAAAACTACATTCCGTAGAATTCTCAAAATTGATATTATGGTGGACTATGTGAATACTAGTAATATGACACTTGGATTAAATTACATTAGCCAGTTTATTATTATAAGATACGGGTATTGAAGACCATAATTTGAAGCACTGGCCACAATAATGGCCTTTTAACAACCTGAATTAGTCAAAAACAGACTGAAGCTTATAACTTATTTAATGTACCCGATTCTAATGTTCCCAAAATGATTTCATAGATTCCTATGCGTTAGCATTTTCGTCTCAAAAATTTGTCTATTATACCTAGGTAAGTTCAATTTATGTTCAGATAGGCTAATCGGAACTGACCATACAGTACCAAGGTGGATTCGGACCAGCGTGCGATGTGCCTCCAAATGAGGCGACAGCGTTTGTTTGTATGCACTTTTTTCGTGTATATAGGCATACATTACGATGTTATGAAAGACATATATGGTTTTTCACCTTCCTTATTTTTACAAGGTATCGTACATATTGTCGGTTTAGAGTACACATTTTTTACATACAATGTGGTATTTTCTCCATCCTCAAGTGTTTACTGAGCAGTGCACATATATTTTTGAGAGAACATTCAAAATAAGATTTTTTCAAAAATTCTAGTGGAACAATAACTGCTATACTAAATTAGAGCATGTACAGTTCTCGGGTAATATTTAGGATGGAATAAGGCACAAGCGCCAAAAAAAAATATATTGAGTATTTATCTTAAACTGTGTATCGCTATACACCCACATTGATTCCATTTTGTTTGTTTTGCATGCTTTTCGCTTTCGATGACAAATGAAGGGTAGGCAGAAACCATTGGCTCATTTGCACAGCCACAAACAGAAATGCTATCCTTGACAAATGACCCCGGTCCCCATTAACGCAATCACACCTCTCACACCCCTCACCCATCTTCCTACCCTCAAAACTGTATTTCCATTATTTTCATTTACGGCTGTCACCGAATCGATCTGACCGACGCAATTTTTATTCACCCCCCAATCCCCCCTTCCCCTGGTGCGTGTCCGCCTGCTTTTACACCGACTTCAACACCAAGCCATTTGACACAGCACCGGGGAGAACCCATCCTCAAATTTAGAATTAGCAGATCCATCCCCGACGCGTCCAGAAATTGCTGTGACAGATGGCGTCCCTGTCTCTCCCATGATGCACTACCTCGTGTCACGTGACACTGACATGACAGACGACACGTTTGCTGCGATAGCCATCGTGCCAAATGGCGTTTTTTTCGTATTGTCGCGTTGAATGTTTCGAATACAATTCCCCTGTTGTCCGGCCTGGAAAGTAACATTGCTTTATAGAAAGCTCTGATTCAATAAGCGGTTAATATCAGAACAACTTAATGAAACATATCTCCATGGATAAATAAAAGCTTTAGATGAGTAGAGCAATGAGTGAAATACAAGCGGATCTACGACTTTTTTGTGGTAAATGTCCTTCAAAAAAGGATCAACGCATTGTTTGTTTACATTACCGTGTAAAGAAAGGCTCAACGAAATTTTCTATGATAAATTTCCTTCTAAAACGAGATCAAAGAAATGTTTGTTGTAAATTTTCTTCTGATGTTTTAAGTATACTTTCGTTATAGGTCTGAAATTATGGTTTAGTTAATTCTGCAACTTCCCCCGGTTGTACACCAGTCGTCAGAAAATTAGTCCGATACTCCTTTAGTCGGGAACATGAGAATATTTGCAAATCATTAGGGCTTGCTGGGTAGGAAAGAAACACAACACAGTATTCAAAGTTAAACGCAGTTTTATAATCACTTATATTTCCTATCGTATGTGGACTTACAAGCAAGATACAGATTTGATTACGTTTCTGCCTGAAGAGGGACAATTCTATAGCATATTAAATCACTTCACAATCACTAAACACACTTGCATATAGAATTAACGTTGGACAAGACAAACGTAAATACACGAAAGGTTCTGTACTTAATTATTATTTCCGAGTATAAATGAAACGAAAATAATTACCAATTACACTATTCGGGCATTCCATTAACCGTTACCACGTTTCTGTTGATTTCTCGCCTTCACCTGTTTTCTAACTGAGTCTGTCATCCTCTGCTGAGATGAGAAAGTGACGTCAACACGAACAGATTATGGCGTGTTTCTAAACATATACACAAGTTCCAACCACAACTGTATCAATCTAACTATAGTTGTCTGTGACAACTTGCACATTATTTGAAGTAACAAAAATCTTAAAAATCTTAACTTCTTACAAATATAAAACCTTCAACTCTCAGGTTCGTTACAATTCTTAATGTGCCTCTCATTTATAGAGTAGGATGAATATGTATTGCCAAGCCATTTGTCCATCACCATGCTTATTATGCATGTTTTACCCAATGACAGCTTAAAGAACTAAAGATAATCTCTTAAATTGTTACTGGCAGTCTGTACAACAGACGTAATAATATGTTCCTTAGAAATTCGCATGGTGGAAGAGCAAAATTAATGAAAATAGTATCAGAACATTTGCCGATCAATGCCTGTGTATTACACTGTACGTCCGAGAATAAATGTACTAGTAGGCAATTTGTCCATTGCCGTTGTTATCCTCTTTTCTTTGTCATGCTGTGCGTTTCAAATAATTCGATTAATCTGATGTTCAACTATACTTAACCCCTGCTTCTTTGGCTCGGATCCCATTTTAAACTGTAGGTCCAGCCCCGATTTTCCTATCTGTGCATAAAGTGGACTTCAAACAAAAACTCAACCAATGCGTTCCATGCTGGCAACATAAGGTTGCTCGAGCGAACACTAGTGTGAACGTGGTCTAATTTAATATCTGTGAACAACTCATTAAAACGACCACACGTACTCCCAGAAAACCACAATAGCTAATAATGATGCGACGAGCTCAATAAATGTGGTGGATGCTGTAGGATGGACCAGCTGATGGCATCAACCGTGAGGCGTAGGCAATAATGCCATCGAACAAGAGGGAAGAAAGAGTTGTTGTTAACGCGCGTGCTGACGAAGTTCGATCAGAGGGTTAAAAACTGTTCACGTGTATCCGTCTCCTGCGTGAATAGGAACGCGAGGGTGTGTATTGTTGCGGGCTGTGACGGGAGACGCGAGAACGTGCCTGAAACGGAAGGAAAGGCCCGTGCTCGTTTAGCGAATGACGAATGACTTGCCAAATAAAAGAAACTCCATTACGACGTATATGTGCGACGCCGCTTGAGGGAACGTGAAACCCAGAACGATTGAAGCATGGAGCGAGGGTGAGTGTTGCCATCCTCGTGCAAATTCCTTCAGAGGCTCAGAGTGCTTACGAAGTGAACTTTTCAGCGTCTACACTGACTTGCTTCCTTCGAATTATCGGTGTTCGGAAAGTTATTTTTTTAAAAGTAACTGAGTTACAGTTACTCATTTTAAGAAGTAAAGCTGTTGCAGTTACTAATGTACAGTTATGAGTGTTGTTTCAAGTCCATTAATCGGGACTGGACCTACAGTTTAAAGTGGGATCCAAACCACTATGTGCTTCCACCGGGTTTGATCCCGGGACCCTCTGATAACGTTACCACTACACCATCAGGGAGCAGTTACTTTCTGTCTGAAATCTTCTTGCAATCAAATTACACAGATCAATTATTATTAGAGGAGAAGGTCTAAATATGGGCGAAGGTTTAAATATGGGTTTTGGAATTATTAGCGTTCCCGGGTGATGCAGCCTGGCAGAGGCTATTGGAACTGGTTATCTGTCAAGGACAAAGGTGGCGGCGCCAATTCGCAAGAGAAAGTGGTGGTTAGTTTCGGCCTTGGACGCTGTTATAGAATTGCGACCTCCGAAAACATTTTGCAAGTATTTTTTAACTGAATTCTCATCTGCTTGTATATGTTATGATATTAGCGGTACATAAAACAATTGTGGCCTTTTATAATGCCATGATTTGTTTGTGAAATATGTACCACAGACAGCGAAAATAAATTGAAGAAGAAAACTAGCGTGATGGTCTAAATATGGGCTATGACATGAGGTCTAATGTTGAGATCACATTTTCAATAAATCTTTGGATGTTTTTCTTAATTTCGATTTTTCCAATTTCTCGTGATTTTCAAAACAACAGATTATTCACAAATATGAATTTTATAATGATTTAGCGATTAATGACTGTTTTTTAAAATTGAAATTGCTTTTTGTGATATTGCCACTAGTAGCCCATTTTTAGACCACTATTTTGAAATAGGCTACATCATTTTACCATTTTTTGGATTTTTGGTTTTAAATGGAGATCTTCTATACTTTTGCATGCTATTACATATAAGTATATATTTCATAGATATATATATTTTAAAGGCAGGTGCTTGATATATTAATTTTTTTTCCTGCGAAAATGACAACATAAAAAGGGGGGCCCATATTTAGACCTTTTCCTCTACTTGTACTACAATAAATACATGAATATTTAGATGTGCTTTCTTCAAGTTTTGTTTGTTTAAAATGTTTTTTAAGTCCACTTTATGCACAAATAGGCTAATCGGGGCTGGACGTACAGTTTAAAGTGGGATCCAAACCATGTGTAATGTGCCTCCACCGGGTATCGAACCTGTGACACCTTGTTCACAATGCGACAACGTTACCACTACCTCATGGGGATACCCTTCTTCAAGACATCATATATTTATGTTATTACAACAAATAAAATGATGGAACGAGTCCGCTCTGAATGATTCTAATTCGAAAAATCGTTCGTATCCACGGTATATGTAGTGGCACCAATTTCACTTGCACCTGTTTCGTCTTCTTCCATTCGAAGCTCAGCAAGCCTTACTCCTTCGAAAATGACTTCCTTCTGGGTCGACTACCATATTCGAAATGAATACAGCATTCCACACAAAGTACTGACGTTTTCGCGCGTAATTTACAAATGATGAGTTACAATTAAGCATGGATGTTCTAAATTTAACATGCTACGAAGCCTAGCTTCCTTTCTGTAGGCAATTCGACGAAAAGCCATCCACCTTAGCATTCGGATAAGACATGAGGTTGGAAACAGATTTGCCCAATTTAACTCTTCCCACAGGTTACAAATTTTAAAGTAAATAATTAAGTGGCCTAAAGTAACTATTGAAAACGTTACTTCAATTATCAAAAAGTACCTCTGTTACAATTACAGTTAGAATTCCTCAAATTTATTTATTTAGTTTATTTTACTTCGCGTTTTGTGCCTCTTTGCTAATTTGCGAAGATGGGGATGAGTGATGAAATGATGAAATGATGAAATTGATTGATGAATGGACATTCACAAACAACCAAGCCCGAGCAGAATTCGAACTCGGAACCCTTGGCGTATCAGCGCGATGTGCTAACCACTCGGCCACACAGTCTGGCTAGAATTCCTCAAAGAAGTAACTGTTACTTGCTACGGCGTTAAAAGTAACTAGACTCTTCCAGCCACTCCGACATGTACAAAAAATTAGCTTCATTTGACTACTTTCTTCTTATTTCCGTTATCTAATGTCGATTTTCTACCTCTTTCATCAATCACGATTGTAAAGATGGGATGATGAGGTGATGAAATGGATGCTGGGACAATCACAGATTTCGAATCTTGGACCGCTGGTAGTTTCGTAACATGTTAGCTTGAACTCTCCACCGTGTAGTCCGGCACTTGCCAATTCCAAACTGCTGTGGATCGCCAATGCGATTTTTTTCCCATTCAATCTTTACTTGTAGATTGTATACGGGGGTTGTACAATTAGTTCTGGTTTTCCTTTGTACGTTTCTTATTTTGTTTGTATTTTTGTTGTTTATTGTCGCTTTTCCACCACTTTTGACTAACCGCGAAGATGGGGGATGGGACATGATTAGATGAGAAGGGACATTTACAAAGATCCCATGTCCAGGCCGAGTCTCGAACCCGGAAACTTCGGCGGCGAGATCAAAAGTCAACCACTTAATGCTCTCAGCCACCAAGCCGGCATTTTTTTGTACGTGGAGCTTCTGTCTTATTATGCCAATCGTGACTATGAGGATGAATGGTGATCATATGAAAGTGATGGAGAGATACATTTGTACTCTCTGCAAGCTACCGTTTTGGTGGCAAACGAGGATCTGCCGTGTAGAACCACAAGCTGTGTGTTGTCTTCTGGAAGGCTTTTATGTGTGTGTGTGTGTGCGTAAACTGTTTTCCTTAGATATGGTATAGTTTAGTCTTCAGAAAGAGTTCATCTCCGAAATATTTATTATATTGCAAACAATATGTGTAGGGTGCAAATAGGCTACGGGCCTATGCACCCATATTAATACGTATTTTTTCATCCATCAGGTGTGTTATACGGTTCCTCTGATCCTACATAATAATTTATTGAGTATTTGGAGTTCGTTTATAATCAGCAGATAGCAACACTGCTGCCACCACACGTTTCCAAACTTTTGAAATAGTGTCTGCAGAACTTTCAGCCGTGTTCATGAAAGGCAGTTCTCTGGAGGAAGGTGTCTCCCTACAGGGGCGAGACAGGCATCGCTCGATATAACCTACTCCTAGAGACAAAGTAGCCGGTTGTGAAACGGGGTGGGGAAAGATATATCGAGACTGTCAGCTGTAGGTGTCACAGAAGAAAAAGCTCTTTTTTTTTTAAAGGCTGTTCTTTTCTTCCAACAGTTTTGTCAATATTAGGATACAACAAAGGCACATTGATATATATCGTAGAAGGATTATGTTCGGTTGATGTTTCAGATTTTGCTGAGCGCACCTAACGGCTAATCGGTGGCTGTGAAGGAAGAGGTTTCAGTTTCTTGTAGACTTCAATGCGAATTACTGGGTGTAAGTAGTTAACCGAAGCGATGGTACCGCCACGAGACAGAACGTGGCAGACCGCTGTCAACTCGAACGGAACCGAGAATTGTCTTGTGTGAATGTGTGTGTGCGGTGCTTATAAATTTTACCTAAGAGACCTATTCAGGCATTCGCCGTCTGTTATACTTTACATGAGGTAACTTAGAGGAAGAATGATTGAATTGGTATTTTAAGTCCATTTTATGCACAGTAAGGCTAATCGGGACTGAGCCTACAGTTTAATGTTGGATACAAACTACCATGTTGCCTCCACAGGTATCAAACCCGGGACCCTTTGATTACAAGGCGACGACGCATCCACTGCGCCATCATGGAGACCTTCAGGGGAAGACGTCATAATTAAGAGTTATGTTTGTTTATCACGAAAATGTGAAATGAAAAAAATATAAAAACTATCTCAATATATTGCCTGTTTATTTGATTGTTAACTGCAAAAGTAATAATTAATTGCAATAAGTGCAATTAAAGTAAATGCGTGGTAACTGACATCTTCCCCCATTATAAGGGGATGATCACAGTTAACACGGTGAAAGATGGAACAACATATAAATTGGTTTGAGTTGATGTTTTAAGTCCATTTTGTGCACAGTAAGGCTAATCGGGACTGAACCTACAGTTTAATGTTGGATCCAAACCAGCATGTTGCCTCCACGGGTATCGAACCCGGGATCCCTTGATTACAAGGTGACGACGCTACCACTGCTCCATCGAGGAGGCGGAACAACATATAAAGTATGCAATATTGTAAAGAAAACAAAGTAAATTTGTTTTTGCATTACAATGTATAGGACACATTATACAATGTAAATTGAACGTATAGTACTCGTGGAGCACTGAAGAAAACAGCATGAATTGTTCTGGATGCAAGATTCCTGTAGCCATTTCTTACATTTAATGCATTGATTGCAATCGCAATAGAATCCATTGCATTCAGCACATTTACTTTAAATACAAGTGTCGTTATGTTGAATTCGCCACAATCGTCCAGATAAGATTGATGGTAGATTTTAGACCGAAGCCACACCATGCATCCTTAAGAGAAAACATCCCAGTCTGAGTTACAAGCAAGCGACAAGCGATACGTGCAGCTTGTCGTGTCGCTTCGGTTCTACGTTATGCTGTGGTGAAGACAATAACAACTTAGAGTTCTTGTACTAAGCATATCTAAGTGTTTTTTGAGTATATGCTTGTTATTCATGCCCTTCGGTAGTTTGCTGTGTTCTCAGATACGTTAATAGAGACAGCGATATCAATTGTGAACTTACGTGTACAGGTAGAACATTTGGGAAAATTATTTCACACTAATACTTCATAATATTTATAGATATAATTCATGTTAATAATTAGTTGCTATTTTGCACCTTTTACTGTCCATCAGATATCCTTAGCATTAATAGTTTCTAAAATGTTTATAGATGACGCTGGTAGTCTTTTGATGTGTACTGATAAGCTATAATTATTTGATCAGTGTTAGGTGCAAACGTTCCAAAGAGAATTATGAATTATTAAGAAAACAGCTGTAAAATGTAAAAGAATCGATTTTGTTAAAGTTGTCTTTAAAATTAAAAGGATTATTTTGATACTCATGTAAGTATAGTTTATAGACTTTAGTAATCATAATGATGTCAGTTAGATATTTGTTAGAAGTTTTTGAAAATTTAACCTGCTACTGTTTTGTATGATATTTAACGAGGCGCATCCAGAAAGTAAGTTCCAAAAGTGCCCCAAGATGGCATGAGTGGTCAGAGCGGGACGCGCTTGCGCAGGAATGGAGGAGAAACAAGTAGCCATAACCTGGCGCGAGCGCAGTTGTGTCAAGTCAATGGTGATAGAATTGTGGTACGGGAAACATGGCTGCGCGCATAGAGTCTCCCGCCGAGTGCAAGGTACGTGCGTTAATTAGGTTTTTCTACGCTAAGAAGCTGCCTGCGGCAGAGATCCACCGGCATTTGTGTGAAGTGTATAGACAGAATGGCATGAGTGCAGGAATGGCCCGAATATGGTGCAGAAAATTCACAGCTGGCCGCACCAATGTGCACGACGAACACCGTAGTGGCCGACCGTCCATGGCGACGCCTGAATTGGTGGAAAGTGTGCAGCTAGCAATGCTGCAGAAACGGCGGTTCACAATGTCCGAACTCTCATGTCAGTTTCCGCAGATCTTCCGTTCCCTGCTGTATGAGATCGTCACCCAACGACTGCAGTTTCGCAAGTTGTATGCACAATGGTTCCAGTCCTTGGCGGCAGAATCCTTTGGCACGGGCATACAAAAGCTGGTGCCGCGTTACGACAAATGCCTCAACAAGGATGGTGCATATGTTGAAAAATTAGGTTATGTATCACTAACTTTACAGTAATAAAATCATTGTCTTCTGATGTTCGTTTTTCATTCTACAGTCCATCGGAACTTACTTTCTGGATGCGCCTCGTATTAACGAATGATATAATAGTTGCGATGATGTTAAATGGTAGCTTCTCACAAATAAGTGTCAGAGCACTAACACTTCCTAAAAAGTTGATAGTTTATACTGTAAATTATTTACTTGATCAATATTATACCCAAGCATAACACGGAAATTACAGACCCTGAAGAAAACAACCTAAAATATTCAGCAAAGGTTCACCTCTTAACTTGAACTGTCTTTGAAATCCAAGTGTCTGGATCACTTTTTGCAATTCCCCCAATCACACTTCAATTCGCCCCTTTCGGGCGATTGGCTGTTTACCCAGCGCTGCCCATCTTGAATAACGCTTCGGGTTACCACCGCACGTCGCGCGGATTGGAGAGGGGAGGGCGATATCTCGGAGATGATCTAAATAGACGGGTCTTTTTTGCAGAGCTTCGCTGCACCTTGGTTCCAATCAATACAGCTCTTCGAGTACTATTGGATCAGGATCCGAAGTTCCCGACCACTTCCGATGTTGTTCCCTCAAACACACAAACACGATCGTCCGGGCGGGTTGAGGCGGTCACGCAGACCATGGTGATTCGCAGCGGGGATCAGCTGGAACGAGTGCAGACACTGGAAAGAAAAACAGCGGTAGCCAACCAACAGATCAAAAAAATCACCATATTTCGAGTGTTTGGTTAAAAAAAATCGTATCTGCTTCTTACATATCGCAATTTTCAAGTTCAGAGCCATCTCTTTCGTACGGTGAAGGCATGTGGGAAATACGGAGGTAGGGCCTTAGGGCATATTTGTGTATGTGTAGTGATCAGCACCACACTCCAACCACCTTACCAGGTACTCATTTATTAGAGCCTGGGTAGACCCAGAGCCGCTCAACGTTGCTGGGAAAATTCCCATTTCTAATTACCTAAACCTGAAATCCAACCCTGGTCTCCTGTGTGGAAGTCAGACGCCTTAACTACTGAACCACTGAGTCTCTTAAAGATGTTGTGCATAAAGTTGCTTAACTATTATTTGTATTAATATTTTTTTATTTCATTTTGATTTGATTTATTTTACTTTGCCTTTTGTGCCACTTTTGGCTAATTTGCGAAGATGGGTATGAGTGATGATATGATGAATGGACACTCACAAACATCCATGCCCAAGGCGAGGATTCGAACCCAAGATTCCTGGTATCGTAGCGCGATATGCTAACCACTCCACCACGGAACGGGCTATTTATATTTTTAAATGAAACATTGTATGGCTTAATTGTAACCCTATTAAGATGATGATAATAATAATAAATACCCATTCAAATATTAAGAATAGATGTGTATAGCTCGAAGGGTCTTGTTAGCAGCCAAATGTCAACCTCTCTTTCAAATGTACAAGTATTACACCTTGGATTTCATTCTTTCAGACTAACGAGGTCTTGGTGTCTGGACTCGCAGCCATTATAATCTATTCTTGTGCGAGGCTTGAGTTGTGTTCTGTCCATGTGTGTTTGTGATTGTCATCTCATTGATTTATTGTTAACAACGTTCATTCTCATTTTCGCGATTAGTAGAAAGTGGCAGAAAGGCGAACAAATCAACAAGAAGTCTATGGGTGTGCATCCAATGAAAAATCCTTTTGCCTGCACCAAGATTCGTTTGTAAATAATTCCAGAAGTGAACGACATCTCGATTCGCCTCGGTTTCGAACGGTTGCGTCCGTATTCGTAAACTAACAGGTCCGCTGTTAAATATTAACTGTGGAATATTGTAATTTTTACGCTAGCTTCTAATGGTACGGTAAAGTAAAAAAAAAAAAAAAAAAAAAAAACTACGTTCCAGAAAGTAGACGTTGTAAAATCAGCGAAACTTGCGCAACGATAACGCGAATGGTTCAGAATTCGGCTTATTCTAATCCGGTTCTCTCATGTGTGAAAACACTGTTATAACGGCACGCATCAAAAGCTGCTATAAACCTCTTGAGTGGCCAGATCTCCAGATTGGCCCTCCTTACGAGGAACATTCGCTGTGTGTGTGATACCGGCGAAGGCCGCCCTGTAATAATGGAGACCATCAAAGCAACTTTGTTCCGACCGCTAACATCTGTGTATGATGAGTGGGGGTATAGCGTGTTAGTACGCGGTCGTTAACTTGCCAGAAACGACCGAAAGTAGAATGGAGAATCGCGTGACGGGGGAAACCACTTTGTTCAATCTTAAGCATTACTAGAAAACGTTACAAGATTTTTTCTAAGTTATTTTCACGGTGTAATAACTTAACTGTCCAGTTGTTGCCAATGGGTTTATGCCATCAAAGATAGCTGTGCCGCACCGAAAATATACGAACTTAAGGAAGCTATACCCTTATTTATTTCACCCTATCAGAGCGCGACGTACTGTTGACACATTGTTGATATTTTTACGGTTTTCTTTATATGCCTACAAAGTTATGTGGTATTAGAACACAAATAGTCGTTTAATAAGCTGGGGCCACACTCTGATTCAGATACATCTTTATTTTCAAATCGTATTCAAGGTATTGGGTAAGGAGGGACAAGTCTTCTGTCGTTCTTAGCATAGCAGGAATTAGAGAAAGGAATACGGAATAAGTAATCAGGCAAAGGTTAGGTGATTGACTTGAGAGGTGTATGTGGAATGAGCGTTGGAATCGTGCGGGTGTGGGCAGTTGGCGAGTGGACTGGATAGAACAAGGACGTTGGAGGGACAATTATTGAACAGGGGTGCATGAGGAGATTGAACTCTGACAGGAATGTCAGATGTGCGTAAATTACCATTATTGAGAGTACAAGTGTGGAAATAACTTTCATCTAATTGTGAGGCAAGCAATATCCTTGACTAGACAAATCCATATCGGTTCAGTCATGGAAATTACAGAAATCCAATTACTGTACATGTGAATTATTTTGCCATTCCTTTAAATGTAACCTCTCGTATACTATATCACATTTAGGCTAAGCGAGTGATAACCATCTGAAAGATGAATGATGAATAACTACATCACCCAATACAATATACTGGTCTCTAGTTCGATCCCAACACAGTATTAACATTGCGTTACGAAATAATCATTGGCCTCCCGATGGCATAATGTAATGTCGTCGCCTTCTAACAAGAGGTCCCGGGTTTGATACCTGATTGTTGCACCAAGTGGTTACTTTGAGTTTTTGTTTAAAGTGCACGTTTATGCATATATATGGTAATCGGGACTGGACTTACAGTTTAAAATTGGATCCGAACCATTATGTGCCCGGGTATCGAACCCGGGATTACTTGATTACATCGCGACGACGCTACCACTACACATAGTGGTTGGGATCCCACTTTACATTGTAGATTCAATCCCGATTAGCCTTTCTGTGCATAAAGTGGACTTAAATCAAAATCAATAATAATAATAATAATACTAATAATAATAAATGTTGCTGCATAAACACATACATCGCCACATGTTCAATCGCAAATGAAAATCCAAACTTACAAAGTGCCTTTCGTCGGCCACCGTGGCGGAGTGGTTAGCACAGCGCACTTTGACGCCAGCAATCCCGGCCTTTGCATGGGTGTTCTTTGTGATTAGCCAAAAGTGACAGAAAAGCGAAGTAAAATTATCCATATCAATCAACAAAGTGCCTTTCTTTTTTCTAACACCTATGAGTTTTCTTCAACTTTAAAGGTTTTCACTTTCGACAATTCGACACTAGGCCAACCGTTTCGAGGTAAGATCTGTATGTAGAGATGGATCATTACATTGTACAGATGTGCCACAGTTAACTATCTTCTTGTCACATTCAGCATTAGAAATATAGGGTGAGGCAGTCAAATGGGAAGATTTAAAAAAATCGCAAAAGATAGAGAGAGCAAATATTAGTTAATTTTTAAACATGAATGTACTTTATATGAGTGGAAATTACTAGTGTACCTGAAAAATGTTCATTTTTTAATATGGTGTCAGTAAGATGGTGTTCTTGGTTTTGCACACATTGTCGGAGTCTCAGAGTAAATCCGCCCATGACGCTTCGTAGCATCTCCAACGGAATGTCGTGGATCTCTTGCCGATTTCGCTCCTACAAATCATCCCTGGTTCTTGGAGGGTTGTCCTTGAATACTTTGGATTTGAGGTAACCCCAAAGGTAAAAGTCAGGAGCCGGCAAAATCGGATGAACGGGCAGGCCACGGAATATCTCCGAATCTGCTGATGAGACGACCACGAAATGCGAGTCTAAGCACATCCATAGACACTCTAGCAGTATGAGTTGTTGCACCATCTTGCTGGAAGAGTGTTTCTTAATCTGAGTCATAGCCATCGAGGGCAGACAGGCAAAAGGTTACGAACATGTCAGCATATCGTCCAGTGTTTACTGTCACCGTGTTCATTTTCGAAAAAGTAGAGGCCGATGATTCCACGAGATGATAATGTACACTACACTGTTACTTTTTCTGAATGGAGAGGCGTTTCATGGAGAGTGTGTGTGCATTAATTTCGGATGGGCGGATTTACTCTGAGACTCCGACAATGTGTGCAAAACCAAGGACGCCATCTTACTGACACCATATTCAAAAATGAACATTTTTCAGGTACACTAGTAATTTCAACTCATGTACAGTACATTCATGTTCAAAAATTAACTAATATTTGCTCTCTCTATTTTTTGTGATTTTTTTTATTCTTCCCGTTTGACTGTCTCACCTTATATATATTCAAAAAATCGATACAATTAAAATTGAGCAAAGAGTAGTAAAAAAATTATTGTGCCATAACTAGGGTGTAGTTTTGGACACCACATCAGCAATTCAAGCCGCTACGTTTCATTGCCCATCAAGGTACTGCGTGTCCTGGATAGAAACTTCCAATAATAATGTATAATACCATTGAAAATGCACTAGAATTGTATTCCCGTCAAAGCATGAAGCAAGTTAACAGGTTTCAATGGTGTAGCACTGCAATTATCTGTCGATAGATGGCAGTATTGTTCCGGATGAATGCATTTTTGGATCCTTCTCTTGCCTCAGTTCATCGTTCATTATCATTGCGATTAGCCAACGATATAGAAAGGCGACGTAAAATAGGAATAAGGAGGACCAGAGAAGTGATGCTTCCTCGAGATACACGGTGTTGTAATGAAAACTATCATTGGTCTCCAACGTGAAAATTGTTGTAACTGAACGCATCAAGGTACTGGTTAACTTTGGTAACTTAATATCTCGGGTGGAAACACTTAATCTGATTTCCAGATCAGGTCTTCAGGCAAGTAAGGTAGTCAGTGTTGCGTTCCTGGAGAATTTAGTACCTTCGAAGCAATGTTCTGATGATCGGAACTGGGGAAAGAGCTCTTTGAGTAGTTCTGACAGAGTAAATGGACAAATCCAGTGTGGTCCCCGAGGAGACTAAACCGTCTCTCTCTCCACAGTCCCAATGGTTACGGTCATTTCATACTTTAATCCATTACTCCACGTCGGAGCTTCCGTGACGTCATCAACTTTAGGGTGATTTGGACCTATGCCAGTCGAAATGCGTGAATGCTCTTCGATCCCCGTGCCCTCCATTTTTTCTCCATCCCTATCTTTTCTTTCGCTCTCCTTCTCACCCTCAGCTTTTCTCGCACTCTTCTTTAACCCCATTCCTCTCTTGGTCTCCCACTTTGTCTCCTTATCTTTTCCTTGCCTTGTTTCTATTCTTCCAGTAATGCTATGTTCCTCTTCGGTGATAACATCGCCGTTAATGCGAATAGAATTTGCCGCCTTCCCTCATACTTCTCCGTTAGATAAAGCAGTTAATTATGTGTACTGGCACCAAGTTCGCTCAAGATTTATACATTACTGCCATCTTTTGAGTAGAATCGGAACTTCGATAAGGAAATAAGGATTTTCTTGTGATGGATGGTGAATATTAAGAAGCGTAGGATAATTACTTATGAATTAGTGGGATATTTGAATTTAGCGCGGTCGGTTTGAGGCTGATGCATCGTTGTTAGTACATGTCGTAGACGCAAGAACTCATGCCCTGATTATACAGGGAATGCTCTAGCACTTTCCAATCCCACCGCTTGAGCAGTTGCTCCACTGAATTTGTTACGTGGCGCCTTGGGTTGTGGTGCAACACAATCGGATGTCTCGCCAGAAGTTTGGTCGTTTCCGAAGAATAACTGATCGAAGGTGATTTTGCGGAAGTTTACTGGAATATTCACGTCTACGGTAACTCTCCTAGTATGTGTCAAAGGTGAACGACCACATAGTCGTAGGCAACATGACAACAAGCTGTGTGCTTGTGGGAACTATTGCAGTCTTGGCAAATCAGTATGACGGACCACTGGATATGGAAGTGGCTTATCACAACAAGCTTGAACAAGTTCCCTGTGACACTTACCAGCATTACTTCCATGTTTAACTTGAAATTTGATGAACGCAGTACTTATTTCCGTGAGAACTTTATTTTTGAGCGCACTACTCAATAATGCTATGGTCAGTGCAGTGCTGCCGCCACATGTCAATCTGTGGAAGTATAAAATGTCACGTGTAGATGTGGGAATAAAGCTATTATCTAAATTCTACATTCATCATTGGTACCAATCACAAACAGTGGACATATTGTTGAGTCGTCATGATGGACCTCGCATGTAACCTGAAAGAGCACCATTAAAAAATATTTTAAAGTTTTATTTCAACGTGGCGTGTATTTTTCTTGTACCGTTTGTGTGTGTGTTCAGTGGCGCAACCCCAAGGGGGCGGAGAGGGAAATGCCTTCCCCAACCGTGGTCGGAAATGAGTTCGAAGGGGGGCAAACATTGACGGCCAAGTGTACCTGCAGGGGACAATTACCGCCCACAACTTCAAATTTTATGTTAATAAAAATACTTTTCGTAAAATTTTCTTGTTCGCTTCGCTCGCAATACCTACTTTTCTTAGTCTTATCAAGTTCAGAAACGTAGCTAGGGTACGGCGGGAATCGGCCCTGGGTGCCGAACGATCTAAATGAAAAAAGTTATTAAATTGATTGATTGATTTGTGTATTTTTTAAAGTGTACTTTATGCACAGAAAGGCTAATTGAGGCTGGGCCTATAGCTTCAAAGTGGGTTCCAAACCAGTATGTGTCTCCACCGGGTATCGAATCCGGGACCTCTTGATCACAAGGCGACGATATTACCAATACACTATCGGGGAGGCACAAAAGTGGTAAATTATATAATGCCATGGTGTTCCGTGAAATTATTTGCGTCCTATTAAATTAATATGGATTTCAGTCTGCAAAAAAATTGGATCCAAAAATATTCTTGCTCGCTTCGCTCGCAATTTATGTTTGTTCACTCTAATGCTTTGTAAATCACAAGACAGAGAGATAAGACTTGTCTTAATTGATTTTGTTTTAAATGCATGAACAATTGTTTTAAGGAAAGGGAGCGTGCACATTTGAGAGACAATTTATGTAATTTTTGCTGTTGGTTTATTGTGAGATGGATGAATTGGTTGGGTAATTATCAGGCATTTTCTGACTTTCAAAAATAATTTATGTGCTTATTTTCAATTATTAATGTGAAATTCAACGTGTTAAAAAAATTCAAATCGTTTGTTCAAACACAAAAATGCTTTAGCACAAACTTCTACCCCATTTGTTCGTAATTTAAATGGATAATAACGTCTTTGATACTACCACTACTGATAGTAATAATAATGTTGGTACTGGATTCGAATCCCGGATTGGGCATGGATGTTTGCGAGTATCCATTCATAATTTTCATCATACCTTCTTCACTCATCTCCATCTTCGCAAATTAGCCAAAAGTAGCACAAGATTTTGATTTGATTTGATTTTAAAATTTTCGGTGCGTCAGCACTGGCTATTTTGCACCCATCACATTATACGGGGTCCAGCCCCTTATCTTTACAAAGAACAACTCTAACGTTGCATAAGTAAAATCTTAAAATGTTCTGACTTTCGTTAAAAGCTGAGGCTGTAAAGGGGCACTCAGCAGACACAAGGACAAAAAACAGGACACAACACACAAAATTATACTGGCCAGAGTGCCAGTCGCCAGAGCCTCGTTCGTCTGCAAAACGCAGTCCAGGGTGTACTAACGTGGAAGTGAGGTTGACAGTTGGGTGTACTACGTGGAAAATTACCCCTTACACCCCAAAAGTAGCACAAGGAGTGAAGTAAAATAAAGCAAATCAACAGTAACAATAATAATAAAAATGTTATAATAACATTATTATTATTAACATTATTTTATTTACATTATTATTCTTATTGGTACGTTTATCCTGGTACTTGCCCCCAAGACAAAAATTCATGGTTTCGCCTCTGTGTGTGTTTCTTAGGAATAGTACGTAAAGCATTTGAGAGATTAGGTATGCATGAAAATACTAGAATTCTTGTATATATCTTGGTATGTTGTAAGTTTTGTATATTTGTGCTTATAATGTGAACAATGCAAATGTTATAAATGATTGTTGTGAGAAAAGGATTACTGTTTAACTTCACCACCACAGCACATATAAACAACAATGTGTTCTACACTCGAAATTTTACGAAATAAAACAGAATGTATATACATGTATATTTGAAGCACTAATCAGGAAATCATGTTCGGTATTTCGTTTTGTTTTTCTCTCAGATTTATGTTCGCAAATAAAAATTGTAACACGGGTCAACGATGCACAAGAAACAGAACGTGACATGTAAAATTCAAACAGTGTTTTTTTACCATTGTAAAAAAAAAGAGGAGGAGAAAAATAATCAATTTCAACTTTCGACATGGTCGCTGAGTTAATTTTATTTGCTAAATAGGAGTAGAGTTTTATTTGAAAGTATTTTTTTTATTTGTGCGTCCTTTATTGACCTTACGCGTGTGTGTGCAGGTGGTAAACAACATTAATGGGAATGGTAGTTCGATAACTGACTTTTTCAGAGTTCGCCAGTAAATAAAGCGCTTGACATTGTCCAAACTCAGTGTAGGAACAAGGTAACATTGTTGCGCGCGAACGAATTCGATTCCACATTATTGTTGTGATGTGTTTTCCCTTTTATATCATTTGTATTGACACGGTCGTGCCAGGTTCAACAATAGAATATTAGTAGCAGTAATAATAATATCAATATGTTAATGTATGAACAGCATGATCGACTATAAAGGTATACAAATTACACTTCTCAGAGCACGGAAAAATGTTAAGATTTGCAGTCAAACTCAGATTCATGAACTTATTTCTTAATTTTCGAATACGAAGTTATTATTTTTAATAACGCAAAATGTGCATAAGTGTACAAGGGCAAAACTATACAAAACAATAAATCAATTCAAACTGCTCTGTCAGTCGAAATGAGCATACAACGGCACTGACAAGATAAAAATGCACGAATATATCATCCCGAGACAACGGTCTCAACAAGAATTGAAGGTTCGAACCCAGACAATAATAAATTAAACAAATTCGTCCGCACACAGACCCTCAATAAGTATCAGGTCGAAAACGAGTTGTGTACAGTGGTGGAAAAAAGTTCTTCCCCATAAGACTTTAATGGCAGTAAATAATGCCGGAAGGGTAGGCAACACACATTGCACCATTAGGTGATCGGGTGATTCTGTCTGTCTCAAGAGCAACTCGCCTTTCATGCAAAAGCCAACAGGCACAGGAAATGTAGGAAAGTCACGTGACTTGTCGGGTGGAATGTTGTTCGTCAGAAAATCGCCTTTTCTCAAGACAGGTCGCAGAACCGACAAGAGCTACACGTTATATCTCCGAAAATGTTTCCCCTAAAAACGTTGAACGAGACGCTAAAACAATTCTTGCCTTAATTACTGTATGTGCCGCAGTAGTACAGTCGTTAGGGCGTTTTATTACCATGCTAGAGATCTGGGTTCGATCCCCGACGGGGGATAATCGGGATTTTGTCCACCTGTTCAAGCTGCTTCGGTGCCCACCCAGCGTCGTATAAAGTGGGTACCTGAAGGAAATTCTGGGGAAGGGGGGGTAAGGCGGCCAGGAGCGTGGTGCTGATCACATCATTCCCACCTTCGGCCTGATGAAGAAAGCGTTGAGCCACAACTCCACTAACTCCACACCCCCTATACGCCTTCATGGCTTGGTGCAAAGCACAAGGTAGGACTTTGCTTATTAATTTACTATACATCCCGATTTTGTCGGAACAAAACTTCCCAATCTCTACGTGGGCTTCCTTCCAAGTTCCGTAGGGATGTGAATAAGCTCCAATATTTCTTGACACAATTCATACATGTTATATTTCCTTATAAGAACAACAGCCGATATATTTTGTGTGCGTGTGTGTAGGGGAAGGGGGTATAATCCAAACATGTGAAGTGATCCTTTTCCCACTACCCACTCCATTCTCAGAAATAAATATCAATTCCACCCACTGAATATGCAGCACTTTCTACATCTTAGCATGCAAATATCTACATAGTAGCAAAGTAATGTGTGGAAAGAGAAAAATTAACGATTTGTAACGGCACTCTGGAAATTTTTTAGTTTATTTTCTTTCAATTTGAACTGACATTCATAACATTCATTAACAATCACAATATTGACAAAAGAATAGCTTAGTCGTTCTGCTACTTTCAATTCTTCATTATCGTAGTCACCGTAACTCTCTCTCTCTCTCTCTCTCTCTCTCTCTCTCTCTCTCTCATCCTTCCCGATGGCACTGTAGTAGAGGAGTCGCCTTCTAATCAAGGAGTCCCCGGTTCGATACCCGGTGGAGACACAGTGGTTAGGATCCCACTTTAAACTGTAGATGCAGTCTCGATTAGCCTCTGGGTGCATAAAGTGGACTTAAAATACCAAATGAAAATAAAAATCAAATTCACCGTAACTCTAAGCCAGAGGATCCATTTTTGAAACCTGTTGAGGCTTAGATGTAGCATTGCATTCGTATCAATACCCATCATCTTCATCGTCGCGATTATCGCAAGAGGTAAAAATGCGACACAAAATAACCCAAACAGAAGCTTGGAATCAATCTGAATATTGGTTACGTTGGATACGTGGTAGAATTGTTTTAAATATCACTTCCTGTGATGTAATAGGGTTTTTGATTAGAGACCATTTGTATAATACATATCGTTGTTGCGAACAATAAGTAGTTTCATGTTCACCACACTCTTCGTTGTTTAGAAATCGTAAGGAAGAAGGATCTCTAAATTTCCGCTTTCACATGACAATGAAACTTTAAAATAAGTTCAGTGTAGGTCACAAAAGAGATTTACATATTGTTATGATATCTTTTAAACACCACGAAATCTAATTCCAATAGAATACGATACTACTCCTTACGTTCCTGTAAATGTTCACCATTAGTCTGGCGAAAAAAAAGTAACGAAGATTTCCGTGTTTCCTTGAGGAAAGATAAGGCGTCTGCTTGTAGGAAGCAAGCACTAACTGCTTCGATCAGTGACCTTCACTGCCAGAGTGACTCACAGCTGGCCTTCCCTCGTTCCAGTGTGCGTATAAGACAGGTATTTTATTTCGTTCGTTCCAATCCACAGTTATATCAAGCTAACATTTTAATATTTTCGTAAAATATGTAGTAAACAAGTTGTATACATTATGGTCTTCCAGTGTGTTGTTGCCTCCTGCTATTTACACGCGGGAGATGGGGATGTTGTAAACATTTCTGAACCCAAAGGTCGAGCACGAAGAAAAAGTTGTGTAAGCATTGGAGGCAATAACAAGGTAATAGAAGTTGAAGGAAATGCTGGAATGAATTATATCAGAAATTGAGTAAAAACTGTTCTCATCACGCATAGGGCTATCAGATCGCTCTTCAGCGGAGAGTAAGACAAATTGTCTCAAAATGTTGGACACGAACGTATTTACTAGGACATCTTAGCATATAACAAGAGTATGACATCTTCAGCTCAAAAATTAATGTTGAAGTGAACGGTTGAGTTCAAAATTCCTCAACTGCTAATTAATAGCACGGCTGTATGTGATTTCAACTTGTGTATGTAAGACAGAACGTTTTTCGTCGATGTGGGGCCAGGAAGAGAAAACAATCCATGAATTCGGGAAGAAAAAAAAAACACAATTTCGTAAACAAAGTCTGGAAGTTCTTGTTTATTAATATGTAAAAAAAACTACTATACACTGGGAAAAAACAGAATTGTGTGCCTTATTTCTCCAATAAGGAGAAAAATTACTTTTTACTTCGAACAAATTACCGACACTCATATCAATAAAACTTCACAAAGTAAGCATTTTTATACATATATCCGGACTTTTCCGGATCTAGAAAATCGTGAAGTAATTTCTGAGCTTTTCCGAACATCCAGTAGCAACCATGCACACTTTTTGATTTAAGCATACTTCTCCAAGGAACCACGTTATCTTAGATTCCCCTCAGTTTTTCTGTTTCTCCATCTAATTTGAAGTTACGAGATGCCCAAAATACGTATAAGGCATTTGAGATTACTTTCAAATTCCTTCCGGAGGCCAGACACAACTATAAAATGTAGGACACGTCCGGAAATAAGAATGATTCTTATAAGTCTTTTTATTTTCTTATTTAGCGTCGTTTTTCTTTCAACTCTTGCTAATCGCGACGACGAGGATGAGTGATATGATGAAATTGATGAAGGGGCACTCACAAAGAACACCCATACGTACGACGGGATTCGAACCCAGGACATCAGACATCGTAGCGCACTGTGCTAACCACTCTGTCACGGGCGGAATTCTTATAGCCCTAATCGTTCCTCAAGCATTTTTCCTATCTTTAACTACACACGAAACATAAAGAACAATCTAAATAAACAGGTGCCAGTTCACACTCTAACCGTAAAAAAAACATATGCACGTGAAAATGCAAAATAATATTTATTTTTAGGTAGTTGTGATTTATTATTGTATATTAAAGAAATATATTAGTGATAAAATGACGGAAGTAGAGGAACATCTCCAATGAAAAACTCATGTCTTATGGATATTTGTATTTCTTGCCGAACAAGGTTCCGAGTTCGAGTTCCGACCAAAATGGGTTCATTGTGTATGTTCATTCTTGTCTTTAATGTAATCATAAATCGTCGTCATGAATAATTTAACTTCAGAGGAAGAAAACTGAGGTAATTACTAATAAAAACAATAAGAAAACAAATTTGATCTTAAAGCCCTGGCTTTGCGCAACATCTTCCATCACGGGGATCATATGCGTGCGCCCAGGGGGCCAGGGGGAGGGCAAATGCCTCCCTAATCATGGACGTCTGCAGATTTTTTCCACGAAGAGACAAGCAAGGTATTTTTCCATGGGCATATTACCCCGATAATAGTGTTGCATTATCGCATTCCTGCATCCTCATTATAATAATTAATGTAAATTATTATGACTGAAATCAAATTATACATGTGAAAACGTACTTTTTGGTTGACATTCGTTTTCTAAGGGGAAGATGTGGCAATCCTTGCCTCCCTTTCAGACATCTATGCCCCTATATTATTATATTTTCACCTAGAAATTTAGGATAGATGAATCCTATCGCCGTTATTAAACTATATTATACTCTTAAAGAAAATTAAGTATTTTCAAGCCGATGAAAGTTCAAAGCAATTACGGGGGAAGGGGGTGCAGTGGCGAAACCACAGCCCCCCACAAGCTTGAACGGAAATCAATTTTAGGGGCAAACATGGAAGTAAAGGAAAGCAAAAGTAGCAGAATCTAAGAGTAGCAGGACAAAAGGATACTCAAGATGGATTTTGTTTTCACGTCTTTCTTGCATTATTTCTTCCAGACTGCCAAAAGCACCTGCGGGGGGGGGGGGAAGGAACAGAGCTGCAATTGCCCCCTTGATTTCAAATTTTATACAAATATAAATACCTTTTGTAAAATGTTCTTGCTCGCTTCGCTCGCAATGTCTGCTTTTCTTGCAGTCTAGTCAAGTTCAGAGCCGTAGCTAGGGGTCGACGGGAGTTAACCCTGGACGCCAAACGATCTAAATGAAAAAAATTGTAAAAAGAGAATAATATGGCGCTCCATGAATTTTTTTCCCCATATTAAATCGACATTGTTTTCATTTTGCAAAAATTTGGATCTGAAAATTTATTGGTCGCTTCGCTCGCAATTTGTTTTCTGTAATGCATTTTATATTACCGAGGAGAGAAGTACTGCTGCTAAAAGGTTTTCTCTTAAGTGCATGAACAATTGTTTGGAGGAAAAGGAAAGCGCAGATTTGAGAGACAATTTATATGATTTTTACTGTTGGTATATAAGTATATACTATGTGTGTGTGTGTGTGTTTGTGTGTGTGTGTGTGTGTGTGTGTGTGTGTGTGTTGTATATATATATATGTGTATGTATTTATATGTGTGTGTGGGGCGGGAGGAGGAGTGTATATATAAACACACCCATCAATGCAATAAAATTTAAACAAGTGAGATGAAATTACGTTATTCTTTTCCGGCCTGAACTATCATTAAGGCTATCCCCCCTAATCAGACGGTCTGCGCACGCCTATGACGGGGACTGACACTTTACGTAGGTGTTGACACGCTTCGTACAATTTGATGATATCGCGATTACGTAATGGATGTGCAGCCACTTAACTGAACCCTCCAAAATTCACATTTTATTACTAAATTCTAAATTAGCATAATATCATATACTTTACCTATTCATACCTTTGGTGCACTTTGTGGATTGTGCATTAATCAACATCAGGTTAATCGCGGCAGGCAAAGTGGAGGGAAAATGACAATGAAACCCAACGAGGCCCTTGGTTCCCAATTAATGAAACTTTGTCTACAAGCAACTGAGTCGCTGCGTGAAATCGCTGAAAATGTCATTTATTAATTTATTAATTTTGCTTATTTTATATTGCTTTTCTAGCACTTGGCGTCAACAAAGGCGATGAGGATGATTAATGAAGTTATGAAATGGATGATAGGACATGATGATCCATGTCTTACACAAAATTCTAAGTTGGGACTAATGAATATCGATTCGTCTTATCATTTGTCAAGTAGTTACTTTTAACTCCAATCTTTTTCAAGGACTTCTGGGTTGACAGCATGTGTGTTGCGCGATGATGATTCGACGAAAACCACCATTTCAGTGAACTTTCTTGACAATGACTCTAATATCAATAAAGAGAACATTTTCTTACGAATAGCTGTTGTTAAGAAACCAATTCCTGAAACTTTTTCTGGTAGTCTCACGGCACAAAGTTGTCGTTTATTATGGCTGGGCCTGGGGGTATGACTCACCCTCCTGTCAATACTCAATCATTCCCGAGAATCCAGGTCCGCCAGGCAAACCCAAGCGACAATTTTGTTATTTGGGTTGCATAGACAACAGGCTTTATGATGTTACGATATCGTAGGTCTCGTGGCCCAAGAACTACTTTCCATGACTGTACAAACGAGAGGGCCGTAGGGTGTATTGCACTCCACACTAGTCCTCCAACAGAATGGAAATTACATAACAAAATGGATAAAAGACACAGTAGCAGCAGAAAATTATAGAGTGCATTTTGCGATTAAAACATTCTTTAAATAACTCAAAACTTTACCAGAAAACTATAAAAACTAATAACGTGACGTCAGCACCAAGATTAATATATTCAAGGTGGGACTGTGTACTTCAACAGTCTGACGTCACTCAAAGATATTGAAAGTAAATAAAATATAGAATTGAATCGAAATCTATAGCACAAATGGAACCTAAATTACGCAAAAACAATAGCATAAATTATGGCGTGCTTAAAAATGTTCACGGTATATGTCCTTTCATTTCAACCGAGAAACATACACACGATTCCATGGTGAACCAAACACGTCACGTCAAACTTCTTACATCGAGTTATGTGTTAGTGTTAACCACACACAGATACGGCACCAATATAACAGTTCGGGACAATCACAACGTATAAGGGCAAACTTCTCCCAACTAAATGAAATTGCTCTCGATCTCCGGACAACCACAAGGGCGTCCCAGAAAGGACATGTCATTATTTCTATAAATTAGTCGTAACCAAACAAAGATGACATTCCTTTTCGCTTGGTTATGCTTGCCGACACATCATCCACAGGAAATAACAAGGGTGACGATGAATCTTTCACTAACCGTGATCAAACATGAAACCTCTTGATTACTACACCACAAGAACCCACTTTAAAGCGGCAAGTCATTTTCACAAATTTCTTCAAGAGAAGGTCTAACATATTGGTGGAGATTTACTCAACAGAACATGCCGATACGGTGGTCGACATTCGATCTCGCCACGGAAGATCACGGGTTCTAATCCCGGCCTGGGGCATACGTGTACTTTGTGAGTCACTCTTCATCAATTTCATATAATCATCACTCATCGCCATCGTTGGAATCTGTCAAAAGTGACAGAATCTGTCGAACGTGGCACCCGTCACGACGTGTGCTAACCACTCCGCGACAGAGGTCAGCAGACAGGGTACAAAATATTCAACTAGAATTTATGGGAAAGTTATATTATTTTATATCTAACTAGCTGATTGCCCGGTGTTGCCCGGGTATTTATTTATTACAATCTTCTATTAGACAGAAAAATAATGAATTCTTACTATAGTATAAAATGAACATGCAGTTGAACGGCATTGGGAGTGTCACTATTCATCTTGGCGACCCCAAAAACTATGGATTCCACACTAATATCGGTCGTTTTACATGTCACCCTCTTAACACCACCACCCCTAGGGGTGACAATGTAACTAATTTTATTTACAGGTAAATGTCATCGCGAATGTCACCAATTAGCTTAGCGATTCCGGAAAGTATTGATTCAACACTAATGTAGGTCATTTTTGACATTATATTTTTCACCCCTATGCCGATAGATGATAAACTTGGAGTGTCACTACTCATCTTAGCGACCCCGAAAGCAATGGATTCTACACTAACATCAGTCGTTTTAGATTGTTTTTACATGTCACCCCCCTTCCCCCCGCATAGGGGTGCCAGAGGTGTCTTATCCCCATAGTATTTCTTTTCATTCTTTTCAGATTGTAAGCGATATATATGGGTACCAAGTTTGGTTGAAATCGCTCCAACTGTTCAAGAGTTATGCCGGAACAAACACACACATACATCAGTTTTATATATATATATATATATATATATATATATATATATATATATATATATATATATAGTATATATATATATATATATATATATATATATATAGTATATATATAGATTAACTATGCCTATAGAGGTCTATTAACAGACTTACCGTAATGTTGAGATAGACTTTTAATTGTGTTTAATCAATTGAAAAGTGACGACACGATTTTCAACTAGTAACTTCAAGAACTCACCGAATCTTTCCAAACCTTTCCGTTAATGTACAAATCGTCTCCTTCCTAGAGGACAATTTATACTTTAATTAGAAAGTAAGATTCTCTCCTCTTTCCCCATAAGGCTGATGTTTAAATGTCGTCTTCAACTTCTTGCAAAAAAAAAAAAAAAAAGTACCAGGAAAGAAATCGCCAAGGAGAATGTATGTTAGGAATTTAAATTGCTAAAGAGAAAAATCCTTATCCTTCACGGAAATGCTAAGCGGGACGTCTTTGTAAGCACAGAGACTTTCTCGTCTACTGCAAAAGTTCTCTTGGAAGATCGGCTGCAGGATGTCGGATTAGAAAGAGACCTGTCAGACACAGATTCGTGTCTCGTCCAATCACAATCCAAGCAATAAGGCCTGCGTCGCTTCTTACATTCTGTGGAAAAACTTTGTTGTGTGTATGCGGTGGTGGTGTATTTCAATCAGACATTTTAGCACTCAGAGGGACGTAATCAGACTGATCGCAAGTCTGCCTCGGTTCGTTCACCTATTTTGAAGTTGCTAACAGTCAGCTTCTTCATACCGAATTAAACCTACTGGTACAATGATGAGGGCCTTATCGCTAAGACACCTTGGGCATGTGTGTTATTTGTGTGTGCCTCTTCATCAATTGCATCATATTATCACTCATCTACATGGTCGCGATTACCCAAAAGTGGTCGAAATTCGACGTAAAGTAACCTAGTTCAATCTATTCAATCAATGAGGGCCTCCGAGATGTCTTAATGGTAACATCGTTGCCTTGTAATCAAGGGGTCCCACGTTTGATACCAGATGGAGGCACATTGTGGTTCGGATTGGATTGGATTTGATTGATTTGGTGCTTTAAGTACACTGTATGCACAGTAAGGCTAATCGGGACTGGACCTACAGTACCACCGGTTATCGAACCCGGGACCCCTTAATTACAAGGCGACGACGCTACCACTGCGACATCGAGGAGGCTAAAATGAACTTGAGAAACGCCAAATAAGCTCGTACAATAATGTCGTCATGGTGGTCGAAGAATGAATTTCATTTTTGTTTCATTCATTATTATTAATGAAAATCGTTTCTGTTTATTCTTTCACTGGATGGTCAAAACCTCAAACTCAACATCATTTTCCTCGAAATGCGCGCCTGATGGAAATATATCTGGGGAATAAGGCATATAGATAAAATATTTTGGGCACAGACAGACTGAGAGTTAAGTTTTTAAGTCGACTTTATTCACAGATAGGTTCATCGGGACTCGGCCTACAGTTTAAAGTGGGATCCGTGATTGACTGATTGATTTTTTTTTTATATTACATTGGCATTTCAGCACATAGGCTATTTTTGTCCGTCATACAATAGGGGATAAACCCTTTACAAAAACTAAATTGAGAGCAGGGTCTAACAAGAAAAGAAAATTTTGCCTGTTAAAAAATGTCTAACTTAATTTTTGAAACTAATCATTCATTCATTACTTAACACGAACTAAAATTATACTGTCGCTGATTACTAAAAATATCCTTAGCTGAGGATATATCCTTGACTTTTGAGTGCCTTACCAGGTCACTCCTAACACCCCAAAGTAGGATCCGAACCGCTATGTGCCTCTACCGGTATCGAAGCCGGGATTTCTTGATTACGAAGCGACCACGTTACCACTCTGCCATAGGGAGGAACTGAGAAAGGGTACGTTTTCCTCAAACACAAGGTAGAGCTGTCTGCAATATACTGGATCTCCAGATACACTGTGCGACTGCGGTCTCCTATATGGTCCTTCCTTATCCTTACTGTTTCATGTCCTCGAAAGAGAGAGAGAGTGTCTGGTTACCAGGAAACGCCGTTGCTATTAGTTATTGGCGTCTGGCCCTTCCCCCTCTTCAAACAGAATGAGGTCAATCCAACCACAAGGAATCAATCCCCAGAAGGAGAAATCTATCGCCACTATAAACAGTGGAATCGTGGGAGGTTCACCCGAGTGTATTTACGCATCTGTGTCAACTGGGAAGGCAAACTTCCTCTCTCCCTGGCGGGACCGCAGAATGCCTGCAGTATACCTTGCGAAAAGACTGACACAAACACGCCTTTTGGGTTCTCGATACCGTTTGGAGAATAGAGCAGCTGGCGACGAATGTAATTGCGTGGGTTCTGCGTCAACGAAATAGAGGTTCGAATGAAAGCATTACTCTTGTGGGCGTTATAATTAATGTCCAGCCTCGCAATCTTCATGTGGGCGTAGGCGGGAGAACGATTGGGTAATTGCCTCCTCCGTCCACCATCCTTCTCGCCAAGAAATGAAGAAAACAGCAATCCAAGCGAGGAATATCCACTATTTCATGTTGTGCGTGCATTGTCCAGTACGTTTCCATAAGATCTGTGAGCGTTTTCTCACCAGACGCTCTTAGAATATTAATTACAAATGGAGAAAGACTTTAGATTTAAAACATGGCGCCCACTTAGACACTGAGAAACGCGGCAACCGAATGCAACAGACCCGTTTGCGGCGTCTCAGTGAGTGATAGCTAGAGGCATGCAAATTTCGTTTTTGACGAAAACACGACGTATGAAGTAACATGCTATAATGTTCACTTTACATGTTTCTGAAAGGTGTGAGGTGCATTTTCCTACCCTGCTTTGTCACGAAATAATGCGAAATAGACTGTTAAACACGAAATTTACCGTTTATATATCGACGCGACACTTTCTGAACTCTGGAGTATCCTCTGAGTTATGCAATTCACGGGAAATTGCTTAATTCTGCTGTAAATATTTGAGAAGCAAAAATTAACCCCTTTACACAGAAATAAACTAGTAACTACATATATGTTCTATTAGAACGAATAAGTTTACTTTGTATAATAAGTGCAGTTTTTGAATCAAATTTTGAATTATATTCACAATTTTAAAACCAAAATGTAATTTTATATAGCACTTTTGATGTGATTATTCACCGCTATAACACTGATATGTTATATTATTTACCGCTTTTGAACCCGAAATCGACTCTGTTTTTGTACCGAAATTTGGCTTTTTCTTTATCAAAAATACGTGCCTCTAGGGATAGCCTTTAAGATAACCTGCAGAGTTCTGGCAAGGAAATTCCCGCTTCGGTTCCGCGCTTTTCCCTGCAGTGGGCGTTACATCATTTGATTTCAACAGAAGCAGACAACAGAAGTTACTATTTCTGAAGACATCTCAATGTCAACCTCTCCTCCACGTACCCTTGATTACCTTTTGCAGACTGACGAGGTTCTGGCGCCTTGATTCACAGCAACTATACCCTGTCTCAAATATCTCTGGAGCAGGCGAGCGAAAACAAGTCTCTGCGCAAGTCGTGACGCGAGACGGCCCCACAATGAACGCGTGATAGGGGACGGGATTTCGTGGGCGGGGTGATCGACTTCGCAGCTGCGTGTGCTAATTTCCTCTGTCCACTCGATTTCCTCTTCTTCTCTGACTCTATGCGCGGTCCTGCTCTAGAGATACCTGGGACAGGATATATAATCCTCTGTGGGTCTTATGTTGTCATTGCCCTTTCATCAGTTTCGAGTAGACGTCTCGTATCATGGCAATAGTTAAGCGTGACGCCGTATTCTTTTGGGTATAAGCGTAACGTACAATCACGAACACTTGTTGTTTGTAACAATATCATTGTCCTTCGTTACAACCAAGAAGTGTCCATGACTGTACAGTTTCCAATTTTCCTCAATTAACAAATACTCTGACGTTCCTAAAGCCGAAAGTTCGGTGGCACTGTACGGTAAGTCTTCGATCTATAACTATCCTGGCCAGCTCCTTATCAACTCTTTATCTTACAGATGTCCTAAGGTCCATCTCAATATTGCCATTCCATATTCGTTTTGGCTTCCATACCACCAGGTTATCTAAGAAGAATACTGTAAAGACTTCTGGCCACGAATATTTTCGGCGCCTTCGACATTACTATATATCTTCGGCGTATTCTCAGTGTCTATTTTTAGGTATGCGACATATGCCGAAACCCGGATATGAAAAACCCAGTACTTGTCAAAATTTGCCTCATTTTATAGAACACTCAACCGTAATGATAAGTTAGATCATGAAAAACTGACTTTCCTGTATTTCGCTATGTGTGTTGCCTAACTCTACGGCGATGAGCCAACCAATAGCAAGTCTTCAGAAGAAACCTTGGTCAGTACCGTAGAGTCATGCAAGAAAGCCAGTATTTCAGGATGTGTACCATTTTTATTGCACGTGACTGTACGTCAACTTTTCTGACGTTGAGTGTACATTAAAAAAAATCAAAACAAGTTATAGGAGGAAAACCAAGCTTACCAAAACAGCGCTGTAAAAAAGGTAATACTGTTCCGGAGACACTTGCGTAACCTTTGTGTGATCACAGCGACGAGATGTAAAAACTCATCCCTCTAATTACATATAAATTACACCGGCTTTGCCTGCATAATCCCCACCGCTAACGAATGTCATGCTGCTCGAAATAACATAAATAGAGTGAATTTTAATTTTATCCAGCGGCTTGGATTATGCGAACGTTGCACTTGGTCATTTAATTGTAAAAAAGAGATTAGGTACTCCGTACAGAATTGTTTTTTCCAAAGGCTGACGGGGGTGTTGGAGTCGGATTGAACAGGCCCTGCCCAATTACAATAGGCATTCAGAAATGTGTCATTGAAGGCGTAACCGCACGGCAATAGCGGGGTGTAAGGGATAACCTTCTGGTAAGGTACTCAACAGTTAACGTCACTTTCCCGTAGTACGCACCGGTAACTGCTTCTTGCATGCCAACGAAGCTCTGGCGCCAGGATAATCCTCAGTGGCGTCGTGCTGTCCTGTGTTTGTCCTTGTATCGCTGAGTGTATATTTACAGCATCTGCTTTTAATAGGTAAGTAACGAATGAATCAGTTTTAAAAATTGAATGAGGAATTTTTTGTGCTCATCTTTTATTTTCCTTGTTAGGGAGCTGTCCTCAAGTTTGTTCTACATAAGGGGCTTATCTTCGTATTGTGTGATGGGCAAAAATAGCTTCTATGCTGATATGCCAAAAATATAAAATCAATCAATCATCACCAGCACAGTTGAAATAAGGTCCAATTTTCTATTTCTATTCCTGGCTATTTCTATTATACGTCGCTTCTATACCTTTATAGGTTAACCGTGAAATAAAGTTGCAATGGGCTTATGTCCGACCCATCTGTACTCCATAGGTATCAGAGTGGTTTGAAGGTTAAGCATAGCACCTGGTCTGTTGCCGGAATTCAATACAGATGGAAGTTTATCTGTCCTATTCCCGAATTATAGATCCACTTCTATTATTCTTATTGTTCTCTTTTCGTGATAGATAACAATATCAATTTCTTTTACCTTGTCTAGGTTCACAACCTTCAGAATATCATCCTTAAAATGAATATATGGTTTTGATTATAGGACTGCTCAGATTCCACTGTACGTTTAGCAGAGTTTTCAGCATACCACCGATTTGTCGACGAATCGGATGCTAGGAAAAAAAAAAAGTCCGCGTCAAATCTCCTGCATATGGCCTTGAACGGCTTAGCAGCACCAGCGAATCACAGACGTGCGGCGTTGCCTAGTTCCGTGCTCTCCGTGACAAAGCGTTTAGCTTAAACACGCTGTCTCTTTTCCGTGTGAGACATGGCACCGCTGCAGTGCGTTGCTATCGGCTATCTTCATATGCAGGAGATTTGACGCGCACTCTAGAGATACAACCTGCAGTCACCAATGTAACTACAGTATATGTAGCTATTTAACCTGAATATCATGTATTGTGTAGAAGCTGTACATGTATTAATGCGGGAAATAGCCGCCAAAATGTTGGTTTTGGGTCTTGCATTGAACAAGGAGATGAACACTAAATTTTTCTGCTGCTGCGGGAAAGGTTTGATTAACAAGCACTGCATTGTACTGCACTGTGGCCCGCTGATCATATATCAACGTCGCTAGTTTCCTTAGCCTCATCTCATCTACCATCTATTGGCAGGATACTGTACTAAAAAGATGATTTATATGCAGATGTGCATCAAAATTGTATCAACATGTACGGTATTATCCTTGCGCACTGTGCACCTTCCGGCGACATGTTTATATTGTACTTTCTTTATTTTCGTCTCTCCTTTGACTCGCTGCGACGAGAATGAAACTGGTAAAGGGACGCACAAAAAGATAGAACTCGAACCAGAATCTTTCGAAGACGAGATTGTGTGCCGACCACTGAAAGCCTCGATCACTGAGACACACATGTCTCACCCTCCCCAAAGGAAAAGAAAGGTAAAGTTATCCCATGTGCATCGTAACGTACCATGAAAGCACGGGGTTTAGAGCTTCACACATTCCTGATCTTGCCATACTAGATGTGGCAGTACACTCTAAAATGAGTTTCCACCAAACGTGGTGCTAACAGAACACCCTTTTTGGTTTTAACATGGAATTGGTGATGTTTAACACGATTTTTGGTGTACTGTTACATCATTTGACGTCACACCACACTACATATAGGGCTTTTAACACTCGATTAGGTGTTGTGTTACACCAAGTACGGTGTTACAACACTTTTGGTGACAACTCGGTTGCATATTTTTTAGAGTGTACAATACGGCCACCGTAAAACCCCTCAAGAATATATCGTTTAGAGGCTGGGTCAGCCCGAGAGCGTTTTTACTCTGTGACATTTCTAGAAGAAATCCCACCTAAACTCATCTACACCGGAAATCGAACCGGGTTTACCTCGTTAGACGCCCTACCGACTTGACGTCCGCATCGTATGTAAAATATGGTGTGGTGTCCCACACTTTGCTTTATGACAGAATGTGTCGTGTTGTCCAAATATTGAAGTCGGGGCATTAACATTTCCGAGGAGTGATTAAAATTATGCTCCACAGTGCTGAGCGTGTTACGGCAATGAACTCGCCGCTTAGAAATGAGAGACATTAAAATTAATCGTTCCTGCACGACGCGCGGGAAACTGAGAAGACGATAATCAGGAGGAATGCTGGAAGGAGGTAATTATGAAAAACGGGCACGAATCCCGTACGGTGGCTGCAGTCAGGGGCAAAGCGCATTTCCGCATTTACTTTGCAGAGGCATCTTAGCGTCCTTCTCCATTTCTCTTCCCGCGAAGCCATTTATCTGGGAACGCATTGTGGAATGCTGCTAACGATATTGTCAGAGAAATGCTTTATTATAAGCACATTGCTGAGATTATTTTCGCGACGGCCCCTTCGTTTTACGTGACCTTGCTGTGACTTCAGAGTAGTGTTGCCAACTGTGAGAATTTAGGTACTATCTTTGGTTACTTTTTTAAAGATCCGTTTTACCTGTTTTCTGGAGCAAACACGACTCGCCTTATTTCCGTCGAAGGTTTTCAGTTCGAACCCCAGCCGTGAATGCTTCGTCAGGCTTGTTTCATCTTTATCGTGAGAAAGAGACGTCGAATGATTTAGAAATATTCCAGACCGAAGCGACACATGGATATCAGACTGAAGTGATAACCCACAAAACACACGGGCACCTCAGTTTTTAGGCACGAGACCGAGGCGACTAGATGCACGATATTGGAAGCTTTCAGACCGAAGCGACAAGCGACACGTGGCTCTTAAAGGGCCTTCTGGATGGCGTAGATATAACGTCGTCGCCTTATAATCGAGGGATTCTGGATTCGATACTCGGTGCAGGTGTATCGTAGTTTGGATTCCACTTTTAAACTCTAGGTCCAGTTCGGATTAGCCTTTCTGTGTATAAAGTGGACTTAAAACCTCAATCAAGGAAACAACCCAATATCTCTTATAAACTAACCTTCAGAAAAATGGAAACTTTCAAACCGAACCGACACAAGCTGCACATGTAGCTGGGACTGGTTCTTTATAACCTGCATCGTGTTGCTTAGGTCTTATGAAAGCTCCCTTGAGAACAAAATAGTGATGAGGATACATCATCATGAAATAAACACAATGAAATGCCGAAGCCTTGCCCAGCATATGAACATTGACTTCTAAGGGAGTTACTGCGCAGACGTGCTGCCAAAGGGTGGACGAAGGGGAGCTTAACCCCCGCCGTAAAATGGTCTTCGCCCAATCTCCTGTCTAGTCACATGAGAGCTTATCAGAAAAAGTGATGGAGATGCTTGAAGAAATAATGAAGGAAACAGAAAAGAAAGAAGATAAAAAGGAGAACAGGAATAAACAAAGAAAAAGAAAAAAAGATGGAGAAATGTGAGAGATAGAGATGCTTCCTGGGCATCTGTTTTTTATTTAGATTACTTACGTCGCTTTTCTTCCGATTTTGGCTAATCGTGACGATGAGAGTGAATGGTGATAGAGTGAAGTGGATGAAGGGACAATCACAAATACATGTGGACGACACAGCAAGAGCCTCAGAGGGGATTATACTGGCTCTAAGTCAAGACGCCAGAGCCTCTTTGGCCTGTAACATTGCGATTACTACGTGGAAATGAGGTTGACTTGTGGGTGCCTTCTGAAAATGTCACCCTTGCATCTGATCCATTCCTAGCTGTATATTGATTGATTGATCGATTTGTTAAGTTCACTTTATGCACAGTAAGGCTAATTGGGCACAGTTTAAAGTGGGATCCGAACCACTATGTGCCTCCACCGTGGAACTAGTGGAAGGATGGGAGAAAGAAAATAGAAACTGGAGCAAAGGAGATAGCAAGACAGAGAGAATCTTAGTAGCCATGACAACGAAGCAAGAAACACATGGAAATATTTCATCCGCTCTTCAAGCCCTATACGAAATTGCCTGTAACAAGAGTTCTACTATGGAAATTTAAAGTTTACATATTCTTAATACAATTTGATTACTTACTTCACCATTTGGCACCCACAGACTCATCTCAACTTCTATATGTCGACCTTAACGTTAGAACCTGAAATTTGTTTCACTTACCTCTTAACATTTCTATGTATTTTTTAGTAGTTTTTCTTGCATACAATAAATTCAGCAATACGAGCGAACATGCGAAGTAAATTATGCACCGAATTGAATCGTAAATCTAACCGTGCACCACAAAAAATAGAGGATGAGTTACAATCCAAAGAGCGAGTCTACAGTTCTCCGTTTCGAAAGGCACGAATATAGAGTTGAGAGTGGAGTTTTGTCAACTTTTTGTACAAAAAAAGTTTTAACTACTCTTTCAGAATGAAGTGGTCTAAATAATATGATTTTATACACGAAGAACATCCACTTGTACAGTCATGGACACTTCTGGGTTGTAAGGATTCCATTGAAAGTTAATGGGATTGTTACAAACCCAGAAATGTCTCCGGTTCGATACCCGGTGGGGGGGTTTGTGCCTCTTGAATAATTTGCGAAGATGGGGATGAGTGATGAAAGGATGAAATTGATGAATGGAAATTCACAAACAACCAAGCCCGAGCGGGATTCGAACCTGGGACCCTTGGCGTTGCAGCGCGATGTGCTAACCACTCGGTCCGGCAGGGGCATATAGTAGTTTGGATCCCACTTCTTACTTTCTAGTCTATACATTTAGGGACTTAAACACACAAATTTCAAACTAGAAATGTACTAACTGAAGCCACAATTTTTTCACATACACCACCCGCGGATACATTACGGTTGAGCAAATGCAATCAATTAAATCCCTATCGTATTATTTTCCAGCCTCTTTAGCGTATTCTCTAGTATATTCTGTAGTATATTAAAATATAATAACTAGCTCTTCAAGCAAGTATTCACCACTTGTTGTTTGTCGCTTCGGTCTGAATGCTGCTGCAAATGCAACTGAAGCTAATCATTTAGTGTAGATTGGGTCTCCTCGGTGGCGTAGTGATAACATCGTCGTCTTATAACAGATTATTTTAAGGACTGATTATTTCTTCCGAGAAGAAGGAGGATAGAGAGATTAACACCCCTCGGGCAAAATGAACTGTCCTTAATATGCATTGCGTAAAGGGACAAAAAAAACGCGGTGAAGTTTTTCGAGCAGTGTTTGTAGAGCCTTTGAGTGAAAGGCCGCGTTGCTTCGCGCGTTGGCTGCAGAAGTTTACATGCAGCAGTTGGCGTAGAGATCTCTGGGTATGGAGTAATCGCGAATTTAAATGTGCTATCGGCAGCAAGTTGCAGTGAGTTATTCGTGGACTGTTTTTGTAGATGTCGTCTGCCTAGTGGACAGTTAACAGTGACCTGTGTTCCGGACATTTGAACGTATCCGTGATTGGGAAAAGAGCGCGCGGAATTTTATTTAAATACAGACTGTTTTTCTCGTGGCAACTTTTATAGCGCGAGAAATGAAAAGAGCACTACAAGTGTGTAGTTGTGACTGAGAATTGCTAATCGAGGTGACGGCGTTGATACCAACTTTGACCTTTGAACTGTGAATTCGGCGGTGAATTACTTCGAGGGAAAGAAGAAGCGGCGGAAAGAAGACATAAAGGAGCTTCTGCCAATAGTGTCCCCCCAGTGTCGAGATCTCTCGAGATGTGTACTTTTATATCGGAAGTGTTGATTAGTAAGTAAATTTCCTAAGTAGGTCGACCATATTCTTTTAATTGAGGTTAAAGTGTTTATTTTCTGTTTATTAATCTATGTTACTAACCTAAGATTAATCTAAGGCAACTGGAGGTAATTTTTGTATTAGTTTTAACTATGTAAAACAAAGCCCTCCAGCTTTCCAGGGCAAATTAAAAATTTATTAACAGCTAGTTTATTTTAGAAGTTTTATAATAAAACTCAGTAAAGAATCCTTGGGTTTTCTTAAGCAGTTTTAAAGTGTAAACTAGAAATGTAAAACAACAATATGTTCTTGCGTAAACGAAACTGCGACACAAAAAGTCCAATAACAACTTTTAATGTTATAGTCTTGTTATCAAGGGGTCCGGGTTCGATACTCGGTGGAGGCATATAGTGGTTCGCCCTCAACTTTAAACTGTAGGTCCAGTCCCGATTAGCCTATCTGTGCATAAAGTGGACTTAGAACAAAACCTCAAACCTAAATTTGTTCCATAAAAACAAGGAAACCGTCGTGGTCGTTAGCGCACAGCACCGTAAAGGCAGCGGAAGCGTGTTACTTATCACTTTGCCTTTACTGTGACTAAGATAACAGTATTTTCCTCCACAGCCTCATAGTGTCTTCACGGCATGGTGCAATACACAAGCGGCAACTTTACCGTTGTCTTAACATTACTACAACTACGCTGTGCTTGTTCCAGAGCCCAGAGGATGAAGTTTACAGTTCCAAGTTGTTCCCGACAACCGTTCCAGCGCCTCCGAAACTGCGCCAGCCGGAAAGTTAATCACATTCCCCGTCGATAACGGTTAACCTCAAAGTAAAGGAAATCCGGGTCATTAGGAAACGTCAGGCGGGAAGGAAACCGGAACGTGTGCCGGAATTCTTTCTATCTCGCCGGAGTCCCCGGAATCCGCATCCACATGTGTGCATTTTCGCCTAATTACGATCTAACCGCATGTTCCTCTGCGCCTGATGTGTTTTCGGCCGCAAGAACGACATCTGGGTTCAGTGCAAGAAGGAGCTAAGCGCCAGAATTCTGCATGACGCTGTTGCTGTTTTCCGAGCCTGATCGTGGCAATCCTACGATCTGTTTTCCTTCAAATTAAACTTCCTCATCTAGGAAACCCCCCCCCCCTTCTCCCCGTCAGTTACGCAAAAAACAGGAGCGAAATAATTGGTGAATATAATTGCGACGCGAAATTTAATTAACAGACCATCACTAACATACGCCCTAATAGACATCATAAAAGGAAATTATTGCCGCTCTTTTTCAAGCCTGACAAAGAGTTCCTGCGCCAACACTGGTAGTTGTGTGGCTAATGGACTGAATAATAATTATGAAAGTTATCCAGATGCCTTTGTGCTCCCGCTTTTTAAAAATGCCAGACGAGTGTGAATGAAAATATGACAAAGGTTTTTTTCACTCACCTGTGAGCCTGTGGAGAAACAGGACGAGTTGTTGTGAGCCAAAATGTTTACTGGCCCATGCGACGTATGCTACGTTACAAATGGCAAAAGAAAGGCAAAGTTCTGGACCAGCGTTGGACTAAAGCTCAGAGAAGGAAAAAAAAGGACAATCGTTCACCGTGCGTATGTGTAGAAGTAAGCTTTCGTTTGTCTCTAACGGAAACGGACAATGAAACAAGGTCCATGCTTTGGGATAAGCCTTTAACGGAAAAGAACATTGAGGCAATGTGCGTGGGCGTGGAAATATTCCTTGGAAGGACTCGAACGAGAAAAAGGACAATCATACAACGTGCATGACTACAAAAATAAACCCAGTATTTAAGTCTACGATAGGTCACACTAAAAGTTTTTAGACACGCGCAAGTAAAACACTGGAGACCAAAAGTATGAATGCTATAATTTTTCAAATTATTCTCCATGACAGTTGATGCACTTGTTCATCCGCTCAAACCAAGTGTGAAAGCACTGGGACCACACATCTGCAGGCACCTCTTGAATGCACTGAACGAAAGCGGTGACTGCCTCCTCGGGAGTAGGAAATGAAGAACCTCGTAATGTATCCTTGATTTTAGGGAACAGGAAGAAATCACAAGGGGTGAGGTCGGGACTGTAAGGAGGATGAGTCATTTCTTCGATGTTCGAGGCTTTGAAGAATTCAATTGTTCGTACTGCTGTATGGATGCGCGCATTGTCTTGATGCACAATAATGCGACTTCGTGGGCGTTTTTCACGAACTTTCCGTACAATCTCCGGTAAACAAACCGTAGTGTACCATTCAGCATTAACGGTCCGACGTCCCTGTAGCGGCACTGTTGCAATATGGCCCGTCCGACTGAAGAAAGTGGCAACCATTTGTTTGCCAACGCTTCGTCCCTTCCTGACTTTTGTTGGTGGGTCTTCATCCGGGAAGATCCACTGCGTCGACTGTCGTTTGCTCTCGGGTTCATAACAGTACATCCAAGTTTCGTCACCTGTTACGATGTCATACACTGCATTTGATTGTCCTTGGTTAAATTTGTCCAGCATTTTCATGCACCATGTGACCCGTGCCTGCTTTTGCTCCTGAGTAAGATGGTGTGGGATCCATCTGGCACAGAGCTTCCTGACACCAAGGCGGTCATGCAGGATCGTTTGAACCTGACTCATACCAATACCCAGTGTTGCACTAATAACTGCATATGTCACCCGGTTATCCTCCTCTATCATGCGACGCACTCTGTCGACGTTTTCTTGAGAAGTTTCTGTCACAGGACAACCATCACGTAATTCATCACTGAGTTTCTGACGTCCACGTCGAAATTCTAAAAACCAATTAAACACAGTCGCACGGCATGGGGCTTCCTCCTGAAATGCATTTCGGAGTCTTTCATAACATTGCTGCTGCGTTAAACCTGCTCGAAAATCGTAAAAAATCATTGCTCTGAAGTGCTCCCGTGTTAAATCCATTTTACTGTACACACACGACAATAATTGACTAATTTCTGGCACACAACAATTAACAACTATAAATTCTGCAGCATTATCACACTTCACAGACTACTAACTTCAACATATCCTAGAGACAATATATTGCTGCAATCAGTGTTGCCGCATCTAAAAACTTTTAGTGGTGTCCCTTGAAATAAGTTTCGCACGGAGAAGGGCAATACGACAATGTCCATGTGTTAAAAATATACTTAGCCAAGTCTCGAATAGTTGAGGCGTTTCGATCCCGGGTTCGATAGCCGTTGTAGGCACATTGGAATATCACTTTAAACTGTAAGTCGAGTCCCGATTAGCCTACTCGAGTATAGAGTGAACTTAAAACATCAATTCTATCATTCATTCCTTCATTGAGGTGTGTTTCCTTAGTATAGCCAGTAAATCCTCTTTGGGTCTGTGTTGTGTCCTGACCATGTGTGATTGTGATTGTTTTCTTATAAATTTTATTTTATCACACACCATTCATCCTCAATTTCGCGATTAGCCAAAAGTGACAAAACATCGAAGTAAAGCAAATCAATCCCAAAAAATAATTAAGTAGTCTGTAAAGTAATACACGTAAAAAGAGCAGTTTTGATAATACCTGTAAAGTATAATAGTATAAGTCCTGTAAAATTCAGAGCAAAATTATAAACAATTAGAATGCCTCTTTGCGGAAATAATTCTTGGAAAATAACTGAGAGCCTTGTACCTACTAGGATACATCTCTCTACTGTTAAAATCTGAAGAAGTATGGAGTTATCGATATCTGACTCCGCTCAGAAATGATTTGGGAGTCTGAACGATGTCTGCAAAGGCTTTAACACAATTTTCGAGAAGTATGCTAGGGATTAATTTCGATCTTGGAATCTTGAGAGGACATATAGACGGGCTCCTGGAAAGGCGTATCAGCAGTTTGAGCACGTGAGAAAGATACATAAGTAATGTTGACCAACAACAACAACAACAACAACAACAACAACAACAACAACAACAACAACAACAACAACAACAACAACAAAAAGAGAAAATTATTATTTGGAAAGTACCGGTAATTCTGATAAGGAATGTTGTAGATTATAGTGAGTCCTCTAAATGGAATAATCGTGATAGCATCATTTCCTTTACCTACGATTGTCTATCCTATGGCATATTGATACCGTCGACGCCTTGTAATCAAGGAGTCCTAGGTTCCATAGCCGATGGAGGCACATAGTTGTTCGGATTCCTTTTAAAACTCTAGTTTCAGTCCCGATTAGCCATTCTGTACATAAAATGAACTTAAAATACTACCTATGCATTATTGTTGGTTCACATTTTATAAGCCGTAACACAGTTCCATGAAAAAATGAAACAGAAATGTCTAATTTTCTCATGTATTTAAGTATAGTATGTTATCTTCGTATGACACTGTCTGATACATTTATCATACTTCTGCTGCATGCTGGAATGTCATCAATAGAGAACTTAGACCCGTAAATAAAAAATGTTAGCCTGAAATATTTCAAGTATCCAGTAATTAGGGCACAAGAACAATGGTTTGCAATCTATACCGTAAAATCTATTAAAACTTCATCTTTTTTCAGCATCTCCACCACGTAACGTTCTACTAGGAACGTGGGATCGAAACAAGAACCTTCACCATTTGGTGGGTGATGTAGCTCGCTTAATCATTCATCCTCATTAGTGAGCACTCGTCCCTGGCAGATAGCTTGATGGTAATACACATTTAGAAATTGCAAAACACAAACATTTGGATTTATAGCTTCAAGTCTAGATCAACATGGTTGAAATAGGATAATACCTGTCTATCTCCGATGATTAAGCTCCCAGCTAACAGCTCTTAGAATCAATCCGCATTCGCTCGCTCGATCTCCCCAGTTGCTTCTCGTTCCAAGACTTTAGACAAAAGACACCACACCACCCGTTGCTCTCTAACTTATCCTTTCTTCCGATCCCCTGGCCATTGCCCTGCAATGCCAGGTGATCAGCACCGTATCTCCAACAAACCAGGAAGATTTGTTAATTACTGACGTGACATTCTTTGAATGCCTGAGAGAGCAACCGTCGGTGATTTAGGTTATGGATTCTGGCTTGCTATAATTCTCTATTTAGAGGAGATTGATACGATACTTCTGCTGCATGCTGCAGTGTTATCAATAGAGAACTTAGATACGTAACGAAAAAATGTTAGCCTAAAATACTCGTATTTCAATTATCCTGTAATTAGGGCACAAGAACAATGGTTTGCAATCTATACCGTGCAATGTATTAAAACTTCATCTTTTTTCATTGTTTGCACATCAAAACTTTTCTTGTTTGCCTGTTTATCTTGCAGAAATATTATTTTTAAGTGAACGTGTGTTACAGTTTGTATAGGTATATTGTGCTTTAAGCCGATTCTCAGCAACATACACAACCATACATTGTTGAATCCTTGTCCCGAGGTTCAAAACTTGCAGTACCTGAAGTTCTGTGGATGCTAGTTTAGGCAATAGACACGTACTTCTTCAAATCAAAACTTAACGCCCATTTCCTTTTAGATATATATATAGGTTAATTCTTGGCCGTTATTCGCAAAATCTACATTTCGGTGTACCCTGTTCCCCCCCTTCCCGAAGAGAGTGTGTGTAAACTCGCGTAGCCACTGGCTCCACGAGTAAAAAAAAATATAACCCTCAGTACCGAAAAAGGTGGCTGAAGGTATGTGTACATATGCACCCGGTTTCCCACATGAGATAAACTATTGGAATAATGTGAAAAGAGCAAGTGTGTGTATTAAAAGAAATAAAGTTAACATCCCCGTCGGTTCACATAGTAAGGAAAGATAGCTCGCCCAGCCGCTTCCCTCAGAGAAAAAGACACCTCCTTACCTCGCCGTATTGCACCAAAACATCTGAGGCCGACTGCTCCCTTCCCTTCCTTTTATAGGCCCCGCTAATCACCTAACCGTTACTGGGAACTTTCCGCTTGTCGGCTGTCCAGCGACACACCCAACGGCCAAGAATACGCACGTACATGAATACATAGACATCCACAACATTACCAAAATACATGACACTAAAACCCGATCGATCCAATTAAATTAATTAATTAAACATATAAAATAAAAGAGAATCAAGTAATGATTCGCCTCATTACAAGTTTCATTTAATGAATATATAAATAACATATACGATTTAAGCCTTAAAAATATAATGTAGATGTCAGTGCTGTAATACTTCGATGTGATTCTATTAAAAAATACACATGGTTAACTGTGGAATTGCCCTCTATTAGTATGATAAGAGAAAAAAATACATGCGACAAAATTACATTCAAAGCATTTCATAATGATAAGCCTATGGGAATTTTCTTCTTTTAGTGCATAGTGTGGCATATCCTTCCGTAAAGGTGGGGTGAAGATATTGCGTGAAGTCAGTGACGAAATGTTGCTGAATGTTACTGATTCCATTGAAATTACTTTGACGTTTTAGTCTATAAGTCAATATTATGATAAACTGCACACCATTTTGTGTAGGAAAATAATGGAATTGCAAATAGGAATATCGGCAACCTCCATGCTCCCTGTGCATGTAAAGAAGTCAGATTTCTCCGAAGTCGATTTTAACCTTGGCTAGGATGCTGCTGCAACTTTGAAGAGGAGAAAGCGGGAGAAAGAGAGAAGGGAGGATGGAAACAGAGCTGGGAGAGGGAACTGTTGAGTTACAAAGCACAAGGAAACCAGGGGGAGGAGAACTGTAACGTTGAGTTGTACCCTTGAGTACGGACGCGCCTAGTTAGCTCTGAGAGCAGGAATGTAAAATTCCGTCCCCTGCCACATTGAAGCCTTGGGAGTTCTCCGGAGGGAAAGCGGGAAATGTCTGAACGAAAGAACAGAGGAGCCTTTTCTGGGCCAAACGAGAGGAGAAGGTTGTAAGGGGAAACGGATGGGGATGTGCTGTCTGGCTTCATATCCGGACGAGGCAGTTCTCGTGCGGATATTGGCCAGATGCGGTGATGGTGATGCGCTGGGGTGTACGTCAGGATCAGTCGATTGTACGGTCCTGAAGCCTTGTTTCTTTTATCTAGATCTTGTGCAATGTGTAGGCGAAATTTATGAAACCATAGCACTGAGCTTTACCAGTGTTTGTGCGTAACTGGGTACTTGTAATGTTATTTTCTTTTTGGAATTCCAACTGTAACAAGCTACTTTTGCAAGAGATACTTTTTTTTGCCACTGAAGTAAAGTTATCAACATTTATTCTAGGGCACTTACATTGTTAATTTGAAAATTTGTAACAAAAGGGAAGAACTAAATTTGGCATGCCGGTTTCCAAATATGCGTTATCTGTGGATGCTAAGATGAAAGGGTTTTAGTTGAATTGTCTAAGGCAAGGAAGTTAGGCTACGTTGCCTGCTAAATTTATCACATACACGCTTTATTGCAATTCGTTATTTCTCATTGCGCTTGAAGACTTCACTGTTTTGTTCAATCTTATTTTTTTGTTGTCCTATATGGAAACAGATAAAAATAAAACACATGTAAGTCTTCATATATTTCTTTTATTACAATTAATGATCTTTGATTGTGTGTAATTTATGTGCAGCCAAAAGTAACTGGAGAAGTAACCTAGTTACTTTCCACGTACCAGTAACTGTAAATGAGTTACTTTTTAAATGAGTAACTGTAACTCGGTTACTTTTCAAAAGTAATTTTCCGATCACTGGATTTTATTTACTCTGCCATAATGAACGCTAGCGCGTGAAGTAAACTACTTTTTCTATAGGGCAATGTTGAATTCTTGTGTTAGGCTGAAATGCATGCAATCAATAACTTTTGAATGAGCTAATGGCATTTGATTATAGGCTCGATACAGTATTCTAATGTTTTTCTATTGTGAAACATTTCCAACATATTCTTGTCTCACTCCAACGTTGAGATTCCTTGATTAGTCACCTTGTAATCAACGGTTCCCGAATTCAATTTAGGCCTCCCCGATGGCGCAGTAGTAGCGTCGTCGCCTTGTAATCAAGGGGTCCCGGGTTCGATACCTGGTGGAGGCACATAGTGGTTCTTATCCCACTTTAAACTGTAGGTCCAGTCCAGGTTAGCCTTACTGTGCATAAAGTGGACTTAAAACACCAACTCAAACGAAACCAAACCGAATTCAATTTCTGGTGGAGGAAAATTTCGATGATTCGGATTTCACTTATACTCTGTCCCAGCTAACTGTAGAGCAAGGCGCGCATAGCGTTAGAGATGCGAAGGAAATCGAGTGGCCAGAGTGAAGCAGTACATGCTGCTGGGAATTCTGGGAACTGCAGTCTATTTCCCCCTCTCCACGCAAATCCGTTCCTCTTACGTGTTCATTGGTGGAGCCTTCTCGCGTCACTACTTGCGCAGAGACTTGTTTTCGCGTGCCTGCTCCAAAGTTAGCTGAGACAGAGTATAAGGCTAGTATAATCGCCTGTGTGCTTGTGTTGTGTTTTGTCCCTGTGTTTGGGATTGTTCCTTTATCCGTTTCATCTCATCACCATTCATATTCATCCTCATTCGTCAGGATTAGTCAAAAGTGCCAGGTTAAAAAAATTACTGTAATTCAATCGGTTGATCCATTAGCCAATCTGCGCATTAAAAATATTGACCAACGTACGAAACTTCACATTGTCTTGTAAATTGGACAAATGACGATGCAAGATACCACCTTTGACATTTACACCTGGCACGATTTCCTTTGGGAAATACAGTAATATCAGGACACACAGCGAAAGAACGTCAGGTGAAGCAACTTCAGGGAAACTTTGAGGACCAAGAAGAAGCTTTTCTTTTCATCAGACAAGGAACACTCTTCCACCAGAACATCGTTACTCTATCACTTCTCACAATTACGAAACAGACATTTTTGCGTCACGTCTAGCAAGAGGAAGATTATCGGGTTTCAAAGTTCGACGGAACCTTTTCCCCCAGAGAGGCTGCTAGATGCTGACATAGGAGGAAGCATTTGACAGGGAAAAGGAGACCAAAACCGTTACATGAGAGGCAAATGGAGAAAGATGGCTCTTTCGTATAAGGTAAGCAATTAACTGATAAAAGAGGCAACATAATGTAAACTTGCCTACTTCGAAGACAGAGAGAGAGAGAGAGAGAGAGAGAGGGGGAGAGAGAGAGAGAGAGAGAGAGAGAATTGAAAATCATTAATACAGGATTCCACAATTGAGAAGTTGTTTCTTCTACATAAGACATTTCCTCTAGCTTCAAACAGCTTTATCCTACTACTTTCTTGTAGAAATGGTACGGAGCAGAGGCAGTCTTATGAATCGAGACTGGACTAAATCCGTCGATACATGGCGAGACGAGCCGGACCCTGTGCCCAAGTGGTTAGCACATCGCGCTGCGACGCCAAGGGTCCCGGGTTCGAATCGGGCTTGGTTGTTTGTGAATGTCCATTCATCAATTTCGTCATTTCATCATTCATCCCCATCTTTGCAAATTAGCCAAGAGGCACAAAACGCGAAGTAAAATAAACTAAATCAATCAATATGGCTAGACGAGACCTTGAATGAGACAGACCCCTGTAAAATCGATATGTCACTGAACGTGCGACATTCTAAGCCTCACTCCAGACTTCTATAAACTGTAATATTGTAGTACTTTGCTATGCAACTTATATAAAATGCATCAAGTAGCAATTAATAATATCTTGCGTCGAGTGGATTTTGCCTTGCAGACCTCCTGAAATGCTCAGTTTTTGTTGCTGTTTAGGAACAATGTCCACTCATGGTCGTGTGGGTATATGAGGGAAAAACATAACTTATAATGCTCTTGTAGAATCATCTTTACTCTTATGGAAGTCTGTAACAGTAAGTGCATCCTTCAGAGCACGCAAAAACAAATGTTACTCAAGAGAGCGAATTTATTTCTTCTTGTTGGGCCGACTGCAAGTAAAAGAAATACAGGGTGTCCACAAAGTCCTGCTACCGTTACAATGAAACTTAACTTCTAAACTATATGAGATAAATACACGCAGTTTTTTGCAACTTGTTCTACATCTCTCAAAGTTTTATTTACAATTACAACAATTCAACCTGTTCGAGAACTTCTGCAATCCGTGTTTCTTCTCCTCATTGGTCTCTAGATGTGAGGGACCTTTTGGATAGACATTTCCCTGGGAGATGGATTGGCCGTAATGGACCAATCTCCTGGCCATTGCGCTCGCCTGATATCACTCCCTTGTATTTTTTTCCTTTGGGGGTACTTCAAGGATCATGTCTACGAAACCCCTGTTCCAGATCTTGTCACACTTCGTACACGGATTGCAGAAGTTCTCGAACAGGTTGAAGTGTTGCAATTGTAAATAAAACTTTGAGAGCTGTAGAACACGTTGCAAAAAACTGCATATATTTATCTCATATAGTTTAGAAGATAAGTTTCATTGTAACGGTAGCAGGACTTTGTGGACACCCTGTATATATAAATTAAAGCAGATCCGCACATAATTACATGAAGGTTTCCATAGTCCCCGACCCCAAATTCATCAAGAGGGATAACACTCTGGCATTCCTAAACCCGGAGGATTATTATCACGTGTGTTTTCCACGTGTTTCTATCCTGCAATTCACCCTTGACCATCCTTAACAAATTCCTTCAGGTACATCTTAATATTGTCAATTCATCTTCGTCCCGTAGAACTGTTTACGCCAGGCTTCGCAATAAGAACCCTGTAGACCTTTCTATTCTCACACAGGCGTGCAACATGGACTAGCTATCGAAAGCATCTTCATCTAAATATTATAATTACATCAGAGGATGAGCACAGATTATGCAGTTCAATATTATTTATATTTAACCTTCTCCATTCAAGATTTTATTTTCAAAAACTCATTTTTTCCCCTCTTTTCTTTTGTGTGCTGACCGCGTTTCACATTCATGCAATACTACAACCATAACTACTGTATGCCATAATTCGTTTGCCTCCACCCCTCGAAAATATTTGGATTATTTTTCTCGTCGTTCTGTGCCTGACATTTTCAACGATTGTCTCCGCAGCCTGCAAAATTCCTGACGGAAACACGTCGACGTGGAGGGAAGAAGGAAAATTCATTGTGGCGCCTTCCAGGGGCGACACAATTAAATTGTCAGGAACAAACCAAATTGATTAAAGGTTAGGACTGACTTCAATTACCTCACACCCTCCCAAATCTCCCCCCTTCCCCAGCACCAATCTTCCTTAATTCTTTGAGTAACAACAAAAGCTGTTTCTTTCCACCATTTTTTTTTTCAACAGAACAGATTTTGAAGATATATCTTGCCGACTGAGCAACGTGTGTTGGTAATGAGTTTATTGTATTTGCACTTCCCTGCTACAATCATTTTTTTGTCAGGGTTTCTAACTTTTTAAAAAACATATAGACTTTTTCGCAACCTTGTTCTTTCTGAAGTAATTTGTATTGTTCGTTCCTTATTCGAGAAAATTTATTAGTGCATAATTTTTATCATAGAACCTCCCTGTGCATTATGTTCGAATCGTCTTAATTCGGCTTTTGACCACTACCACGTTTCGGCGCTGCTATCGCGTATTGGCCGTAGGTTGAACGTTATTTACCCTCCCCCCGTCCTCTTGCGGACACAAATGCACACGGAAACGCGCCCCTCAACAATGTGTTGTCGGAAGCGTTCAACAATACCACTCGTCTCTGCATGTAACGATGTGTGATCGAAGAATCTCCCTATTTTAGAGTTTTGAACTCTCTCTACTAGACAATTCTATACCCGTCGCTGAAAAATTGATTTTATTTTAAGTCAAGATTTAAATCAGGTGGTAAACCTATTTTTTAAAATCACTGATATAAATAACTTTAAAAAATAATTTACAGAATAATGTATTTTGTAGATATCAGAATCACTTTTGGTGGAAGTACATTAATCTCATAATTATTGAATGGTATTATAGGGGAAGGTCGGGTAATATCGGACGCCTTAGCATTTTTCAAGATTTCATTCTTTTGGACAGCTAAAATTAATTGAGTTACACATTGTATGAAACTTCCTTTTTATTCCAATCCATTCCTTAAAACACAGTGTTCTAAAAATATGAACAGTTAATTTATTTTGCGGTTTCCAAAGTCGTTGTTGTTTTTGTACTTTTGATATTTGGAGGGTGATATCGGACAGAAACGGCATGTAAGGAAAAACTTGTATATTGACTTTATTAGGATTTCTTTCCCTGCTTCCACATGTTTAAATCTATCCCTTAATATGAATTTCGGAACCGAACATCTCTCACTTGCTTCCCTAATTGTCATTTCCTTAGTCATTACTCTCTGTATAGCTTCTTTCATGTTGCTCTCTTCCTATTTTCCTCGAATCTCTTTCCATAGTTATCTAAAACAAAGCACAATCATAAGAATCCACATCTCACTGATCATAAAAGATTGTCCGATACCAGCTGCGACCTCTTTGTCCGATACCACCCGAACGACGCGCCATCAAAAATCAACAACAAAACGAGCATTAACAAAACTAGAGAAATTTGGATCGTACAACTTACAGCGTAAGTGAACTAAAAACCTAGTTTCACTTACTTCAGATGAAGTTACTAGTCAATGAACTTATCTCCGTGCAGGAAGAAACACCAGAAACTTAACAGAATGTACCGCAGCTCACAAACGGCAAGGCTTTGACTTTCCATATGGTAAGGTCCCACGTCTCATAATTCAGTGAATATACCAGTTGCATGACAAGTTCTGCCTCAAGGAGCAAATGCTTGAAACAACTCTTGTCCGATACCAGCCGCTGTCCATTACTTCCCGACCTTCCCCTATTAGGCTCTGAGAAAGGAAAGGAAGGAAACAAAATATATGTGCTGATGGGGTGAAGCTCATACGAAAGGAAGTGTAATATGTAAACTGTAATCATAGTAAAATTTCTCTTGATTTAAAATTCAATAATTTTTATGGACAAAAATTGCAAACATTTTCTGTAGAATAACATCAAAAATACTATTCATGTTAACCATAATAGTGTAATTACCATTAAACCGTAAAAATGCCAAAATTCAGCTACGAAGACTGAAAAATATTTTAAGTTAACAATTAGTACATCCAGAATGTTTTATTTTTCACTGGAAGAAAAGTTACTGAAATTATTATAGTATTATTAACACACTCAACAAACATTTTCATAATAGGTTACAGAATCAGAAACAGAAAAATGTATATTACATATCATGTTTCTATTTGCTTTAATCAAAATGTTCAAATATTTTACAGGGCTGTAACGAGAAAAACATATGTCTATATGTATGGTGCCAAAAACCACACATGGAATTTTAAGCGTGTTTTTTTTTAAAAAAAAAAAATGAACAGAATCTGATTTGACTTTAAAAACTCACCAAAAAAGATTTTTCTAGTAAAATCATGAATTTTATCCACCCTCTTTACAGGTGATGTTTTATTATTTCTGCCCAAATATGCTTACAAGAGTAGGTTAGGCAGGTCACGCTTTGATGCTCTTAAGGTCCTGCATTTTCCATGTGGTTCATCGAAAGGCGTGGCCTGAATTTCATGTCTGTCTCTCGGGGCCCTGCAAAATGCATAAAATCAAGTTTTCTGACAACACTGCCAGGAATGCCCAGTCTATAACCTCATTTAACTCCTTTCCGATCGTAATTTTTATGCGAGTAAAGTGATAAGAAGTTTGCACACAATGTGCGATAATAACATTTCTTTCTTTCCTTCATGCAGGATCCACGAAGCACGGTGGGCCCTACTACACCCCCCACGAGGAAGGAGGCGAGGAGGATCCCCTCATGAGCCCCACCCCTGGAATGGGGCCTTACTTCGATACGTCGGCGTCGAAGAACACGACCGCCCTGGTCGGCAAGACGGCCGTGCTCAACTGTCGAGTCAGAAACATAGGCAACAGAACGGTAAGTACAAGAAAATGCATGAGTCATCATTGTTTCATGTACGAACGTATGTAACATGTTCGAGCTGCCATTACTGTATGAAGTGCGTAAGAGTTGGACGATCATCCAAGGGTGCGAAATCATTGAAAACTGGTGGAAGGAGAATCCCCCTCCACCACAAACATATGTGTATATTATACGATATACATATTTGTAATGTAATACAATACAATGTAATGTAATGTAATACAAGTAAAAATAACTCAATTAAAAATATATTATTATTATTAGTATTATTAATACTATTATTATTAATTACATAAAGTAAATTAATTTGTTACTTTTGATGTTGCAAAGAAGCTAATTTCTTTACCAACTGGTTAAAGATGATAATAAATTATGAAATTGTACAAGTGTTCAAGTTATTATGTGCACGTTTTTGTTTAGTTTGTGCTCTACACAAATTTGTGTGTGTTTTCGATATTAATCTTAGTAAAGTTTACTTGAAATTATAAGTAATTGTTTATCTTTTGCTTGTTATAACAAAAACTTTCCCCCTCGCAAATTTTTGGTGGGGGAAATCCCCCGTCCCCCCAGCATTTCACACCCTCCAACCGTTTGCATTACGTATATTATGGAAACGTGCAGCAGTTTTGTTGTAGAACGATTTTTCTGTGCAATTCAAGCATCTGTTTGTTGTTGGCTAGGTTCTGAACCAATGCTTCTCTCTCGCAGAAGTGTTTGTCTGTTTGCAAGTGTGTCCACTTAGATTTTGCAGGTTTAGTTTCACATTAGCATTTATTGAATGTTTGCATTGGTCTACTATACAGGGTGATTCAAAAGTATGTTTACATTTTAATCAAAAAGCATGCTGTTGACAAAATTGACAGCGCTGCTGAAAAGTACTGTAGAATAGAAGGCAAACTCAGTACATTTCAATGTGGTGGCCCTGTAAGTCTAGGCATACAACCAACTCTCTTGCGTAGACCGAAACAGATACTCCAAGATAGCTGGTGTGATCTCCCCTGATGCTGTGTCAGTTGCTCTATAGTGTTGATCTTTACTTGGTACACGCTAAAATTAATGAAACCTCAGACAAGAAAGCCTTGGGGAGTCAGGTCTGAGAGCGGAGCCGCCCACAGTCTTGGTGAGTCACGACCGTTACGCCAATTGGGGAATGTGTCAGAGAGGTAGTCCCGAACGATCCTGGCAAAATGGGGCGGTGCATCAACTTGTTGGAAAACAACAGTGTCTCTTATCCCATCTGAACACCATTGATTAGCGATAGAAGGAAAATGTAAAGAATTTTGAATCACCCTGTATAGATGCGCTAGGAAGATTAAAGGTACTTACAGTCTGGTGCTTCTTCATTAGAAGTGTTGTACAGTGTTTTGAAAACCGTATATTTTATTTCTCAAAGTAATGAATGGTATTTGTTAGGTCTATCATAAGGGTATTTTTGTCAACTCTTAGACCCAACTCTCACAAAATTAAATGTAAAAAATTATATTATAGAATCACATCAATATTTGTTTCCAAATTGTTTACACAAGACCTTTTATTGGTTGCAACTTTAAAATGTTTATTAGTAAGAAATATATAGTATGAATTCAATTATAACTACAGTAAAACCTCGTTAATCCGGACTAATAGGAGGATAAGTTAACCGTTTTAACGAAAGTCCGGATTAACTGAACTAACCTAAAAGAACAATAAAAAGTGCATTAAACTTATTTTTTAGCAACAAAACACGTTTATTATGGTGTATTTAAAGGGCTTATGCCTAAATACACTATATAGTCCAGTAGAAAGTCTACGGGAAACAGAATTTCATCAGTGGTTGACTGCTTTTTCCTTGCATTCCGCTTCTTTTTTTTCTTTTGCTTTTTTCCTGCCTGAATTAAGCGAAGTCCGGCTTAACGAGATTTTACTGTATTACAATTGAATTAATGAATGGGTTGAAATTTTTTGGGTGCTTCGGCATATTTGGCATTTTATATCCTTCAAACTATAGGAGATAATTCCCCTTATCTACATCGTTATCTGAAAGATAAATCGAGAAGGATTAACTGTGCCGGGCTGAAAGAGGACCTGCACAGAACATACAACACGTTAAAAAGGCAAGGACACATTGAAGTCTTCCTCAGAGGCAGTGTAAAAAGCCCGCTCTACTCAAGAAACAAACAAACGTTACTTATAACACCTTCATCATCTCCCAACATGAATGGCAGTTGTCGGGAAGATGGAAAGTTTGTCTGAGGACATTGCAATCAGCACATTCAACAAGGATATGCCGAAACACACACGGCACATAGGAGGATCCAATCCTTACAGCAAATGGCGATGCGTGAGATGACTGTGTCCAATGCAAAGCCAAGTTAAAATGACCTCTTATGACCTTAAAATGAGGGGGAACGCCGTATACTGATGGTGGGCTTGTTCCGGTGTACAATCCGTGGCCTGCCCTAAGTTGAGCCCATCCCATTATTTCTACGAGAAATATTTCGTATATATTGATGCGTTCACTGATTCTTCAGCGGATACGCAGGATCTTACTGTGAACGCTGTTGGACTCGGATGAAAGAGCTTGAGGATTAGGTTTATGGTCCCCTTACAATCTCCCTTATCAACCCATTGGCCGTGACGTGGAAGGAAACAGGGGATGTTATGCGTCGACCAACTCACCTCTCGATCAGGCAGTCCGGCGTAGACGTCGGGTATTAGATTCGTGTTGTACTCCAGCGTCCGTGAAGCCCGCAGCCTTCTGTTGCAAACTCATAGAAGTAAAATAATCCACACGAAAATCCAGCGTTGTTACAGGATTCATTACGTAAGGTAAAACAACGGCCAATTTGTAGTATAGGATACGCTGCCGCAAATGACGTCTCACTTTAAACCCAATGCTCTTTCTTTTGTACTTATTGCTTCACCTTTATGGTTAACTCTTTGCACCAGTAATCATTTTCCATAAGTTTGGCTTCTTTGTTGCATGCGAATTGAATATATTTTACTGGGGTCCGGAAAAAAATGGCGTATTGGTTCAATAAGCAAGATTATTCGCTAGATTGAATCGAATGTTATGTGGATTTAATTGAAGGACTTGTGTAGTAAGATTAAGTAGTGTTTAGATTATTATCTATTGTGATAGAAAAGGACAAAAGTTGATTGATAATAATCAAATCTATTACAATTTAAGACGTTCAATATCCCATTGGATTGTATTAGAGATGTGCTTTAACTGTCTCGTTTATTTATCATAATGGATCAAAAGGGAAGCAATATTGTTGAGGACGGACATAGTGCTATATAATATATATATAATACTATAACCAGTGATAATATTGATATAATATCATCTGATTCAAAACATGAAGAAAATGATGTAAATGATGTCATGGACATTTCACACAAAGTAAATGGGCCGAATAAAAGAAAGAACAATACAATACAAAATGAAATGGGTAACAAAAGTTCTAGGATGGAACACATTACCAATCATGAAGAAAAAATATACCAGTATGACATAGATGCCAACGAACCTTATTTAGTGATAATAGAAAGTAGAAACTAACAGTTAGGAAATTTGCATCCAGTTAAAGTTGGATATATGTTGATGGATAATAATGTGAAAGTAAAGTATGTAGATCAAAGTGGACGAAATAGAGTTCGAGCATTATTCAACACGTCACAAGAAGCTAATAACTTTGTGAAAAATAAAGTGTTATTAGACAAGTTAGGAGTAAATGCCAGAATTCCTCAATCTTTAGTGGAGAAGGAAGGCCTTGTGTTTGGAATACCCACAGAATTTGAAATGCAGTATTTGGAAAGCAGTATAGAAAGCCCAGTGCTAGTGACTAAGATGGACAGAATGAAGAAGAAAATATGGCGGAATGATGGGTCATTTAAGCTTGAACCTACTCAAGTCTTATGTGTAACTTTTAAGGGGACAGTTTTACCACAATACATAGCAGTTGGAAAACAAATAGTTGAGGTAGTGCCACGTGTGAAACCAGTGTTGCAATGTAATAGATGTTTCAGATTTGCTCACACAGGTCAACAGTGCAAGGGTAAAAAATTGTGTTATAAATGTGGCCAAGATTATCACGAAGGAAACTGCGAAATGAGTGAAACATGTATAAATTGCAAAGGAGATCATAACGCTTGCAACAAAATGTGCTCAAAATATCAGGATGAAAAGCAAATTCAAATTATTATGGCCGAGAAAAACATGTCATACTATGAAGCAAAAGGTATTGTGACGGGAAATAATTAAAAAAATATATCATGTGAACAAAAAATTAAATTATTTAGGGATCAATTTCAACATGAAACTGTTCGAAGAAGCGGATTGGAATTCCCTCCCATCAAAAAGAGTTATGTGAATGAGAAGAATGCACCAACAAGTGATAGTTGCAAGGAGGGCAGAGAGAGTTATTGTGCGAGTTTTGTAACTCAAATGGCGGAACAAAAGAAAATAGCAAAAGAGAATAGTGGTCAAAAAATGAGAGTACAATACAGCAAAGTTGTTACATCACCTCCAAAGAAGATTATGAAAACGGCTACAAGACGTATTGTACAACTCCCACGGGAAAACAAAAAGGATGTGAACGTGGATTCTTCATCCTCATCAGACACAGAAAAAGAACAAATAAAATACAAATATCCAGTATATTTGAGAGAATCCCCTTATAGTAAGCAAGAACAAGATATGGACAATATAAATTGCAGAAGATATTCGGATCGTAAATCAGTTTCTTGTAGACAAAAGGAAATATGTCAGTCATTGTTGGACCTTTTACCAGACATGATTGAATCAGTTCGTGATTTAAATTATTCCAGGAAGAAACAGAAGATTGTAATTTCAATGCAACAAATTATAGGAAAGATAATTGCAATATTACCAGAAAGTTAAACTTGTAGAAGAGGATCAATAGGTATGTCTTTTACAGTGCAATGGAATATAAATTCATTTACAGCTAGAAGATTAGAAGTATTACAAATTATAGATGAGCATCATCCAGGTATATTGAATTTGTCCGAATTTCGTGGTAGACAGCATCAATATTATCAAATACCTCATTACGAGTTAATATCTAATTTACATACTAAAGATACAAGAGGCGTAGGTTTATATATACATGAAAGTATAAAATTTAAGAGAGTAACATTACCAGAATCATTAAGGTTTATAAAATTATTTAATGTAGAATTAATAGCAGTGAAAATTAAGATGAACACATTAGAGTGTACAATAGTTTCAATTTATATTCCATCGAGTTATAAATCTCAACATATTAAAGTAACACACTTTAATGAATTATTATATTATGTCCACGACAATGTCATTATCACAGGTGATATGAATGCTCATCATGAAGCATGGGGTTGTAATTATAGAGATGCATTAGGATGTAGTATTTTGGACTGGATTAGTGATCGATCATTACATTTCATGAACGATGGGTCAGCTACTCATTATCCATGGAATGGTAAATCACCAACAGCCATAGATTTAACTATTGTGTCAAATAATATAATAAATAAATTGTTTTGGGAAGTAGATTTTGTGAATAGGGGTAGTGATCATTTGCCAATTTTCATTACACTGTTAAATGATGCACACTAAGTACCTAAAATATATTCATTACCAATTAGAAGGTGGCAGGTTAAAAACATCGATTGGGAATTATATTCTATAATTTTGGACTCTTATATCTCAATGGAAGATATTAAACAGGAACAAAACATAACGTGTCAACGTTATTTACAATTAATAACATATGCAATGGATATTGTAGCTAAACGGAAGAAAATTAATAATAAAAACAACTTTCCTACTATAATTTGGTGGAATGATGAGTGTCAAGATGCAAAAGAAGAAATAATAAGATTGTCTGAAATATTTGCTGAACAACCTTTGCCAAATAATTGGATAAATTTAAAACAAGTAATTGCTAAAGCAAAACGTATCTTTCATAAAGCAAAAAGGCAAGCATGGGAAGAATTCTGTGAATCATTATCACCATCTGTTAAAACAAACACAATTTGGAAAAAAATAAATTTTCTTAAAAAAGGACATAAAACTAGAGTTTCACCTATAACAACAATTTGGCAAGAACATTTTGAAAAAAAGTCTACACCTAGTTATGTAAGAAATAAAATACCCGAGATTATAAATAATATAAGTTCCAGCGATGAAATTTATTCAAAAATAACATTGCAAGAATTAAGAGAAACTCTAAGTAATATAAAATCAACTGCTCCAGGATACGACGGAATAACGTATGAAATGATAGGACATCAATCGGACAATGCATTAAAAGTACTTGTAATATTTATAATAATATTCTGAGAAGTGGAAATGTGCCACAAAACTGGAAAACACATCTGATACTACCTATACTTAAATCAACTAAAGATCCGAAAGAAGCTGAATGATATCGACCTATTACGTTGGCTCCTACAATTGAGAAGATATTTGAAAGATTATTATTAAAAAGATTAGAGTGGTATTTTGAGAAAGAACAATATTTTTATCCCTATCAGTTCGGTTTTAGGCTAAACAAGGGTTGTATTGATGCATTATCAACATTAACATTGCATGTTCAAAATGCAATGTATAAGAAACAATATACATTTTCTCACTTTATAGATATACAAGGTGCATATGATAGCGTTGATCCTCATATATTAGTTGATATGTTAAATCAGACAAATACTCCGAAAATAATTATGAAGATAATATGGAACTTGATGATAAATAGGAAAATATTATTTTGGTTTCAGGACACACTTAGTGGGCCCCGTACCACTTCACAAGGATTACCTCAGGGAAGTCCACTGAGTCCATTATTATTTAATATATATATGAGAGGAATATTTCAATTTCATAATTCTACAATAAAAATAATTCAGTATGCAGACGACTTGTGTATATTAGGATCATTTTGTAATCCATATGAAGGTATTCAGAAATTAGAAAATAATTTTTATAAAGTGAAATGTTGGCTGGAGAGAATGAACTTTATCATATCACAGAACAAGTCAGCAGCTGTATGTTTTAATAACAAAAGTGAACATAAATATCCAAATACGTTGACACAAATTGCTGGTATTCCATTTCAAAATAAAATAAAATATTTAGGAATTAATTTTGATAGAAAATTAATGTGGATGGATCATATAAGGTATTTACAAGCTAAAGGTGAAAAAATTTTCAACATGTTTAAAATTTTAGGAAATACTAATTGGGGTGCTCACCCAAGAATAATGCTTTTATTTTAAAAAAACTTTTTTAGGCCTAAGCTAGAATACGGATGCAGCATATATGGAAATACTACAGAAAGAATTCTATCTAAGATAGATAGTTTAGAAAGAAAAGTCTTGAGGAGATCATTGGGTCTCATGAATTCAGCTCCCAATGTAGGAGTTTATTTAGAATCCATAGAAAAACCTTTTAAGTATAGATGCAAATGGATTACAAATAAATTCGTTTTCAAGTGCTGGGAAACACAAGAACATCCAGTAAATAAACTTATGCAAGACCAATGGATTTTATATCAAGAGAACAAAATAAAGGGACAATATTCAACTTTCCTACAATGTAAAATAGAATTTCAAGATTTATTTTCTACAATAATAACGCATAGCAAACATCCAATTTATGAAATTTCATATGATCAAATACCGGTAAGGAATGTTTCATTAACAAGTTATGCAAATATTCAATTATATTTACAAAATTGGGAGAATTATAGATTCATATACACAGATGCATCAAAAAATAAAGAAGTAGGATGTGCTTTTATTGACTCTTCAAATGGAAATATTAAAAAGTTTAGACTACCTGGAGAGTGTTCTATTTTCTCGGCAGAAGCATATGGAATATATCGTGCATTGATGTACATTAATAATATTCCAGATAAAAGGATATTAATATTAACAGATGCTAAAAGTGTTTTGTACAGTGTGCAATCTTCATATAAAAAGTTATATAAGGCATCAGCATTGGTACTTTACATAATAAGATTGTATGGTAAGTTAACTACAGACGGAAGGACAATTCATTTTGCATATATACCAGCACATTCAGGGTTTCATTATAATGAACTGTCAGATAAAAATGCTAAAGAAGCAAGAATTATGGATCACAGAACGAATATATTATTATCATATACAGATATGTTACCAAGAGTTAAAAACAAAATTCAACAAGATTGGGAGATATGGGTCAAACAAAAATTTACATATATGGGTCATTCATATAAAAATGTACTAAATTTAAACAATAAGACTCCGTGGTTTTATACATTTAATATACCCAGAAAGTTTTTAGTTTTAATACTAAGATTGAGATCAGGTCACATACGTTTAAATCACCATTTATATAAAATTAATTTAGTAAATTCACCTATGTGCAAGTGCAATCTAGATCAGGAAGATACTCATCATGTTATATTTCAATGTCCATTTTATACCACTCAAAGGGAGATGTTATTCAAGAATCTAATAAAGAAAGGAATACCTCTTCCAACTTCTTTATGCTGTTTAATATCGTCACCAGATGTAACAATTGTATTTATCATTTGTAGATTTTTTCATGATATTAATATAGACATATGAAAATTGTAAATATTCAAAATGTGTAACTTGATATAGTCACCAGATATAACAATTGTATTTATTATCAATTTTAAATTTGTATGATAATGATGTAGATAAATTATGTATAAGAAAACTGTATATATTCAAAATTTGTAATTTGTGTAACAATGTCATGCATGACATATTTTTAGGACACTTGGTGTAGAGCTGGTATAACAGCTAAAACCAATAAAGTATGAATGAATGAATATATTTTACTTGCATTTTTTTAGACAAAATGATATATCATGGTAATGTATATTTCTAAGGTTTGATATAGATAGGAGTGTATTTGAAATTTGTTTGTAGATTTTATGCAAATTGTATCTTATGTAAATAAAATATATATACAGAGAATGGGTATAAACAGCTATATGCAATGCTGTAAGTTCAATAAATATATTGATGATAATGATCAAAACAAGACAAAGAAAGTTCGTGAATTTATTGTGGTTGGAAACTTTGACAAGCATCCTAATAACGACTTTTGTTCCGCCAATTATAGTGCACTTCAAATAACTTGGTGATATGGCAAGGCAAGAAAAGTGTGAACATTTTGTAGGAATATGCATTGTAACTTTTAATGAGCTTAGAGATGTGTGTACATAATGATATTTTATAACTTTGGTTATTTTCTAAAAATAATCATGTCAACAGCAAGGAAGTAGTGCCACTTTCAACATGGCGGTAGTCGGCGATCATGAATCAGCTGACGCGGAGTGATACATCGAATCGGTGAGACGGTTTGTTTACAGAAGGTCTCGGGGTTGGTGATTTACACTTAGGCAGTGGCACGTTCAGATCCACCGGCGACAAGGTTCCCCTCGGGACTCGCGGCGATGTAGATGATGCGGAGCAGGAGACGGCTAACCGCGTTCAGCTCAAAGAGCAAGGCTGGCTGCCGTTGGCGGAGTAGCGGTAGCACTCGGGTCTCCTTCGACGCTCGTCGCAGCGTTCTCGACTAACAGGATTCTCTTCGAACTCTTACTCTGGGAGATAGCTTTTGCGATCAACTGACTTCTCCAAAATTACTGGGCCTTTTAGTTGATACGTTCTTGTAATTCACGCGTTGTATTATTATACTATTAATATTAACTTAATAATACTTCAGCGGTGAAGTACACAGACTCCTCTCAGGTACAGGGATAGTGTTAGGGAAGGACAATATTCACAGCACAGAGAAATAAAACCACATTACTTCAGTATGTATAAACTGAAGGGTTTTATTCTTTATTTATTGTAATTATAATGCAAATATACTTGAGACAAAGGCGAAAATTTCGCATTGTCGATGAATTGACTCAACTAAAACGCATAAACTCAATGCGTGGCTATCGGCATGCCTATGATCACATAGACCTAGCTTGCGCCCCGAACTACCACACCAAGAGATATGCAATGATAACTGAGCCAATATTTGCTCTTTAGCCTTTTATTCCAAAGTAATCGTTAGGCTAGCTTTATTTCTTAACGAATAATGATTGCAGTATTGTGCATAACATCAATGCATGGCTATCGGCGTACCTATGATCACATAGGCCTAGCTTGCGCCCCGAACTACCATACCAAGATGTATGCACAACACCGAGGAGTTCTTTTAAGTTTAAAAGCTTCGTCGATCCGTGGTGAAAGTGTGTGATATTTCTTACGCGATATCCTCGCTTTTATACTATTTTCGAGAACACAGATTCAAGTACAGATGAATCATTCACTATCTACAAAAGGATACTATCAACAAAACTGACATCTACACTTGTATAGAAATACAAATTCACATAGTGCACTCTCGCAAACATGAAGATACATTAAACTACTCCTAATAGAGCATAAAATACAATAAACATTAAACAAAAGATATATATTACAAACAGGGTGCAATATTACATATAATAACACAACATTTACGTGTCATTTCATAAAAGTATAATATATCAGTGACATATTTTAAAGTTGTGACGTCACATAAAAATATGGATCATATCATCGTGTCGTTGCTCTGCTTGGTTTTTGCTGAAGAATCGTTCCGGGTTTTGTGTGTTTTGACGAGTCTGTTGCACCACAAAACCCGGTAGCGCTTACAGATATGTTGCATAGCCTGACGTCATTTACGCAGCGATGGAATGTGACTGATAACTTCCTGACCGAGTGTCGTTGAATGGTTTTAGAAAATTTGAGATTTTTATGATGGCTCCCTTGTTTCATTCCACGATATACACGCCTATCCTAATCCTAAACACGAAACAAAAAAAGCTAGAGGAAAGATCCTTAAATTTAATCTGGTAGAAACGAATGAAACACCGCAGCTTCAGCGATTGATTTACGTTTACACTGAACTCCCTTGTTAACGTGCAACAATAAGGTTGTTCCCAGTCGCAACGTTAACCAACACCTAAAAAAAAACCTTTTTGTTTCCGTCCCTACGTTCGCGAACAATTCGAAATCCGTTAGAAATGCGTCCCTTCCCGGGGACTGACAATCAAACAGTGGTCCCTCCCTGTCATTCACATGACCGCTAATACCTCGAAACGAGGCTCGGGGAGCGACGTTCAATGAAAGCGGGAGAGGTTTCACAAGTTTGACTTTTTTTCACCCCCCTCTTTCCACCCTTCGTTTGATTCCAACTCCCTCGACGGCATCAGTCGTACGCAAAGCCGAAAACCCTGGACGCGCGTTGCAGTTATTACGAAACCAGCCGTCAGATCCAATATCCAATTTTTGCCTGGTGACATTCTCGCAGGTGAAATTAGATCTAGTACGTTTGGCAATTTCCATTTAACAGTTTAGGATTGGACAACACCGCAACATTCTCAAGGTATCGACTCGGCAATGAAAAGTTTGCTTCGATTTCTCTTAAACATATTTTACCAATCTACATGGTACATTGAAGTTCAGCACAACCAATGATTTTCCATCAATACTTATCGTGGTGGGCTGATTTCTGAAACTCGCTGAGTCGCGTGCTTCCTGTCCTCTATTATACCATATTTCAGACACACACTCAGCTACAGATTAATGCCCAACTGCAAAAGTAGTAGGCGAGTTGTCGAACACCTTTTTCATTCAGTCTGTGCTACACAATTTGATAATCATGAAGTCACACGTCATCAAGCAGAGAACATCTGCTTCACTTCGTGAGATTCGGGAGGGGTAAGGAGGGGCTTGAACCGTTCGGTCCACCCAGTAGAAATTAGTATCATTACTTTCAAATTAGAAAAAAAAAGCAACTGCGGTTCAAGGCCCAATCTTTGGTGTCCGGCTACAAGACGCGCGCAGGTTCTAGTCTCGGCCTGTGTATGGGACCACCCACCATCGTGAGGAAACTGGGGAGCTACGAATGAGTAGCGTAACCCGGTCATTGAAACATACAACAACGGCCTGGGGGTTCGTCGTGCTGACCACACGTCACCCCGTAACTAGTTGGACGATCCACCACCTCGGATGAGTAAGTGACTAGAAAGAGGTGAATGTGAGGCCGGCAGTCGGTAAGTAGGCCCAGGCCATCAAATATCCTCACATGATGCTAAAATCAATGATATTTCATACCATCTTTGCGAATAGTAGTATATGAGTCCTAAAAGGCTATTTTTATTTTCCATATTTTACATATAATTTCAATATATTGAAACATTTCCCTGCATATATTCTCTATTCATGGTAATACTACATTTTCCCTTGTTTTGTTTAACACCAAGGATTTTCCGCTCATCTGTATTGTGTTCGTTTTGTACATTGTTTGAAATCTTCATAATTAGTAAGACTTGTGTTGTTCTAACATTCTTGTCAACAATAGAGAAGACAAGTTCAAGCTTTTGCTGTTAAATTCATTTCATATTTTAAATATGCTCCCGTTAATTCATGCTATATTGAACGCAGTTTCAGTTAATGTAAATATGTTATTAAATAAACCGGAAGAGATTCAAGTTTCCGTACTTGGAAACAAGAAAATAAAGCCCATTTTGCATTTGAATTTTGCATTATAGTCTGTCATGTAAGTCTAGTTTGGAAATAACAGAGAACGAAGCATATTTTGCATTTCAATTTTTCATTACAATTAATGTCGTGTAAACATAATAAATTTTATTTAATAATCCGCTTGCTTGATCAATTTTGCAATCGTAAGTCCATATTTAACATCATATTTTTTGATTAAAAATACCAAAGATATATTTACATATCCAACACCTTTTAGCACATATAAATCCATTTTCTGATAATTACACTTTTATAGGTTCCTAGTCAGTGGCATATCAATACAAATATTAAAAGGAGCAATTGTAGTTTTAACCCTTGATGATGCACGTTCATTATCTACAGGTATATTTGATTACATTGTTTTGCCTTTGTACCGCTAGTACTGCTCCAAGCCGTTTGTGACTAATATCTCCCCTCCCTACTTCTCATTGATTCGCGTTTGATATCTGCAAGAGCCGTCAGGAGTCAGGTGGGTTTCAATGCAACAATGGTCGGAAGTGATTGTTGTAGGCTGGGTTCGGAGGTAATTCCAGCGTCACTGCTTTCAAGCTGCGGATGCTTTACTGATCACCTGTTGTCGACTCTGGTTCGATGGAAGTGTGTACGCGACATAGAAACCTCAACAATGCGTGAACGATATTTAGTCTATTGTCGTTTAAACAAGGGTGTATGAACAAATGACTCTCGATTGTTTATTACTGCATTATTTTTTTTTCTTACTCGAACATGTCACACATCATGTATTTGGAACACCATTGTGCCCGCAGGGAGGGTGAAGAAGTTACTTGACCCCAACTTCGAATAAGGAATGATTGCTAATTCTCCTTCTTTCCTCTCTTTTATTTGTAACTCTTTTGTGTATTTCTTTCCTTGTATTTTCTTTCTAGCTTTCGTTCTTCTCTCAGTTTTAATAAATTTTCATTCGTGCTTACGTCCTCTCTTCTAGATCATTTATTTTTCTGTTTTATCTACAGTGTTCTGTTTGTTTCTTCTATATTCATTCTCTCTCTCTCTCTCTCTTTCTCTCTCCATTTCTTCCATTCTCACTCTGTCTCTTCTATTTCTCTCTCTCTCTTGCTTCGAAAGAGTATCTTCCCCTCTTCCTTCTTTTTTTCTTGATTTATTTCTCATTCTCTCGCTTTCCCTGTTCTTTCTCTCTCTGACGCGTCTTTATTTATTATGTATGTGAATGTGTTTGTCTTCCTTCTGTATTTCACTTTTTTCTCGCTCCCCACCTCTTGTCTCTCTCTCTCTCTCTCTCTCTCTCTCTCTCTCTCTCTCTCTCTCTCTGCATGTGTATGTGTGCAGTGTGTCACTTCTTTTTCTATCTTTCTTTGTGTGTGTCTCGCTTATATTTCTCTCTCTCTGTTTGCCTTTAATTCTCTTCCTTCCTCTCGTCATCTACCGCTTCATTTTTCTATATCACTTTAAAACACTGTCTCCTTAATCTGTGGAGCAAGGCTCCGCATAACAGCAGAGAAGGGGAGAAAGCGACTGGGTGGAGAAAAGCAGTGCACGCTGCTAAAAACTGATATTATCTGCAGCCGCGTTTTCTTCTCCATGCACTCAATTTTCCTCTTACACCCTCTCGAGTCACTAGTTGCGCAAATAATTATTTTCGCTCGCTTCCTCCACATATTCCCGAGACAGAGCGTATATTCTATACTCTATCTCGAAAATCTCTGGAGCAAGGCCGCGCATAACGACAGAGAAGGAGAGAAAGCGAGTGGGCGGAGCGAAGCAATACACGCTGCTGCAAAGGCTGTTAGCTGCAGCCGTGCTTTCCCCTCCAAGCACTCACTTCCTCTCTCACGCGTTCATTGGCCGAGCCCTCCCGGGTCACTAGTTGCGCAGAGACTTGTTTTCGGTCGCTCGCTCCAGAGATTCCCGGAACAGAGTATAGTCTACTCTTACTGTGGCCGATCCTATGCTGGCAAAGGAAGCGGCGAAGCGACCAATCCTGCACGATAAGAAGAAGACTCAACAAATGTCTGTCTGCTGCTTTAAACGAGCATTTGCTTAGTCAGCACGCACCACCTGACCATACGCCACACAGTACACCACTCCAGAAAGTAGTGCATTCAGTGTTGCCACAATCTGAGGGTAAAATTTCCCTTTGCAAGTGGCATAATTTTCCTTTTTTCAAACACATTACTTGACACCAAATCAACGAGGTAGATGAGTCGGTGTTTCACCGTGGAACAGTGTTGCCACATGAAGGGAAATTTCCCTTCCTGAAGGTAAATTCTGATCAAATTTTTATGCGAAAAGGGGAAATTTCGATTAAAAATAACCAAAATTTCAGGGAAATTTGAAGATATCAGACTCAACATTTTTCAGATTATATTATATTAGATGCCAGTTTCATATCTATAAATCTTATGTGTTACTTTTTATTTGCAATCCTTTGAGTATAAGCCTAATGCATGTTTATATTTTGTTCATTTCATGTTGCTTTTCTACATCTTCTGTTAATAGTGACGACGAGGATAATTGAACATACACAACTGTAAAATCATGCTTGACCAGGGTTAGAACCGGTACATCTGGCCCGGTAGAAAAAAAAAGGTTGGCTTAAACATGTACATGATGAATTGTAAGTGATTTGCTTTATTTTACTTTGTTTTTTGTGCCACTTTTTGGCTAATTTGCGAAGATAGAGATGAATGATGAAATTGATGAATGGACACTCACAAACATACATGCGCAGGCTGGGATTCGAACTCGGAATCCTTGGCGTCTTAGCAGAATGTGCTAACCACTCCGCTACGGTGGCTGGCTATATGATGAATCTGTCTACTATTATTACTTATTATTATTACTTGTATTATTAAACATATTGTTACTATTGTTATACGATTTCTTTAGATGAAGGGAAAATGTTAGTAAAAAAGGGAAATTTTGCCACTTTCAAAGGGAAATTTTACCCTCAGATTGTGGCAACACTACCGTGGAACCAACTATACGCGTCAGTGCAGAGAAAATCTAGAAGGGGCTACTAGCTCACGTTCCGGTCGCACTACCTATTCGTGAGAGGCTGGGTGAGCTCTAGAGCACTTACCGTACCGTCCGGACTTGTAATTGGTGGAATTTTAATTCAAATACCCATACGCGCTTGTTGTTTATGGGGCGGTGTTTCTTTTTTTTCCGGCCTACATAACCCTCTGACAGTCCGAAACCACACTTCAGGGCGTTCTGGGGGTGAATTGTCTGCGGAAGCCCTTAATTAACAACGCAACATGCACAGCGTGCGTTCTGTCATTAGACTGAATGTTGGTTTTTGCCTCGGTCACAGGCCAGTCGAATGAAGCATCTGAAATCGATTGCCGTGCTTTTGTTTAGAAAGTTCTGCACTGCTCCATCTCTTCGGAAAAGCCGATAAATAAATCAAACTGGGTAATTCTTTTTCATTGGTTCTCGGAAAGTTTTTTTTTTCTAGCAGCCTATCCATTATTCCTGAAGGTTATTGTTTCTCGTTCCGTGTATTACCCTGGCTGTTCGAATTAACCTTTTGGAGAAAACCTTGAAGATGCAGCTGTAGCTGAGATTAGGCCTTCGTAAGTTGTTTTGTTTTGGAGGAAATTATTGTTTACGATTCCACTGATGGGAAATTTGTAGCGATCCGTTACTGCGTTACCAGATACTAACATTATCTCTTTATGTAGAGAGCAATAATACTCTTTTAATAGGGCACTTTGCACCTTCCCAGTTAGGGATGTAAACTAGACCTAATGTAAAGGTTTGGAAGATGTTTATTTTCTGCACTACAATGAATGAATGGATTAATTTATTGTACTTCGCGTTTCCGCAATTTTGGCTAGTCCCATAGAGAATTACACAGACCATGGGTCCAGACGCCAAAGCCTAGCTAGTCGGCAGATTGCAGTCCAGGGTTTACTACTTGGAAGTGAGGTTGACATTTCGGTATTTTGATAAAGGGTCTCTCCTTACCCCCATTGCACTACAATGTTGTATTTTTCTTTTTCACAATTTTGCTTACAGGACTTGTGGCTTGGTCTCAGCCGAAAAAAAATGCCCTCAGGTCTGGATTCTACCCTTCATTTATACGCTCTGTTGTTATGGAGATGATGTTTCGTTGCTATGGAAGCTTGATCCAGGAAGGTTGTTTTTATACAGCTGGACTGGTGTTGGGAACTGCACCCTGGAAGATTTCAGTTCACTACCAGACGGCTCCGTACAGGATAAGATTTATTAGGGACCTTTCAGACCGAAGAGACACAGAACATGTGTCATTTGGAAATGAACCTTCAGGAATATATACTACCTTCCGTACCGTACTGACATAACAAAGTGCAAATGTCCCACGCTTCCCTCAATGCATCGTGTCGTCTCTGTTTCTTGGTCTCGCGTGCCAGTAAATGCTTTCTTATAGACTGGAGGTGCTCGTGTCGCATGTCGCCTATCCTTCGGTGTGAAACCTGCACTTGTCATCCCGTCTCTTGCCACTTCAGTCTGAAAGCTACCCAAAGGTAAGCGGCAGATTTTTTTTTACTAAAATTACATACACCATCTCTTTAATTAACTTTTTAAAACAATTTGACGAAGAACAGTTTAATTCTTCTTGTTACACTAGTAATCTGTGCGTTGCATAAATCCGGATCGTACAGATTATCAAAGAAATTTTATTAGTTTGTTTATTTTGCTTCGTTGTTTTTCCTCTTTTGAGTAATCGCAAAGATGAGAACGAAAAGTGTCCAGACCCTCGTTAGTCCGCAAGATTGCAGTCCAGGGTGTACGTCATGGAAGAGAGATTGACATTTAGATTCTTACAGAAAAGCCACTTCTCACATCCTAACAAATATAGGGCGTTTTTTTTTAGAGTGATAGAACTTTGAATTGAAACAAAACACATAAAAAAATAAGTTTGAAGCCAATTGTGTTTTCATTTTAAAGATAACTTTCTGACATTTACTTTTTGAAAATAATTTCCGGCATATGTCCACCACGACTAGCTGTGATGAACCGCATTCGATCAATCCAATTTTCAACCACTTTTTCAAGCAATTTGGGACGTATGTCGTTAATAACACGAGTTATGTTGACTTCCAAAGAGTCAATTGTTGCTGGTTTATCAGCATAAACCAGAGACTTTAGATATCCCAAAGAAAATAATCCAGTGGCGTTAGGTCCCATGATCGTGTGAGGCCAATTCACTGACAGCATCGATATTTCCGAAGTGCTCTATACGTTTGGCGAACAGAACATTGATTTTGGAAATATATTTCCACAATTTGTAAACGTTGTTGCGGCGTCAGTCTTTCCATGGTCATTTGCCAATGCTCACTGATACTAAATGACAAAACAACATGTTATCAAAACAAAACAAATGACAGCTATCTCTATCAAAAGTTCTATCACTCTTAAAAACACCCTTTCTTAACTTGAACACAACACAATTAAGATACAAGTTTCGGAATTGTTTAAAACTTATGTACGAGTACTGTCGTTCTGAAGTCCGCATCTTTGGAGAGAAACAACCTCTGCGTATCAACAGAAATGTGGCGTCTTTATATAACATACAAAGTATTTCCCGTCACCGTTCCCTTGCATGAAATATTATTACATACCTTTACAGCTCATGTATGGCATCCAGGACCACTAGGGATACAACCAGATCGGTGACAGAGTCCGTTAAGTGGTTGACTTCCGAAGTTCTCGGCTTCGATTGATTGATTTGCATTATTTTACTTCGCTTCTTGTGCCACTCTTTGCGAAGAAAACTATGGTATGAATGGACACTCACAAATATCCATGTCCAAGCCAAGATTCGAACCCGGGACCCCTGGCGTCGTAGCACGATGTTCTAACCACTCTTCTTTTGCCAGTCCCTTCCTCGTCAATGTCGTCTAATAATTTCTCATCCTCACAGTTTCGATTAGCCAAAAGTGACAGAAAAGTGACCCCAATTAACAAAAATACAAAAACATGAAACTTGGCACAAGTATCATGCAACCAGGAAAGTAATAAATTTAAAGTCCGGGATCGAGTCACGGCCTGGGCATGAGTGTTCACTCATCCTCATCTTCGCAATTAGCCACAAGTGGCAGAAAAATGACAGTGAATAACAAAAAATTCAACTCAAATATTGTACACACACATTATTAGGGTAGATGGCACCAAATTCGCCTGTGATTGTGACGTTATGACGGGTGGCTCAAAAAAAGGTAACCGAAATGTAGAACCGTTGTATTATGTGTTCGGTTACCTCTTTTTGGACCACCCTGTACAAGGAAAATGTGTAACTTCCCGTTAGTGCGTTTTGTAGAGAGGTCTTCTCTTTTCTCCAATTTCAAACAAGAAACCGGAACCCCTAAATCAGTGTCTGAACTCCTGACTGCTCCTCGTCTGAATCCACTGCAATGGCTTTCCGATGGCTTTTCGAAAGAGAGAGCTTCCATTAACCGTCAATCAAGGGGGGAAGGAGTGGATGGCTCAATGTGACAGCGAATTCTTCCCTTGCTCGTCTGCGAATCCATTTAGTGTTTGCCCTTTCTAGAGAGGAAAAAGGTGTGGTCTCTCGCAACTTTGATTCCAAATGGATCTTAAAGCTGGCCTTTTTTCTTCTTGTCATTTGTAAATTCAGTGTTTGTATTAGCTTCCATTGTTACATTTTGTCTTGCTTTCTAGTTCAGTTAAGCCAAAGGTTCCAGGTTAGAGCTCTGGTCAATGTATGGATGTGTTTTCATACAAAAGGTAGAAAAGTGCCATAAAATGACCGATATGGGAAGAAAACTATTTCTATTTTCACGTCGCTTTTCTTATCTTGAAGTAATCGTGACGATGGCTGTGAGAACTGATGAAATGCCTTCAGCAGGGTTCGAACCACAAGCCACTCGACTCGTAGCGCGTTACGCTCATCACTACGCCACGAAGGCCGGCCCATTGCTACGCGATTCATGTCTGCCGATCGTTTTTCGCATTCATTTCGTGTTTACTTTCCTGCTAGATTGATTGGTTATTTTTAAGAAATTGAAACAAGTGCATCAGCAGTGAGGCTATTTTCACCTATCACATCACGCATGCATGCGCATGCAATGTTAGCCTTGAAAAGTTCAGTTTCTATTATAAAGAGATATTGACGTTAACTACCTTCCCAAAACGTAACCCTTTACACCGAACCTTCCCTTTAGGGTGTACACAAACAGCCACCAGCCAACCTCTTTTGGTTTCCCTGGTGCTACGACGCCAGGGGGCCCGGGTTCGAATCCCGGGCTGGGTATGGCTGTTCCTTGTAAGTGTCCCTTCATCAGTACCATCATATCATCACTCATCCTCATCTTCGCGAAGTAAAATAAACCAAATCAAAAGACAACAAACGAACAGTCACCAATGGTGCCAGATTGACATCTACATGCACATGAAGAAATAAACGTGAGAGAAAATCTTATCTCCCATTCATGATTTTTCCTTTTGAGTGCACTCCGTGTGTCTGTGAATATGTTCAGATCCGTGGTCAGCAACTATTCATTCAGTGTCTCCTGCATTCGCACTACAGGATAATGTTTATATGTTAAGTGTAAAAATGACTACAGGATAATATTTATGTGTGTTAACTGTAAAAATGACTTACTACTTCTTACCCTGTGGCGGACTACATTAAAATTACAGTTTCTCATAGCTCGGATCAGCTACTGTATTTATTTCTATTTATTTATGTAACAGATGATTCCAAAAAAGCATCAGTCATTTTACATTTGAATGTACTAGGAACAGAAAATAACAACATAAATTAAAAATACATTCTTACACATTTTTACACAACATCTTTCTAAAAGGTGCCTAATTTTTAAAAATGTCTACATAGATTGTTGTACTTTATTGAACAGGGAACTATGTATGAGGCATAATCTTGTCTTCTGACAAGCGATACGTAGGAAAGTGACATCACTTGCAATTCTCCTTTTAACTGGAATGTCCAAACCAATATGTTCACATAATATACTGTGGATCTCTCTGTGACAAGGAATATTGACGAATGGCATTTGAATATTTGCCACTTTGTCGAGTACTGGAGGAGTTGAATCGACATGTAAAAGACAAGAGAATGAACACGAAATGTAAAGAAGTATCCTGGTCCTCTTTCCAGGAGTACACAAGCGACTTTAATGTACAACCTCCCTTCCACGTACTACACTCTGGCCTGCATTCTTACAGACTAACGAGAATTTGGCGTCTGGACCGACAGCCAGTATAATCCCTATGTGGGACTTGTGTTGGGGATATCCTGCCCAAGTGTGTTTGTGATTGTTCTTTTATCAATGTCATCTCATCCCTTTTCATTCTCATTTTCGCGAAAGTGGTAAAAAAGCTAAATAAATTAAACAAGTCAATCCTATTTGAAGTTTCCATAGTGGCAATGTTCTGGAGAGAGTAAAGAAAAGTCGCGGAAATATCTCATAGAGAAAAACTCAGAAACGATAAAATGTTTCGAATCGAGGTGCAGCTGTTTTTTTGAGTCGCTCCGCCCCTTCTAAAATGCATTTCTTGGTCTTTAGAACATAAAATCGACCTTAGTGGCAGAGTGGTTAGCACATCGCGCTACAACGCCAGGGGTCCCGGCGTCGAATCCTAACCTGGGCATGGATGTTCGTAAGTGTCCATTCATCAATTTCATCATATCATCACTCATCCTCATCTTCGCAAATTAGCCAAAAGTTCCGCAAGAAGCGAAGTAAAATAACGCAATTCAATCAATCAAGCAAGCAAGCAAGAGAAAGGAAGGACATGTCTGACTCTTAATTTTAATTGCCGTATCTAAAGACTGCTAACAAAGGAACTGAGACCGTGTAGAGGTTATGAAAACAGTAGTCAAATTCACTGGTCTAATGAAATCTAACTGTTCAGAAATTGATTGATTTTCAGTGCTACATACTTAGCAATAAAGTCCTGAACGACATCGACTTAATCAATATTTCCAAGATTTGGGCGCCTTAATCAGACAAGGAAATCTAAGTGTCCATATCCATATTACAATTGGACAGTTATTTTACACCACTTAAATCCTGCCAGCCTCCTGGCGGAGTGGTTAGCACACGGCACTACGACGTCAGAGGTCCCGGATTCGAATCCCGTACTGGGCATGGTTGTTCATAGTATATAGCGTCATCAGTTTCATCATATCACAACTCGTGCTCATCTTTGCAATTAGCCAAAAGTTGTAGGAAAGTGAAGTTAAATCAGACAAATCAGCCTATCAATCCCCCCCACCACCAAATCAGTGCTCCTCTAGACTTAGGCCTACTGGCCTTGTTTGTATCCGACATATCTTTACCCACATTTTGAAGTTCCCCACCATATGTTCACATACTGTTAACATAAGTCATTTATCATGTGAATCGGTGTTGGATTTCAATTTAATTTTTTCATATATCTGTCCCAATGATATGACGATGACTGTAGCTAGCACTGTGGATCATTTCTCGTAATGGAACAAATTCATGCAATCTCGCTAATCCGCAAAGGAAGTATTTTTTTATCGTGGGGAGAGAATGTGTGTATTATGCTACACAGTTCCGGAACAACCAATCCCACGTGTCCTCATGGGGTTTTCCAAATCAAATACACCAATGGCAAGAGAGGTTTCCGTGTGCTATATGAGGTTTAGCTTCTCCTACGGGTATTTCATCAACGCAATGTCCTGGTTCGCTCGCATTCAGCTTTCTAGTATCAATATTTGTCCCCTTCAACGACGCATGTAAAGTCATGGATGCGGGTTTAAACTATTCCCCATCCGACCGGTGAGTACGACACACACATTCTCAACAAAAAACGATATTTTTCAACCTCTCTCACCCACAAATAGACACACGCGCTTTTATATATCTCCATCTCCTTCCGTTCTACTTTTCTTTTTAACATTTCTCCCTTTCTAATTCCATCTTTGTCTCTTTCAATCTTTGTCTGTCTTCTGTTCCTGTTCCTTTTTCTCGCTCCTTGTTTCCACCTTTCTCTCTCTATCTCTATTCTTCAATATTTTCATTTTTCTCATCTTTCCTTTTATTTACTTTACTTTTATCTCTTCCTCTCCCTCTTTCTCTCTTCAGTTCTCTTCGTCTCCTTCCACGGCTTGCTGCTTCTTTCCATGTTTCTCCTACCTTTCTCTCTTTCGTTTCATCAGTATCTCTTTTTCCATTTCGTTTCTCTTGCTTTCCATCTTTCTCTCTTCTTTCATCTTCCTTCTTCCATTTTGTCCCAATTGTCTCTCTCTTTCCATCTCTCTCGTTTTCAATTTTCTCTCCTTTCCCTTTCATCTTCCATAGTTCTCTTTTCTACTTTCCGTTTTCTTCCTCTTTCCTGCAATTTCTCTCTATTCTATCTCTTTCTTTCCATCCTGTCCTTTTACATATCGATACATGTCTAAAAAGTGGATCACGAGTTTGGTTTCGGATTTCGACTCTTGCTAGAATGTACTACCTTAAATCCAGACCTATGTTGATACGTGTTTTTCCCACAATGGAAATAAACGCACAAATTTACCGATAAAATTATTTTATTTCCTCTTTCAAAGGAAGTAAAATAAATCGCTTGTGTGAAGATTTTCGGAAAGATTGCATTAACTAAGGATGAAGGAGTACAGAAATAAATAAATGGTCCACGTCTCGACTATACCACATCAGAAGCTTATGTACTACTTCATTGACTTTGGCGTCGAGAAAGCGTTTATCCTCGTCACGATGAATAACTTGTTTGACTTGATAAGGTGGCAAGGAGTATTACGACACTGACATGAATCATGTTAATCATAACTTCACGTCAATAAAAAGTGACTCTATGGGATATTACAAATTTATTTTCAGCTTAAAGGTGATGGTGGAAAGTAAACCGACCTTATGGTATAACGTAGGAAGTGTGAATCTTACAGAACAGAACGGGATAAGTCCTACAGAAGAATAGTATCTGCATTATGAAAGCCTCTCCATTAAGATATTTCAATTATATTCGATTGTCAGTTTGCTCAATACAGGAAATACCATAATTTAATTTAATTATTCAGAGTGACTTTTCCTCCCTAATGACTTTTTCCTTCTTTCGCGTTCCTTCTCTTAACATCAATCTCTCTTTCCTCCTTCTCATTTTACATATATCTTTCTCTATCTCTTCATTATTTCTCTTTCCATCCACATGTTTTTTTATTCTTTATTTTCATTTTTGTTCCTTTTTCTTTCCATGTTATATATTTATCTATCTTCATCTCTCTATGTGTCTTCACCTATCTCTTCTGCTTCCTTTCGTCTTTGTCTTTTGCTTTCCACCTCTTTTTACTTCCATCAGTATCTCTCATTGGTTTTTTCTCTCTCCAACGTTTTTATTCTTTCTCTCTCTCTCTTTCCATTGTTCTATCTCTTTTTCAGCTTTATCTTTCCTACTTTTCTTTTCCTCTCTCGTTCTTCCCTTTTCCTTCCCTTTCACTACCTTTATATAACTCCATTTGATCTGTTCTTCTTTGAGAGTGTTTCAGGTGCATTAAAGATTACTCCAGGAGATAAATTTCCAGATAAAAATTATGATACATGGTTTTTCGTGTAATTGGTGCATGTATGTGAATTGCCTGGTGATAAAAGGCTAACACATGATTGTGATTCGTATAATGTAGCTTGTCAGCTCAAAGGAATAGATCTTTAGACGTCTAGACACTATTGCATGTTACACTTAGGTAAGATGTTTGACTGACACGCACAAAGATATTGCCAATAGACAAAACATGCTTGTCGTGTCTGATGTTACCTTGAACAACCCAAATGGATTTCATTAGTGTGCTAAGTGATTTTTTTCTTATGGTGTACTTTGTGGATAGACTTTGTATTTGATGTATATCGCGGTACATCAAATATATATCTTCAGTCACTTTTAAGATGTCTAAAGGCCAAGATATAATTGGATTCTTCTAGGCACAGAGTTCCTCCCGATCAAAATTTTTTACTTCATGTTAGGTTAGTATCAGACAGATAGTTTAGTTCATCTAAATCTAGTTTCCGTCTCTATTTGCATATACTGTATTCAGGGAATCTCTGGAACATTGCCGTGCATAACGATAGAGATCTGTCTCTCGGCCTCTCTCCCCTCCTCTCTCTCTCTCTTTCTCTCGCTCTCTTACACACAACCACACTCACACATTTCTCCTTTTCTTTTTCTCTCTTCTAACTCCTTGTTTATCATAATTTGTCGCTCCTAATTTCTGATTTATCTTGCTCTCTCCCTGCTAACTATTTATTTATCTGTATTTCCCTATCTTAACTTCCTTCTCTTTTAACTATTTATTTATCTTGCTCCTAACTTCTTAAGTCTCTTCCTTTTCTCTCTCTCTCTACTTCTTATTTCTCTTTCTCTCTTCGAACTTCCTTCTTCACTTCAAATTGCTACTTTCTCTTCCGCTCTCTCTCCAAACTCCTTATTTCTCTTCCTTCTATCTCCTAACTTCCGATTTATCTTCATTCTTCTCTTCCAACTACTTATTTATCTTCCTATATCTCCCCTAACTACTTAAATCTCTTGATTTCTCTTTTATAATTTCTCATTTATCTTGTTTACTCTCTCCTAACTTTCTTTCCTTTTTCCCTTCTAACTACTTACTTCTCTCTCTTGTTCTCTGCTAACTTCATATTTCTCTTTCTTCTCTTGCAACGCCTTATTTCACTTACCTTCCTACCTTTCCCCTTTCTTCCTGTGCGTGTCTATGTGTGTGTTGATTTCTTTAAAATTTCTCTTTCCTTATTATTTCATTCCCTGCCGCTTTTTTCATATCTCCATTTTTTTCCTATTCCTTAAAGCGTTTTTTTCTGCTCTTGGAACATAAATATGATGCGAAGATATCCCACTTACGTGCTAGTTTTCAGTTTAACTCATTCTTTCCCTTAGAAAAGTTTCTGGGTAAGATCACATTCATTGCAAATGTTACAGAACAAAGCATCTTTCGTCGCAGAGCTATAATTTATTTGTGAGGCATCTATATAAGAATAAGCGTTGACCCCAAAACTCAGTCTCCAGAATCTAATTAACAATTTTCTTAGAGATTTCCTCCTTTTATGTAGGAAAAAAATCATTCTTGAATCGTGCATCCAGAGTATATCCAATCTTGTGTATGTTTTATGCATTGGCATCTTCTCCCTAGCGTCTAAGAATAGACCAACAGTGTGGTCGTAATTCAGTTGTTTTGCTTTTTAATATCTCATCTAATCCAATTAATTACCTCATTCCTCATTGTGTTGGAGCCCAAGGCCACTTCAGGATTTCTCGTTTCACGTTACAAGACTCTCCACTGCTGCTAATGTGGAGTGACGTACTCAAAAGTCTACATACGAAGCCGGGGATCTCTGAAAAGACCCCCACCCCTTTATATTTAATCAAAAGCCTTTCACCTTCGAGGACATTTCAAGCAACTAATTAAATTCCATAGAATTCTAACAATCATCATGGGGAAAAAGGTCACCTCTCATTAGATTTCTCACCCCCCCCTTTTCGAAAAAAATTCTTGGCCCCATCCTTTTTTTGAATTATCCCAGTCTTTCTACCGAATCCCCCCCCCCCCCAATTTCCTAACTGCGTGCTTTTCTTTCACCGAGGACGGACTCTCTCTCTAGGGATTCCAGAAAACAAATGAAGGTCCTAGAGTTCTTTCCACTCTCCATCCCCCCCGCCCACCTTTTATTGGATTACTTGAGACGCGGTGGATGAAAGAAGCGCGGGATGGAAAGCCCGGAATAGAATTTCTGAAAGGACGCAAATATGAAAAACATTCGCTCGACACCCTCCCTCCCTCTTTTTCCCGAATTATGTACGTAGTAATGCCTTCAAGGGTTGGGGCAGAGGGTGCTTTCGGAGCGCGTACTGGTTTTCATCACCCTCTCCCTCCCTTGTTACTTTTCAATATGGTTCTTTTCAGAATGTTTTCCCTCGTAGATGTGTTACGTTTTTTCCCCCCTAAAAAAGCATGCTCTTGAAAATTCAGCGCCGTACCGCTGTACATTAACAACGTGTATTTCCGTATCGGCGTATTTTTGGGCAGAGGCCCCCCGCATAAAAGACCCTTTTCAACTTTTACTTAGTATTCTCCTCAAAGAGCATACGCTGTGTGTGCAAACGTTCCTTGTGCACTGATAAACTCATTACATGTGAATTCCCGAAGTAACTTTAGAAGCATCAATCCTCTGCTTCTCTCACCTGTTTTTGAGAACTTTAGCTAGTTTCAATCCCATCACTGGATTAGACTGAAAAGGTAAGGAAAATACCAGAATCATCAATCTGTCAGCTTCCGAGATGGAGTGGTTAGTGTAGTACCCTACAAAACCTATTGCCATAAGGCCATATGCTGGGCAATGCATGAGACGTTCGTTTGTGGTGTTCTCTTACCTATTAGGGAAAATAAAAAAGTAAAAGCAATTTTCATATAACATCTCTATTTCCAAACAAGAAGAAGAACTACACATATCACTTTTCCACATATGACCCCTGCTCGGCAATGCACTTTTGGTATCGTGCAATCAGAATCTGCATCCCGTCCGCGAAAACGGTTTTTGGTTGCTCACGAAGCCACGTCTGCACCGCATGCTGGACCTCGTCGTCTGACCTGAACCGACGACCACACAGCTTTAAAGCGGTCCACCTACTCATACACCTTTCGTTGAGTCATGGTGCTTGCTCCATACTGCGCTAACAGCCGACGGTGGATGTTTGCCGGCTTGACTCCCTCCGACCACAGAAAGCACACTACGATGCTCTGTTCCTCGATGGTGCATTCATGAAGTGGTGCGTCCATACGTGTGACCTTTTTGCTCCGCAACACTCGACTGAATGGGCAGTGATGGATACTCCTGCTTCCACGTCACTCCAAGTATACACGTGGTGACGTCAGACTCACCCAGTCTTCGTTTATTCTTGCGAAAACACAAACTTGCCTATAGATTTTGATTTGACGGAGTGGTTTGAATAGCGTGCCACGACGTCGGAGACCCTGAGTTCGAATCCCAGCTCGGTCATGAGTGTTTTCTTTGCGAGTGTTCCTTCATCAATTTCATCATATCTTCACTCACCCTCATCTTCGCGATTAGCCAAAAGTGGCAGAAAAGAGAAGTAAAATGAATCAAATCAAACTTAATTAGTCCCGCACCGTAGCCATGCGGTCTATGGCGTCATCCTTTGGGCTCCGGGTACGGAAGGTGCGCAGGTTCGAGCCTCCCGAGGGAAAATGTGACAACTTTTCTTCTGAGATTTCGGCCCGTGTATGGGATCGTTGGCCACCAACCATCGCAACCATCGTGCGATTGGGGAGCTACGAATGAGTAGCGCGACCCGGTCATGGAAACTTACAACGACTGGGAGTTCGTCGTGCTGACCACACGTCACCCTGTAACCGGTTGGATGACCTCCTACCTCCGCAGGTGGGAGTGAGCCATGCAGTCGGTAGGTAGGTCTTGTCCCTCACGGCCTGTCGCACCACGGGTTGCTTATTAATCTTCATTAAATTATTCATCTTCTTCGCCGCTATTAACCTATGTCTAAGATAAGTCAAATTCTCCCTCTTATCTTCCATAGACATATTTTGGCTGGAAGAAAAACCGGTGAATCCAGACCTATCACAGAGCGAAATAACTGACCAAAAAGCCACAATTTCCCTCCTTCATATCTCTTACCAAGAATATAACAACGTTGTCAGATGTAATGAAAACAATTTTTAAGAAAAGTGTTTTGAGAAATGGTGATAGTGCTACTGCATGAGGAGTCGTGTCAATTGCTTCCATACACAATTTCAGATCTGTTACTGCAACGGTACAGCCAACAAATTGAGTAGAAGTATGTAATTTATGCAGCGCAGTTTTGACGTACCATTTTTAACGTTTTGCAAAATTACAAAAGTTTTCACGTTCATTAAGAAGAATTCAAGAATAATTGTACAAGGTAATAGAACATTCTTTGGAAACAAATCGAATGGTATTAGCCAAACTGCTGTTGCTTCATCTTCTTATCATAAAACCCTCAGAATTTGGTCATTGCTTCATTCACAGCTGATGCCAATTTTCATTGATTAACAGCTGTGGCGCTTTCACTCTTTATTTCCCTTGCCATCTTGTCTAGGCCTTCCTTCTCATCCCATTAGGTTGATCACCCCTGGAGCTCTTTCTTTACAGCTCTTTCCTCTGGTATTCTCATCAAGTGTCTAAGCCATTACAATCTCCTGGTTTTAATTGTTGTGACAGTTGTATTTAAGGTGCAATTTCTGGCTCATTCCTATACGCCATTCGCCATTCTCTCGAATTGACCCATATATCTTCGCAAATATCTTTCTCTTCCATGTTCTGCCCGACCCTGTGGCCGAGTGGTTAGCACATCGCGCTGCGACGCCAAGGGTCCCGGGTTCGAATCCCGGTCGGGCTTGGTTGTTTGTGAATGTCCATTCATCAATTTCATCATTTCATCACTCATCCCCATCTTCGCAAATTAGCCAAGAGGCACAAAACGCGAAGTAAAATAAACTAAATCAATCAATCAATCAATCAATCTTCCATGTTCTGGCAATTTTCCCTGCTTCTGCACCATATAGGTTGGTTTATTTTACTTCGCTTTTCTGCCACTTTTGGGAAGTGAGGATTTGGTAATAATACAGGGTGTACGGGCTAGAGGTATACAAAAATAACTGCTTATAATGCAAAAACTGCTCTTTTATTGTCTCGTAGTGAAGCTCAGTCTATTGACCATAGATCCAAGATTTCAGTAGTCCACTTGGAGATCAATCGTGCTGTTGAGTCACACATGCGCAGAAACTGCATGGCCACCGAGATCCCCAGATTTGACCCCATTAGACTTTTTTTGCATGGGGCTTCATTGAAGATGTGCACAATGGAAAGTTCACGATTTTGGTGATTCGAGACAGCGTATCGATTGCGCTAATAACGCCTCAAATGCTAGTCAACACTTGACACGAGCTTGACTATTCGTTTGGATATGTGTCGAGCTTCAAATAGTGCTAACATTGAGGTGTACCAACGTACATAAAAATCTTCTAAGTTACTTTGTACATAGCCAGGACAAAAAAGTTAATATACTTTACAGATGCTAACATGTATGTGTCTATTTTTGTATACCTCTAGCCCGGACACCCTGTATGATGAAATTGATGAAGGGCTATTGACAAAGAACATGCACCGTATAGGTGTATGTACTAACACCCAAGGAATTCTCTAGCATCCAGGAGTTCCTACCCCTTTTGGGGTGGATGTGGGCGCATGAAAACTAGTTTACCTCGGATATGGTATGGTAACCCTAACAGAAGAGTCCTTGGTCCTCCACGTCGGGGGTTTGGCGTGGCCTCGCCCTTGGATTAAAATATCGTTGAGAAACCAGAAGAACTGTACCTAAACAAAAATTCTGTGTATACGAGTTTCACTGACGTCATCGAAGTACTTATTGTGGGATTGAGCCACCATGATTGCAAGCCTACTAGATACACAAACGAGCCCTAACAATGGAGCGGGGGAGATAAAGATCGGGTACTGAAATAAAAGCTCCCCCCTGTAGTTTCATTCTTGTAAAACGATGTGCGTGTTTTCATCACACCAATGATTATTAAAACTAGATATACGAGAACTCAAAAATTGTTGACTAGAAAGCTCTCTCTATGGTCTGCGAGAATAGGCCGTGCCGACATTTATGAAACAAACAAAAATTACCGATCGTGTGGTGAACATCTCCGATAACTGCAATTATCAGGTAGCCTATTTCTCTGTACTCAAGAGTGAAAGTGGATCATATTAACGTGTTCAAAAATGTTAACCGGGTATCATTTTTTGTGTGGAAAGCTAATCGCCATTATTTCGTAAAGTAAGGAAACGTGTTCGTTTTACGATGTGAACATAATGTAAATTTAAGTGTTACAAGGAGACTAAAATAATAAAGTAAATAGTATTAAATCCATAGTAGATGGAATGGACAAGATACTTGTGTATAAGATATGCGGCATTTCAACCTTTGTCATACAGAACAATACTGCTTCATCTGTTCACCGTATCTCTTTCTGCCGATTGCGCTAGGAATTTGTGCATATGAAGAATCAGTAGTGATATTTCCACAACACTGTTCCCGACATTGCACACAAAACTAAAACTACTGTTCAATTTTCACTAAAGAAAAGCTCTCTAAACGTAATGCACGCGTACGTATTTTCCTACTATTTGTTTGCAAGGCGGTTTGCGAACATGGCGGCGTCTTGTGTTATGACGTCACGTGAAACTCGCCTACAAAGAAGCCAAATGTGACACTACTTGAGGAGAGATTGTACTCAATTTAATTTAATTTTTGTTAATTATCATCGATTTTCTGCCACTGTGGCTAATCGGGACGATGATATGATGAAATTGATGAAAGGACACTCCCAAAGAGCATTCATCCCCAGATTGGGATTCGAACCAGTGACCCCTGGCATCATAGCGTGCTGTGCTAACCACTCAGCCACAGAGGTCAGCGATTGTACACAAGATAAGTCGGGGATAAAAGACAGGAAGAGCAGCGTGTCACAGCGTGGTCTCAATGGGTTTTAGAAAAATCTAAATCTAAATATGAGTTGCCCGGTGAGCCCAGAGTTAAAAATATGGAGCCAAAATATTTGGCTTGTGCAGAGGCGGAAACAGGAGCACGTCCAGCGAAAAGACCAGGACTCAGGTTCCGGCAAAACGTGAGCAGAAATGATAAAAACCTGTAGCCGCGGCTACTCGGAAACCCATAACCCAATTCCGGTTGACGTTTACCGAATGCCGGATCCCCATAACAAGCATTACGACTCCGGGAGCTACCGAACAACACCTTTTCGGCGCGAAGGATGCTGGGAAACTCATAAGCAACCGTCGAGGGCCGTAAACGATATTTTGGGTGGGAGATGAGCCGAGGTTAAAAAACCGAAGGGTGATGTAGGTGTATGCTTCGTAGAAGGTCTCGTGAATCTTGTTGAATTATGTGCCAGTAAACAAGGGATCGTTACACGTAGACAGAAATAGTTTGCGGAGAGAGGCATTACCATCTTCTTGACGACCGGTTTCAAGCTGCTGCAATGATCCCCGACGTACGGCAATGATGGGGTAGTTGCACAGGCGATAAACCCGCCCTTGTTTTCGTTTACATCGAAATCGAACAATTACTCGTCCGAAATCCTCTTCCAGAAATCTCGCTTACACGGGATCGATCTCGCGCGAGATGACTCAGATCGATAATCTTGTTTTTTCCGACTATCCTGGAGATGCTCGGGGTAACGTTCGATGACGTCGGCTTTAATGCCGGATCTGTTAAAGGCCCGAGCCGCTGTTGCAGCTGAGTGGATGCACTTGCGCTTAAGTACTTGTAGCCCAAAATGTCGACATCGCGTAAATCAGAGGGAAATTAACGATCATGGCGTGGACTCATTTCTGGCCTAGCACGGCGAGAAAAAGTTTTTCGGGAACCGAACCGTCGGCTTTCGTTGAAAGTGCACGTAAACCGATGGAAGCTGATTTTCTGCTGAATCTCGCTTTCTCTTCCTCTCTACTATCTCTCCCTCCCTATGTCTCCTCTCTTTCCCTCTTTCTTGCTATCTAACTCTGTCTATCATTTTCTGTCTCTTTATCTCATTCTCTGTCCCTTCTCTCTATATGTTTATCTTTGTATCTTTCTATCTCTCTCTCTCTCTCTCCCTTCTCCTGTCTGTCATTTTCGGTCAACCTCTCTGTCTTTCTATATTTCTCTGTCTTCTCCCTGTCTATCGTTATCTGTCTCTCCATCATATTTTCTGCTCCTATCTCTCTTTCCCCCTGCCGGACCCTATGGCCGAGTGGTTAGCTCATTGCGCTGCAACGCTAGGGGTCCTGGGTTCGAATTCCGCTCGGGCTTGCATGTTTGTGTTCGTCCGAATAATGAGAAAAAATGTGAATACCGTGAAAATTGACATGTGTGAAAGTGTACGAATGTGTGAATGACGGGGGATACTGCCAAATAGGGATATTCCTTCATTAAAAAAAGTGGTTAGCACATCGCGCTGCGACGCCAAGGGTCCCGGGTTCGAATCCCGCTCTGGCTTGTTTGTTTGTGAATGTTCATTCATCAATTTCATCATTTCATCACTCATCCCCATCTTCGCAAATTAGCCAAGAGGCACAAAACGCGAAGTAAAATAAACTAAATCAATCAATCAATCTCTTTCCCCCTGTCTCTCAGTCTCTTACTCTCTAACTCCCTCTCCCCCCCCCCTTTCTGTCTCTCTATTGTCCAAAAGATAGTGCCTAGCTTCAGCTTTCCTGTAATGAACAGGAATAAGATATTGCTCTTAGTTTTAGTTTCAACTCTAAAATAATAGTACTCTAATTGTGGTATCACATTTAACTTTATATCTTCAGTATATTAATTGCTTACATTATAAATATATATGTTTCATTTTTCTGTATTTTTCTCTACTGCAACAGTGATTTTTGGAAAGTGTATAGTGTCAATTGCAATATGTGTTTGACAAAGGTTTGTTGTGAGGGTGGCCCGCGAGGTCGAAACACGCCAGCTTAATACAGGTGATTCTATTCTATCTGTCTTTCGCTCTTTGTCCCTGTTTCTCACTCTCTGTCTCTTACATTCTTTGTGTGTGCGTGTGTCTCTATCTCTCTCTCCTCCCCTGCGTCGCGTTCTCCTTTACTCTCTGTGTTTTCCTAAGTCTCCTCCTCTCCCTCTCTGTTCCGCCCCTTTGTTTGCGTCATTTTATTTCTTTCTCACCCTCTCTGACATAAATATATTTTTACCCTGTATCAGGTTCTCTCATTCTCTCTAACTCGCATTATTTCTGTCTCTCCCATTCCTCCTTTTTCTATCTGTGTGTGTGTGTGTGTGTGTGTGTGTGTGTGTGTGTTGTAACTAAGCTGTAAAAAAGGGCCTCATTGTAGTCACGCTCAATTTCAACTACATAAAGCAGGATCTACTGTATACAGAGTGCCAGTGAAAGTAAGCTGTTGTCCCAGTTGTCCCGGTTCATTCTTTGTTATCAACCACTACCTTGTTTTGATATGAATATTACAGTTTCATTGCAAAACGGTCTGAGTACTGTATCTGGAACGAGAAGTAAATATATTAATAAATGTAAAAACAAATACATTGGAGACAATGGAACTTCTGGCTTCTGGGACAGGTGTGGGCTTGGAAAATACAGACTATCACTTCTCATAGCATCATCTTGAGAGGCAATCTGTCCTTGTCAACTGCACCTTGTCTAAGCTAGACACCAAAGGTGTGACCGTAAGTTGAGTTCTTGCCCGGACCATCTGTGAGACAGTCGTTCAGAAATCAGGAAATATCCCCCAGTCTCTCCCCTCCCTGCAAGAATCACAACCCTTTATAAGTTACCACAGAGTCAGTGAACATTTTATTACATTTTTTTAAACTTGAGACACTGTTAATAGAGGGTAATTCACAAAGGTTCATCACATTTTAGATAGCTTTGAGCTTGCAGCGCCGGTCACTCAACAATGTAAAGGAAAGCTCTTGATATTTCATATGAAACCATGTAAGTGCTCTGTGTACTGTCGCCTTAGTAGCACCGACAGTAGCAATGCGGTACTTGAATTACTCCTTAGTTGGTGATGGTGGCACGTACACAGCTTTTTAACTTAGCCGCCTGGGAGGCTAATTGGATCACACATAAACTTACTGCCCCTTTGCCATTGTGCGCATCAGTGGTAATATCTAGCGGCGCAGTATAGAACTTTACGAGCTTTCCTTTACGTTCATGAACCTATCACTTTAGCATTGAGAACACTATATAGACATTTGCAATCGAATTGATCGTTTTTAATTAGCCTGCATATTAGAAAACTTTAGAATCATGAGGAAACGCAAATTAATCTTCATTCATCGTTATGTTTGCGATTAGCCAAAAGTCGCAGAAAATACAAAACAAAATAAAACAGATGATCAGTCCTTTCTATTTTTGGATATTTTACGTTGCTTCTCCAACTCTTGTGTTACGCGACAATTAGGATGAATGATGAACTTATGAATTGCTATGGAGCTAACACAACTATGCCGTACCTTGGTTCGAACCTGGGACCTCAGGCTTCGTGGCTCGTTTCCCTGTCCACTCCACCACAGAGGCCGGCGATTTTTAGGTAGGAACCTTCAGGAATAAATGCAATCTTTCGAACCGAAGAGACACGACAAGCTGCACGTGTCGCTTATCCCTCATGTGTCGCTCGGTCTGTTGTTCGTCCATATGCAGTGATTTATCTTGAGATTGAAGAGGCGTTTGTCGCCTGTTGGTTCGATCTGAAAGCTCGCTTAGGGATAATTCACACCGAAGGTGACGTGTCGCTTGAGAATTTCACCAATAAAACGCAGGCTTGTGCGGCCTGCCATGCCGCTAGGGTGTGAGACGTTGCTGCTGATTGGCTCGTTCCGAAGCGATGTGTCTCCTGTCGCTTGTGCAAGTTCTCCCTTAGCATTCAAGAGAAGTTTGAACGGTTTATTTTCAAGTTACAAAATGTCTTTAAAGTGTACCATGTAATATAGCTGAACTTTTTATGGTTTTTGTAAATTTGCGTCGATTTTTGCCACTCTTGGCTAATCGCGACGTGAAAATTAGTGATGATGAAACTCATGAAAGGACACTCACGAAGAACACCCAGGTTTGTATTTGAACCCGAGACACTTAGCTTTATAGCGCGCTGTGCTAACCACTCTGCCACTGAGGTCGGCAACAGAACTTCAAAAAATTACACACACAAAGACACCTACTCGCTTTTTCACACGAACCCGCATTGCCTGGCTGATCGTTGCCGGGAGGATGAGCTTTGGGCCAAGCTACGCAACAATCCGTCGGATTTGAGTGGAGTCATTGACCACTTCCCACTCTAATATACTACCGGGGTCCTCTTTCTAAAAGAGTCTCTTCCGGGTTAGCAGACCCGAAAGCGATTTCGGGCCACGAGAACGTAAATTCACAGACAATTGGAGCGAGGGATCGCGTTTCGAAACCGTTTCGTCTGTGGAAATCCCAAGCGGTCAGTCTCTGGATTGTATTCCACTCGTCGCGATGGGATCGTCATTACGGACTCCACGCTCCGGTAAGCATTACTCTGCTTCCTGCTCTGTTACCTTTTGCCTTTGCAGTGTTCCGGCTCCCCCACACTCCCGCACGCATTGACAGCACAGCTACATCCCTCTTTCCCTCTGTCTCTTTCTGTGAAACAGTCCTGTTTTCGAAACAAACATCCCCATCCCACCCCTCTGTGTTTCACCATGCTTATTCCCTTTGTGCGATCATTAAATCTATTTGCACTATTCGTCGCGTACGGAAACGATTGTGGGTTCTGGTTGCGTGGATGCCTCCCAACAAAATATCCTTTGCTGGTAGAGTTACAGTGTTTCCATTCGATGCATCTAGCTCATGGAAATCAACAAGGAAACAGCAGTCTCAATAAATCCACGTACAGACAAACAGACTTAGTTCTCATTATAACTACGTTCTTCTTACTTATATTCTATCGTATTATTCTTTCTGGCTTCCTCAATATTTAGCCTCCATGATGACGTAGAGGTAAACGCTCTACAGTCAAGAAGTCCCGTGTTCGAGTCCCGATCGAGTTCTTTGTTAGTGTCCCTTTATTGATTTCATCGTCACGATTAGATAAGAGTAACAGACAAGTCACATAAAATAACCAAATTAGAAATAAATAACTATTTTTAACAACGCGAAACTAAAAAAGAATGTTATTGCTCAGACTAAAAATTCAATTTAATTGTTAAGCCTTAATAGTCTTGAAGATGCAAGAGATTAAGGGTTGAGGGTTAATGAACAATTTTGGCATAAAATCTGTTTTTCTTCAACATCAAAAAATTAATGATGAAACTTACCATATAAATGGTAGTTGTAACTTTTAAGACAATTTATGTCAAAGAGTTAGTTATTGCTTAATATCACCACATTTCAAATGTAATTTCTACTACTTGTGTCCATTTTAAAAACCGTTCTACTATTTTAAAACATATTCTTAGAGTAATAATCGAACCAATTAAAAACATGGACAATTTTAAACGAACTGTGAACTATAAGAATTCTTTAGAAGGCAAAATCTTTCATAAAGTTTGACGTCATACTTCATATAAATAATTATTTATCATTATTTTTATATTCGTTAATTGCTCGTTTGTTTAATCGGCTGTTTACTTTTTTAATTTTTACTTAACTCATATGAGGTATAATACATTTGTTGAAAATAATTTCAACTTTGTTATATTTCGTGAAAATATTATGTTGAAATAATATGGGTGTAATTATGATCAATTCTGTTAAAGTAGATAAATAGGTGTGTTCATGTATGGAAATTTATAATATTAGAGTCCGAGTTTTCATTAAACTTGATCAAACTGTAAGCAGCTATTTGATAACTGATGATCCGATGAATTTAAGCAAAACTTCTTGCTTCATATTACAATGAATATTTGTTCTACTATACCTAATATATAATGAAATGGGTCTCCCATATCGCGCAGTAGTAGGGTCGTCGCCTTGTAATCAAGGGGTCTCGGCTTCGATTCCCGGTGGAGACAGTTAATGATTCGGATCCCACTTTAAACTGTAGGTCAAGTCCCGATTAGCTTTACTGTGCATAAAGTGGGCTTAAAAATGTAGGTATACAGTATATACCACTGTCGGCCTGGCATTGTTTTTTGTGTCGTACTGTATGTCGCAACCTTCAGGGAAGGTTTGAGGAATGTTGCAATGTTGATGGAGGACATTTCGAACACTTGCGTGACTAAAAATTGTTCATTAATTGTTGATGAATAAAGTCACTGGTACTTCATACCTATTTTTGGGCCACCCTGTATTAATCAGACCACCGTGTACATCAGCAGAAGTGTTTTTTTTCCGGGAAAAGAAAATAATTTCCAATCATACTAACACTACCACTTTTGCAATTAGTGTCTCTACGTACTTTTAAGGTCATTCAATCAAACCCATTTCCTGTTCCATTTTTAAAATAAACGCTTTTTCCCATGATGACGTTAACTAACAAGATTCGATAAGCTCAGGTAGGTCAATAACTTCATGGAAGTCCCAGAATTTTGACGTCATAGAAATCTGCGATAAAAATTAAACCAAAAAATTAGACCAACGCCTGGCGAAGGAGACATATAGTTCTGAAGGCGCATCTAACATGCTCTAACAGGAACACTTGAAGCCAGGGCTCTAAATCACATTAAGCTTTCGAGACAGGGGCAGAGTAGCTAATTTAGCCAAATATTTAATCTCTCTACTTTGCTGAGCATTCATTAACATTCTTCTTCCATTTCATGAGCCTCGATTGGAGTCGAATAAGCAGAAACGTGGATGTAGAAATTCAATTAACGAAACAACGATGAAACTGGAAGTTGCAGGAAACAAACAACGGCAGAACAATTTGAATTACATGAACTCTCGAAAACCTTCGTAAGACGACCGTTATCCATTTAATTAAGAATTTTCATGGCACGATATAGAGAAGATTTTTTTGTTAACAATAATCAGTTACCGTCCTTAACAATTCGCTAAAAGCTAGACCTTCCTTCTTAATTCCACGAAGACACACACAGAAAGCACTAAATGCAAGATTGTAAGTAACCTTTAGTTAGTTTACAAGTACAGGTTGTAGTTTCTGCATCCAGTTATAGTCATGAGAAATTTATAGCAGTGTATTTTTGAATCAGCAGGCGGTTCTTTACTGTAACTCGTCTAGACATGTTCTTACCAAATGCGTTAATTCTATTTTTATGGTAGGTAATTTACCTTCCTAGACTTTCCAATTGTTTAATAAGAGTTGGAAGGTCGACATTGTAAGATGGCCAGAGAGAAGAAAAGAGTAAAATAGTAACGATTTTTTAGTGAATCTACAAGATGACATTAAGGTAAGAAAAAAGAGAAAATCACAGTTGAATGGCGACAAATTGTCAGTAAGTTTAAATGCTTTAAGCAAAGCATACGGGAAAAACAAAAACCAAAAAAGTAACGCAGAGTTGAATGAGGACCAATTTTCAGTAAGTTGATGAGAGATGTTTTAAGAAAGGTATTAAAGAAAAAGGAAAAAGATATACAAGAGTTGAATGACGAGCAATTGTCAGGGAGTTAACATGTTCGAAGCAAGACACGAAGGAATTAGAAGAGAGGAAAACAGAGTTGAATGGCGACAAATTGTCAGTGAGTTGACATGTTTGAATCAATGAAGGAATAAGAATAAGAGGAAAGCAGTGACGAATGATGAAAAATGTTCAGAGAGTTGACATATTTGAAGCAAAGTATGAAGTAATAAGTATAAGAGGAAAGCAGTGATTAATGGTGAAAAATTGCCAGGTGAGTTGACATGTTAGAAGCAAGGTATAAAGGAATAAGAAAAAATAAAGCAGATTTGAATGGAGATCAGTTGTCTGAGTTGAAAAAAAGACATTTCATGTGATGTGTGAGTGAATAAGGAACAAGGGATAGCGGACTTTATTGGCGACTACTTGTCAGTTAGTTGACAAAATATGTTTTGAGCAAAATGTGAAACATTAAGAAAAAGGCGATGCAGAGTTGAATGGAGACGTTGAAGGGTGTGTTGCTGCTGAGATAGAAATGTTTGAACAATACCATAGAAAATTAACGTACCTGTATAATTGTGTAAATGCTGTAAAAACATCCGGGGTTGTTCATTCCATACCACTCGTTGCCATGGTAACGTTTTTCTCTAATACACCAAAGGTAGTAATACAATTTCCAACGTTCAAGTAAATCTAGGACACCAATTATGCATACAACTCAACACAATGGATCTGCTCAGGTGTATCCAAGCGCTTTGTATGCCTTTTGGGCATTTTGGGGAAATCCTGTGTTACATTTCACCAAAGCTCGATGAGAAATATATATTTTGCTTTGGCTGCAGGCTATCGCCGCTTTCAAATCGTTGTATCTATCTCTTCCCACCATCATACACACGGCTGAAAGTAGAGCACTTACTCGGAACATGTAATCGATCCTGGATGACTACAGGACGAATGATCAAAGTGTCAGATTTCAAAACAACCATTTCATCTCGTTGTTTTATGCTTTTTTTACAGCTTGTTATAAAGGATTTAATCCTACTCTGAAGACTCTCTTGGTGGTGTCTGAACCTCGGAACACGAATATTCACGTTTCTCATTATGTGTGTGTGCGTGTGTGTGTGTGTTGCGGTGTTTTTGTCAGTGAGGCGCCTGACTGCCACCCTGGTTCGATTTTCGAGGTGTTTGATTTCAGGTGAGCATTTTTCCTGCAATGTTCTTTCATTGAACGGCTCAGGGGTTCACCTAGCCTATACTTAATGCGTTTGATGCTGACCACATCACCTCCAGAAATGGCCGAGGTTGTTTATGTGTGATGTCCTGCCCCACATTACTCAATATGCCTTTACGGGTTTTGTAATGTGCAGAGGGTAGCTTTATATAGATAAGGTTAAAACGCTCTCTCTCTAGGCTACAGTTTTTGTGTTTGTTGGCTGGAACTTTCCTACGTAAGAAAAAGCTTAGAAACAAAGCACTTACTTATGGATGTGAATCGTATGAGCTCAATGTTTCAGTAGCCTTCAAGCTACCGAAAAGAGGCACTTAAGAAAAGTAGAAAGGTAAACAAAAATAGGAAGAATTAGAAAAGAGTAACATGTATTAGCCATAAGACTCAACTTCAATAACCACCAATGGAATCTTTATCATTGAAGTAGTTTGGGCATATCGAACAGACGAAGAAAGAATCTCTAGGAGTGTATGTAAGGAGAATGTTTGGAAGACTAAGACAGACTTGAAATAGCTGGATGATGCATCTTGTAAAGGAATAGAAATAGTTTTAAACAGTTGAAAAATCGTTAACCCCAGATAATGATAAAAGGAGAGCTCTTTGAAAACATGTATTCGTGACTGTTGAAAGAAATGGGCAAGCAAGTTAGATAAAATTATTTCTGCTAGCAGATAATTCTAAGGGTTTAAGGTTATTGAATTTTATTTATTTTTCCTGGCTAATGAAGATGAAAGCTGATAATATTAAATTAGTGAAAGGACAATCACGAACACACGGAGGCATGACACAACATGAGCCTCACAGAGAATTATACTGGGTGAGAATCCAGATGACAAACTCTCGTTAGATTGCAAAATGCACTCCAAGTTGCAACGTCCTCCTGTTGGTCACCAGTCGTCAGAAAGTTAGTCCGCTACTCCTTTAGTCGGGAACATGAGCATCTTTGCAAATCATCAGGGCTTGCTGGGTAGAAAAGAAAACACAACATGGTTTTCAAAGTAAACTGCAGTTTTATAATCACTAATATTTCATAATCACTTACAAATAAAGTACTAGAACATTCAATACTAATGTTAGGCAATTCACTCACACATCGCGAAAGTCTAATTATGTAATTAATTGCTTGCTTTCAACTTATCGGCAAGAAGAAAACTCGAAAACCGAAAACTATTCTTGAATTTACCCCGTTTCCAAGTTCGTATTGATTCCTCACCTTCACCTGTTTTCCAATTCAGTCTGTCGTCAGGTGAAAAACATTCAGGTGGGTTGACTTCCTCTGCTGAGATGAGAAAATGACGTCAACACGAACAGATTATGACGTATTTCTAAACATATACACAAGTTCCAACCACAACTGTATCAATCTAACTATAGTTGTCTGTGACAGCTTGCACATTATTTGAAGTAACAAACATTTTAAAAATCTTAACTTCTTACAAATATAAAACCTTAATCGCTCAGGTTCGTTACAAGGTGTACTACGAGGAGACCAGCCCTTACTCCTCTATTGAATTTGACCAAACTCGGATGACACGTTAGCCATTCTATATCGAGCTATATTGCTCTGTGGCATTCCACATTAAGTGGCCGACTACTGAAATTCACGGGTTCAAATCCTGACGTAGGCATAGGCGTTCTTTGTCAATATCCCTTCATCAATTCCCTTGTGTGATCACACGCACACATCGTCGCGATTAGCCAAATGTTGCAGAAAGCCGACGATATATAACATATATACCTGTATAGTGCCATAAAACGTTTTTCAAAAGTCTGCCTAGAGAATACTTTCTAGGAGTAATGACCTAAATTCACAAATTTCAATAAAACTTTTAATACATGATGCCCGTTAAGGAGCGTAGTTGGACTAAAATTGCAAACATCGTAACTCCGATAGCTGCCATAATTTTGAAGGTTTAGCTGAAATTCGTACCTTCTAGATACCAGAAGTTATTTGTCTCCTTTCGTATATTTTTTGGAATCGGTTAACGAAATTCAAGATGACGGTCAAAATTCCATTTTTTTAAAAAATCTTGAGAGAGCTTCAAATTCGGCTCATATTTGTCTAGACTATATTAAGAAACTAATGTCTGGGAAACTTTGGAGTATAATTTTTAAAATAGAATTATTTCAATAGAGTTTGTAGTTTAGGCGAGGTGTAAGATCGAAACTGCAGCAAATGTAGACGTTTTACATGAAATCCATGCAACTTGATACGTCAAGAAACTGGTCCGGTATTGAAGTTGCGCTAAATTGACCACAGTATTTAGATGATGGAGGAAGGTTCCTTGGAAATGGTTTAAAGATACTTTTAATATTTCGGGAATAGAAGTATGTGCGAGAGATTTAGAGGAAAAAAAAATCTCCCCAAAGACGTATATACAGCCATGGCTTATGGATTGGACAGCTAATTAGAAAACAATTATTAAACATTTTGTTGGCAATTACTATGCACAAAAGCAATGTAATGATGATTTTGAAATTCTTGAAACATACGGAGCGATTTCGTGTTCGCAGAGTTCTGTAAAAGCTTGGCCTTGTCGGCAGGTGTCAGTTTAAAAATATCATTGCCGCCGGACTGGGATGGAAAGGTCGTAATCCCGGCTTTAAACACCACGCTTAGGTGGGCATGCTTGCAGCAATGGAAGGGTGGGAATTGGAGCTTTAGTGCGTATTGTGGCTGGATTTCGGTCCGAAATGAGTGGTCCATATTAATTTTCCACACACATTGATTTTTTTGCATTGTTTTCCAACACCGTGCTTGTCGTATTCGTTTCCATGTGAGTGCGAGCAAGATGAAAATCGAGTAATACGTGTGAAATAAATCAGACTATACCTAGGTATTTGGAAAACTTTAAAGTGGACCTGGCTATATCGATCAACGAATGCCCTTTTATCACATACTAGCTGCTTGTCCGGGTATTTATTTATCCCAATCTTCTATTAGACAGGAAAATAATGAAATCTAACTATAGATTAATTTAACTTGGAGTTGAACGGCATTGGGAGTGTCACTATTTATATTAGCGACCCCGAAAACTATGAATTCCACACGAATATCGGTTGTTTTCGATTATTTTTACATGTCACCTCCTTCCAACACCCATCCTAGGGTTACCATGGGTGTCTTACTACCACAGTATTTCTTTTCAGATTGTAAGTCATATGTGTACAGCCAACGGCAAATTAAATAGGAGAAAAAATGTTTTCCCAACGGAAAATAAGTTGGCAATGCTGAGAACACCGAGGCATTCTTGATAAGACGCTTGAGGAGCGTCGAGCAAACTTTCTATTTCTCGCCATGTGATATCCTAGCTAAAGCACAATTCCAATATCGAAAGTCATGCTACACGTGGATTGGCAATTTTCGGGAGTATGCTGTCTGTCTGCACAGTTCTCCCCAAATGCCTGTTTGAAGATGAATCTTCTGCTCTCATTTAGTTCAGACATTCTAGTCATATTTCAATTATGTTTTTGTTCTTATTTTGCTTCGCTTTTACGTCACTTTATAATCGATCACAACTAATATGAAGATTGATGATAATCAGATTAAATTGATGAAGGGACACTTCATATAGATATTGCCAGACCAGAGCTCGAACCCGGAGCCTAAAGCGGATAGGTTGGGGAAGACCGTCCATAACTCCCGGCTCCGAACTGTCTTAAAATACTTGTAATTGCTCAGGAGTATTTTTGATCTGTTCATGCCTAATACCTGCTTTCGGACACTTAATTTATAAGTGACATTAATCCACACTTCGTTCGGTGGGGACAAGCCACGTATTGTTTGAGAGGAGGGACACATCTCGTTCATATACCAGATACAATCATGGCCTATACTTGAATTGATTTATTGAATTGATTTATTTTACATCGCTTCTTGTGCCACTTTTGGCTAATTTGCAAAGATGAGGATGAGTGATGATATGATGAAATTGATGAATGGACACTCACAAACATCCATGCCCAGGCCAGGATTCGAACCCGGAACCACTGCCGTCGTAGCGAAATGTGCTAACCACTCTGCCACGGTGGCCGGCACCTATACTTGAAATGTGACGTGCTAAATACTACTTTGTGAGATCATTTGGACATGGCAATTTTGATATAGAAGTTGTATTTTCTCTACTTAGATTCATTATGTCCAAATTGTATCCTAATAGATAATCTCGCAACAACGCAAAATGTTTTAATTGTCTCGAATTCACAATGACTGGACCTACATTTTTATATGCAAATCTGGGTGACGAAAATGTGTCTCAACACGAAATGAAAATTCAATTTTCATTCAATACACTAAAAATGCTGACCAAAGCAGACTTCATTATATATTATTAATAACACTACACATGTAATCATCTAACAGGATTTTCTTCGGAATAGGATTCACAAGGCTTAATAGGATTATCATTCACTACAAGGCAATAGCTTTGAGGAGTTAGTATTCTCCATAAGAGAAGTGAAGCAGGTAAAACAAAATACATATGTAAGGATGAGGTGTGTAAGTGTTAGTTTCTATGTGAAAATTGACTGAGTGGTAGAACTAGACGCTTTTACGTCAGGGGTTCCAGGTTCGAATACCGGCCTGGACATTGTTGTTATTTTCGAATGTTCTATTTATCATATGTTCACTTATCCTCATCGTCGCGATTGCCCAAAAGAGGAAGAAAAGCGACGCTAAATAACAAAAATAAAAATATATGTGAAAATTAAAAGGTGAATTAAGAGCTGATAGATAAAATATATTCATGAGCGATGTTCGATAGAAGTTCTGTTAAAATGTCAAACCTGTAGGAAACATATAGCAAAGTTGTGTGAAGGATTCACGATAAGCTTCTATCACATTTAATCTAAGCTCACACAAAAATAGCGACTGGGCGAGCCAGAGCAATGCAAAGCAAAGAAAGCACTTAATCATTGAGAGAAATAATGAATTTCATGGCTGCAAATTTCTGCAAATGTCAGAATTTGAACTCTAAAATAATAATTCTTATGTGACGAATAGTATCATGTTGTAGGTCAGTGGGGATTTAAGATGCTTTGTTGCTGTTCGAAATCATTTTCGTTGTTATTACAATAAGTTCTTAATTAGTTTGGGTTTTTGTTTCAAGTCCATTTTATGCACAGATAGGGTAATCGGAACTGGGCCTACAGTTTAAAGTGGGATCCAAACCTTTATGTGTCTCCACCGGGTAAGGAACCCAGGACCCCTTGATTGCAAGGCTTGACGTTATCACTACGTCATCGTGAAGGCCCTTCGTAATATGTTACATCTGCATGGATTAATAAAAATTCATTTTAAACATATTTCGGACACTAAATAAAGTTTATTATCACCACAGACTAGAAATAAAAATTTTGCGAAAGTACGAGGAATACCTATCGCTCTTCTCTTGTTACTATTTATTGGAAAATAAGAATTATTTAATTTCACTCTCACGGTCTATCTTTGCTATTGACTGACGAAACAACAATGCTTCAAACTCCGAATCCTACACCGAAGGTTATATTTTTGTTATTTCATCAGTCTCCGTTATTTGCGTTGATAAAGATTAAAGCTGTGATAGGTGGGGGTGGGATGAGGACCAGGTTCTAAACCCAGCTATTCGACTTTGAAACGCGTTATGCTAACAATTTGCTACCGGGTTGGCTTTTTCGTGTATGTCAGTTCATCAAATCACTCTATTCGTTAATCAAATCCCAGAGGTGGCAAGGCAACGTAAAATAACGAAAAGAGAAAATAATAACTTATACACTTATCATTACCCAGCAAATCCACACACAAACCTCTTTTGGCATTTGTTTTGCGGAATGGTCTTGGGGATTAAAGATCGTCCATTTCCTGGTTCCGCTCGAGACAATTCAGGTGCCTTATCAAAGCTGCCCTGAAGCACACAGGGTTTCTAACCCACTTCGCCGTGAGGTCTACTATTACCTTTGCCGTTGTTTGTGCCAAGCTTGGTTGAAATTGCTTCAGGATAGCAATTTCGCACCATCTTCTGGGTAGACAACCAACTTCGCCGTGCTGTGTAGCAGGAAGCATAACTTGCAGGATATGACACGAAAATGTCTTGCAACAAAATGCTATTTTATGTCCCCTTTTCACGCTCACCCCTAGGGGTGCCACAGTATTGCAAGTCATACGTGTACAGAGTTTGGTTGAAATTGCTCCAGGCGTTCGAGAGTTATGCCGAAACAAACACACACACATATATACACACATACATCCATTTCAATATATATAGAAGATTAACAGATTTTGTGGATATTGTCTGTTTAATTTTCAGGGCAAGAGAGTAGAGGAAGAACTATTGTAGACGTGACGTGATATAATGTGTAAGGAAGGACAATAACAGACGGGAAGAAGAGACCTCCCTGATAACGTAGTATCTTACTATTCGATTCCAGGGTGGAGGGACAATGGTTAACCACAATTTACTGCCCCTTCCATCTAAAACTACCCCTACCATATTAGACCCATGAGGAAATAACATTAGAAAAAGTCATGTAAATTTGAGATACTCATGTGGACAAGTCTTAGTACTGAATTAACCCAGGTAACTTTAAATGGCAAAGTTTGAGGAATAATTAACGTTTTAGACTGATATTAGTATTTCCGTAGCATCTCTGGCACCTTGGGATAGAAAATAAACAAGCGAGCCGCTGACCTCATCTCTACCCTGAACTCTTTTGCTCTCTTCTTACGCTGTTGATAGGCTCGCTAGCTAAACTCGCGCAGCCAGATAGCGATGTTACGAAAACAATTGGACTATTCCGCTGTATTTCTTCTAATTATACCAGCACCATCGCATATTCTGGATTCAACTTCCCGCCAGAAAAATTACAGAAACGTGATTTCTAATTAAATTTGAAGATGCAGTGTGAAGGAATTTATGCAGAAACACATTTATCGATGTAGACGCTCAGCTTCAATACAAGTTCATCTTTTTCAGTCGGATAATTACATTATAGAATAAACTGTACCTAGACGCATCCATCAAGGTGAGTCTAATAACCAGAATGATTATTATTATGCTCGCTCCAATTCCAATCACGAATCATTGAATTGAATTGATTTAGTGTACTTTTCTGCCACTTTTGTATAATCGCGAAGATGGAGATGAATGAGATGAAATAGACGAATGAACAAACACACAAGAACAACAAAAGCAGAAGCAACGCACACAACTCAAGCCCCGCAGATGATAATAATGGGTGTGGGTTCAGGCGTCAGAGCCTCGCTATAGTTTCCAAGATTCAGTCCAGGGTACACGTGGAAGTAAGGTCACCGTTTACACCCCTTTTCTAGAATCGGTATGACATTGAAGGTAAGGTGGAACGCATTGCCTTTGTGTAAGAAGAAACATTACATTAAAATTAAAGAGCAGAAAGAGATTCTTCCAACTTATTTTACAGTTTGGGAACTTCGGATCTGTTTAGCTCACTTTACATACATTTTAGGCACGTGTTCCTCGCGTAACAGTATATTCCAGCCCATTGCATTTTAATCTTCTTATAATTCAAATTTCCCCTTGCATGAGGATGCACGCTTATCCATCCCAAGATGTTGGGGGAAAAAGTGAGTTTTTTTTGTTTCCAGCATATGAATGGGCTGGAAGAAAAGAAAAACCGGACCCTCTTCTCCCCTCCCTTCCTAAAAGAAGAAGAAGATAACGGAGCAAGACGAGAAACGTGGAGTCGCCAGAGTGTGTTGGAAGTTAGCAGAAACTTGAGCCATCCTTTGGTTGTCGTGTTTCTGTTTTCAGATCGGCTTTCTCGGGCGAGGCGGGCAGGAAGCCAATATCCCCCTCCCCTCCAACCCCCTCAGCTGAATTTCGCGGGGAAAGGAGAAAGAGGGAACAGGAAAAAAAGGAAATTACAAAAAACGAGGAAAGAAACTTTTCCGGTAGCATTTCAAAACTTTCACTTCCTACTCGCTACGAACTTCGTTTCTGTGTTATATTTTCTTGCAGCGACGAAGCGGGCAGGAAAAAGGTAGGGAAGGATAACGCGCTAAAGAACTAGAAATGGAAAAAAATATCAAAACGCGTGGCGTTCAGCTTTCCATTTTTCTGTTATCCAGGAAAAAATGCCTAATGATAGAATATGAGGCACAATGCACTTCATTGAGACTTCAGGATGTGCATAATTATTTGTGTGTTTGTTTATTTATTTCGCTTAATTTTCCGTGAAGTGGTTAGAACAACGCGTTTCAAAGCCAGGTGTCCCACTTTCGAATCCCGGCTTGGATGTTCTTTGCGAGTGTTACTTCATCAATTTCATCATATAACACTCATCCTCATCGTCGCGATTAGCCAAGAGTTGTAGAAAAGCCATGCTAAATAACAAAAATAAAGAAAAATTAAAAATCTCCTTATTTGCCATGGCGAAGTTAAGGCTGTAGGAGCCTTATATACAAATTAACCATGGTTACATCTAAGTTTTTCTCTTCATTCAAATAAGCATTACACACAAAAAAATATTGACATGAAATTTCCACAGAAGATAGTACAAAGTAATTTCATAAATGAGAAAAGAATATTAAACTCAAAAATTCTGTACTAGAAAAAAGACATACGCACAAACACGCGCGCGCGGGCATGTCTCATTGAAATGAAATATTCGGCTAATATTGCAGTTTAGATTGTCATGACAAATAGCTGACAGATTTCACTGTCCTTTTCTGCAGTTGTTATGTATATTACATTTAAATTGATGTGTTACTGTTTGATAGGAATTATCACACCACTTGACTTTTAAAAAAGACCTTGAGAACGCCATCTGGATTCTGAAGGACAGTTTGTTCAGCAGCCAGGTGGGCAGTGGGCATCGTGTAAAAATTTTGTAACTTGACCAACTTGTAGACGGATTGTTTCTGTTTTATATTTACTGATTGAGTATTTATTTGCCGATAATTGTGAAGTTTCGTTTCCGTGACTTCAGTTTGTGTTGGCTGGCGTTCGTTTCTACAACCCTGCTCATATCGCTTGAAGTTCGTCCTTACAAGTACCTGTGGTCCTTAAAAGGACCGAAGGGAACCAGTGAATTGGAGTCTTATTGTTACACCATCCGTGCATCGTTATTCAATGCTTCTTATTTTAAGATTGGAATGTGTTCCCCTGCTGCTCTAGAATATTTCAACTTCTTGGGCGGTATTTTCTTCCAAAGGTTGAACCTTCAGGCCCTCCTGAATCTGTTGGTTGTTTGTGTATCGGTTCTTCCCCTCAATTATTCCCACTGCCTTATTTTCGAGGACTTGTAGTTTATGCAGGCTGGATTTGGTCACGTTGTGTCATGCTGGGATAGCATAGCGTAATGATAGCCGTACCATGGTATTGTAGATACTGATGTGCGTCTCCAATGATAGCCCTAACTTTCTGAAGATGGATTCCAGTCTTCCTAACCTCTTATGGCTTTTACGTTGTCCATCATCGACATTTCTAAAGATAAAGTAACATAGTTTCATTGTTATTCAACTATCATTTCTGCTTTTTGCATTGGACAACAAGATGTGGCTATTTCCCATATGTCAGTGTAAGTTTGATGTTTAAATGAATTCGTAATTATTAAAATGAATCGTAATAATGACTGCCTTTTAACATAATGACGACTGATGATATCTCTGAGCGACAACACAAAATTTCCGAAGAAGGTATTTTTCACGCAAGATCCATCTATGAACAAAGATATGAGTCTTTTACATCATGAACTAATAGAGGCTCTAGACAACAATGTAAGAGAAATATACATTTCTAAATTATGTAAGATCACTTTATGTATATACAAATTAATTCACGGCTCCTAAATTACTGTTGCGATTGCTGTAATTGGAACTTTCTCCGTTATGTTTTGACTCTTCAATACCAACCTAAAGAGATAAATACCCGTCTATCAGACTGCGTAACATAAAGAGACAGTATAGCTTCCCCGGTGGCGTGATGGTAATGTCGCCTTGTAAACAAGGGGCCCCGGACTCGATACCCGATAAAGCCACGCCGCACAGTGGTTCGGATCCCACTTTAAACTGTAAGTCCAGTCCCGATTAACCTATACGTGCATAAATTGGACTTAGAAGAACAGTTCAGTTCAATAAAGAAGCAGTAGTGAGAACGATGGGGTTCGTGAAGCACCACGTCTGGCATTGAATGCGCTTTGCATGTGAACTGATGAAAAATGAGGCTGAAGCGAAGGGAAGCATATCAACTGAGGGACGAAATTGAGAAGAAAAGACAATTTTCCAGCAGCGGGGCTAGCCATATGACATTGCTTCATGATAACGCGAGGCCACACACGGTAAAAGCAACTATGGAGACTTTCTGTTCATCGGGTTGGGAATTTTCGCCTCATCCTTCTTATTCCCCTGGTCTGGCTCCTTCAGATACCACATTTTCCGTTCCCTGCAGCACCATTTCAGAAAACTTCAAGAAGTGGAAAATATCATTGTTGAGTTTATAGACGCTAAACCGCCGTCATTATATCGCCAGCGGATTCGGAGAAAGGGTGGTAAAATAAATTTAACTTAATTCCTCGCTTTGGGGACGGCATAACTTTATGGATAAAGAAAAAATACCGCTAATATATTCAAGCTGCACAACAACACTGGACGCTACATATTAATGATCTTAAGGTTGATGAAAACCTAAATACTATGTGCCGTGTACACAAGGAAAAAAAATCTTATAGCTTCCTATTCTTGAGACCTGTAGGATAGTTGAAAGACAAGAATATGTTGAGTGCGGACCTTGCAGAATCAAAAGAAATGAGCGAACTTTCCTGCTCACAAATTGTATTTTCTGCTACTCATAGTGTAGTCAAAATAGGAAAAATAAAGGAACTAATTCATAACAAGCTGAAATTTGGTGTAGTGTCTTTATAGCATTGATAACAGCATACAAAAATTCCCTGGCGATTACCTTTACCCTAAGTCCATCATATTGGAAAATGGCGGACAATGAAAGTTTTCACGAAATAAGGGAACCATAATTCATAACAAGCTGAAATTTGGTATATAACATCCTAGTAACTTTAGTAACAACATACCAAAAGTCCACGGCGATTACTCTTACGCTAAGTCCGCCATATTGGAAAATGGCTTACAATGAAAGTTTTCACGAAATAAGGGAACTATCTATCATGTCATGCATTCAAGTTGCTATAAAATTCGTTAATTGTATAATGTAAATGTATACAAATTATTGGCTTTTTCCTGTTATTTTGAGTTGTATGCGAAACATTTCCACGCGCCAGTGTAATTTACAGAACAAACGGATGATTGAAAAACATGCAAAGAAGAGTGAAGAATACCTAGAAATAGGGAGTATCCCCGTTCTAGAGTTCTGTATAAACAGCGTGAATGGTAGATTTTCAATTAACCGGAATCAGCATGTTTGTAACTCAGTTACCTCTATTTACTGTATCGCCACGATATCTGTGCCCAAGGAAAATATACGAAACAAATGGTTCCAGGTGATTTAAACATACGACAATGGCACCACTGCTTCTAGGCCAGAAGTACAGTCAATGAATTTTTTTTAATACTGTGTACTTTATACATCGCAATTGTGATTAACTTATTTTAACTTTTTGAATTAATTAGAAACGTTTTCACAATTTACTAGTAATAATTGAGGCCTAATTCGTCCAAGTAATATAAACTTCTTGGAAAGCAATCAAGTAACTGGACATAACTGGAAAATTCATGTAGATCGTTTATGCAAGAGACTAGCCATACATTACCAATTAGGAACTCTAAAATAGTTTCAATACGGTATGAATGCTAAAAATATATTTTTCAAACTTCGAAAGCATTTTGAGATATGTTATCCAATTTTGGGGAAACTCGCCCCAATCACAGAGGATTTTTAAAATACAAAAAACAGCATTACGTATTTTGACAAATATATACAAAACGGATAAATGAAATATTTTTTTAAAAAAACGCATATTATACATGCTTCAAACACTTACTTTTACACACGAAACGAAATCGCACTATCCAAAAAAACATACACTCACAATTACAATACCTGACAAACAGAATACTTTCATATTCCTAAAGTTCGCTAACCGCATACCAAAAGGACCATTTTACACAGGCATCCAGTTATACAATACGTTACCAAATAGTTACAAAAATTTAGAGAGAAACACGGTCTTTAAAAGTAAAAGATAGTAAAAGTCAAGTGTCTCCCACGCCATGAATGCGTATAGGGGATGTGGAAAGAGTAAGGTGAAAACATTGCCATTGGTATATACTCTGTCCCGATTATCTCTTAAGCAAGCCCGCGCATAGCGGTAGAGAAGGGGGGAAATCCCATTCCCCCTCACGTGTTCATTGGTGGATCCGACTCGCGCCACTACTTGCGCAGAGATATGTTTTCGTTAGATTGCTCAAGAGATAGCCAGAACAGAGTATACATTATGTTCAGTTGAAGAATTTCAGGAATTAAATAATTTTGTAAAATAAATTTGATTGTATACATTATATAATAATGTGAAAAAGATAATAATAAATAAATATATGAAGAATGATAATACATAAAGAATAATTATAGACTTAGCTAATAAAAAAGGACAATAACATAAACACAAAGTAAGTTAATACTAAAGGTGACATTATTTTATGAACCTTATAAGTGAGGCTAATGGGCAAATACGGCGCATTTACCAACAGTGATCCCTAGAACAGAGCCCATACAATAATAACTCGTCCACCGAAACAAAATTCTCTGATGACGTCACTGCTAATGGGATGATATTGTAACTTGAACATTTCACAACAGGCGTGCTGGTCTCAAAATTTCTTTTGTACGCCTATTCTAGCGCTCCCCAAACTAAGCCCAAGACTTTCTTTGAAGTATCCAGCATTTAGTTTCGTTTCCTGAAAATGTGCTGTTGTACCCTCGAGAAGAACCCGAATCCGTAACCCCACAGGGATTAGGAATCCACCCTCCTCCGAAAGCTAACAGGGTATCTGCCAGAGGGTGTAACAAAGAGTTGGGGCTGAGAGTCGATAAATTGCGCTTCGCCTTGATTGTAGTAGATCTGGCATGCGGATCGCATCGCATCGCATCGCCCGCGGCAGTGACCTTGTCACTGTTTCTCCGGAACTGAAGAAAGAAGTAGGTAATTACGACAAAGTTTCCAGGAAACCTAAGAAAACGTAAAATCTGACCTGAATACTTGATTCTTCTAGATCTGATGCTGCAACGTACCTTTTTTGCACCGCCTCTCTATATTCCGGTTGCCTTTGTGGCGACCTTAGAGGCAAGTGCGCATGCGCTATCTGGATGAGTCCAGTGGCAAGTGAGGGATAAGGACCGCGTGTGGAACGCATGCGGGAACCAGGTTCTGTGAATATTGTCTGCTGGTGAAACAACGCAGAAGTGTTACTCATAGCAACGTCACTGACAAAATGTGTCAAGAAGAGAGTTAGGAGTTGTAAAAGCAATACAAACACAACAAAGCGATCGATAATAAAGACACTAAGCGAACGCATACACACGGAGCGATCTGAAGCCTACAACGTGTAGACTGGTCCACTCGATCTAATCTCGTCTTCCGCGGTCGGACAGTAATTCCAGTATACTCTGTCCCAGCTAACTCTGGAGCAGGCGAACGAAAACAAGTCTCTGCGCAACCAGTGACACGAGACGGCTCCACCAATGAACACGTGAGACTGACATAATTGCGTTGAAATGGGGGGGGGGGGGAGCGACTGTAGTTACCAGCCTTCCCAGCAGCGTGTACTGCTTCGCTCTGGAAACTCGATTTCCCTCGCTTCACTGCCGCTATGCGCTGCCTTGCTCCACAGTTAGCTGGAACAGGGTATAGTTACGATTATTACGAATTAATGTTTATTCCATCTGGGGATAATAACATTCGAAATGAAAAAGAAATTAACTCTCTGGCATTCCTAAATGATGTGAAGAGTAGATGAACAATGAATTCTCGTTTCCATTACCTTTGACACGCATCACATTTTCAACATATCTTCTTACTCCCAAAAGTCCATGTGACCTCCAAAATTCGAATCAGGACCCGTTAGTCTTGTATTATTTTTCAATTTAATCTTCATAAAATGTTAATTTGGTTGTCATAAATGTCAAGCATTAAAGTTAAAAGTACATATAAACCCCAAACACTAAAACACATCAAAATTTACAATGTCAATGTTAATTTATTTACACAACATTTGCCCAAAAACTGGATAAATTAAGATTACAATAGGTGTCAATTTACCCATTCCCAATGCTTTTTCAATACATTGTGTGTTCTATTCATCGGAATGCAGTTTCCTGTGTTCGTGTGTGTGTGTGTGTGTGTGTGTACATTTCCACATATATTGATTGTTGACACTTGAACGGACAGAACTGAACACTTAATGTAATTAATATCATTTGGTGATTAACACTTTCCTCATTTCTGTAGTGCTTTGTGTGCTATGCGTATGACAAGCCAAGCGATTTGATGTAATCTTATCTGCATAATTGCTAGGATTTCGTAAGATTTTCATTCTAAGTAATATTAGCTTCCTAGCTGTAATATTTCACGAGTTATCTGTAGTAATCGTGCAAGATAAAAGTATAATAAGGTAACTACTGTAAGCTCTAGTAGCCACCCAGCTAAAAACAAGCGGTGGCTAGTTTTACGTGGTATTAGGCGTAACTCTATTATCTTCCCGGCATTAAGTCAATTGTCGATACTCACATCGTCTACTTTTGTAGTGGAAGGCAATAAAGTTATGCCTCTTACCCTATAAGTAGTCTTCGATTCAAGATTTTTCTTTCACGCCTAAAAGTAACCATGTATTTCTAAATGTCTTTCTTTGCAGGTATCCTGGGTTCGACATAGGGATATTCATCTACTGACAGTCGGCCTCTACACATATACAAGCGATCAGCGTTTTGCTTCCATACATTATCCCCACACTGAGGACTGGATACTGCAAATACGGTATCCACAGAAAAGAGACTCTGGGGTGTACGAATGCCAAGTGAGTACCACCCCACCGGTTGGGCATTCGCTCTACTTGTCAGTCGTAGGTAAGTGTACTATTTTATCTCTTTCTCTTGGACCTAGAAGTAGATTATAGATAGGTGATGTGAGAATCTTGTGGTTTCCTGAATCACACACATAAAAATATTATTTTGATTGGATGTTTCATGGGCGGTATATATGTAATAGTAGGTAACTTTTCCATTGTTATGGCCACTGGACAAGTATTGTGAGATTTCAGGATGAAAATTACTAGGGAACATATTTATATGTACTAAAAAGTGCCAGATTTGTAAATATATATTTAGTTATTTTAATCAAAATGTGGAATTGAATATGGACTTACTATTCTGAAAAATTGCTCACCAATGTAAATAATATGCTTTAGGCATGCGGGACATTAATTTCAATGCAAACTACAAAATCTATTGTTTTCGTACCACGACAATTGGTTACCAAATTGTCTTTTCAATGCTGAAACGTGAAATTGACACCTGTTGTAATCTTAATTTATCCTCTTGCCCTCAAAGACAGGTTTGTGTTGACTAAAACTGCCTTCAATGGAGTATATTTAAAATAATGAATGAATTTCACCGCGATAGCTTGACCTTGTATTCCCTATTGTTTACAGGAATGATAGAATAACAAATGCATTGTCTATTGTCAAGATTTAAAATAAACGGAGAGAACAAATGGAACTGATTACATGCAGATTAACGGAAAACCTGTGGTATTTAATACAAGAAGGGAAAATTTAGTAGAAGCATGAATATTAAATATTTGTCGGAAAATGTTTGAAATATGGAAATTATATGTTTTAAAAAACTACAGGAATAAGCTATGTGCTAAGAGATATGTAAAAGTGTGGGAAGCAAAAGAACATTGATTTGAGCTTATATTACCATGATCCTCAGAGATAATACAAAATAACATTGAATTTAGCATCATATGTTACATACATCCCTAGAAATTACCAACGAGGATAGATATACTACAGCGTCAGTAGAATTCCCTACATTAGAAACACGGATGTGCAGTTAACTTCAGGAATGGTTACCACTACCAGATAAAGCCATTCTATATTTTTTGATGGTTCACAAACTAATACACACATAAAGATAAAATTCTTAGATTGAGATGGTACTCACAAATTTGACAGTAACAATTGGCATTAAAGTGGCTTATTCCTAAGAAATAGTATATACTTATCCTCATTGGATATTCGTTAAGCTGAGGAAACTGGGGTCATGACAATGTTCCGATTATTAATGAACTACGTAAGTACAAGGGATAGTCAAATTAAACCCTTAATTTGTCTTCGTTTTTATGTAGTAGATTTCTGCATGTAGAGTTTCAGAAGTTCGATGTATTTTAATACATATTCATTGCTGATCGACATATATTTTCTTCAAGTCTTTGGTTAGTGCCTGTATATCTCAGGAAGAAGAATCTTTGGGATGCACGCGCAGTCACTTGTCATGTCACTCATTGGGAAGGTGTTTTCACCCATCATTCTGCGAACTCAAGCAACTCGCACCTTCCGTAAACTTCCTGGCGTGGTAATCATGCATACAGATATTGAATTTTAATTTGCCGGAGAATTTCTACAAGTTTGAGGCTTCCAAAGGGCAAAAAACCACTGCTCTTCACTGGTGCAAGTGTGTGAAGGAGGCGCCATCTTTAAAAACGACGAAAATGGTGTTGTGAAGCTCAGTGTTGCTCCCTTGAGGTCGTTTTGTATATAACGGTTGATACCTGATGTAAATTTGACCTGTCTTTTGAGGTTTCATTTGACTCACACTCGTAGTACTAAGCTCGGCTTCCCTTGTGCAATTGTGATTATTTAAATTCGCACACATAACTTTGGGAACATTATTCGAACTGGAGTGACCCGTATCGTGGGGGTTAAGTGACACACTGTTGAAATCCTGGGCTCCCAAAGGCCGTGATCTCTCTTTGATGGCGTTCCGTCTGATTCGGTGCAGGTTTCGACTCAATCGAACATAACGCTGGGTATTCCGCGTATTGTCCACGCCTACACGATTATTCCGGTACATCAAATGTACATTTGTGTTTCCAGAGAACCCCGTCGGCTATCTTTTCCCCTCCCGGAAATGCAATATTGCTTTGGAGTGTCTCCACCTCGCGGTGGGAGAGTCTGCCCCTGTGATTTTGCGAGCCGGACAAATAAACGTGGCGACAGACAAAACACTGCCCTAGGAGGCGTTTCTGGAATCCGCTGTTGTGTTTAACAAAGCGAGTTGTTGTTCCCGTGCGCACCTGGGCAACCGCTTTTGCCACGCTTCGGATGATGGTGTTTGCAGCTGGCTTGTTCCTGCTGGCCGAAAGAGTGGCTTCTGTGCATTATCGAGGGATCGGAATTCCTCCTCTAGCTCTTGCATTGAGAGGATGTCCAACAGCCATCGAATTCTGCCGAAGTTCCTGAATTGGTGTGAGGATTTTAGGAATTGTATCAATTTGATTTGATTCTTGTTACTTCGCAACGATGAAACTTGTGAAGGGATGAATGCCCATGCCCAGGCCGGGATTCGAACCCGAGATTCCAAGCGTTGTAGCGAGCTGTGCTAACCACTCCGCTGCGAAGGTTGATAGATCTCCGTGGTATTGTCCATGGAGGCACATTGCACAGTGGTTCGGATCCCACTTTAAACTGGAGGTCCAGTCCCGATTAACCAATCTGCATGAAATGGACTTCAAGCAACAATTCAATTATTTTTTTCTCGGTTTGTAAATGTCTGTCTCGTTTTCTTCTCGAGTCATTAAGACAAAAATATTTTCTCAATGAGGTGTGTGTGTGTGTGCCTGAAAGCTCGTTTCGCCGCTACGAGCCCTCGGAAACGGACAAAATATTATCCTGAATGCATATGCAACCGCGTAGCTCAGAATTTTAGTTGCCACTAACGGTTGACTTCTAGATTACCTTAAAAACATATATGACTTACCATAAATTATCAGGCAGATATCCGCTTGGTATATCTGAAGAAGTGGCATATTAAATTCTCAAACAAGACGGATGATGTTGGGAAAAAACCTATTTCGTGTTCTCGTTAAACCAATTTCTTCTTCAAATTCTCCAAGTTTCACTTACAATATTATTATTGATATAAATCCAATGGCAACACTTACGGGTGCCCACCTGCATGACGGAATGGTCAACTTGATGTGCTACTAAGCCAGAGGTACTAGTTCAATTCCTGGATAGACCATGAATGTATCATTGTTTTTGTCGAACCTCTGTACGTTATACGTGATTTCTGGGGAATCCCAAAGGGACGTAGAAACTCTACAAAAGGACACACCTTTTCAGTACTTTCAGAGTTCTACACAGGGGGTCATTTTATGTGCGGTTCACGACGTATTCTGGTCATCAACTTTTACATCAAAATACATACAATGGAGAGTCAAATTAGAACCTGGTTCAAATCCTGGCCCGGGCATGGATGTTTCTGAGTGTCCATTCATCAATTTCATCACATCATCACTATCTTCGCAAATTAGCCAAACGTGACACAAAAGGCGAAGTAAAATAAATCAAATCAATCAAATAAGAACTTCAGTTTGGTTTTTCTTCTAGTATATTTCTGCATGTAGCGTTGCACAAGTTTGCTGCATTTTAGCATAGACTCATCGCTAATCTACATAAGTTGTCAGGTCTGAAATAGTGCCCGTACGCCTCTTTGCGATGCACCTGCAGGCTTTTATGAGCCACTGCAAAGGTCTTTCTACTCACCTACCTGCGAACTAAGGCCATTGTCCAACTTTCTCCTCCATTCGTAAACTTGCTGGTGTGGAAAGCATGCAGAGAGATACTGAAGGTTCATTTGCCGGAGATTTTCAGTAAGGTTTAGGTTCTTCCAGAAAACAATAAACCACAACTCTTCACTTGGTCAGTGTGTGGAGGCAGCACCATCTTTGAAAGGACAAAAATGGCGTTTTGAAGTTCACTTTATCAGTATTTCAGCCTCGAGGTCTTGTAAAAAACAGTTGATATGTCACATAAATTTAAGCTGTACATAGTCTGCCCTATAATTTTGGTGGGCTTTTAAAGTTTTCATTTGTATCTTCCTCCATCAAAATTTCTCTAATCACTCTTTCGTGTATTTTCACTACAAATGTAATCACAATTAATCGGATGGATTAAGACGACCGCTTGAAGCCATTTTGTTTAAACGTCTATCAGTATTGCACGTACTACAACATAGGAACTGTATTAATACGCTTGTTTGCCTCTGTGTAGCATTTGGTCTCCCCTCTTTGTGAAGAATCCAGGCATCGTACCATTCTTTGCGAAAACTGCTTTTGTCGTCCCCAAACACCAGGGTCCCACCCAGAAGCCGAGGTCAATTGGCCAAAGGGATGAACGAGGCAATCGATGCAGAGATTTCGTCGGAATGGCCCCCTTTTTTTCCGTTTTAAAGGTTTCTCTTGCACCACCATTTTGGCGGGAGAGGGGGTGGGGATATTCGACTCTCTCTCTCTCTCTCTCTGGTCCATTCTCGTTGACCGGAAGTAGACTATTTCCTTTCGATTTGTCCTTCTGTATGTGGTATGTGTAAGTGCAGAAGAACACAAGTAAAAGGAAATTTATGTATTCTTCAGAAACATAGTGGATAGAAAGTTACAAAGAGGAAAAAGCTTTGAGAAATCTTGAAAAAGAGAACAGGAAATACACCTATGTTCGAAAAAAGTGCATAATCTAGGAATTTCACATTCTTAACACTTGTGTTTGTAATGTCTAGCATTACAAATTGTAGACGCCAAGGGTCCCGGATTCGAATCCCGGTCTGGGCACGAGTGTCCCTTCATCAATTTCATCACATGATCACTCATCCTCATCGTCGCGATTAGACAAAAGTTGAAACAAATCGACGCTAAATAACAGAAATCGAATTAAAAATCACAAAAAAGTTTATCTGCATGTATTTGAAACGGTTCATGCAAAGCTGACCAACGTGCGTGCTGAAAATTGGTCCAAGAGTTTCCAATTAACAGTTTTAATAAACGCGACAATTGTGACCTAAATTCCCGCAAATTTGTCTATTTCATACAAAGCTTCCACATTTGTGTACTCTGAAAACTGGCCTACTACAACCCAATTGAACAGTTTCAATTTTTTGATAAACGCGACAATTATGATTTAAATGTTCTCGAACCCTTGCAAAAAATTGCATCCGTTTATAATTTGAAATGGAGAAAACAGACTGAACAAAATTACACCAGATGAAAAGTGATAATTAGTTGAACCTTTGTTGCCCTGATGGCAGCAGCATACAGTTGAAGCATTGACAGGTTTGATTTTCCACGACTAGAACTGATAGGTGGTCGTTCCAAACTCGAATTGTGGCTTTCTGCAGAGACCTCGCGATGCCAGCAGTTCTCCACAACAAATGAGACTCTGGAGTCTGGACTCAGGGTCAGTACAGTGTAATCCTCCGTGGTGCTCTTATTGTGTGTTGTCCTTGTGTGTTCGCGATTGTCCTCTCATCTATTGCGTCTTATCGCAATTCATTCACATCTTTGCCATTGGCCAAAAGTGGCAGAATAGCGAAGTAAAATAAATTAATCAACTTTCAAATGCGGTCTATTAGAACGACACACAATTTTAAGGAAACATCATTGTAAATATATCTTCAGAGTTTTTAGGTGTTGAAGTTATGCCACAAATACCTCGACTCAAGCAACTTTAATATATGCATCACAGACAGAGGCAATGGACATAAAAGCGTCTGTCTGTCAGTGTTACTGAAAAATTAGTGTAGATCGACTTAGAACCAATTGTGCAACCCCACTCGCAACAATGCAAGAAAGATTAACTTATGTGCGCATAGAGGAAAATTTGCCAAAATTGCTAGAAACATGATTTATCTATTGAACAGCTTCGGTGACAAACAGTCAATCACGTGCTCAGTTGAAGGTCGAAACAAAATGTACAAAATACTAAAGAATAAGAATGAGTTCATGATTGGTTCTATCTGTTGCACGAATATAACATATAATTCATTATAAAGATGTAGCACACAATACTTTTCATGTTTTTATACTCCTCATTTTTGTACCAAGAGTATCTCTCACGAATTCTATTCGTAATTTTGATAATACAAGTCTACTTAACGTCATTACATGAGCCATACTACACTATCTAGGTGTATGCTTGTAACATTCAACTTGGAACTGCTTGAAATCAGCATCAAGTGTAATCTTGGGAATTACGCTGTATGTCTGTTACAGTTTTACTGTTATAAACAGCCTTGTATGAAGCACATATCCTTACCCACATGAATCATTCGCTGCAGTCGGCAGCATAAAAGGCTGATAACGAAAACATTAAATGCGGTGACGTGATACATAAAATTATCAACCATGGAAAATTGATAAACTTCACGTGCTTCAGTGAATATCGCATGACGGAATAGAATGACTTTTATGAGATTTTTTATTTACTTTATGTTCTCATATCGATGCACGAACGTACACACGAGTGCGTGTAGACTGGTGTATTTAATTAACAGTTTCGTGTTAATATGGTTATCTGGGAATTGAAAGATAACACAGTTATTAGACGAAAAGGATATTCGGAATTTCTTTCTGGCTTTACTTTCGTGGAGTAGTGTTCGTCAATGCCTTAATTAACAGGTGCCTTGAATTTAGTTCCGAAGTATACACAGGAATTTGTAGATTAACCTTCTGTTCCACGGTCTTTAGAAATTTATTTGCGGGGGATTAGAATTTAGAAAACTCGAATTTCAATTTTATCGACAAAACGTTATATTTACGGCATGAAATGCATTATTACGCTGCTCACATTCACTCACACACATACACATACGCACACAGAGAAAGAAATATGGTAGTCACTACTGTAAAGAACGGAAAGGGAAAGAAAATGTACTTGGAAATGATGCATTCTGGATCTCGCTAACAACACAAGAAAACAAAGTGTTCATGGCAAAGTGTTATAATTGTTTTTAACATGACTGACTACTGTAGCGTTTGAACAGAGTATATTATAGAGAAGATGATAGGTAATGCAGTATTTTACATTTTCAGTACAGACGTGCCTACTCGGAGATTATGGAGCAGATACATCTAAAGAAAAGTACTTTCAATAGGAAGTTAATAATTTCTTTCTATACCCTGTCCCAACTATCTCTGGACCAAGGCCGCGCATGGCGCCAGAGAAGGGGAGGAAATCGAGTGGGCAGAGCGAAGCATAGACGCTGCTCGAGGGCTGGTAACTTCAGTCGCTTTTCCCCACTTCACGCAATACCGTTCTATCTGCTCCAGAGGTAGCTGGGAGAGGGTATACCAGAGTGGAGGCTATATTCAAATACTATGACGTAATCCATATGCTCATTTATTTATCCTTCTTTTTTTCATAATAATGTATTTGTCTTTCTCACTATTTTTATTTTCATTAATTTTACTATTATAATATATGATGAAATAATTGCCGTAATGTTAGTTGTCTAGCTAAATCTTAAATATTATATTATACTGTATTAACATTAGAAATGTAAATTTAAATTCGTTCCATGACACGGGTTAAGTGGAACAGCAGCCCCAGGTTTAACGTTGCAGGAAAATAGAGAATTTGAATTTTTATCCGATCATAAGTATGGGTGCTAGTCTTCCAGCTAAAATAGACAGAACTGTCACGGAGAGTTAGAAAAATTACAAATTCACCATTAATGAAATTCTGTCTACTATCCTAGTTACACAACCAACCTACATAAAGTTTCTAGGAAAAAGCAAAATATCTAACATCTTGGAATAATTGTTCATAGTTCAATTAATTAGGTAATTCAAACAACGATGATATGAGATGTTGAAATTTAATACCGTTTAATACGTAGAGTATGATCTGTTGCGTAGCCGAACGCTTAGTGCTATCACCTTTGGTGCCATCGGTCCTGGGTTCGATATCCGGTGATAGGTGCATAATCTCGGTGTTGGCACAGTATCGAGGACAATTGGGAAGCAAAGTTAAGTAGTGGACTTCAGTCGCGCTGATCATATGTCAGCCAGTAGAATGGTGTTTGGCAGGCCCTGGGTGTTAGAAGGTCAGTTGCGTCACAGAGTTTGAAATACGTAGAGAGTACAAGGTTAGTTGAACTGGCGGTGTGGTAACGTCTTCGCGTTGCAGCCAAGGGTTCCGGCGTTCTATACCCGGTGGAGGCACATACTGGTTTGAATTCAACTTTATACTGTAGATCCAGTCCCGATTAGCCTATATGTGCATAAAGTGGACTCAAAGCAACAACTCAAACAAGTTTTGTTGCAGTGTCAGAGTCGTCAATTGAAAGGTCACAACCCCAAAAACCAGGATATCGAGACAGTTTGTGAAGTTTACCCGGAAGCAGCTTTAAAACCAACTGAGAATTGGTTGCTGAGCGAACACAGGTTAATTAATACTCATATGCATACGTTTTAAATCAAGTTACGAAAAAAAGACGAACAAAAAAGCAATTAGATTCAGTTGCGCACACGCAGTATTAATTCCCCAATGCTTTCTTCCCGGTGAATTCACTCTCCAACATCCTGAAATTAATTCAGTCCATGCATTTGACTAATTGTGTACTATGAGCTCTATTATGGAGAATCTACGCAGGAAATATGACCATGCTTCCACACGGAGAGAGAGGGGCATAAAAAGGAAAGGCTAATTTGCCCGTTACTTTCAGAAATTTACTGCAAGTGTTGGTAAAAGCTCCATGCGCTGGTAATGTTTATCTTGTCTACTCAGGAATTTTGTGATGCATGCGATGCCAACGCGAGGTCATAATTGAATATTAACAAAAGCGAATATTCGCTCCGGAGAGAGCCAGCCCCCCCCCCGTACGAACGCTTCGCAAAGAACAGAGCTTGGATGAGAGAGGGGGGAAGGTGAGAGGTCATAAATTTCATGGGCTGTGCAATATTTCGGTAGAAGGTGAACGGTCAACGCTGAGGGTAGAGGAGGAGGGGGAAGCTGTTCGGTCTCTGTAAATTACTGTGGTACCTGCAGAATACAATGTTTCCCTTGGACATTCTCATCGCACTGAGTGACTTTGGCGGTTACGTTGATCCTTTACAAACAAATGACTTTATTTTTTAAAGGCACCGAGTAGAAAAGCTGTAAAAGCATCCTTATGTCCGTCCGTTGGGATTTCGGAAACTACCAGAGTTATAAAACCAAATTTTGGTGGACTTATGGGTATACCAAATAATTAGCTCAATCTGCCCGTCGGTCGGCCTGGCTGTGAGAGATAACAATAGATCGAAAGTGACCTGTCGTATATGGAAAAACTAGAAAAATGCAGGGTGCGAAATCCTGAGGGGGAGTAGGGAGGATTTCCTCACCACCAACAATATGTTCCTAAAAGATCTCTCCACCAAAAGTACGGTGCGAAAATTTAATAAGAATCAGTGATCAAGAGAGAAATAGAATGACGTAGAGAGAGACAGAACGAGCGAAAGTAATATGAAAGATACTAAAAAAGGGAGAAGCAACGATAGATATGAGAGAAAGAGGGGAGGAGAAATGCATTAGAGACAACGAGGGAAAGAGACAGACAATAAGAGAAAGAGAGAGTCAACAACAGAAAGCTAGGAACAAGATAGAGACAACGAGAAAAAGAGAGAGAAAGAGAACAAGACAAAGGGTAAGAGAGAGAGAGAACAGGACACAGACGAGAGAAAAGGAGAGACAACGACAGACATGAAAGAAACAGAGAAAGGACAAAACGGACAACGAGAGAAAGAGACGGTACGAAATAGAACGAGAGACATTGAGAACGAGAAGAAGAGTGAACGAAAGAAAGATAAAGCGAGAGAGAGATACAGAGAGAAATATGGGAAGAGAGAGACTGCGTGACATTCGAAAGGAATAAACAGTACACATGCTGCCTAGCGTATGGAACAAACTCCAGAAAAATAACCGTTATTAAGTGAAAATGAGAGGCGTTAAATTCGGTCCGGTTTTAAATAGCAAATTAGAGCCTCCACTTGCGGTCCGCTTGTAAGCAGTTGGTTGCGGATTGCTTTTTTTTCTCTCCATTTTTAAGGATCACCCGTCTCCCCACGGGCTACTAATCATTTGCTACACGAGTGGGGATCCTGTGTACTCTTAACGACGTGCATGTGTACCTGCAGGCCGACAGTGAAAACAAAACAATGTAACGTTCTTTTCATCTCATCATGTATATTCAATCTTCCACTCCCGGCGCCACCTCGAGAATTTTTAACACTTTTATCCTTGTATGAGTTCATAAATATTTCTGCTGGGGTTCTTGATTTAACATTTTCCTCAGAATGATAAAGTCTACCTCCACAAGACTGGATTGTGTAGATTGAAAAGAGCAACGTATTCTTCCTTAGTTTGCTCTGAAAATAGCTTCTCTTCTTTAAATTCTTGCTCAGTTACAAAGCAGAAATTCATGTTACTTCTCTCTTCATAAACTTTTGTCTTCTCGTTTAATATCTAAGAAACTAAAAGTTAAAATATACAAAACAGTAATTTTGCCTGTGGTATTATATGGGTGTGAGGCATGGTTCCTTACATTGAAAGAGGAACATAAATTGAGATTATTTGAAAATAAGATCCTAAGGAAAATATTTGGACCTAAAAGGGATGAGGAGACAGGTGAGTGGAGAAGGTTACATAATTTAGAACTACACAATTGATATTCATGTCAAGATATTATTAGAATAATTAAACAAGAAGACTTAGGTGACAGGTCACGTGGCACGAATGGGAGAGGAAAGAGGAGTTCACAGGATTCTTGTTGGGAAACATGATGGTAAGAGACCTGTAGGAAGGTCAAGACGAAGATGGAGGGACAACGTTGAGATGGACCTAAAGGAAATCGGTAGGGATGGAAAAGAGTATATAGATCTTACTCATGATAGGGACAGATGGAAGGCCTGTGTTGCTGCAGCCATGAACCTTCGGGTTTAAGAAGGCTAGAGAGTTAGTTAGTTAGTTGCAAAGCAGATGGATATAAATGTAAATATATTTTGCAGTAAGGAAAAGTAGCAAGGGAAAGAAGTTACTTCATCTGCTCCACATGCTGTAAAGCTATAAGAAATAAAGAATGTCTGAATTCTGATAGGACACGCTGTTGGAGTCACCGCGTAAGGAGCCGTGAGTAAAACACTCGTAGGACCTTCATTGAAATTATATCGAGTATTCCTGTCGTTAATTACCAATTTTATGTTTGTGTAGTAAAGAGTAGCTAGGCGCTTGAGTTTTCAGAACTGTTTATACATATCGTCGCAGGAAATATTTCTAAAGTGAAACTATGAAGTTCCACGTACTCTTGCACAGTCTTTACCCAGTTAAAATATTAAAAATTAATGACTATATTGAAACTGTGTGTTATATTATAGAACATATCAACTAGGATATGGTTCCCTGCATCTTACATTCCAATGCATACCTTTGTCAGGTTTTTCGAAGATAAACACATAATAGTATTTTAATGATGTCATTCAAAATTAATTAGGTATATTTTATGATGGGTTTTGCCATATTTGTATTAATTTAGTAACTTTGTGTAACACTCTGGAACTATTCAATGGGAACGAGTGCGATATTTCAATGAAGTATCAAATCTCTTGAGGAGGACAGAATCTTGTATATTTAGATTTGTTTCCTTTTTTTTTCGAGCCATAAACTTTACGCACTACATAGTTTTGATTTTTTTCTACAATATTTTGTTACATTTAGTTTTCTTTTAAGCAGTCTCTTACTTTGTCCCCTATATACACATTCTTCTCCTCCCCCAAACAGTTCTTCTTCCTCGCCCCACTTCTCTCTTCCTGCACGTGGGGTCCTCCCCGATGGCGCAATGGTAGCGTCGTCGCCTTGTAAACAAGGGGTCAAGAGTTCGATACCCGGTGGAGGCACATAGTGGTTCGGATCCCACTTTAACCTGTAGGTCCAGTCCCGATTAGCCTTACTGTTTATAAAGTGGACTAAACACTAATTCAATCAATCAATCTTTTTCTGCACGCTCATCAAAAACGCACAAATTTTACTTTATACACACTTACTCAATAAAGATAGCTCTGGTGGAGCATGATCAATCATTTTGCTGCCTTCTCTAATAGCTCCCCTTCCCTTTCTCTTACTTCTCCCATGTATTTCCCCACTTGCTGCTCCGTTTCCTTTATCTTTATTCTGTCGTCTACCACTTCCATCACCTCCATCCCTGTTACGCTTTTCATCCACTTGTTCCTTAGGTCACGTGTAGAAGGGCAGTTCAGTAGGATATGCTCGTCCGTCTCCTCCCTATCGCACAAAGAACATATCGTTTCCCCTGCTTTGTTTATCTTCCCTAATTGTTTCCATCCCTCTAATCTGAACCATGCCAGCGCGCCTATTTAATTTTTTCCCACCACCTGGATATATTTCGCTTTCCCCCATTCTCTTACTCTTAGCTGTTCCCTGATTGAGGTCTTTGTTTGGCAGTCTGCTATTATTTCTTGTCTGTCTATGTCCAGTAACCTAGGACAGAATTTTCAGGAAGCCCGTGGCAGCCCACGTACCTATCAACCCGTTGAGTGAGAATGAGACATGGGAGTATCTACAAACATTACGTGCTCCACCCATTTTGGGCTGGATTGTTTCTTAAACTAATCAGTCCTTTAATTAATGTGTATAAACATCGCTTGGTAGCTTTCCGAGTATGATATTCTCTCAGTAATGGGGCTAAATACAGGCTCTGGTCACAGTCAAATACTAAAATAAACCGAAACATAGCATCAATTTCGAATGTTGCAAGTTCAAAGGCTGGATATCCTATAGCACAGTACAGCATTGCCATAAAATATTTCCCTAATAATGAAAATGTATGGTGTGTAAATTAAAAGAGCCAGGAGAATGCGATTTTTTGACAGTACCTGACGTAATGATGTAACTTTTTATGACTGTACAGTGCTGCTTTCTTTGAACCGTATTTGTAACACTGCAGTCAGAAGTGTTATTTTTAGCATGTAAAGATTCAATGTAGTGCATGTTATGTTTATCTGATGGTAAAAAGAGAGAAAACAAGATGCTCATACGCCTAGTAAAAATCTATTGATAATACGATCATTTGAATAAAATGAAGGACAATGACTTGAATGCATACAGAAAACAATATGTGAGAGAAATTGTCAATAATATAGAACTTTTATTGTTTATTTAAGATCATTTATGGAACTGCAAAATTAATACGTTCCTCGTCAGTGATGACGTATTTTCGAGTCTACAATAAATTGGTCGAAACTTATTTAATCCGGTTTCACAGTATCGTATCAATCCCTAAGATTATGTGTTTATTTTATAAAGTCTCTCTGAATGCTTCACGTTGACCAGGGCATTCACTTGTTTTTCTCAGTTGTCTCAGCCTCTGAGGCATGTAAACAATGCACAGTGTTGTGCTATGCAAACCTCCTGAGCTATTCAGGAAACAGGTAGTTTCTTCTGCCTATGGAGTCGGCGGTTTGCATAGTGGCAATTAAAAAGACGATTCGGCATGGAGGAAGAGCTCGATGGCCTAGTGATATAGAGGTGAGACAAGCTGAGAGGGGACTGACTTTGGATTGGAGTTGAGAAGGGAGAAGAGGTTAGGAGAGCAGTAGGGCGGAAGTGAGACGACGCTCTGGTCAACCAATTGAGAAGCCAACAGAGGACTTCGTATATTTTATTCATCATAATTCATCAGATAGACAGTAGACAGTAACACCCAGCCATGATTCAGGTTCAAAAGTTCACCAAATCCAACGAGTGACCATTGTCTTTTCTGCAGTTTAGCTAATTAATCTAATTTGTACCTTTCGCATTGCCAAGCGTTAACTCGTCATGCCAATAACGAGTGCTCTCATCAGAGGATGAATGATGAGTAACTTACATCACACAGCAATTAATTGCACAATAACTGGTTCAGATCCCACCATTCTTTAGAATGATACGGTATAATTCAAAGGAAAATATGACAATTGGCATAAAAATTAGTAAAAATAACTGTGTTTGAAATGTATAGTGTAGAATACTGGAGATCAACGTATAAAATATCATACAATTGTGTGTACTCTTGATCCGCGTACTGGAAAATAGTGTACAAAAATATTATTTTGCAAATACCTCGCGACTCATATTACCAATACCAATGCCACTAACATCTATTCCAATACATAACAGTTTAACATGTTTATCCCATGTATGATATTTGTCTTTCAAAATGATAGCAATTCCATAGAATCCACCCTATGTTTCAAGTTGACCTATACTGAGGCTTATGTAACTTGCTTCCACTGGGGACTGAACCCGATATCCCTTTACTTCAAGACGACAGAATAACCACTACGCTAGGCCCCTTCCGCTTACTAAAAACCTTTAGAAGCGCTCTAAATTCAAGGCATAACTCTCTAATTTTCTTTATGCTGCTGCTTTGATTAGATTTCTTTACAGATTTCCAACGTTATGTTAAGCTATGCACATTCATATAAATGCCTAGAGATCTATGCATTGTACAAAGTAATAGACCGGTGCATTGGCTTAATAGATATGCAAATTGCTTCCTAGAGCCCTTTCGACATCGTAGTCCAAACGCTATTCAGAGCATCCTATAGTCGTGCAAGGGAAATTTCCCCACGGGTCTGTGTCGCATACAAAGGATTGCATATGCATTACGTCTTGTTCAATTTCGGGCTTCTATTATATGATGCACCGTTTGTGTGCATATTGCCAAGACATATTTATGGAGATAAGAAGCCGCTCGATTGTCCTTCTTAAGCCTTAGAAGGTAAATTAATCTGGGCCTACTGAGCCCAGTGCAGATAGAGGCGAATCACGAGCACCATCTAGCGTGCGCCGCCGAAAGTACAATTAACTCTCTATTACCGTGACACAGGGTTCTTGGGGTCCTGTGGGGGTACTTGGATCTCCTGATAGGGGAGGGAAGAGGGGCCGTGGTTGAAGGAAGCTGAAAGTATCTCCACGCCAGACAAGATGAGAATTGCCAAGGTCGATGAGCAAGACTGGGGTGGATGCTGGGGAGAAGTAGCAACGTGCTTTTGAAAGGGGAGTATGCAACTGTGAGGGTGGTTTGTGTGTCTTCTTTCTGAATTCCTAAGAAGGGGATTCTTTTCCGATAGCAAGAGGCGCGGAAGTTCTACTTGAGGTGACCCAGAAAAGGGAGGCACAAGTCCCTTCTGCATTGTTGTAGTTTGGCTTCCGTGGCGGAGTGGTTAGCGTTGTGGATTACGAAATCCGAATTTATATGGTCTTCTTGGTAATGCATGGAGGAAAGTCGAATGGGAATTAGGTAAAGTGTAATGGTGGAAATGGAATGCAGTTCTCTAAACGTGCGTTAAGATGAGAGATTCGAAATAACTTTACCAGGTGTAGATTAGCAGTAGTCTTACTGATTGTCGAAAACCAAACACCGCACCAAAATTCATATCCAGCAAATTGGATCGTAATTCGCCATTTTTAAACATTCATTTCAGGATCATAGATACATTTTTTCTTCCTTTCTTTAAGAAACTTTTTTCCATCACTATCCATTAATTTATGGGGTTGATTGCTTGTAATCTGGTGATGACATCAGGAAATTTAAAAATACGTTTTCCTAGAAGGTACGTTCGGCGAGAAAGACGCAGGTGGGTAAGCGCATCAGATTGAAACAATAGATGTGTCAAGGCTATTCGGCACCTTGCGTAGACGCAGTCGCCTACAACTAGCAACACTTCTAGGAAACATATCTTAGAAGTAGTCTATAACAATTAATGACATAGTTCGTGGCTAGGAGACGATTCAAATATGTAAAATAGAGTCTGTTGAATAAAACAATTATCTTAGCAGGTCATTGCTAGGAAATGAATCAAAGAAAAGAATTGGGAGTCTGTTGCTAGGAGACGAGTGGTCTTAATATTTTGTCTTCAATGTTCTTTACTGTGAAATGATTGAAATAAATGAATTTCAAATTCGCTTATTTGATACAAGTGGTCTTAACAATTCTACTGCTCGCCATTTTGATCGCCTTGTGCATAGTCCTACTGCATAATTTGTATTCATGTCCAGATATTATTAGAATAATTAAATCAAGAAGACTTAGGTGGGCAGGTCATGTGGTACGAATGGGAGAGGAAAGAGGAGTTTACAGGATTCTTGTTGGGAAACCTGATGGTAGGAGACCTGTAGGAAGACCAAGACGAAGATGGAGGGACAACGCTGAGATGGACCTATAGGAAATCGGTAGGGATGGAAAAGAGTATATAGATCTTGCTCAAGATAGGGACAGATGGAAGGCCTGTGTTGCTGCAGCCATGAACGTTCGGGTTTAAGAAGGCTAGAGCGTTAGAGTTAGGTCTTTAACAATTCATTGATAGGTGACGATTGAAATAAGCAAATAGACTAGGTTAGTCGGAGAAAAGTTGAATAAAGCAATCATCTTAACAGATCATTGCTACGAAACGAATCAAAGGAAAGAACTGGAGGTATGTTTCTTGGAGACGAATGACATATTGCTAGGAATCGATAATGCATTTCAAGTACGATGTTTTTAAACACGTAGTCTTTAACAATGTAAGTTAAGCGTTCGTTTCTGTGAGACGATTCAAATCAGTAAACTGCAGTCTGTTAGTAGAAACAAGTTGAATAAAACAATTACCGTAGCAGGTCTTTGCTAGGAAATGAATCAAAGGAAAGAATTTCGAGGATCTTCAGTTTTATTTACTAGAAAACGATTCCAGTAATTCATTTTCTTGAATTGAATTGTTGTTTTAAGTCCACTTTATGCACAGTCTAATCGGGACTGGACAGAGTTTAAAATAGGATTCGAACCAATATGTGCCTCCACCGGGTATCGTACCCTGGGATCCCTTGATTACAAGGCGATGACGTTACCACTACGTCATCAGGGAGGCCTAATTAATTAAATAATTGAATTGCAAGTCTACTTATTTCAAACACGTAGTCTTTAACAATCAAGTATAGAGTTTGAAGGGTGGCTACTCACCGGGAATTCCTTGAATTCCTTGTTTTCTGCGTGCGTGAACTATTTGCTCAGGGAATCATACGTGAATTCTGCGTGAATTTTTCTCCGTACAGTTGAAAAATTCCAGGTTTTATTAATCCAAACCTCGTTGAATATATAACGAATATACAAATGTCCTTGGCATATTTTTACAGTTTAGCTTTTATTTTTATCGAGGGAGGGAAATAAATCTGCAGTGAGAAACAAAACAGAATCTCTCAATCCCTATACTTTATTAATGTTCTTTGCAGATTAATCTATCTGGCAGACATAGCAAGTCATGGAAAGGCGCCAAACCTAATCTTTTTGAAGCTTGTAAGCTACGAGTTCATTTATGACCGAAATTCGACTGCGTTAGCATAGATACATTCCCTGTTGTTTGCTCAAGAGCATGTTCTTGCAGACGGAAGTGCTTTAATTTTCTTAAATATTGTTTTGTGTAATCATATGCATTTCGCTAATATGCTTATGATTACACACAGTAATAAGTAAGGTTTAGATAGAAGATTCATTTGCCTGTACCATTGAATTTTTATCCATTAATTTTTGGAAATTTCTCCTTGAAAACTAGGAATTATACTTTGATTTTATTATGGTCTCAAACTAGCCACCCAGGTTTGTTACAAGGACACGATTAAAATAAGCAAAAAGGAGTATTTTAGTGGGAGACGAGCTTTATAAAATTATTGTCTCAAGAAATGATTGCTAGGATTCGAATCAAAGAAATGAATTGGGACACTGATCGTAAGATACGAGTAGTGTTAGACAATAATGTCTTTGGTTTTATTTCCTAGGAAACGATTCAGATAAATGAATCGTAAGTCCACATACTTAAAACAATTATTCTTTAACAATTGAGTATGGAGTTCGTTGCTAGGAGACGATTTAAATAAGTAAACAAGCAAAGTGGAGTCTCCTAGTTGGAGACGAGTTGTATAAGATCATTACCTTAACAGATCATTGCTAGTAAATGTGTCAAAGGAAAGAATAGAGAGTTTGATGCTAGGAGACGAATGGTCTTTGTTAGGAAACGATTCAAATAATTGAATTGCAAGTCACCTTATTTCACACTCGTAGTGCGCCTCTGATGGCGCTGTGGTAGCGTCGCCGCCTTGTAATCAAGGAATCCCGGGTTTGATACCCGGTGGAGGCACATAGTGGTTCGGATCCCACTCTAAACTGTAGGTCCAGTCCCGATTAAACTTATTGTGCATAAAATTACCTTAAAACACCAACTCATATAATCAATCAAATCAAACACGTAGTCTTTAAGAATTAAGTACAGAATTCGTTGCTTAGAGACGATTCAAAGAAGCAAGCTGGATTCAGTTAGTGGCAATCGTCTTAACAGATCATTGCTAGGAAACGAATCAAAGGAAAGAATAGGGGGGGTCTAGCTAGGTATCTGTATCCATATGTCCACGACACAAATTCATACTGATTTTCCTGTTTTAGAGGAACAAATATTGGAAGTGCAAAAGTGGCTTGAAAGTAAAAAACTCTCGATTTCAATGGGAAAATCTAATATTACAATTTTTAGTAAAAAGGGAACACCTCCAATAGTTCACTCGAAAAACAAGAATTCCTATTACATCCAGAGTAAAATATTTAGGTGTCATCTTGGACGAAAAACTAACTTGGAAGGATCAAATTATAGCAATACAAGTCAAATCAGAAAAAGTGTTTAATTTGTTCAAAGCAATACCAAATACTCAGTAGTGATGTCATCCTCGAGTTATGCTTTTATTTTACAAGAATTATTTTCGGCCTATGATCGATTATTCTCTATTGGCAATGTGTAACTTGGCAGAAGGAAAATTGAATTCCATTGATGTCATACGAAGGAAATTCTTAAGAAGATGCTTAGGCGTTATGAACAACACTTCAAACATAGTAGTATGGAAGCGGGTGAATGTTCCATTTCATGTAGACAGAAGATGTTAGTAGCAAATATGCTCTTCAAAGTGAAATCATATTGTGACCATCCTTTCAACAATGTGCTAAAAAATATGATACACTTACATGAAACAGGAAAAATAACAAACAGAAAAGCTGCTATGTGGATACAATTGTATAATTCGTTTTGTCAAGAATACCAGGATGTTCTACAGATGCTTTACGGCCTGTTTTTTATTAGATTATCCTCAACAGTCTCTGAATAATATTCATTTCCCTCGTTAATCGCAAATATCGGAATATTTTACTCAATGGCCAAGTTTTTATTTCACATACACAGATGGGTCTAAAAGTGAGTCAGGAGTTGGATGTGCAGTGTACGATCCACAACATAAAAGAGACCTATTATTTCGGCTTCCACAAGACTGTTCAATATTTACAGCAGAATCTTATGGAATTTACCCAATTTACCAAGCTTTAATATATGTCCAAAAATTAAATTTCCGAAAGTTCTTAGTACTTACTGACGCGCTAAGTGTATTACAGGTGCTTAAATCTTCTTACAAGAGTCTTACAAATTATCCCTTATATTATAAATTGTATACAATTTGTCCAAACAATACAAAAATCTGGAAAAACCATTGAGTTTACTTGGGTTAAAGCTCATAGCAATATTACAGGCAATTCTCATGTAGATGAATGTGAAAAGAAAGCCGTGTGTCTTCCAAATATTATGAACTTATCATTATACTATGCGGATCTTCTCCCTAGAGTAAAGAAGACAATTCTGAATGAACGGTTTGATTGGTGTCGAAATGAACTTACAACAGTTTATTTATTTATTATTTATTATCTAAATAGGGTTACAATTAAGCCATACAACATTTCATTTAGAACAATATTAATACAAATAATGACTTGATGCCCTATGTTGTAATATATATATATATATATAAATAAATCCCGGTATCATTACGGCAACCACTATACTCTGCAGGAGTGTGGCAACCACTGGAAATCTTTGAGTATACTCGTTTTTTAACGTGTATATTTATATATCATATCGTACTGAGAAGCCTGTTTAACTTTATTTGTAAAATTTGGATAAATCTCTAGTAAATTCACTCCGATATCATTGTGAAGGCCATTCGCACCACTATCATTGTAACACCCAATGTATATATTTGTTATTTTGCTATCATTGTGGAACCATTGCAGCAACACTGCTACCAACTGTTGAATATCATACTTTTTGTCCCCGGCTTTGGTTATCAGTTGACATCACGTCTGTTCGTAATGAAAGACAAAGCAGCTTGACAAATATATTGTAATGATGGTCACGAAGAAGGAGAAAAAGAAGAAGAAGAAGTTAGCTGAAAGATGCTCGTATGATTTAATGTGGTGTACTGTGGTGTCAATGAAACCTTTTGAGCATAGCTGGAGTGAGTTGAAGGATGATTTGCGAAATTATTTCCCTCGCACTCGAGCATTGGAATTTTACATAGCATTAAATCGGAACAGTTCCGCATTGTGTATTTCAGGCTTGTATAAATACTGAACTTGTGTTGCAATTTGCAGGAATAAGTACCAATCGTCATGAAATGGCATATCTTATGGTGTATGGTACCTCAACGAAATCAATATCAAACATATTCAATACTTAATAGGTAATTGTGTGGTATGTAGAGACTGTAATGTTCCTACAAATTACTTATGTTTGCAACCCACGAAACTGAAAAAGTGCCATATATTTGCAGAAATAAATATTCCGAGTGAAAAATACGGTGAAGTGCACCACGAAAGTGAAAAAGTGCAATATAATTGGAAAAATAAATATTCCGAGTGAAAAATAAAGTGAAGTGCACCATTTACATTTATTATAGAATTGAGAAGGTATGTAGTAATTTGCACAAGATAAGCATGTTAATTGCAAACAATTATGCGCAGCAATTATAATTCTACTGTACAGTTTTCGTTATCATGGTTGATTCATTCTTGTGGTTTTCATGAACGGTATTTGTACTCGGTGTTATTGAAGATCCCTTGTTCGTGAAGTTTTATTAAATTATGTGCTAGTTATTTCAGAAGAAAAGGAAAATTTGTAAACATCCAAACTAACTTTTTTAAAAAATACATATGGAGGATACTCACTGCTAAAAATCTGTAGTTTCCAATCTGTAATTATATTTATCTTGAGACTTTATCTTCCTTAAAATCCTAAATAAACTTAGTGAATTTTTTCATCCACAGTTGCATTATTTTCTCTTGTAATTAGTTCTTCTTCATGCAAAAAGTATGACAATTATACATTAAAAAAGTGGGAATCAAGTGGGAAAATGTAACATTATATTTCATGTCATGTATGTAGCTGAACGTTTAAGGGAAACGTGCCCTTTCAAGGATGTTTTAATTTTGAAATCATGGTAAAATTCTGTCCCATAGGAGACGCCTGGAAATCATCGAATTTCGCGTATGTTAATTTGTACTTACTTATTATGCATTGCTAAACGTCGTCTGCATGTTTTTTTTTGCTGTTTTCACTTCAAAAACTTCGATTTCTGACAGTATTCTTCGATGCGTTTTCACTTACGTTACGCAGAACATAGCGACCAAATTTTGACGACCGTTGTCTGTGATGGACCACAAACCATTGGCGCTAGCTCCACACACCATTGGCACTAGCCCCACACAGCATTGGCAATAGCCCCACATACCATTGGCATTAGCCCCACAAATCATCTACAGGTAGCCCCACGCACCTTTCGCAGGAATGAGGTATGCCTATGAGGTTAGGTTAGGTTATATTAGCATAAATACAAAACAAAAAAATTCCCGTAACCCCCCCCCAAAAAACATTGGCATTAGCCCCACACACCATTGGCAATAGCCCCACACACTATTGACATTAGCCCCACAGACGATCCACGGGTAGCCCCACGCACCATTCACGGGATCGAGGTATGCCTAAGAGGTTAGGTTAGGCCTGTTAGGTTAGGTTCCATTAGCATAAATACGAAACAAATTTACAGATTTTCGTGTTAATCAGAAAAAAAACACACAGACTATGTTCAGCAATGCATAATAAGTAAGTACAAATGTAACATACATGAAATTCGACAATTTCCAGGCGTCTCCTATGGAGCAGAATTTTACCGAAATCATTTGTGAAAAACTAGAAGATTTTTTTTAAAAATGGAATTAGATGGAATGAATGTGTTTTGATATTTTATACCGTTGACCTGTTTTGTTGTGTGTTTATTTTAGAAGGGCACATGTCACAACACCCTTTTATTTTAAAATATTCCTTTGGTAAACAATTTCAAAGTTTTACATTCTGTAAATACTAGAAGAATGCTCAACGCTACTCAGCTGGCTTATGTAAATAGTATGTGTGAACACAAATGCCCAAAAAGATGAGATACATCCTTTTTACCAGTAACTGCAGACTGGACCAGCATTGGAATTAACTTTTATCTGTATTAGCACTTTCAAGTAAGGCTTTGAACTCAATTTAGCCAACACTGGACTTATACCACTTTCCCTTCTCTTCTCTCCCCCAACATGATAAATTTTTTACCAATTCTCTTAGCAGGAAGACTAATTTTTGTAGAATTTTGGCAATCATTGTTACACAAAATTTGAACCTTCATCAAAGTAGTGAGCACTGTTTGGATTTCGAAAAATGGGTAAAATTATCGCAAAGTTAAAACACTTTTCAAAGACATTTCTGTACAGTTTTTAATGGTCATTGATATTTCTTCTTGTGAAAAAACACATTCCCAGTTAATTACGATGTGTTTCTAACGCCAGAAACCATCTACGGATAGCCTCACACACCATTCACAGAGACGAGGTATGCCTACGAGGTTAGGTTAGGCCTGTTGGGTTAGGTTCCATCAGCATAAAAATACATTACGATGTGTTTCTAACGTCACAAACCATCCACGAATAGCCCCACGCACCATTCACGGAGACGAGGCATGCCTACGAGGTTAGGTTAGGTTCCATTAGCATTAAAATACATGATTTTCCTCTTAAATTAAGTTATTTTGCTTCTGAAAGTTTGCGTTCGAAAAGAATACACTTCCATAAACATAGGAGAGTCCACAGAAATGTGTTAAGGTAAGTAGTTTCTTGTGTAAAACGTAAGAAAACTGTTTTAACTCTGCGATAATTTTACCGAAAAATGTTATTGGTAAAATTCTTGATGACTGCGAACACTATTTCTACAGAAGAAATTACTTAGCAAGTTTCTGTACCATTTGTGATGTTTCTTGATGTTATTCCTGTAGAGTGTATTGTGTTTAACATGAAAATCGGTATATTTGCTTTCTATTTATGCTAATGAAACCTAACAGGCCTAACCTAACCTCGTAAGCATACCTCGTCTCCGTGAATGGTGCATGGGGCTACCCGTGGGTGGTTTGTGGGGCTACAAAATCGATTCTTGTTTCGCGATTAAACGTGATTCCCACGTTAAAGAATGTTTCGCAATGCATAATAGGCAAATTCCGATGGAAAAAAATAGAAAACTAACGTGGGAAACGTGCTCGCCGTCATCAACAGTTTTAATATGTTATTTATGTTTTAAAAAAAAACAACTTATAAATTACCGTATGCAAGTATGCACGCTTCCCATGGAAAATGTATTTTCCGTTGACAAGTGACTAAGTATCGTACACAAGTGGTAAATAATGTAGAAGTAAATTAAAACCTCAGTAGAATCCATTTACGGAATTTATATTGATGCTAAAGAGAATCAAACATGTCCTGCCTAACCTAACCAGGTGGTGAAGCTAGAATTTGAACTATTTTCACCAGATTTTAAAGTATGCACGTGCATTATCTACACTGTGGTCTGGCATGCTATATACATGTGTGTATTCTTCAGTTGTCAGTGTGCATTTATTTTCATGTTGGCAATATTTTTTTCTGCATGCCATGGAGTTGGAAAAATACTGCAGGGTGTTCTGATAAATACTGGTGCTGCTAATATGTCACAAGGCATTAGTATAAAGGGGCATTACATTCTTAAATGTTTTCATTGTTAGGTTAGGCCGGTCAGGTTTAGGGCTATTAGCATTAAAATTACTTCGTTAAATATTCCCAACACCATTGATGCAATTTCTGGTTTCAGTACTTTCTGCTACTGTCGCTACTTGGTGACTTGTTAGCAGTAAGTTCTACAACATTGCTAATGAATATAATGAAATAAGGTAAAATACAATGTACTGTTATGATTCAGGTAATTAATTTTGCTGGTGAAAATAGCCACATATGATTTTCTCAGCACTTGGCGAAAATATTCGAAGCCTTTGTTTATAACATTATAACATTATATATATGCTTCTTTAGTAATTTGTACACATAAAATGTTTCTGAAATTGAAACGTGTGTTTATTTTTAACTTCAGGCAAGCAACCTAACTACACTAAATGAGCATTGTAAGTGTTAGATAGGGATGCATTCTGACTTGAGCGCTACGGAAAAATCTTGAAACACTAAGGGTGCCGTGAAACCATGCTCTACAGCTTGTTAGTCTATGCCTAACGATTTATTATGTGTATATTTTTTATCAATATAATGTTCCACACTTTTGCGAGTATTGGTAAATGCATAATTATTAGATTTATCATCATACGCAAACAATTTTAGGCAAAAATGTTGCCCCACCTGTAAAGTTAAAGTGTTATTTGATGCTACGTGCATGTTGTGCTGTACTTTACAAATGCTTTCTTTTGTTTCATAAAGTGGCACACATTTCCACTGCTGAGCTATATAAAATGTGCGACATTATGTGAACAGGAGTGTACCAAACACATATGCTTTGAATTTGAGATTTAAGTCCACTTTTATGTTCAGTTAAACTAATTGGGACTTGACCAACAGTTTAAATTGGGAGTGGGATCTGAACCATTTAAGACTCAAACGGATATCAAGCCCTTGATTACAAAGTGACGGTGTTACCAGTATGCCACTGACGAAACCCTTACATATGCTTTGATCAATGAAAATGTTCAGTGAATGAAACAAAAGAAACCTAACCTAACCTTTTCATTTGTACATCCAGTACTGTTTTGCATTTAAAATATAATTTTCTATAGTTTGACGAGTGTTGACTTTTTCCCCTCTGCGACCTTTCAATTACTAATTTAGTCAGCAATACAGGGTTATTAGAACAATGGTTGCAAATTTGACTTCATGCTGCGACACCTTTAAGGGTCAGAGTATGCCTGCCAAGCAGATTCTTGTTGGTGACACATGCATCAATTTCCATACAGGTTGGCATGTTTAAAACTACTTGTTCTAAAAATTTAAAACACAAGACTTTGTTTTCTTTTAAAATACTTTAAACATTTCAAGCACACTGCTGTAAGCATGTTTTTTCAACTTTGTCTTGTTTAAAACATATTTTGAAACTTGATATTTGAAATTTTGTTGTTTTACTTATCCTTAATCTCTGTTATTTAGTTTACTGTGCACAGACATTGGCCAAATATGTATCCATTTCACAAAGAAACATGGCATTATGACTACCTGTAGGTTACATTTAAAACACGTGAATAGTGTTGTTCCGCACTCATTGTTTATTGTTGTTAATGCGATTTGTTTGCATCCACAATAAAATGTGATATTTGGGAAAACAGTAAAACAACTACAGAGATTGATTTGCTTTATTTTAATTGCTTTCATGCCACTTCTGGCTAATTTGAGAAGATGAGGGTGAGTGACGATATGATGAAGGGACACTCACAAACATCCATGCCTAAGCTGGGATTCTAACCCGGGACCCCTGGTGTCGTAGCACGATGTGCTAATCACTTCAACACACGTGTCGGCCACTAGAGTTAGAGTGGGGACTGACAACCGTGGATTAACTAAACCTTGAGCCTACATGTAAGATTTAAAAGTAATGTAAATAGATATTTTAAGAAGTTCTTCAAATGTTTTCCGTGTAACTAGAAATGCAGTCCTTCCTTGCATGATAAACATATTACTTATCAGAAATGTATTCTTGGCACTCTGTTTAAAACACATAGCTATTTTTTCTTTTACCAAAGTTTAAAACACATTTGTGGGACTGATACATGGATGAACAGTTTTGTTCTGCACTCAATGTACATTCCCCTTCCTGTAAAATGACACAAACTTTGTAGGGTTGTACAGTTAATGAATGTGTCACTTTATCTGAACTGGAATGTACATTATTGTTAATGTTTTTTTTTTTTTTGCATTCACAATAAAATGTGTGGTATTTCCGGCAACAGAGTGGCTAGTACAGGGATAGAGTGGATCCTGGTAACTGTGGATTAGTTGAACATTCTCAACAGCCAACATGGAAGACTTAAAAGTATAACGTAAGTATTTTAAGAAGGTACTCGGGTGTTTACATTATAACTAGAAACACAGTCTTTCCTTGGATGATTAACCCTAAACAGCTAAAGTGGAAAATCAGTAACAGTAACGCTAAAGCTAAGGCATTCTCATCTTGACGACCTTATTCTTTGGCTTTATTGGCTAGCAACATAATTTATTTCCGATAGTAACAAACAAAAAAGTTTTGACATGATTTAATGTTCATAGTTGCATTAAAAACAGCAATTTGTTTGGTATTTTCCACATATTGCTTTGGAACAAAGACTGCAATACATTTTTGTTGTACCCTCTTTTCCTTTGATGGTTATCACAGGTTATTTGGAAGTTTGATACATTGATGCTGTGGTGTGAGTTGTCTAAAGCAACAAAACACATATTTTTAGTTTTGTTCTGAAAAACAATTATTTTTTTTACCTTGTTGAAACAAAAAATAGATATGGCAAATTTGGTTACATTAAAGCCAATGCTTCGTCACAATGACTACCCACATAAAATAATATCAAATAATTTGTCAACTAGACAGAAATTGAACCCAGACAGTATCACTCCCTCTTTCAGAGTTTAAGGTCAGTTGAAAGTATCGAGGGTGCCAAGTATATCATGTGGTAAGAAAAGGTGGAAGGGGGATACCTTTTTGTATTTACTAGTCTTCATTTTGATAAAGCTTTATCTTTTTGGTTTAAGAGATAATTATCTGAATATGTTTCCTTGGCATTATGTTTTAAACATTATTTTCTTCATGGTCAAACGGCCTCCCCGATGGCGCAGTGGTAGCGTCATTGCCTTGTAATCAAGGGGTACCGGGTTCGATACCCATTGGAAGCACATAGTGGTTCAGATCCCACTTTAAACTGTAGGTCCAGTCCCGATTAGCCTTACTGTGCATAAAGTGGACTTAAAGCACCAAATCAACCAACCAACCAATCTTCGTGGTTTAAAATAATTTAAGAAAACAAGGAAAGTTGTTTCTTCATTAAAAAATGCGAACCCTGCTTTTATAGCTGCAATTATCTGGTATTGTTGACTTAAAAATGACAATTTTTGTTAACTTTTCCACTTGGAGTTTTTAAGTCTAGTCTATGTATAGTACAGCTAATTGGGACTGGACCTACAGTCCAAAGTGGGATGCAAACCACTTGTGCCTCCGCCAGGTATCAAACAACTTTAGCACTTATTGAAAACATTGAGTTACATAAAAATATGTCACTCTGTCCTACCTGTAATTATTAAATTGCTGATGGGCATTTGTTACTTCTTGTGTATTTCACAAATAGTGATTATATCGTTAATATTTGAAAAAATCTTAACAGCTGTGCCTTGATTTAAAAACTACTTTCTCCTGCTAAGACAAATTTCATAAGAATGATGTAAATTATAAACGTACATTGTTTCAGAAAATTTCAGCCACAGCACATGCTGAAAACATAATATTTTGTTAATGAAAGTAGAAGCTATTCATAACTTGCAGTCACTCAACACTTCTTTGTCAGCCACCATGGATGAGAGATATTTCAGCATTGGGGATTCCTTATGGTTGTCTGTTAACCTGTATCAGAACAAGAACATTTTTGCAAGTATTCTTGTGAAAGTGATTCATTAACTATATACATAATAAACAACTATATGTACAGACTAAATTCCCTGCAATGTGTAAAACTTAGTAAACTCTACAAAGTGTGTTGTTCTACCACCTTCAGCTACCATGAAAACAACGATACCATATGAGTGAAAAAGTGTTGTGAACATTTTCATTTTACACAAATAATTTGTATTGAAGTTTATATTTTGACTCACAATAAAGTTTATGTATCACAACACAAACCTATCTATACTTAAGTTTACACTACGACACCACAACGTGAAAAAACAAAACAAAAAAGATGTTGGCCAAACCTTGGAAACAGCCAAAATTACCAGTGCTTTATGTTCGTATATTTGGTAAACCATTTTTAGTATGGTTGGTCGAATGTCGAGCCAACTAAATTTCGCTAGTTGGGATACCACAATATTTTGTGAATTTCTTATGATGAACACAAGAAGAAAACAACTTCAAAAGTTCCAGAACCTTTATTCCCAGAAACAAGTCGGATTAGAAGCAACCCCCTTTTTTAGCACAGCTAGCACAATTTCAGTGTAACATAAAATTGCATTTTATCCTTAAACAAACACTGCATCCGAAGCATAAAATTTGCAATGTTTAACGTTTTTTTGTAAGTATAATATTTTCTCTTAGATATATTAACGATTTTCAATAGGCCGTAATAATTTTCAGTTACATTATTGTTGTTGAAACATTGCTTACAGAGAAAATAAGGAACTGTTGTGTGTACATAAATTATCAATTCTTGACTTGAGAAATGTTGCGAGAATGCATATCCAGTGTTTGTTTCAGAACATTCTTATTTTTGTTACAAGTGGAAAACATCAATCATTATGCAAAATTAACAGAAAATATTTAAATTGGAACAGGTGACATTACAAGTGTCGACAACATACATAATGGCTTACACAGTAGAAATTTTAATCATAGTTTCTGCAAGAAAATCACATTCTTCAATACAATATGTACTATGAAAATGATATAATGCATATTTGCACAGATATTTTCTATAATTTGTCCCTTACTTGCTACAGTTCTAATTAGAACTGATCAACAAAATTTTTATTTCAATGATATTCCAGGATATCATGTTTACAACATTCCGTACAAAGAATTATATAAAGGATAACTTACACCACATAACTGAATTCCAGTTTTGCCATGTACTTTTTTTACACAAGTTTTTACCATACCACATGCCTTTTTCAGGGGTAAGACAAGAATGGTCAAATAATAAAACTTGGGAACGTAAGTACATTTAAAAGATTAAAGTTGATGGTGAAGAACAGCAGTGACAGGGCACTCTGCTAAGGCAATCTGCCATCTAATAACTTCAATGTTGACCTTTTAAACCAACGTGCCTTCCCATATTTTAAACTTTGGCTAATATCAAAGAAGTCTTACATCTTTAGATAAGTGATAATTGAGTAATTTGTTAATCGAAGTGAGAGAGGCTGTGTGCACTGTACATGATTATTTTGCTGGTATTGTAGTTTACTTTATAAGTGTTTGAAGTTTCTTGGATAACTTTTTAGTGTAACAGTTCTGTACAAACACTTTTATTTTAAGCCAATTTTTATTGTTCAGTATTTCAGGATTTGCTTCAATGAACATCTCACATTCGAGTCTCCTTGGTGGCTTCTTTTTGCAAATATGGTTTTTGAAAAACTTCAAAACCACCTTCTTTTGTTCATCGGTCCAAGGTACAACCTCTCGCTTTGTGCCTTCTACATATCCTGGAGCTCTTTCCTTCCGTTTGACTGAAATCAAAGTTCCCTCAGATTTTTCATAAGTTTTTAGTGTCCTAACATTCTCATCCATTTCTGTGGCTACTTGTTCATGATTGTCTTCATTTTCATCTCCTGAACTAGCAATCTCATTCTCACTCAAGTTGGTTTCTTCCGATGCTAACAAATTTTCTTCAATGTTGACATCTATTTCATCTAGACTTTTACCTCTAAACTTAGAAGCTGCACCACTTTCCATCATCAGAAGTAACTTACTAATTTTGGCTGTTTGAAAGATATGATCAGGTAGTCTGTATTCACTCCGGTGAATGCCACCTGTATGTCCCATAAATGTAGACAACTGTTCAATGTCTTGTTCTGACATCGCTAGCAACTGGCTGATTGTTGCAAGGTGTTTCCTTAATCTTCGTGTAGTTATAGCATCAGGATTTTGGAGTCCTGCTCGTTTGGCATGATTGGTTAATACCTTGTATCCAGCAAACGGATTGGTTGATTTGGTATTGCAAAAGAGATAAGGATTATCTTCTCTAACGAATTTGCTCCTTAACTTGATCAGAAGGTCAATATGTTGCTGAACGTCCAAGCTGAACAAGACTGGCGTCGTTTTCCGTTTACCTTCTATCACAACTCGCTTAAACTTCTTAATCAATATCTTTTCGGTTTGTTTCACAGCATCTGAAAATTCTTCATACCCCTGACTGTTTCCAGTATTTTGATAAAGGTCAACTGTAAGCCTAGCAAGTTCCCCAGGTCTTTTTCGACATAGCAGCATGACTCTGCAATACACAGTTTCAAGCAAGTCTTTGTAAGCAGTCTCATCATCGTTGTTCATTTCCAAGTGGGAAAATGCAGTTCTCCCTTGATCTATTAGAAAGTCTCTAAATTTTTTCAGATCACTCGCCAAAGGAATTGTTGTAATTGTATTCATTTCTCTTGTGCGCAGGTTGTTTGCAGCCTGGTGCGACACTTCATATTTCCAGTTTGATTTTATGAGCAAAATCATTGTTCGAAGGTCAGCCTCGACTTCACTTCGCGTGTGTTGATCGAATTTGTTTTGTCGTTTGTAAATGTGAGAAATCGCTATCTCACAACATTCTTTTAAGGAAGTACTTATATTCATAGCATAAGTAGGGGCATTATATCTGTCTTCATCTCTGTCATATCCTGCTACAGATTTCACAGCTTCAACTATTAGATCAAAATGTTTTGGTTTTAGAGCCTGCAATAAGCTTTCTATTGTGGCATTTCTAGTCTTGATTTCTTTTAAAAGTTTACCCAGCTCTCTTATTTTCCTTGACGTTACATTTATTTGATGTCTTTGCCGGTGTATTTTGAGGAAACGTGCACCAAAAGAGCATATTAATGCATCCTTTTTAGCAGCAAGTGAAACACTGTCTGCCCGCATTCTTGGGAAAACACTTTCTTTCAGCTGTAGGTCAACATGTGTACCCTTAATGAGGTAATCTTGTGCATCCAGTTGTGCAGATGTCTTTTTTGCATTGTCAGGTTTCTGTAGGCAGTGTTTTCGATGTTTCCATAGGTGTTTTCGAGAATAAAACCCAAGACAGTAAGAACATGGTAATACATTACTTGGAGAATCATTCAGTACTGATTTCCTTACTGGTTTGATATTTCCTAGGTTGCAGTTAAGGTAATTGCCTTTTTTTCTTAAAACTGTGATTAGATGTTTCCGTTCTTTACTTTTTAATGGTTTTGACAAAATTCTTTGAACTTCAATTTCACATTTGTGATTTCTTGCAATGTGTCTGGCAAATTGTGTGACTAATGTTTCGCAAAAGAAGCAAAAATCTCTCTCTCTCTTTCGGGTTTTCTTTTCTACAAAGGTATTATGCATTTCAATTGAACCTGAATTTTCATGAACTGGAGTGATAGAATTTTCATGGATGTTGTTGTCCTCACTGCCTGTCTGAGGTGATGGAAGTGAACATGGTGATACTTCGTCTTGTAGTCCATGAAGATTTTTGTCCAAAGTTGGGTTCTCTGAGTCTGTGCTAGTCTGAGGCACGTAGTCTGGATCTTTTACACTATCATGAACAGTTGAACAAGATGAAGATTCAAAATCATCATCAGTTTGAGTTTTCAAACAACCTAAACTCTGTGGTTGAAAATTTGTGAAATGATCCCCTGCGACATTATTTATGCATGAATCTGCTGTGTTACACACATCACCCAAATCATATTGCTGCACTGTCATCATGTTATCACTCAAATTAAGTCCTTTCACGTAGTCTGGATCTTTTACACTATCATGAACAGTTGAACAAGATGAAGATTCAAAATTATCATTAATTTGAGTTTTCAAACAACCTAAACTCTGTGGTTGAAAATTTGTGAAATGATCCCCTGCGACATTATTTATGCATGAATCTGCTGTGTTACACACATCGCCCAAATCATATTGCTGCACTGTCATCATGTTATCACTCAAATTAAGTCCTTTCACACACATGAGGAAATTGCTTTGCATGGAATGGGAATCTGTGAATGGATCATGAAGCAAATATTGCTTGCATTCGTCACCACTGTACACTGTCGAGGAAGGTGAAGGTGGAACAACTTCTTCAATTTTCACTTTTGGATCACTGTGTAATAATAGTCCATAACCTCCAGCATCTTCTAAAACTTGGCATATTGTCTCTGAACATGTTACGTTACTATTTACACTCCATGACATGGGTTCGGAAACCGTATGAGGTTTATTTTCACAGGACCTTGTTTCACTGTTGCTCACATCCAGCATTTGGTAAACTAAAAATAAATACATGAGAAAAAAATAGTAAATACTATCTTAAATATCTTTAAGCGAACTACAGTGAATGACCATTACAGTTATCATAAAACTGTATTCATGAAATTTAAGCAGATTTATTAATAGGCACTATTTTGGGTGCATTCCGAAAGTCTTAACGAAACAAACGCATCCAATGAAAATTACTGGGCTTGTGAATCTGTTGAAACCTGTTATTTTACAGACTTATGGGACACTCTAGGCAAAAGCTCAGGTGCAGCGTTTTGTTTAGAAAAAGTTTCCACATGGCGTCTAGCGGAAGGAATATCCTTATTGCAAAAATAAACTCTACTGTGGGCACTGTTACTCACTTTACTCACATTCTAAGAACTGTTATAGTCATACTCATTTTGTGCATGTTGCTTCATATCGCTATCTGTTAAAATTATAATACATTTTCCGAACTAGTGCAATTTGAATCCAACAGCACGTACGTTGTCTGGAAGCAGCAACTATTCTCACCGAACAAACGAGCCTCCTGATCCATGCGTTTGGTGAATCTCATTCTTGCATGAAACACACGGAATGAGACTTTTGGAACAGCATAATGAAACTCACGGAAACACTTATGTGACAGCCAGTTACCATAACTCATTTAATGTGTTAAACTCGTGTGACTTTCGGAACAGACCCTTTGTTATTTTGTTTATGAATAAAAACATATAATTCATATCTCATGTTTTGTACATGTTTATATTCACTGTTTGTTTTTCAAAGGCAATCAGATTGCAATCACTTTGTCATATACATTAATTAACGATGTGAATGAACTATTCACATTTTGCTATGCATTGAGGAAAGAAATCTAAATTTCAGTTTGTGATGTACAAATTGCCATAAATAATAATAATTTTAAGTCCAGTACATTTCAGGCAGGGCTGAAGCACAATAGCTTCCCTTAAATGAATAATTGGTGTGACATACATAATAGCTGATTTGGGGGGAGTTCATCTGTGCTTAAAATATCTGATGGTAAAATCTTGTATTTTTTTTAACTCCAGAGAAATTGTACACATGCTTGAATACTTCTATTGCCATTATTATATGTATGTTTGAGAGCAAATGCATATAACCTACATCTCACAATGTTTGCAAGATGATGGTCGGGTGGAGCATTAACAACCAAGCAAAATGCATTACAAAAAGTATTGCTAATGCAAGAGAGAAACATTGCTCAGTGGTTCTCACAATTTAGAATATTAATATTGTCGAACATTAGAAATTCCTCAGAATTAATGAAATGGTACAAATAATGTAACTGATATTGTGTCAATTTATAATATAAAGTTTTGGAGTCAGAAATAGTTTTGTTGCAATATCCAGAACTGTGGACGTACAGTATTTCGAAACCACATAATTCATTTTATTTTTTATTCAAATGTGTATCTTAATAAATATATTTTGACACTACTATGTAAGTACAGTGTTGGCAATAACTATTGAATTTGCATTATATTACGTACTGAGACATTGTACCATTATGAAGACCTAAAGACTCAATCCCATCCCTCCCTCCCTCCCAGTTGGCTTGTACAAGTGTAGTTAAAGTAGCAATCGAATAATACATAACAATTTGTTTGAGGTAGTACATATCATCTTATCTGGATTTTTTTTAAAGAGGACATTATAATATTTTTTCATAGCAACATTCGAATATTATCCACAAAATGTTGTTTTCGGCTCCTCACTCTCCTTTCCTCAAGGTTCTCATTTGAAAATAATAGTAATGGCAGCAGTAATGAAACTTCTGAGAGTGCCATGAAGATTTGTACTGGTGTTCTTTTTTTCAAAACACACAAATTACACATGAACTCACAATGAATTACAATTTCTAGGAACAACCATCTGATTTGTCTGCATTGATTACTTCATGAAATACCAAATGCAAGTATACAGAAAGAGAGCTGTTTTTTTTAAAAAAATAAATAAATAAATGTTCATGTTTTGAACTACATCATAACGTTTTTTGTATGTACACACATTCAAGCGCCTGTTCACTAGGCAAGAATGCAATTCAACATCAACAGCATATTTTCGTGAGTAGTTTGGGTTTCATATATACAAGAAAATGAATTAGTCTGATCACTTAAATTTTAGTCTGCCATACAGACTGAACCTACAGTTTAACACAGAATCCAAATCTCAGGACCATTTCGCACATAGGAGCAGCTTAGTTTAAGTTTCAGCCTGACAGGCAATGTGCTAACAATTATAGCAATGTGATCCTCAAAAGTGCATATCATATAGTAGCATGTAATCAAAATATTATGCAAATCCAAAATTTTCAGACTTGGTAAAAATTAACTTCTTTAGCCTTCTTGGACCTGGATAGCAAAGTAATACAGAGTCCTTATTGTGATTTCACAAATGTCAGTTATTTAGCAAATAATCGTGAACTCTATATTTATGGGATGGCATTTTTTTCGATTCTGGCCCCCAAAGTTAAGCTTAAAGTAAGATTCTGCCCCTTTAAAATTAGGCCCCAAGTTACGTCCATGTAAACAATCGTATAAACAAAGCCTACAGAAACAAAGAAACTTACAATTTTGCAAAACGCAGCTTCTTTCCTATTCTGACAGTCCTTTTGTGCTTTCATATTTTGGTTTCCATCCAGTTAGGGTGTCTTTTCCACCACCTCTACTCTTCCGAACCATTTGTAAGATCTTTTTCGCTCTCGACGCCTGGAAATAATAATAAAGCTTTTAATGGTATGTTGTTAAAGGTGTGCATGCTTCTACTGTAACACGCTATTCAATAATTTATTAGGGATCCCTGGTTCGAATTCTGGCCTGGGCATGAGTGTTCTCTGTGAATGTCCCTTCATAAATGTCATCACTCCGTCACTCATTCTCATCGTCGCGATTAGTCAAAAGTTTTGAAATGGTACAAAAACTCATTTACATTGATTGGAAATATATTGTAACGGCATGGGAGAGATTCATATCGCAAATATAACATGTTACAAGATAATAAAAAATTGAATTAAAAACATTTATGGCAAATTTAATGTAAATCATTGCCACTTCTATTTTTACAGTGCTTCGCCATCCTAATACTATGTATCTCAAACTCTGGTCTTAGAGATTACTTCGTACACAGATCATGAAATAAATTAATTTCATGAGCATTCAGGCTACTAATAGACGGCTCTTCTATTTCTTATTTTTTATGCAGAAATAAAGCTTTCCAGCCGCTGACAAAATAGGACAAGAAAAAGCAGCCCTAAAAATATGAGAACAAAGGCTTATCAAATAATGAGTGACAGATTTGTAGGAACAGAACATGTACCTTGGCTTTCTGATGTATTTGTTCGTTTCCGTTTTTTTTTAAAAAAAAACAAAAAAAAACGATGTTTGCAATCTGCGCATGAAATCATTGATTTGATTTAATTTTAAACGTGGAACATACAAAAGTCCGATCTCACTGCAGTAGATTTAAATTAAAATCTCCACAATCTTACGCTAATAATTTCGGCCTCCCCCTCCTCCCCACACACATACACACAAAGTAACACCGATTTTAGCTTGATAACCTCATATTTTGTCTGAATTGAGAATATTCTAGTTACTTACGTACGTGCAATAGTATGCTATTTAAATAAAGTTACTGAAACTTCAACTTACCATAGTTTTATTTGAGTTTGTACTTCTTCGTTTTCCTTGTCGGAACGCTGCAAGCAAGACAAAGCATTCACATTAAATATCACTCCTGCTTCTTCGCGTTGGTGGACCGTGTGCTCGGTAGTCTGAAAGAAATGTATACGAACGCTCACGTGGTTTATCCAATGCTACCAACTTTGTTTTCGGTTGCCACTTTAATGAAACTATGAACAAAGTGTATAAAATCAACATATACAGCGACCGACTGTCGCGCTCCAAGCGGAGGAACCGTGAACTAAAAAAATATACAATCCAGACATTCTGCTACCAATGTGGCAACATGGTCGAATTTTCGATGACAGTTTATTGTACTATTACTTCAAAATTTCACAATTTTGACATTCTACTATCATTGTGGCATCAATGACGTATTTCCAACGACAGTTCATTACACTCTCTCGAGTATCAGGAAAACGATAAGCAGGGATGCCTTCATGGCAACCGTATACGGTCGTTCTAAACACCCGGTCGTCACTTTAAATGGAATTTTCAAATTGACGGTAGTCACATTGGTTGTCGGATAAATATATATATATATATATATATATATATATATATATATATATATACACTACATCTGAGGAAGATGAGATGATCATACAGACTATTTGCTGAATTCAAAACACACAAACCATGGTTTCATCATGTAAGTGCTACAAGAAATGTAATTGTATTAATTAATAGACTGAGAACGGGCCATTTGTGTAATAGGGAACATTTATCCAAAATTGGAAAAACGAACAATAAGAAATGTGAATGTGGCTGGGAAAGTGCAGATGCACAACATATAATACTGGAATGCTCAAAATATAATAGAGAGAGAAATATCTTGTATAGAACTTTAAATAATCTAAAGGTTCAGTTTCCAACAAATTTGTTAAGTTTAGTTGTTAATCCAGATGTGCGGATTGGTTACAGTTTTTTATCATTTTTAAAGAAGTGTAACATACAATTGTAAAAGGCAAAGTGTTCTTTTTTTTAAAAAAATCTAATATCTGTAAAATAGGGCGGAAAGACTGATAATTTTAATGTAAAACAATTGTGTACATTTTATATGTGTATTGTTATGGACAAAAAACGGCATAAAAGCTCTTAGGTTCCAAATAAAGGAATGAATAGCTAGATAACGAGCCTTAGTTAATTATGTTCAGTGCTCTTGCTACGAAACAATTCAAAATATGAATTTTGGGCCTCCCCCATGGCGCAGTGGTAGCGTCATTGCCTTGTAATCAAGGGAGGCACCGGTGGAGGCACAAGTGTTTCGGGTCCCACTTTAAATTGTAGGTCCAGTCCCGATTAGCCTTACTGTGCATAAAGTGGACTTAAAATACCAACTCAACTCAAACCAAAAATATGAATTTTAAGTCCACTTATTTGAAATAAGTAGATTTAACAGTTATGTATAAAGTTCATTGCTAGAACACGATTCAACAAATCAAACTGAATTCTGTTTGAGACGAGTTGTATAAAACTTTGGTGTATTTGGATAGAATGAGGAGGGAGGAACTGTAATAAGAGACAGCACGAGCTGGAATGAAGAGTGGAATGAAGTGACGTAGAGAGGTGAATGGTGACGAAGAATTACCTTAACAGTTTATTGTTAGGAAACGATTCAAAGGGAAGAATTTGGAGTCTGTTGCTAGAAGACTAGTTGGTTTAGAACATTGTATTCGGTGTTCGTTCCTGGGAAGCGATTCAAATAAATTAATTTCAAGCCCGCTTATTTGATACAAGTAGTCTTTAACAATTAAGTAAAGAGTTCATTGTTATGTGATGATTGAAATAAGCTAATAGACTAGACTAGCGGAGACGAGTTGCATAAATCAATTATCGTAGCAAGCCATTGCTAGGAAATGAATCAAAGGAAATAATAGGGATTCTGTTGTCCAACACCATTGTCTTCAATGTTCCTCGCTAGAAAAGAACCAATGAAATGATTTGCAAGTACGTTTATTTGAATAAAGTAGTCTTTAACAATTAAGTGTAGAGTTCGTTGCAAGGAGACGATTCAAATAAGCAATCTGGTGTATATGTTAGTGGGAAACGAGTTGTAAAACACAATTATCTCAACAGATCATCGTTAGGAATCGAATCAACGGAAATAATTAAGAGTCTGTTGCTAAGAGATTGGTGACCTTAATTTATTATATAATAGGTAGTTATTTTCAATTAAGTATAGAATTCGTTGCTAGCACATGACTCAACCAAGAAAACTAGAGTCTTTTAGTGGGAGAGAAGTTGTATAAAGCAATTAACTTAACAGTTCATTGTTAGGAAACGAATCTACATAAACATTTGGGAGTCTGTTGCTATAAGATCATTTGTCTTTATTCGTTCTCTTCGTTCTTTGCTAGGAAACGAACAAATAAATGAAATGCAAGTCTTCTGAAACGAACAGGGTTGCGATCCACAAGCAGAATAGGATTTTTGAGATTTTATACTTAGTAGTATGCAACCAACCTTGCTTTATAGTAACATTAGTTGCATAACTCTCAGGATTTTCCGCCTTCCGAACGAAAATGCAGCCACTGTGAAGCCTATTTCAGTGCGCCTATTATTTTCAAGGAACATCGGTCGTCTCATACACTGATAAATACAATAATTGATACAGTGTTTGATAAATACAGTGACAAAATACTGGTGTTAAATGGTGGTGATTACAACAATTTAGGGGTGGTTCACCCGGAAGGCAAACGAATGTCAACCTGTCTTACTGGTAGTACACAGTGGACTGCAATTTGCAGACTAATGAGGCTCTGGCGCCTTGACCTACAGCCAGGATAATCCACCTTAGGAATTGTGTTGTGTCGTCCATGTGTGTTTGTTGTTGATTTGGTTAATTTATTGCTTTTCTGACACTTTTGGCTAATCGTGAAGATGAGGAAGAGAGTTGGTATGATGAAATGGATGAAGGGACACTCCCACAAAGACCATACACGGCCAGTCCGTGATTCGAACCTTGTACCTTTGACGTGTTAGCGCTCTTTGCTAACCACTACGCCACGGAGGTCGATGTTTGTGTTTGTTCCTTCATCCATCCCATTGTCACTATTCATCCCCATCGTCGTGATTATCCAAAAGTGACAAAAAAGCGATGTAAATTAATCTAATTCAGCTGAGGCTAAACGTTGACCAAAATGTCGTGGGAACCTTCTTCACTTTTTACAGTGTACAGTCAAGGACATTTCTGGGTTGGAACATTCCCATTGAAAGTCAATGGCAGTGTTGCAACCCAGAAGTGTCTGTGACTGTACAGTATCGTTAACAATTATTTCTTGGAACTTTTAACGAAGAGAAACATCCCGAAGATGTCTCCAATCATTATAAACAAACAGACTGATGCGAAAGTGGTTTCCTTGCGAGGTTTGCAAGAGGCGAGAGAAATACACCATCTTGGCTCTCGTAAATGGACATCGTACATTTCCAATGGACTCGTAATGCTACTCTTTTGTAGACCTTTTTTGGCAGTGAAAGTTATCACGTAGAATGGCCATTCTGCCATGGCAATTGGCTGGCACACTTTTTTTTTACAACAAAAAAGGGAAAACCTCTTTCGGCTTTTCAGAAAACCAACCGTGGGGACAAGGAGATCCCGCCATAAAATTTGAATGCCAATCTTTTAGTGCCATTGGTTAAGGGGAGAAGACTCAGGTGCCGAAAAAAACTGGTATTGATCGAAGTAATGGGATAATAACTGGTTCGCGGATGGCTTCGAAGAAGACGAAAAGAACAGCATCTATCCCGACGACGTCCTAAGAGAGGCTGTGGGAAAAAAGAAGAGAAGAAGGAAATTAGAATTATGTTACCCGTGTCTGGGGAGGGACATTTCGCTTTATCCCACGCGTTGTCGGATGGTCGTGAAGCCATTTATTACAGGCGTGGCGGTAGAATTTCATAACTCTTTTAACTTCTCCGATCTCGCACCGGCCGTAACTCGACAGTACATAAATGGGACAACAATGGGGGATATAGAAGATGGGAATATCGACTGTCTCGCTGTCTGCGGTGGGAATATTTTTTTTGGCGCAGGTGACATTTCTCCGGCTTTTAACATATTGTTAAAGCCGATGGAATGAAGAGTAACTTTAAAAAGATGTTCCCCCACGATAAAGATAAGATTTCCTTAAGGAAAAATAGAACGGATTGAATACAGGGTGATTCCATGTGAAATGGTCCAATTTTCAATAAAGTTGTTGCTGTTTTCTTATGACTCGGCTGGACCTTTGGCCGATGCCCTGGCAGCTGTTTTATTATCAATACCTATTTAATTAGCAATAGTTTAATAACTACGTAACTACGAAACTATTGAAAGAACATACAGGCATAGCAAAGCAAACCACACGAAGATTCACATGATTTTTTTTAGATTTTGGAATGTCATAACGATTTACAGAAAAGAGAAGAAGATTCGAAAGCAGCTGCAGTTGTGTCGGCCAAAGGCCCAGCTGAGCCTTAATGATTTTGGATAGGATTTGATTAGGGCAATATCATATTATTCACAAACGAATTTGACGTAAAGCGTTGTCGTAGGCTGAGAGAAATGTTAATCCTCATCACATGCGTTGCCCGTTAAAAATTGGTCTGTTTTCCGATAGAGGTCAGTAATTCTCAATACTGTGTTTAGGAGTCAGTTTTTTCTATAGAGCTCCTTCCGAATGCTTCAGTTGAGGACTTGAAAAGAGAAATTATTTCGTGTCTTTAGAAAAATCACTCCCGAAATGCCGAATCCGGCTGTGCACCGAGAATGATAGTCAACATACCGAGAAGTTACACTATTGAGAGTTGTATTGAAATTTATCTCATATGTATGCTTGCTGTATTTCACTCTTTAATGTATCTTAGTTAACAGTTCGTTATATCGGAGACACTTTTCTTCAAATTTACAGGAGAAACTACTTACGGAAATCAGTTTCTTTGCATTGTCGAAGTTCTTCTAGGTATTTTCTTTCATCTTTCAATCTATTTCAGCCGGAAATCAATTCCCGTTGCTTCAATTTAAGCGAAAACGTAACCACGCAGTTTTTAAACTATGTTTGCCTAACCTAACTGAACCTAACCTAACCTTCTGTGAATGGTCCGTGGGGCTATCCGGGAATGGTTTTTGGGGCTATTCGTGGATGGTTATACGATCCCAAATGGTTTTTGGGGCTATGCGTGAGTGGTTTTTGGGGCTATCCGTGAATGGTTTGTGGGGTTCGCCCCGTGACGTGCGTTCCGTAACACTTCGAGAAATGGCTTATTTTAGTGTAAAAAATGTTTGTAATCGCGTGAAAACCTTAATGGCACCTTCAAATATGTTCCGCAATACACAATTGGTAAGTACGAACCATACGAAACACAAAATATCCGATATTAAAGTGTCTCCGATATAACGAACTCATACCGTATCTTATGTTCAATACAGTTTCTACATTGATTACTGCATTTTCTTTCACGAATATCATAATATATGGCTCACACTGTACAAATGTATTGATTGATTTGGTTTATTTTACTTCGATTTTTGTGTCACTTTTTGTTATTTGCGAAGATAGGGATGAGTGATGACATGATGAAATTGATGAATTGACACTCACAAACATCCAGGCCGGGATTCGAACCCGACACTCGTGGCGTCGTAGCGCGATGTGCATACAAATTTGTTCGACGGGTGTCACAGATGTTATAGTTTGACACGTACGTAAGTAACACACGTTTGATAAATGATTAGATTTATTGAAGAAAACGTGCTAGAGCTACAGTTTCAGTAATATGTGTCATTCGTGCCACCTACGGTCAAAATTCAGCACCATTTCCTCTTACCGGGTAAATAATCTTCAAGTTAATTTTTATAATTTCTGACACTGGCAGAACAACGTCGGTAGGACGTCTGACTGGCCGGGTTCGAATCCCTGGAGGGGCGAACTTCTCGCAAGGTACCCAAGTATCAACTTCTCCTTCCGCGAAGTACACCCTGGGCTGCATTTAGCAGACTAACGAGGCTCTGGCGTCTGGAGTCGCAACAAGTATAATAAAATAGAAAAATTAATGCCACTTCATGACAAGCAACAAAGCTTTTTCAGCAAGACTGTGACGGAAACGTAGCTCGCAACATGAATATGTGATTGGGTCATCTAACTCGTGCAAAGATTTGATGCAGGCATGAACTCTGGAAGTTTCATACCGAGATACCCATACCGAAAACAAAAGCTAGTTAACTCTCACCACCTTTAAGAGCTCCTGAGAGGGCGATTTCTGCGTCTGAGAAACTTTGCATCCTTCTCACCGCGTCGAGTACCAAGTCGCTCTGAAGTTCCAGCAATTTGTTTGAGTTTGATAATCTCTAGTCGCTACCCCAATTGACCGCCGGCGTTGCATATCTCCCGACTGCAGACATGTTTGCAGCCGTAGCCGCACGGAATCGATTTCCAAGGAAAGTTTTCCGTGGAAAGTTCCATCTCTCGTTGAATGTAATTATAAGTTTTGATTCTTCCTCCCCCTACTACCAACTTTTCAGTTTTCATTGGCTTGTCAGAGGGTGACGATCTTGTCCTGTGTCTTGGGGACAAGAAATTGGTCTTCGAGATTACACATTACTTCTGGCATGTCGGAAGGAACGTGACGGAGATTTTCCAATCTACATGCACTATCTGTTTTTTTCCTTCTTAGCTCATCCTGCTTTGTTGAATTTCCCATATATCCGTTCATTATCCAAGTTTGCTTCCTGGTTAGATCATGTGACTCCTTACCGAAACCCCCGGTAACTGCTTATTGCAGGCCAACGAGGCTCTGACGGCTGGACCCAAGACCAGGATAAATCCTTTGTGGGATTGTGATGTCATTTGTTTTTCCTGTGTGCCCATTATACAAATTAAAGTTAGGGGGAAAATAACTGCATATTCTTATTTCTGAGAAAATGCAGATGTAAAATGATATGCTGCATGACCCCCCTCCCATTTGAAAATTTGGATGCAATTCCAAGATGGCGGCTTTCAAGATAGCCGCCATGATACACACTAGCACCATCTAGTGTGCCGAAATTTCATCGCCCTCCCTCAAGTCATTTTCAAATCAAAAGGGGGAGGCCGGACTTTTGCCTCACCCTATAGTTTTAGCTTTTAACGTAGGTAAGGATATTTTAGTCCTAGGAGACAACATAGTTTCAATTCTTGTTAAGTAATGAACGAGGTAGTTTTAATAACTGACTAAGGAAGTTTTAAAGACTTTTGTTAGGGGCCTCTACATAATTTTCTTTTAGTTAAGAGGTTAAACCTCGTTTTGCGTGACTGGCAAAAATAACCTATGTACTGAAGCGTCCTTACTATAGGCTAAGAACCATTTGGCCTCCCCGATGGCGCAGTGGCAGCATCGTCGTCTTGTAATCAACGGGTCCAGGGTTCGATGCCCGGTGGAGGCACATAGTGGTTCGGATCCCGCTTTAAACAGTATGTTGAGTCCCGATTAGTTTCACTATGCATAAAGTGGACTTAAATCACCAAAACAATCTATCAATATAAAAATTATTTGAAAAACTTACACAAACGGGTACGGTGTTCGATTCATAATCTTCGCAACGTAATATTCGGTGTTTCGTTCCGTGAATACGAAATCTGGCTAGTGGAAACGGACAATAATAGTTTCTTTCTTGAATGACATAACGGTTCATAGTGTCGGAAGCTGTATGTACACTTCTGTTCATATAGAGGGGCACGTACTTCAATTATTCGACCTTATAAAATGTGCCACTTTATTTGAGCAGGAGTGTACCATGAAGGAAGGTACAGACGGTAGCCTCTCTCACCTGTAAGCCTCTGCGGACGGTAGGTTTCTAGGCGCGCGTTTTTCAAACTTGCAGTAATGCATGACACATATCGTAGCAGAACTACGCGTATTTGCAGTAGAAAGGTGGCATCTACCCAATGCAGGTGAAATTTATAGATTTTTCCCTTCCCTAAAAAGAAAGCGAGAAAATAATATGAAAGATCAAATTTTACACAAAATTTATCCTTCCGCATGTGGTTATGGCCACCGGAATGAACCAAAGTGAATAAAAAAGTCTGAAAGCTCCCTCCCTAAGTGATCGACTTTAACTCTGACCATCGAAGTTACCTGGTTTGAATCCCGTCCTGTTGTTCCTTTACAAATATCGTCTTATCGATCTCATCTAAGTATCAGCATCGTCTCGATAGCCAAAAGTAGGAGAAGAAAAAATCAAATCACAAGTATAATGTTACAAATGATTTTCAAGAGTTTTCGCTTGGATGGATCCATGATTTATATTTTGGAATCATTTTCGCATTTTAGCGCCCACCTTCTGCCGCAAACAGACAACCTCCACGTGCCAACATGTCGCAACCTAAATTTCCAGAATAACGGCGTCATGTTTCCACCACAGTACTCCGTGCCAGAAGGAGTTCGTGCACGTGGACAAGTTGGAAATCCGTCTCCAACAGCCAAGCCACAAAATTGTGAGTGCCTGCGTGCGTGTGTGTGGCGGTGGGATGGGATAAACGCAGGCAAATGCGTTTCTTTTCTTTGCGTTATGTGGTTGGTAGTCGTTGCTAACTCGTCGCGTGCCTTTGATTATAAATTAATCCGTCGTGTTAAATATGCAAGCCCTGTCCACTACTCTTTCTGAAGCCGCCAAAATTGCATTACACACAACTGCCGGACCCCCATGGATGTTACAACAGTTATAGGAATTGTGCATCTACCGTGAAGCGTTTTCCCATAGAGAGTCATGTAAAAGGTTTTTAAGGTACTTTTGAATATGTTATGGAACTCTAAAAATGATAACTTGCATATTCACGTTTAGATTCGCTTTCGGACTAAAAATGGGATGAAATTTAGAAGCTCTCAAATTTATGGTCAGCCTGTTTTTCATCCATTATCGAGATATCCCCGATAACATAGTGGTTGACTCTTCAGTCTCGTAATAATGGTTTCCGTTTTTAAGTACCAGTTGGAAGCCCATACTTTAGTAGTTGGAATCCTGCTTTACATAAGTACAGTCCGATTAGCTCATGTGTGCATAAAGTTGACTTAGTGTTCAGTTTGTGGTCAAAAGAAGCAGCTCTAATGAATTGGCAAATTGGGGCAATGACGGGGACAAAGTCGATCTGAGCGTGGTGCTGATCACAAGATTGTGAATTTGTGGGGTCCCTACCTCCACACTCCCCTCCCACGTTCTATCAGGTCATATTGCAATCCTAGCTTCACTTTTCGCTTATCTCACAGAAACTAGTCATGTCGTTGTAAGGCGAAAAATATAGATTTAAAAAAAATATTTATTGCAAATAGGCATTACGGTGAACACATGTAGAATAAAATAAATTATTGGATTTGAACTGAATTCATGTTAGACTGGATCTAAAAATAACAAGTCAATTGCCTTAATTATGTACTAAGTAATGTGAAAATAAAGTAGTTTGGTATTTCAAAATATCCTTCACACAAAGATTCCCAGAAGCAGTCAAGTGTTACACCATAGATTCGAATTACACGTTTCTGCAGGGTTATTTGTTGTTGATGCGCCGAGAACAATGTTTGTGTTGGTATGCAAATCAACAATTCATCAAAGCATCAATATTGTATTAGAAGTACTAATCAACATTGAACACTGATATGAAATTTGTTTTCTTACATTTGAATATGCATATTGTTTTCAGCTCCTATTAATCAATGAAATGTATAATAATACGAGGGCGCAACAATAATTATCTGCACTGCAGTTATATTTGTGTCTTCGTTGACAGCATGCATCACTAGGTGTGTTCTATGCGACTCACTTCTTTGAATTTGAATTTGATTTTAAAATTGTGGGAGCGTCAGCACTTAGGCTATTTTGCTCCCGTCACATTATACGGGGGCCAGCCCCTTATTACAAAGAACAACTCTAATGTTGCATAATTAAAAATCTTAAAATGTTCTGACTTCTGTTAAAAGCTGAGGCTGTAAAGGGGCACTCAGCACACATAAGGACAAAAGAACAGGACAATAGAAACAAAATTATACTGGTCTGGGGGCCAGTCGCCAGAGCCTCGTTAGTGTTCAGTCAAGGGTGTACTAACGTGGAAGTGAGGTTGACATTTGGGTGTACTACGTGGAAGGTCACCCCTTACACCCCGCGACTCACTTCTGTGCAGAGTTAAAGTTGCTCGGTCTGTCGCATTATGTTTTCTGTGATGTTAACAATAACACTCGGCTTTCCATTTGCACCAAAGCGCAAAAGTTCAGTTATACATTTTTTACTGTCTGAAGGTATATCAGGAGCCGAAATCCACAGAGGCTATTCAGCACTGTTTGTCTACAAATGGATTGTTACGAAGAAGGCGACGGTTCCCACATGTGCGACCATTATGGAACTTTTCAGTCCATTCGTAGGCACTCAATTGCGGCAAAACATTGTTTCCATGCTGTGCTGAAAGTCTTGGGTGAATGTCGGTCCCTGATACGTCTTCAGACCGCAAAAAGCGGATAACCGAACCGAACGCTGTCCTTTGGCGCAAATGGAAAACGGAGCGATATTTTTAACGTCACATCAGCAACAATGCAATAGACTAAGCAGCTTTAAACCTATGCAGCAGTGGGTGACAGAAAACACCCCTAGTGATACATGCGATGGAACAACATTGCTGCCAATAGAAACCCAAATATAACTTCACTGTGTATAATTATTCACTCACCCTCGTATAAAGAGCCTAATGATATTTATAACATTGACGTTTACAATATTGAAAACGTTCCTCATAATTTAGCGACGGGTCCCTTACCTCCATCAAAAATGGACAATAATTACCTAACTATTACCATTTTGTGACTGTCTTCAACTCTCACAAGAAACAAGCATTTATTTATTTTCTCTTGTACATATGTTTATAAATTAAAAGGGGCTGCTAAGATAATGAACGCTGTATCAATGCCAATGTAAAATTTGTTAATTTCGATTCGTTTATGTTTAGTAGAAAGACCGGTTTTCAAGTAATGTCTTGTATTAAGGTTGCAAATTGAATTTGTGAAAGATTATTTCAAGTGAAATCAGAGATTAAGGAGTATAAACTGCTTTAATTCTTGCAACGTTAACTTTTAAATTGTATGAAACTCTGCTCGTTGTTCGCAATTATCATATGAACTATAAACTCAGTGTTATGCACAGTTGCAATTTGTAATTATGAGTAAATTAGATTTTGATTATTGAATATGTGTACTTTCGTTATTCACGCGAAGTATACTGACAGATTTTGAATTTATCAATGCATCTACTACACACACCGCTATCTTTCTCTTTCAGAGCCCATTACGAGTATCCTTGGAGGACCTGATATGCATATCAATAAAGGGAGCACGATCAACCTGACCTGCATAGTGAAACACAGCCCCGAACCACCCCCAGCTATACAATGGACGCACAACGGAGACGTAAGTAGTTTACCGTTTGAGAAATAGTAATTCGAACAACATATTTGGACACTTAATGTTTTCTGGAAACTTAAACGCAATCAATTTCCAACGTTCTGCCAGTCGTATTGAATATACAGACCACGCTCTCATCGATGGCATAGAGGTAGATGGCACCTCGTAAACAAGGGGTTTTGGGTTCGATCCCCAGTTAAGAGACAGTCTACAATGGTTCGCATCTCACTCGAAATTATAATTTCAGCCGAGATTTGCCTGTCTGGGTTTAGAGTGGACGCAAGAGAATCTAGTAGGGTGGAATTAGGGTCGATCCCGGAAATAATTACTACAGAAATGATCTTTTGGGGTGTTGTTCATCTACTTCAGGGTAACGTATGGCCAGAATGCCAAAACCGTACCTGTTGGGCAAATCTAGATATCTAAGGAACAATAAGATCATGAATATTATGTTGAATACTTTTTTTTACAACAAAACCTTATCAGAAGGTTATTACGTATCCACATATTGTATCAGTAGCTGAAATGTGTTACATTTCAATGTAAGAAGGAAAGCGTAAAATTCGAATTGTAGAAGTATAGGGTGGCACGTAAGTCACATTCCACATGGAACTAACGACGTAATGAGGAAATAAAGATCAAAAGAGTTCGCTGATAGTGATATTTCGTGATCCACTAATAGGTTGGCGGTGCCATTAGATCTTGCTTTGTGGAGAATGGTTAACAACATGGTATACTCCTAACAAACGACAGACCTAGCGTGATTGTGTGCCTGTTTGAGTGAGCTGAATTTCTCGCCACCCTGTATTAAAGTGAAAAAATACACTGGTTGTTGTAACGTAAATGCTTTGAAATGTTTGAAGTCTATAATAATTATAAAAGTGTATGAGCATACGCGTAACTTGGAGGTGGCAAGGGGGCACTTGCTCCCCGCCACCAAAATTTTCAGGTTTATGTAAGTTCATAGTAATTTTGTTAACCTCCTGGAACCTGAGGAGCAAAGTAATGAGTATTTTTTAAATAATTTTTGAAATGTAACAGTCATTTATAAAAATAGTCGTGGATGATATGTTTATGGGTTTGAAAACTTGTTGATTCTGCATTCCATTGTTAAGCTCTAAGTTCTCCTCTGCCCCCACCCACAAGTTAGGCCCCAAGCTGCGCGTATGTCGATGAGAGTTAAATAAGAGGCATGAGAATATAGTGAAATTAAATATGTTCATCGGAATCCATGTGTCAATGCACATGTCAAGCTAGGTTTTCAGCAGGAGCAACATAACTCTTTTCCCTTCGCTTTGTAGCGGCAGCGTACTACATGAAGCAAACTATATGGTGCCGGTGGTTCAACGGTTGTAGCCTGATGAAGATGCTATCTTTAAGCGTCCACCCCGCATAACCTGCTCTGACTTGCTAGTTGATAAATATTTCTACTGCTATATATAGTATATGTATTCGGGCAAACTTTGGTAACGAATTGCTGTTTGAGATGAAACTTTTGAGGACATTAAAACCTGCGCGTTCCATAATAATGTGCCGAACATTTAAAATAACATCAGAGTGGAGGGTTCAGATCTTGCAGCAAATAACAATAAATGAGACGGCCGTGTCCAATGAGAAGTTCATTTAGAATCATCCCTTCTCTGCCGGAGGAACGTTGTGAGGAACTTCATGCACCAATGATCCCCTTTGCCCTATCCTGCTAAATCTCAAGGAGGAAAGAACTGAAGGTCCCTGGCCGATGTAAGGTGGAAGCACTTAGCTGCCTCCATCAGCAGACTTCGGCAAGAGCAGCAGCTGCTTCGTTGCCTTTAATGCCCACACTGACAGTGAAGGACGTTAACCGTCGAAAAATTCACTGCACTAGAGGTTGTCCGGAAGAGAGTGGTTCCAGGCTCTGGAGCACACTGAAGGAACCCGAATAAATGAGGACTCTCTGCAAAGTGTGAACTTCAGCAAAGTACAGAACTTTTAGTATTTCACAGAGTTCTGCCATGTAGATGGAAAAAGCAATTTGCAATGTAAAGCAAAGCTGTAACTGTGCGAGTTGACGAGGCATAACCCACAGATTGAACCTATATGGACCAACCTGAATAATAATAAAAAGTAAAATTGAGATATTGTAATCAAAGCTCTAAAAAAAAACATAATTTCCCCTGCCTTTGGGAAAGCAGTTCGAGACAGGTTAATGGGAGATGCAGGTAATTCCCAGTGGAGAGAGACGGAAAAGTGGAGGGACGCCAGGCAGATCGCTATCAACACCAAGTTCTGAGGATCTCGTAAGCATGAACACAGAGTGGCATTGTGACGACACGAGAATGTAGGCGGTACACAGTCAACCCTCTCTCATCAGAGACTGTGCTAAGAAAGATGGGATGGCATCGAGCGTAGATGGTGGCAATAATGAAGCATACGTTGTCATTGTAGATATAGGGAATGCTCCGATACCTCCATAAACAAGTAGACGATTAGACTGATAGGAAATACACCGGAACGCAGACGAATACCAGCACAATAAACAGAGTTGACGATGTGAAGTTGAGAAGGACGAGCAAAGGAATCCACAGTTTCGACCTAATGAGAGAAGAATAAATCGAAAGAGAACAATACGATCAGCACTCCAACATGTATAACTTAACACGTAGAGAAGGTTAAAAACTAGTAGACAATATTAATTCAGATGGCAGAGATGAGATTGCGAGCAGCCGATATCCATCGTAAGCTTAGGAAAGTGCTAACCACGACAAAGTGTGTTCGAATGGATTGAGAACTTCAAAAACGGTCGGACAAGTGTTGAAGACGAAGGAGCAGCAGATATGCCAACGCTTGGGTGCAGGTAGATAGATCTCATAAAAACTTTACCTCGAAAGCGCTTAGTTTTGGCGCTCTAAGTGCTTAAATCCTATCCTGTATGTATGCAACCCAACACAGCAAACACCGCTCTGACATAACTCCAGGGGCGCGCGGCAAAGGTTGCAACTATCGTCACTTTGCAGTCTTGCCTGAGCAAAATACAAAATAATAATGACACTTGCGATGTTGAAAGAAATATTTAGAGTACTTACAAACTTACCAAGGCAATGAATTTCCAATAAGTGAGGAATGAAATTCAAGAACGCTCATTACAGAGAGTCTCCATCGTGATTCAACTGTCATGCAATATGAATAATCACAAGAGAGGCTTCCGACAGATGTTGATGAAATCGACGAACTAGCAAATGCTAACATGATGTGCTCGCTGCTTCTTTTCGAACATGCAGACTGTAACAATTTATTTGGAAATTATACCTTGGCATGTAGAGTAATATCTAATCGAGGCCGTCACATAATACGAGGGCAAGCCCCTCACTGAAAACAAAATAATGTTAATGCCTTTTGCAATAAAATGAAAAAAGTTGTTTAAACATACATTAATTCAGAATAAATTTAATAAAGGGATCAACTGCTTATTAAGCGCCGGCTTCCGTGGAGGAATGATCCCCGCAGCGCGTTACGATGCCATGGGCCTCGTATTCGTTCACCGACCTTCATCAATTTCATCATATCATCATTCATCCTCATTTTTGCGATTAGCCAGAAGTAGCATAAATGCGAAGTAAAGTATACCAAATCAATCAATCAATCCTTATTTAGTCTTTAAAGACAAATTATCCATGCTTATGTCAAGTGCCGAGCTGTATAGGGCGTTTTGAATGCACAATGAGGAAACAAAAAACAACATAAAACCACGCAAAGACATATTCTGGAGCCGGCTCATGGACACGGAACACTCATTACCAAACATTTCGGATTCTATAGTTCCTGCCTGGACAAAGGTGTCACTGCGTCATTCGTTGTATTTGCCTGGAGAGGGAGAATGTTAAGTAAAATAAGAAAAGTAGAAATACACGAGGATTACCCTAGAAACTGATCTCCGTGTCAGAAGCTCGTCTTCTTGAAAAGGCGAATTAAAATGTTGAAAATTGGATACCTTCAGAAAATGTCAGCCTTTACAATGTATAAAGAAAAATATGGGCAATTTATGACCTGTTCTCAGTTTTCGTTTGCTTAACAATCTTTCTCGTTCGATGAAAAAAGAATCAGCTTTAAAAACACCAAATAAGGAAACTAATTCCCACATGTAAATACAGTATGAATTACGAGAATCTCTGTTTATGAAACAAAGTCATTCTATATCGTGAAGTGTTGAATAGACTTGTACAGACAGGCACCGAACTCGTTGTAATTCGTTTCGATAAAGACATAAATTATTCATATACCTCATTAATAGAGCATTTGAGATGACCCAGTTTGCCTAGATATTAGAGAGAGAAAGCGAGCGAGCGAGAGAACTTGTAACACAGTTTTTAATTCGCATGTTCCTATGGGATTGATACTACAGGATTGAATAGAAATAATCTTGAAACCCTCTTTCGCAGTGGCGGCGCCAGGATTAATCATCTGGGGGTGCTGAGGGGGTGCGAAATAAAATTTAGGGGTGATGTTGAAAATAAAGAAAGCATGAAATATGCATTCATGTTTTAGCAGATGCGGAACCACGAATTTTTGTCGGGTGGGCGAGGCAATTACCAGGACAAAGGTGTCCATAATAATAATAATAATAATGACATTATTATTAAGGCTGGTTTAGATTGGCCGAGTGAGCGGGAGAGTTACTGCGACGAGTTACTGGCCTGTCTGCTCGTTCGACCCTTCTATGGCGAGTAGCTGTTAACACACTTTTTACTAGACTCCAGCAAAGTGGGATAGTAGCTGCAGCTGTCGGGTGCTCTTTTGACAGAATGAACCATCAACGTCGTTGGCGATTTTTTTAAAAAGTTCTGAAACCGTTTACACAATTTTTTACACGAGAAATGAATACAATAATGCACGAGGACATGTCTGGAAAGAAGACTAATATCCTTGATTTTTCAATTTTCGATCGTTCTTGGTTGTGTACTGTAGAACGTAAATTACTTATTTTTAATTTTATTTCTACGCCAAATACCTCAAGTCTTATCTCCTACACTTGTAGCTTCATACGCCCGTAGTTTATTTGGTTTGTTCCTATAATCGACAAAAATTCCATGGACATTGGACACTCGCACAACACAGACTCTATACTGTCCTCAGAAAGCGTTTACATGGACCGAGTGGTCTGTGTAGTTTACGAGCTAGTGAAAAAATCGATGGGAGAGGAAGCAACTTGGTCGAGTCGCTGCCCTGCTTGGACAGCCACTCGACTGTCCTGACTACTGGAGCGAGTACTGGCTCCAGTGCTCTCCCCAGTTGTTTACACGGAGAAAGTAGCTCGCTTGACCCTACTCGCTCCAGCTACTCTCCCGTCTACTCGACCAATGTAAATCAGGCTTTATTAGTGTAGTAGTAGAGCCTCCCCGATGGCGCAGTGGTAACGTCGTCGCCTTGTAATCAAGTGGTCCTGGATTCGATACCCGGTGGAGGCTCATAGTGGTTCGGATCTCACTTTAAACTGTAGGTCCAGTCCCGATTAGCCTTCCTGCGCATAAAATGGACTTAAAACACCAAATCAATCAATTAGTGTAGTAGTAGTGGTGGTGGTATCAAAGCCGTTATTATCATCGTAAATAACGCAAGAAGGGGAGAAGTATTTTGTTCGACAAACTATTTGAAATATTTTTTCAACACGTTCCATTTCACATTAGCTAATGATTGAAAACATGCACACATTTTTGAAAGACATAAAATGCATGACGAATATAATTCTTTTTGTACATATAACACGTATAACTTTCATGTTCAACATATGTTTTACACATATGCAATATGGAGTGATGCAAAATATAAGAAAATACATATGCAACATGTTAACACTAAGTAGTGCACATATTCTAAGTTTTTTAATATAATTTATATAGAATATTATTTAAATGCATTACATAACCAATTCATCCGCTTCAGGACTAGCCAACAGCAAAAATGATATAAATATCTCAAATGTGCGCGCTACTTTTCATCCAAACAATTGTTCATGCATTTAACACCAAACTGCTCAGCAGTAACAGTCTGAAGTACATAGTTGGTCTTACTTCTCTCTCTGCTCATTTATAATGCATTAAAGCAAGGAATGATATTGCTCGTTGCTTCACTCGCAAGAACATTTTTGAATCCAAATTATTGCAAGCTGAAAACAATATTAATATAATTGGGCGGCGCATTCTCTCTTTTATAACATTTTAATTTAGATTATTCGCCACCCCCTAGCTACGGCTCTGAACTTTTATGAATTTACAAAAAAAAAAATGTATTTTTATTTGCATAAAATTTGAAATCAAGGATGAAAATTGTCTCTCTGTGCTCCCCCTTCCCCCTTGCAGGTGCCCTTCACTGTCTGGAAGAAAAAAAATACATGAAAACTTTTTTTTACTTCAATGTTTGCCCCCTTCACCCATAGAATTGATTTCCGACCCAGGTTTGGTTGGTAATGCTCTGCTGTGGTTGCGCTAATAACAAGTAGGCAGACAATAAAACTGTTTATCAACAATGCCAAAGAAAGAACTCACTGAGCTGTAGGCAAATATCGAAAAACACAATCAGGTCAATTGAAACAAAAGAAGAAATTATTATTAACAACAATACTGACGAAAGAAAAGAAAACGGCCTCTGATCTTTATAGCGAGTGCTGACAGTACAGGAAATTACGGTGGCTTCTCTTTCAATGCTTGGCTGTTGTATACAATAACAGCGGTCTTACTACAATACCTAATATTCGCCCGCTCAATGTGACTACGACATATGACACTGTAAGAGTTAATGTTTTCAACATAGTGATGCACGTTATAATCCGCCATTTTGTTCTTGGATGAAAACTATATTATAAAGAAGCTTTCAATGAAATACATATCACATAAAAGGTTACACTTTGAAAAAATGTACAGCAATACATGCTCAATAAGACCACCGTTGTTACTTCTAACCTCAATCAAGCGAACAACAATGTTATCAGTTAACCTACGAAAAATGAGTTCCGTAATTTCACTTCGCTAACTTTTTCATGAAAGACTCGTGGAATCTCAGTTACCAAAAAGTGCACATTTTGTTTGTTAACCACACCATCCAAATGAAACTGTGCCTCAACAGTGTTGCGTTGATATCCTCAGCCCAATGAACGAAGGCCATTCTCTGCTGTTTGTGTTCATTTGTGAGTTTTTGCACCACGGTACGGATAAATATGGAGATAATTTTTAAGAATCATTTTGATATCCCTAGTTGTATTTCTGCTTTTCTATCCGATTTGCCGGGATTCACCGGTATAGCAACTCGAACAGCTTCAATATTCTCAGGCGAACACACAGGATTGGGACGATCATGCTTCGATCCCAATACTATTCCTTCCATTCGAAACATTTCATGTAGTTTGTGAATCGTTTTTCTAGAGGGGGCCCACCGAATATGGAAATGTGAACGAAAACGCCTCTGAGTCACAACAATGCTTTTTGTTTAAGCAAAAAATAGCACAATTGCTGGTTGCTGTTGCATCATAAGTCTTCCTTTGTCTGCCATGTTGTCTTCTCTAGCCCCCTAGCGACAGCATCATGAATTACGCTTCACATATTATCACGCGACTTTTCCAGTGACTACTGCAACTGCTGTTGACACACATGGCGTGATTCCTCATCTCGGATCCGAAAAAAATAAAAAAAATAAACAAATGGCGGATCATATCGTGTGCCACCCTGTAGGTATTGAATAGTAGGTACTTAAAGAGGTGCGCAAGAAAATGAAGGGTGTGCGGAAGCACCCCTTCGCGCCCCCCAGGCGCCACCTCTGCTCCTTTGTAACACCAAATAATTTTCCTCACATGCATATCAGTTGTCACTGTCACTGAAGTTCACGTAGGCAGTACGTGTTTAGTGAATCCTTCTTGCCATTGTTTTCCAGAATTCCTATTTTATGTTGGTTATTTTGTTACCTTGGCCTCATAACGCTTTGTTCTCTGTTTCTTACGCGGGCGCTGTAGATACAAATCTCGAGTTTCTTCGTACGGAACGAATTACTCCCGTTTCGATGAAACCAGTTTATCTGAATGTACACAGAATACTTTACCTGCATGAATAATATGTTTCCTTCAACAGAATGATGTTAATTTAGTTTTCTTTAAATACCATTATCTTATGCAGCTCAGCGCTTGATATATGTATCGAATTAGTTCCTAATAAGGAGTTTATCCCTTTGTTAGTTTTATTCTGAATTGAGTTATGTTTAAACGACGTTATTCATTTTATTGCAAGAGCCATCATCATTAATTTATTTTTACTACGGGGCTTGCTCCCGTATTAAGTACGGACTGTATTAGAAATTACACTACAAGCCAACGTATAATTTCCAAATAAATTGTTACAGTCTTATGTTAGCATTTGTTCGTTCGTCGATTTCATCAACATCTGTCGCAAGCCTCTCTTAAGATTATTCATATTGAATGACAGTTGGAACACGATGGTAAAAAAAAAAAGTAAAGTGTTCCCCTGTGCATAGCACCACGCCATGAAGGCGTATAGGGGGTGTGGGGGTAACGCCCCACACTTTCTTGATCCGGTCGTGAGTGGGGGTGATGTGATCAGCATCACGCCCCTGACCGCCTTTACCCCCCAGGGTTTCCCCCAGGTACCCATGTTATTCGACGCTGGGTGGGCGCCGGGGCCGCTTTTACCGTTAGAAAAGTTCCCGGATTTGAACCGGCCGGGGATCGAACCCGGGACCTTGAGCATGGTAGTCAGACGCGTTACCGACTGAGCCACCGCGGGAACACGATGGAGACTTTTCATAATGTGCATTCTTGAATTTCATTCCTCACTTATTGGAAATCTTTTGCCTTGGTGAGTTTGAAAGTATTCTAAATACTTCTTACAGCATCGCAAGTATCATTATTATTTTGTATTTTGCTCAGGTAAGACTGCAAAGAGACGCTATAGCGTCGTCGGCTTGTAATCGAGGGGTCCCGGTTCAATACCCGGTGGAGGCACATAGTGGTTCGGATCCCACTTTAAACTGTAGGCCCAGTTCTGATTAGCCTTACTGTGCATAAAGTGGACTTAAAACTCCATCTCAATCAACCAATCAAAGAAAAGAGACGCTAGTGGGAACCCTGCCGCGCGGTCGTTTGCTGTGTTGGGTTGCATACATACAGGATAGAATTTAAGCATTTATAGCGCAGAAAATAAGCGCTTTCGAGGTAAAGTTTATAAGGAAAAGATATTTGTTTTTATGATATCTACCAGCACCCAAGCGTTGTTGCAGTTGTTTTGCGACACCCTGTATAATGTGCGTGATAGAGTGATAGAGTTCCTTGGAATGAGATATGGAAATCTTTAGAGAAGAAAGGAGTGGATAAAAACCTAATAAAAGCAATCCAAAGTTGGTACAAAGGATGCAGATGCTACGTGAGGACGAGAAACCACCAGTCAGAGGAATTTGAAATAACAACAGGAGTTAAACAGGGAGATATACTATCACCATATCTATTTATAATCCTATTAGATGAAGTAATAAAGGAATGCCATATAAAAATGAAACAATTTCATGTAGGATACTGGAATATGAAATCAATTAAACTAACAGAGCTCATATACGCTGATGATATTATACTAATAGCTAATACACAGGCTAGTTTACAATATAACCTAAATATTCTTAATGAAGAATTAAAGAAAAAGAATATGGAAATAAATACGGAGAAAACTAAAACAATGATAATTACCAGAGAAAAGACAAACCATAAGTTAAAACTGAATAACAAACCTTTAGAACAAGTGACAAATTTCAAGTATCTTGGAGTAATTATAAACAGTCAAGGAAAAGAAGAGGAAGAAATAAGAGATAGAATCATGAAAACAGGAAAGCTATATCAAATGATAAACCGAGGATTTATAGGCAAAAAAGAAATATCTACCCAAACAAAATTCACTGTATATAAAACAATTTATATACCAACACTTACTTATAGCAGTGAAAATTGGACAATGACTGGAAAACACCTGCAAAGTGTACAAACAATGGAAATGAGGTACCTTCGAAGAATAAGTGGGAAAACCAGGAAAGATCGGATAAGGAATCAAACCATCCGGCAATCTTTAAATGCTCAGCCACTACAAGAAACAGTTGAACGTAATCAACTCAGATGGTTCGGCCATTTGAGCAGAATGAGTGAGACGAGACTGCCAAAACAGATATGGGAAGCACGTCCACAAGGAACAAGACCAAAAGGAAGACCAAGAAAGACATGGAATATGAGTGTCAAAGAGATTTTGGAGAAACGAAGCATAAGATGGAAAGAGGCACAGGAAAAGGCGATGGACAGAAACGTCTGGAGAACTCTCTGTAACCCCTCGACACCAGCAGGTAGAAGAGGACGCGACTAAGTAAGTAAGTAAGTAAATGATATCTACCAGCACCGAAGCGTTGTTGCAGTTGTTTTGCGACACCCTGTATAATGTGCGTATATAAAAATAATCACCAAGGGTTCCCTCCCCTCCCCACCCCGTTAGTGTAAGCGCTTAGTTTTGGCTCTATAAATGCTTAAATTGTATCCTGTATGTATACAACCCAACACAGCAAACGACCGCGAGGCAGGGTTCCCACCACTCTAGTCTTGTAATCAAGAAATTTCGTCTCCCATTGAACAAAGAGTAGTTCTGATCCCACTTTAAACAGTAGACCCGGTCTCGATTAGCCTCTCTGTGCACAAAGTGGACTAAAATAAACTTTGACTCATATTCACTTCCCCTACTCCCCGACTGTACCAATCGTTTCCAGATAATGGTATTTCAAAGTAGATCTTACGCAGATATCGGACCGTGATCTATCATTTAGTACGAGGGAGAATCATCGATACTTTGCATAAGTGGAGGGGGTTAACCACGTGAGATAGTGATCCGCGAAGCACCTCTCAGTTTGCTGATTGGTCGCTTAATCAAAGGTCCATTGCGGTTTGGTGCCGATGGTTCAGAAATCCAATCGGTCTCGCTCAGGTTTTGCGTTGCAGACCGCAATTATTAATGAGAACGTTCCACGTATAATCCCTGAGCTTGAATACATGGAAACGTAAGCACTCGCGTTTTATGTGTAGGCCACGTTGTGGAATTTCTATTGTCCACTTTCTCTTTATTTATTGCCCACCATTAATTCTGCAAAATTAATTATTCTTGTTAGAAGAAACCAAGCTTGATTTTTCGCATAATCACTTTTTCGAAAATTTCGTAGCAGATAAAGCAAGCGATTCGAAGATTCATCAGAATACTTGGAATTAATTCTAAACCGGTGAAATTTTGCACATTTAGGAATATCATAGCAGTTTTTCGAAAAATACTTTGCTAATGGATATCGCATGTCTAGTGGCATTTTAATTTCGCTGTTGTGTTTGGACAGTGTACGTCCAATTTTACTACGTCTGTTCATTTAGGTTCAACTGAACACATTTCTGAGTTTATTTTATTTTATTTATTTATTTATTTATTTTAATTGAAACACAACAGGCGCATGCCCAATTACAGTGTTCAATATGGGATGATACCATTACATAAACAAGAACATAACTAAGAAAATTAACAAGAAATATGAATGATGCAATATACATTTTACTTTTAAGAACAATTGTGAGAAATTAACTATTAGATTATAGAAGCAAAGGGAACACAGAGACAAAACAATAATAAATGACGCTAAACTGTTGGATATAACCTTACAAGCTGAATGAAAACCAAAATTTGGTGAAGAACAAAACAAAACAAAACATACAGAAATTCAGCGAATAGATCTAATGTTACAATTACATTTAAATAGGTCTACGCTTGGATTATTCTTAGAAACTGAATTAAATAACTCGCACATTCTCCTCATGGGTTCAGCTTCGGTCATTTTGGTTCTTCCAAGGGGGATTTGAAAGAGATCAGTTCTGGGCCTTAACATACAGTTTGGCACAAAAATTTAAATTCGACAACAGATTAAAAAAATCAATTTTACCATTGATAAGCTTGGAGAGAAAAGTTATTTGACTTGCTTGCCTCCTTTCATCGAGTGACGGAATATTAAAGATTTCGCGTAATATGTTGCTAGGAGTGAGTTTTGGATATGCACCATCAAGTTTAAATAGTAGATATCCGAGAAATTTATTTTGAAGCTTTTCTAATTTTTCGATATCTTTCTTGAGTTGCGGGTTCCAAACAAGAGAAGCATATTCGAGTTTAGATCTGACGAGCGTATTTGTTTGCAAATCTACGCCATGCACAGAAAAGATAATCGTGGCTGGACCTACAGTTTAAAGTGGTGTTCGAACCTCTCTGTGCCTCCAGAGAATATCGAAAACCGGCCGCCTTTATTATAGATCCTCCATCACTTTTGAAACCCTGGAGGTAGCGGCGCTAGTGTCGCTGGGTTACGTCACAGTGAAACGAGCTGAGCGATACATGCTAAGAGTAAACCTGGCCTACCTAATCTACTCAAGTATATATCTAATAGCCGGCCCTCGTGGCGAAGTGGTTAGCACATCGTTCTAAAACGTCAGAGGTCCCGGGTTCGAATCTCGGCCTGGGCATGTATGTTTGTGAGTGTCCATTCATCAAATCCCAGGATTAGCCTCTCCTGGAGTTTCCAGAATAGTCAATATTGACGCGCTCTCAATATACTATTCCCCCTACGTAAGACACTCACACAACATACATCCCCCTTATCACACTTCACACTTTAGCCAAAATCCAAACTGTTAACCCTCTCACTTAATAAACTTCTTCTCCCTGCCTTATTACCTTTAATCAAATAACTTCCCCTCTCCCTTCACACACACTCACACATCAACAAAAACTACACACACATAAACTCACCAAACAACAATACAACTTGTGAGCACGTCCACACAACACATAACACTTTCTCAGTCAAGTGACGTACTGAAACACACACTACATACCTTAGGACCACAAAAAAGTATCATATTAACAACATTTGTAAATCGGGCTTGTTCGGTAATCCAGAAGAACCTCGTTACCAGATCCTGAAGATTACATTGTAACTTGCAGGAATATATTTATATGTATTCTTTGAACCAAATAAAGCCACGAGGAACATGTAAAGTTTTCGTTATTTATGCTGTTACATGCATACCTGAGTAGGTTTGGTAGGTCAAGTTTAGTGTTAGCATAGGGTATATCTCCAAGTTGTTATAGCTGTCGCTGGCTGTTCCTGTTTTCTGTAGTTTGCATATTTTTCGAAATCTTGGCGCTATAAACAAGACAACGACGTTACAATTACGCCATTGGGGAGGTATTTAACACATTTCTGCTTCCTGGTATCCATTTCAATTTTTAATATTGTACACAATGATTGTATTAGAAACCTTCTAAATAATAAGTATTGAATTGACAATTTTGACTAACATCAATTTGACGGGAACTGCGTATCCAAAAGTAAGGGATGTAAAGTAAGTGTAAAATATAGATTGTTGAAGGCAGTGCTCGAAAAATTTTCTTCAAAGCTAGGCGCCAACTCTGAAAATCAGGTGACAAGAAACCACCTACTAGCAATTGTGCATACTACAGATTGTTTCAAAAGTCAAACAACCCAAACTTTGAACATGTATATCATGAAAACGTAAGAGATATTTACGCCTGGTTTTCTGCACTAAACTGATCACTGGGTTAATAAATTTATTTTAGCATTTATCCAAATAACAGGAATTACATTATTTGAAAAACATTGTTAATTTGAAGAGAACATCTGAGAATTGATTTTCAACAATAAATACCAACACTTGAGAATTTGTGGGATCATTTGTTGGTGTTTGACTTGTCGTAAAACATATGCTTTGTGAGGTACTGCAGAAGCAGAGCATTTTTCTTTGAAAACTTCTTGCACCTGAGTGTAAGAATTAGTAGTAAAATACCCTTCAGCAAAGCACACACGCTGCTCCAATGTATACGCCATGCTGAATCAATTAAAAAAACAGGCACAGTAGCGGCGAAAGTGAGCGAAGAGAATTCACGATAACCAGGGGCAGTCTAGGATTCTCTCAAGAGTTCAATTTCGGCACAAAATCTTGATTTATGCTTTTTCATGTAAATGTATAGCCAATACTTAGGCACATGTTGCATGCGTCTGTTGACAATATTTCGAGCTGCTTATGTTGCCATCTACGGAGATATGTCCCAAACAATGTCACTTTTTCACTCAAACCATAAAATCGTCAGTCAAAAATCCATCAAATATTGCATATGACCAATATTGGTTGTAGAGATTGACATGGTATCAGTCATCAGACATTTAATTATGACCCTTCGATAATTTCTTTGATATTTTTCTCACTCAAAAGTTCATTTCTGGAAAAATTTTAACCCTGCCTTCCGCCAGTTATTAATTTATCTAATTTTTTATATGGCGTAAACTGATTACTGAATCTATGGAATGTTCACAACGTTGATAAAAAAATGCAAACTTACGCTGCACTAAAATTTGAACTTCAAAATTTCGTACATATTACAGCAAAAAATTACAGTCGCCAGGCTCCATGGCGACCTGGCAACCGGGATTTTTCGGGCCCTGGTTGAAGGAGCTGAGGAAGATATCGATAAATTGCCACCCCAGTAGCTGAACGGGAGGACTGACTGATTAACATTAAAATGTTGGTGAATCAGCACTAAGGCTATTTGCACCCCGTCATGGGGAGGCCAGTTCCAAAAGTAGAGCAGCGCTATCGAAAACATGTACTGAAGAAACCAGCACAAACGTAGTTAAATTGGTTAAATTTCTGAACAAATGGCGGGCTAACTTCACTGATCTCTAAACGTTTGCATTTCAGACCGTAGGTTCACAATTCTGTCAGTTTGTGCATGCATTGCTCCCCAGACTTGAAAAAAGAACATTTGCATGTGTATTAACCAACTGGTCGACTTGAGGACAAAGCCTGATGTTGAAACTATTCATTTTGACCAGTCGCTTTTATGGTCGAACATTTAATGCCGACCATATGAAAGACACTCGCTTGCTGGGATATTATTCTGCCACGACTTTGTATCTTGTCAAAATTAATGAGTTTTTCATCCGTTCTCCCATCCAGTAATGTACACCCTCCCTATGCGCGTATGTGCGTGTCGCTGCACTAAATATGTGAACATGCATGTGCTTCTAAATTGCACTGCCCATCTCACCTCGTCTCCCCCTCTACCACCACTCTTTTCAACATTGTTTCAACCTTTCTCCTCGACCAATGCACACCCTTCCCCTTCCTATCTCCGAACCGTTATGAAATTGGAGAAGGCTTTTTTTTCAGCGATCGGTTTCGCTTTGTGCGTTGCCCTGCGCAGATAGCATTTTTAATCTTTCTAAGCTTATTATTTCGTGATCTATACAAACGTAATGGTTTTCTATTAAAGACCATCCATGCAGCGTTTTATCTGATAGATATTATATGGAAGTTTACGCATTTGGCGATTAATTTATCACGTGATCGTCTATTTCATGAAACTTTTAATTTTCCAGTGATGGGATCCTCTAGTTGTTATACTCTTGAAAGAATGGATACATACATACATATATATATATATATATATATATATATATATATATATATATATATACAGATAGATATATATATATATAAATATATGCGGGGGGTGTACAGGGTGTTTCCGGGCTGATGAAACAAACTTTCAGGGATGATGGAGAACGGCACATGTTTCAATTTGAGATTAGGAACCCTGGTCCGAAACGACTTAGTCGAAAGTTATAAGCGAAAATCGGTGTATGAAGATGTAATACTTTTACATGTATTATCTGCACAAGTTTCACAAGCTGCTACATTCACAACAGTTGTTCAGAGTGGCGTCCTCCAGCTTCGCTGCAGGCATGACATCGTCGCACAAAGTTCCGGCGTACCCGTTGGAACAACCCTGGAGTCGCTCGAACAATGTCACAGGCAGCGATAATTGTTTGCAGACATGATTTTCGTGTACGGACAAGTAAATGGAAACAGTAGGGAGGCCGAAAGGTTTTATCGGGCCAAGTATCCACGTAGGAGACATCCGACCGACACCATGTTTCCAAGACCGTTCCAACGGTTAAAAGAAACAGGGCTGCACATGAAATGGGTGTCGCGCACAGTACTGTGTGGAAAATAATACGGGAACAGCAGCTACACCCCTACAATCGTCAGAAAGTGCAAGCTTTGACCTCACGTCGAGTTCAGCCAACGGTTACTGCAACGCTGTATGATCAATCGTAACTTTCCTGCGTATGTTCTCTTCTCGGATGAAGCCTGTTTCACCAGAGACGGAGTACAGAATACTCGCAACAGTCATGTATGGGCTACAGTTGTGACGAGCCATCTACAAAGATTTGCAGTGAACCTGTGGGCGGGCATGGTCAATGATTATCTAATCTTCTGCCTTCCCGCTTAACTGCACCAGTGTACCTTGTGTTTCTGCGAGACATACTCCCCGCGTTGTTGGAACATGGCCCACTTGATCTTCGTGAACGTATGTGGTTCCAACATGATGGAGCCCCAGCTCACTTTGAACGTACTGTTCGTAAACACGTGCGCCAGACGTTCCGTGAAAGGTGGATAGCAAGGGGAAGTCCTGTGCCGTGGCCAGCTCGGTCACCTGATCTGACCTCAATTGATTTCTTCTTGTGGGGTCATGTGAAAAGTCTTGTGTACGAGACACCTGTCGAGACTGCAGATGATCTCCTGGCAAGAATTCTCGCTGCCTGTGACATTATACCCGGGGTTGTTCCAACGGGTACGCCAGAACTTTGTGCAACGATGTCATGCCTGCAGCGAAGCTGGAGAACGCCACTTTGAACAACTGTTGTGAATGTAGCAGCTTGTGAAACTTGTGCAGGTAATAAAAGTATTACAATCTTCATACACCGATTTTCGCTTATAAATTTCGACTAAGTCGTTTCCGGACCAGAGTTCCTTATCCCTTTCAGGTACATGGGACATATGTGTCCCATGCCTTATTTTATCCACATTCTTCATATGATAGGGGTTACATGGACGCAAATATTATTATTGTTTCTTCCTAGATATATATTATTAGTTTCAAGTGTTTTTGTCGTCAACACGTATTATTTATACTGTTTTAGAAGCATCTAAATGTGGCAAGTATATAGCCTTGCATTTTGGATTATGTTTCGTAAAATATCTTGCAATTGTTTTCTAATTCACAAATACAATTCTGGTATTTGTAATTATTAACGTTTGTACAACATATTTTGATGAGTTTTATGCAAAACTATTAAAACAAGCTTTTAATCCAGAATTTAAGTAAAGTATTCAAAGAACGGTTTATGTACGTCACTGATCGTTCTCATTCGCACCCTTCTAACGACCGTGTTTCCTCCCTGATTATACGTTAGGAGGGCGAGGGAATCGAAGCTATTTAAAACCACGCGGGGTCAGTTCCACCACTGCAAACAGCTTTGGCAGGAGAAAACAGCTTGTTGCTTCCTGCTTTCTGCACCGCGCTTGGCAGAGACAGTGTTGCTACATGAAGGGAAATTTCTCTTGTGCAGGGATATGTAGGTACAATTTTACGTAAGATTTTATGGAAAATATAGAAGTTGCCGGAAGATTGGAAGTTGTCCGATTTTGTTTGGTTTGTTTTTCTTGTATGCCTGCATTAGTGTTTTATTTCTGTTATAACTAATAAATCTAGATGGAATAAATATATAGAATAAATAAGACTTGTTGCTGTAAAGCAGGTGAATTCTTCAGAATACGCCACTGGAATATACCATGTGTATCACCTAATGATATAATTTGCCATAGAGAATATAATTATAGCAAAGAAAACTGTGATGGATTTCATGTGGGCCTCAGGGTAACCGTGCCAACGATAGCGAACAAAAATGCACAATCGAGTAATTAGAGTACCGTAACAACAGATTTTGCCATATTGTCACTGACGAGAAATAATTGATTTTCGGCGCCTACACTAAACACTTAATAACGTCATTCACTGCTTTGTTGGGCAAAGGTTTGAACTCCTTTGTGAACGAATCACTTTGAAGGTCCATGCAAGGTTGGAGTGCTTCACACGAAGATCTGTATCGTCTTAAAGTTTCCTCAAAAACATACTTAATTATTTATCGTGCAGAACCAACCCTTGTAATGTCCTCTCTCGGAAAACGCTTAAATTATTCATTTGGGTATCTGTCTTGTATGTATATTTGTGATGCATTCTTGTGGGTTCTTCTTAGATATCTCAGGCACCTTCAGTACATTTCTATTACTCTCATGTGTGGTAATTTCTTTCTTTATCTTTTTCTTGCCATGTTACCAACCTTACTTTGCTTGTAATGTTATTGATTGCTCTCCTTACACCTTTTTCTCTTTTATTCTACGCTATTTATGTTCTGGCGTGCTTACACTTGACTGTTTTCATTCGCTTTTCCGTCTACTTGATTATTATTTTATATCTTTTGAACAAAGCTTATGTACATGAACCCAAACTGTGTCAATCGACAAAAACATGTTGACTTCAAAGTGCATAAACTGCTACTGATGGACTCTTGATGTATCAAAGTACACAAAGAAATGCATTTAACAGCTTCTGTTCTGTGCGATGCATCAAAATTGCATCAACTGAGTGCAGACAAGATAATTTCAAAGAAATCAAAATTGCATGTTGAACCGTGTCAATTGATGCATAAAAAGCCGTGACGTCGTTAATGTGGGCGGGACACTGTCACCTGCAAACTTCCACATGCCCCCTAAAATTTTCCGTGGTTTAGATTAAGTTTTTCTGTAATATTATAAAATCCCTCCAAATTATTCATTAGAAAACTTTTTATGTAGTACACAATCTGTTTCATTTTGGAACTATTGTATTATTGTGTGTGTGTGTGTGTGTGTGTGTGTGCGTGTGTGTGTAATTGCCATTATATATTAAAAACTTACAGAAAACTAATAAAAACTGTACATGACTACCAATCTCCATAATTCCCAGCTAAATACTCGTTAACATTAGGATCTCTTATTCTTGTTATCCTTGTCACCAATTGCAGTAATTGTTATTTAATCAAAACTGTAACTTCAACATTATTCATTAGCACTCTGTTTTACAACACCTCAGAAGGACAGTTTCATTGACAAAGCACGATAAATACCAGCACAGTCTATCTTCACATCTATTTACTGTCTATTTATAAAACCAAATTTGATCTCCCCAAAACACATCACCCCATCATCCCTGACCAAAGAGTGCATTAATCTTGATTCGATGCATTGCAAGTTCTGTGTGCATTTACAACATAAAGGATTTTTTGTATTAAATCCAATTTGTTTTAATGCAATTTCAATGTATTTTTTAATATAACAATCTCATTTTAAAGTAGAAAATAACAAGGAATATTAAAATGAACAACTAAAACAATTTGTATTATCCGATGAAGGATGAGCTATTTACAATGTGTTTTCTGTGTTTCAGGAAATCAACTACGACTCTCCACGGGGTGGAGTGAGTGTAATCACAGAGAAAGGTGACATCACCACGAGCTACTTGCTGATCCAAAGAGCTAAAGGTGCGGACTCTGGGAAGTACACGTGCAGCCCTTCCAACGCAAACCCCAAAACACTCATGGTCCATGTGCTCAACGGTAAGATTCATGCTTAACGTTTTTTCCTCATTGGCATTTATTGAAATATAGGAAATACCATTTTATTATCCTTGAACGTTATCTTCCATGCATTGATGATCTGTAGTTCTGGTTGCCTACATGCCAAGGGGCACATAATACTGAATACAAGTAAAAGGTTTCTACAAACTTTTATTGGTGGATAACTTGCAATCATTTTATTAGTAAGATAGACACAGTTGAAGCTTTTAATGGGAAATTCAGTTATGTTTTCTGATCAATAAGGGGTGTAAGGCCTGACCATCTGGTAAGACACCCAAAAGTCAATTTCACTTCCCCGTAGTAAGGGAAACCAGGGTAATCTCGAACAGAGAGGTAATGGCTAACACCAGGTTTTCTGCTTTGCTTCCTTGATAAGAGTGATCCAATTGGTGCTGCCACCTAGCGCCTGTCACAGATAATACGTTAAGCTTCTAGCAGGGTCGTTATTCTGCGAGGCATCGGAGCCAGCGGACAAAGATTTTTGTTTTCAACTTTGCTTGTAATGTATGTGCTGTGTTCGTTTCGAGTTAACTGGAGAATGTTATATTAGTTTTTGATGTCGTTTACTCTTGTAGATTGTACATTTATTTAGGCAATTTTCAAACACACTGGAATGCTCAATACAGCACGTGTGGTGATAATGAAAACAACAAGGCGCATAAAGGAAGTAATGGTGTTCGGCATTACCCTATATTAGGGTTCAACTCTTCAAAAGGAAAACCTTGAACAAAATATGTGTAGAAGTTATACATGAAGAGACCTGTCACCAACAAGCTTCCTGCAATAAAAATTGACCGAAGAGTTTTCTGCAGATACTTAAAAACAAGGTCAATATTCCTTATTTTTGACTATGTTTTATAAAGGTGAACGGCGAACACGATGTTGTACATTACCCAGAAAATTCCTGGCAATGCAGAACATGACAGCTGTGTCTTTTTCTTAGTTTCTTGTACAAAACAAATAATTTGGGAACCTTGTTAGTGTTACCTAATTGATTTTGAAGGGAAGGTATTAAGATTTCCTTAAAATCTGTGCAGATTTTTAAATATATTTTTAATATTTTCAAAGAATTACATAATTCGCCATAAAAGCTTAAGTGTTTGGCAATATCCCAGTTTCCCCTACATCCTGATAACTGCAATGTTGCAAGCCAACGAGGCTCTGGCGACTGGAACCACGGCCAGAATAATCCTCTGTGTTTGTTCTTATGTGTGCTGAGTGCCCTTCTTTACAGCTTGAGCTTTTAATACGTAAAGAGATTTTAGTCCTCGGAGAGGTGAGAGTTTTCGTTCCCGTCAAGTAATGAATGATTGAATAGTTTTAAAAATTGAAATAGCAAATTTTTAACAGCCATGTTTATATTCTTAGACACTGTTCTCAGTTTTGTTTTAGTTAGGGAGGTATTAACCGCCTATGCTGCAATGCCCATAATATAAAAAGGTCGGCCAAAAAGTAACGCACAATCCACTGTAGCTCGGGAATGGTAAGGACTTGCAACGTCCCTCTAGTGCACTTCTTAAAGTAAATTTATACCACGGCTACAGATATCTTAATCTCAGGGGATAGGTTCTTTATTCGAGAATTCCAAATAAGAAAGCGTTTTATAGCTAAGAGGATATATTTAAATGCGGCTCTACCGTATATTCTGAAAACTATACACAATACAGAGAAAATATATAGCGAAGCTTGTATATACATTGAAATATATATATATATATATATATATATATATATATATATATATATATATGAATAATTGAAAGGAAATCTTCTTCTTTCTTCTCGTAATTTCTGGGAAAAAGGCTGCTTCTTCTTTTCTTCTCACAATTTTGGGAAAAGGCTTCTTCTTCTTTCCTTCCTTCTATTTTGGTAAAAGGCTTCTTCTTCTTTTATCAATCTCCTCTATGATAAAATATGGAAAGGCTCTTTCTTCTTTCATCAATTTCTTCTATAGGAAATAAAGGCTTCTTCTTCTTTCGTCAATTTCTTCTATGACAAAATATATTAAATACTTCTTCTTTCTTCAATTTCCACTTCTTTTCTTTGGTAAAAGGATAATCTTCCTTTCTTTCTTCTACCTTTTATGACAATCTCTTTCTTCTATTCACAAAAAATAGTCATCCCCTTTTATTCATCGCTGTTCTTATTTCCTCTATTCATATCAATTCTTATTTCTTCTTTCAGCAGCAATTCTTATTATCTTCTATATTCCGTCGAGATATTCTTATATTCTCGATAAATCCTTCTATTTATTCTTTCCACAGCAAATTTTTATTTCTTCCATTCTTCTTTGCCACTGGAAAAAGTCTTATTTCTCTCATTTATGGCAAATATTCTCTTATCATGTATCTTCTCAATAATATAGACAAATCATTATGCTGCATTCCTTGTAGAGAATTGAACCAAAGCTATAGAGGATTTTTAGGGGCGTCTAATCTGACAATAACACCTCCTCCTAAAACAACAACCAAGGGAAATAACCAGGATCGCTAATAACAAGCGCTGCCGATGGCCCAGTGCGACTAATAAGGAGCGCAACCGTAAAGTGCTTCGGGACGTCTAATTTGACAACAGCGCCACCGCGGACAAGCAACCAAAACATGGCGACGTTCTCCTCGCCATAGGTATTAAATCAAATTTTGATCACTAGGATCAGAAAGGAGATACATTTGTGAATTCATTTGCTCACTTATTAACTTTCCTAATTGTTTCATATATGAGCATATTCTTAATTATCTTAATTAGCTATTTACAACATTTCATTCACTCCTTCTATAATTTTTATACTCTTACTTTATATATTTTGCATTTACTGTAATATATATAATCGCTCTTCTCCGCTCCAAGTTTCTACAGTGAACTCTGCTTTCCTTCATATGGCGTGCTGCAATCTATCGTTGCTCTCGGGTAACAGTTCTTCCTTGCGTTTTTTCATTGTGTCGTCGGAACTGGCACGTGACAGACTATGGAAATGAAATTTTGTAGGTAGAAGCATTGGTTCTTTAGTCCTTTGGAAATGTCACTCAATGTATGATCCCTGTGCTTCAACTCTTTAGGTTTGTCTTGACACCACTTTATCACACACGCAATGAGCTCGTTGTCATCTCCAAACTGTTTTCCGCGCAGATGAGCCTTTAGTTGTCCAAACAGATAGAAATCCGATGTCGCTAGTTCAGGACTGTATGGGGGTTGTGGCACCACTGTCCACCCCAGATGGCCAATCTTCTGAACTGTCATGATTGCAGCATGCGTTTGTTCGTTATCGTGATGCAACTTGATGTCCATTGCGCGTAACTCTGGCCTCTTTGTTCTTTGTTAGGTGTTGGTTAGGTGGTAAAGGACCAATGCTTCTACATACAAAATGTCATTACCCTAGTCCGTACCATTCCCGAGCTACAGTGGATTGAGCGTTACTTTTTGACCAACCTTTGTAAAAACCAATAAATCAATTTCTGATCAAAAATGCAACTATAACTCATTAAGTAAACTTCTTGGAAATGAAATATGATTCTCATATTATATCATTTTACTCTGTGAATTGTTCTAACTATATACACATACTGAATATAGCGTTATGGGAACAGGCCTATAGTAATTTATTAGATTAGATACAGGGGCGATGAAAACAATGGGTTTCCACCAGTGATGTGCCATAGGAAACACATCACAATTTTTTTTCAATACTGCTGTCACAATATTAAAAGTTACCCCTTGCAGTGGGAAATAAATACCAAATGATAGGTTTGGACTCGATGTAGCTTAGTTTCTGCTAGTGGCGTCAGCGATAATATGGTCCATTCTCAACGCTTTGCGAACTTGTAACTAACATTGCCCATTTTCCATCTTCACAGGCGAACATCCTGCAGCGATGCAACACGGAGGACAATTGAGGCTAGAGTATCCAGTGAGTGCCTTTCTCCTCAGCGTGATCGTGACCCTCATTGGCTCCTGAGTGATGACGTATTCAAACTTCCAGTAAGAACCCCGATTGTGCCTCCAACATTTCATAAACGAAACTCCCAATACGTACGAGTTCGATTCAAGAAGTGACAATTAAAAAAAACAATGAAAAAATCTGTGAAAAATAATTTTTGTGTTTGAAAACAATTTCAGTTGTTACGCAACGTAAGGGATCAAACGATCGATTTTTTTTAATGGATTCTAGAAGAGAGGACAGAGATCCATAATAACATTTGAGTGTCAGCGCGAGGATAGGATACGAACTAATGTTATTTGGAAGTGATGTTCCTCAGTGTGTTCAATGTGTCCACAAAGAATGAAAGAAAATTGATGACGTGACCCGAGTACGGAGAACTACTTCAGAATTATCGTTTTCTGATTATGTGTGGTCAAGATGTTTTTATGAGTCCGTCCTGTGGTGATTTTATAAAACAGAATGATCGGAAAAACAACTGAGCATCAGGTAATAGATTTATCTTAGTGCTTTTTCTTGACAATTAATATGTTAACGGACACAACTGTTGGATTTGTTTCAGTGATAACGAGTAATTTCTCTTGATACTGTTCTTTGGTTACCACTATACCTGAATGTAATTACAAATTAAGCATATGCGAATTTCCTTTTTTACTCCTAGCTCTTTTCAGTTCTTACGGCGGGCGCTCTAGAAGCTGGCAGGGGAAGTAGGGAGTGGGGATTACGCCGCAGACCAAACAGACAACAGCAGTGGCGCCGAGTGACAGGACGCGGCAGAAAAAAGTACTACTTGAACCTCGTTCTACTGGCTGCTGCGTTTCGTATCGCGCTGGATTGGTCGCTTCCCCGCTCCCCACTTCCCCTCCCAGCTTCTAGAGCGCCCGCCATAAGAACTGAAAAGAGTTATAACGAAGCCTTTTTCTTAATATTAGTTTAAAAGTAATCTAAAACGCTTTATTTGTTAAAATAAAATCTGCACTTGTAAAGTCAGTCTGGCGAAAGCTTTATAAGCACAACTAAAATATGGCAGTTGAAATAATTTGATTGCTTCGTTTGTAATTATATTGAGATTAGTGTTCTGCATTATATATATATATATATATATATATATATATATATATATATATATATACAATTCAAACAGTTAAGTTTGTATACATATATATACATAGTATAATATATGTGTATGTGTAGAGTGGGAAATGTGGAACCTTCCATGTAACATACCAGCGTGTCTCAACCCAACCAAAGGGTCGCTGCCGTCAATTATACTGGGCTGTTAGATCATTAGATCCGGTAGTTTGCAACTAATTTAAACACAATTTTTTTTTTTTTATCAAGCCTGGACGTAATCGAACTACTACTCTTTATGACGGTTATAATTCATTTGTTAATATTTTGATTTCAAGGGTGCATATTAAAAAAGGTAAAGTGCTCCCCTGTGCTTAGCACCACGCCATGAAGGCGTATAGGGGGTGTGGGTGTAACGCCCCACACTTTCTTGATCCGCTCGTGAGTGGGGGTGATGTGATCAGCATCACGCCCCTGACCGCCTTTACCCCCCCCAGGGTTTCCCCCAGGTACCCATGTCATTCGACGCTGGGTGGGCGCCGGGGCAGCTTCCAACGTTAGAAAAGTTCCCGAATTTGAACCGGCCGGGGATCAAACCCTGGACCTTTAGCATGGTAGTCAGAAGTGTTACCGACTGAGCCACCGCGGCCACTATTAATGTATAAGGTTTTAAAAATTAGGAAGGCATCGAGACATCGACTTTTTAAAACTTTAGTTTATTTGGGCGTGGTCTCACGAAACCACTGTAATAGATAATCAGGCAGACCCAACAATCCATTGTCCTGAAACATTAATTATCCCTTCTCATTGTTGATGTAAAAAATGAACGTAAAATAGCAGAAATAGGGAATTGTAAAGTGGACAGGACACTTTTGGACACCCTGTACCCGCTCCCATTGAGCCAATTGCGTCTTTCTCCGTCGCTTACCTTGTACGCACCATGTAAGTGCCGGAACCTACATTAGTACTGTTCACTTAAGATATTTCTCCACCGTTGCTTCCATTAGATTTTACAGCATCCCATCTGATCTTCTGCTAAAACAAAAGTTTCCAGCTTAAAGGAAGGGAAGAGGACGGCCCATAACAGAGGCGGCCAATCTAGTTTCATCTGTTGTCGAGGTGGTGGCCGCTCCCTAGGGAGGCCGGGATGTCTCCCGACTGACCTGCAGGAAAGACAAAAAGGATCCCGCGTTGATCCTTCCCGTAATGGCTAGATCCCTGACCATGTTCGACAGTGTTGCCAGATCTCGTATGGGGGAAATCTCAGGCTTCTCCGATAATCCCCTGGTAAAGTAAAGCAGGATATAATGACGCAAATTGAATAGAACAGCAAGGGGGGTTTTGGAAGATGGGGGTACGGAAAGCAAGACGGATTAGCTTTGTCCCTTCGTAGGTTGCATTCCCTCCCTGGCGCCGAAACCCGAGGCAGACATGTTTCTTTTCGAGTTTTACTTTTAATTTTACCGGCGATGTGAATTGGGTTCGACTCTTCTCGTAATTTGATCAAGGTACAGGCTTTCATTTGGATTATGCACCTCCCGTACGCTATATTCGCCGTTGTGCTGTTTGTTTATGAATTCTGTTCTTCTTTACCTTTAGAAGATACTGTAAAATTTACAATACCGTTAAAATTGAGGTGCAGTCATGACGTCACCTTTCTGTGCTGTGACTAGAACGAAAAGTAAATACAGGGTGTCTCATAAGTAATTGCGCAAACTAACACAGGTGAAAGTACACGATAATAGAAGCAAAAAAGCCTCAGTAAACATGGGTCCGCAAACGAGCTGTTTTCGAGATAATTGTGAATGTGTGGTTACAAGCCGCCACTAACTTCAGTTTGTAAACGTCGTCCTAGTTAGTAAAATGCTAATAATGTGTGCGAATGTGTGATTAAAAGCCGTCACTGATTGCATTTTGTAAACACAGAGTGCTTTACTCCTTGCGCGTTCCCAGGTTTGCTCTTTCTTTACAAAACAGAAGATCTCCGATAGGTGGCGTTGTAATCAAACAGGATGGATACAATCAGTACAGATAATTGTACATGCTTGTAACCAATTCAGAAATAAACCGGGGGTGTTCGAAAGGATTTTAGCAACTAGGACGACGTTTATAAACAATGAAGTCAGTGGTGGCTTGTAATCACACATTCGCGATTATCTCGAAAACGGCTCGTTTGCAGACCCATGTTTACTGAGAATTTTTTTCTTCTATTATCGTGTACTTTCACCTGTGTCAGTTTGCGCTATTACTTTTGAGACACCCTGTATTGAGCAAGTAACTGCTTGGAATGTTATACAGGCATTCATGATGTATTTAGTAGTCATTTATCTATTAGTCTTTACACTTCTGCAGAGGATTAAAACCTCCAATTACAGAATGTGTAGACTTCTATGCGAATTTATAAACACATACTTACACACACATCACATATAACACACACATGCTTATAGGCCTATGACCTTGTCCCTTTTTATAAGTTGGTCTTTCCGATGGCGTCATCACCTTGTAATCAAGAGGTCCCAGGTTCGATACCCGCTGCAGGCACATAGTGGTTCGAATCCCACTAAAACCATAGGTTCAGTCCCGATTAGCCTATCTGTGCATAAAGCGGACTCCAAAAGAAACAAAAATAAATAATTCTATAACCTTTTAATCCTTTTGTCTTAACCTGTTAGTTTGTTTGAATATTTTCTCCAGACCAATACATCCCAAGTAGAGGGTTTAACTTTCTATTTAATGATTGACAAAGAATATTTAAATTAAAGGATTGGTTCCCGACGCTTGCGGTTTATAAAGGCTGCCTGATACGTAAGGCGAGTCGGATTTTGGTTGTTAATCTTAGTCTACTTAGCTAATCGCAACGATGATGATGAGATGAAACTCATGATGGTTCATTCACAAAGGTCACCCATGACCAGTCCTGGACTCGAACCCGGTAACTACTCTGGTGAAAGTCGACCACTTTCGTCCACTGAACATTCTTGGAACTGAAACACACATTTGTTTACACATATAAAATCAATAAAATCCGGAAGTTTGAATTGCGTTGCAATGTCATAACTCGGGAACGAGTCAAAAGAAATAATTTATTTCAACAAACCACACATGGTACAGCGAGTTTCATACATTCCACTTAATACACGTTATTCTACATTGACCAGCAACAGCAATTAAATTACATTGCTATTTCGGGTCAAAGAACTGGAACGTCAACTGCAAACATTTCAGTTTCATAAACGTTAATTTGCGCTGTTTTCTGTTGTGGTCGCCGCATCATGGACTCGTAATGAGTTGAAAATGTAGCCAGAAATTTTGTCTGACCGCAGCGTTTATCAGTCATTTAATCCTTACCTTTTAACCCGCACACGAGCATGCACGTCCATTTGCTTAACGCTTCGTAGGATGCAAACAACAAGCGCCATCTACCGTTCGCTGAAACTGGGTGGTGCCACTCGAACAAGCCTTCGTCGAATGCTAAAGTGGATATTCTATATCATAGGGTAAACCTATAAATCTCTCCGTGGTGTACTGAATATCGTGACTGGCTGCGAAGCTACAGGCCCCGAGTTCGAATTCCAGCATGTGTGTTCTTTGTATTTCTTCATCAATTTAATCATATCATCACTCATCCTCATCTTCACGAATAGCCAAAAGTGACACAAAAATGAAGTAAAGTAAACCAAATGCATCAGTCAATCAACCTTAGAAGCAAATCATATATTCTGACCGCTGTAGGCTATCCCAAGTTAAGGGTTTAGTATGGGGTCTTACGGGCTTTTACATTTGAGATCATCACCCCCAAATAAGACTGCTTTTGTTAGTAAGGGAGGACGGCGTTGACATTCAAAGGCAAACGAAATTAATATGCACTAGGTATATTGAATGTAATGTTATCATTTTCTACCTTTTCTCTAAATTCCACTCAACTTAGAAACACGTATTAGTTTCTTGCCTTTTTGCCGATTTGGGGGCGGGTAAAAATAACAGCCCGCCAGAGGGAAGGGGAAGGGAATGTACAGCAAAGATTGGTCAATTAGGCTTCCGTGGGTGTCAAATGGCTTCTTCCGTATGTTGTTTCGAGTGGTTCTTGAAGCTGGTAGGAGGCAATGAACGGTTTTGCTCCTTTGGAATAAGTTAATATTATTCTAAGTGCAAAATTTTTATGATTATTTTACCAGCTCATCTTAATTTCTTTTAAGATTAAGTGTTCCCCAGAGCCATCGATTTGTCTTGCTCGTAACGGTGGCACACTAACTTTTGTTTCTCTGTGTACCGCAACAGCCATTTAATGCGCAGTGGAACCTTCTTCTTCTGCTGCGCATCATATGGCAACATTGTCTATATAAGCACCACGCTGTTCTCTTAACTATGAATCGTCAACAGGAAGGCTGGATTGTTTGAAAAGCAATGTAAAATAAAACAAAATGCCTGTTTCTTTTTTGCGTCTCTTTTCTGCCTATTTTTGGCTCAACTCAACGTTGAAAATGAATGATGCTTAGATTAAATCAACGAAGGGGCATTCACAAAGAAATACATTTGCAAAGGGGGTATTTGGTGGGGTCATCACCCACTCCTTTGGGTCAGCATTAGTGAAATAACAAGAACTTCCAGATGCAAGAAAGAGCTGGTAGAAGTTGCCTTAAAATTTACAATATTTTACCGTTAAAATTGAACACTCTACCAGTCAATTTACTAAAACCAAACGAAATCGTTATTTATTAAAATTTGGGAGCGAATTTACAATACCGGAAGTATCTTCAATTGCTTTCACATTCGGCATACTCACTAAATTTGGCCTTGTAATCACGAATCTGCAGTTAAGATTTGGCGGTCACGTCTAGAAACTGCAAAATAAGTCGAAAGAAGTGGGTCTGTGAACGGAGTAAACCTTGATTTATGAAGGAAACAAGAATTTTCTGAAATGATTAGCGTTTAAAAACTATGTTCATGATGATCCTGAATTTTAACTATGCTTGCGTAACCTAACCTAACCTAACCTTACCGTGAATGGTTCGTAGGCCAAATATGTTTCTGTTTTTTACGAAAGACGCCATTTTCTCACTTATTGCACAACACTTGAGCAACCTTCGCATGTCACTTGTTCATATCATAAAACATGGTTGCCATGTTAGTGTATGGACAATCAGAGCGGTAACTTCTGCCCGTTATTTGCAATTTGTAGACGTGACCGCCAAATTTTAACTGCAGATTCATGATTACGAGGCCTAAATTAGTGAGTATGCCGACTTTCAAACAAATTGGAGATACGTCCGGTATTGTAATTGATTGATCGATTTAGTTTATTTTGCTTCGCGTTTTGTGCCTCTTGGCTAATTTGCAAAGATGAGGATGAGTGAAGAAATGATGAAATTGATAAATGGACATTCACAAGCTACCAAGCCCGAGCGGGATTCAAACCCGGGACCCTTGGCGTCGCAACGCGATGTGCTAACCACTCGGCCACAGGGTCCGGCAGTATTGTAAATTAATACCAAAATTTGAATATATTATCATACATAATGATAGGTAATGATTATAAATTGCAGTTACGTGTACATAAATATATTTTCAAGAACTGAATCATTACAGTGTCTGTTAATACTTCATAAACGGTCAAAATAATATTTCAGCTGTAGTTGGAGATTGACGATCTTGGTTTGATTTGATTTTTTGTTATTTATCGTCGCTTTTCTGCCACTTTTAGCTAATCGCGACAATGAGGATGAGTGATGATATGATAAAATTAATGGAGGGACATTCACAAATAACACCCAACGCGGGCCCCTGACGCTGTAACCATTCCGCCAAGGAGGTCGGCCAAAATCTTGGACAGTCATTTTTCCAGTCAACATCATACAGGGAAGATGTACAAATATAGGGCTGACTATTAAAAGAGAAGGCTCCTACCATGATCCTGGACACTCCACTGTATGCTGGCTGGGACATCAACTTGGTACGCGCAAAATGTCATTAATTAAGAGATCAGTGACTAACACCCCAGCAGCAAAAACTGACCGATCAAAGGAATCATATTCATTAATTTTAATTTCAGACTAATTAAATTATTTGTAAAACAGCTCATCCGTTTCAATATGGGAAGTTGGAGAGCAGGAAGTTATTTGGAATTTTTATTAGATTCTGCGGAACTGCATTCATACATGCCATCCAATTTTCCGGTCTGGAAAACAGGATATCGTGAAAAAAATCCTCTAAGAATGCAATAGTGTAACAATCGGGGTTACCCGAATATAGTACCAAGCGATATCTTACCAGAAGAACCATAAATGCACAAATAAATTGGCTTGGAGGGGGGAGCGAATGTAGGAATGCCGGGAGAAAAATTCAACGAATTTCAATATCTGTTCGAGACAGAGAAGCGCCCCCCCCCCCCCATCTCATTAGTTCAGACCTCCCTCTCTTCATTTTCCGTACTTTCCGAAAACCGCAGTCATTTAGCGCTCGTTTCCAAGATTCGTTGAAAAAAAAATGCATCGACCGTTGAAATTAGTTCCTGCGTCGGCATTGCAGGCACGGGCAGGGTTGCCAACCTAGCTTCCGGGAAGATATGCACTTCCGCTCGGTAAGTTTTGGTCGTGTGACCGTACACTGCTTGCTGTGGGGCAACGTCAACGCGCAGGCGGGTTTATCTCTTTGTTGATTGGCTGTTTTACGTCGCTTTCTGACCCACTTGGCAATGGTCAGGATGAAACAGAACAAGAGAGCAAACGCAACAAAAATCCATTACATGTCGATGATTCGAAGCCAGGAGCTCTGGCTGTGTAGGCATTTAATGAACATTGGGATTATTAAAATGTCTTTGTTGTGTACACAATTGCAAGTTGTAACTGTCAACTATCTTCATGTAAAATAAAATATTTGAATTTTTTTCGTATATACGCGTATGTCTGAATATTCTGCTATAGTTTTGAGGTTCGGCAAGCCTCCGGAAGTACCTGGTGGAAATCCTGGGGAGTGAGGTTCGGAGCGTTGTGCTGATCACATCACTACCGCAAATGGCCAAGATTATGGAGGTGTGGGGCACTAACTGCACTTTCCGCTCTATCAACTAAGAAGATTTGAATGAAGTAGCATAATAGGAAATGGGTGAACAATAATTCTGAGGAAATTTCCTAGCTTTAAAATATCAACAAACCAGGACAATAAGTAGCTACCCCTGAATGTATGCGGGTGGAGTAAGGTTTCTTCAGGGAGTTTCGACCCCTTGATGGGATGTTGTAATGTGCAAGGGATATCTTTACCTTATTATATTGTTAGGGAGAGTGAAGCGATCCATGGTAATCTACTTGCGAGAAAGATCCCCCGAACCCCGTCCTCATGTTTCACTCCGAATTTATAGTCACTAACGTTCTCGCATTTGGTGCGAGCGGTCTTGGGTTCGATTCGCGCTTTGACGCAGCGTCGTGAGGGTAATTGGTGAACTGCTTGAAACGAAGTAGCTAGCTCCAGTCTCGATAGCCAGAAAACAGCGGCGAAGGGATCCGATGAGCTCACTAGGGACACCTAATAAAAAGGCCGTCCCCGATGGCGTAGTGCACTCAGAGAACTAAATGCATCATATCGATTGATGCACCAGAATGCATCGATTGATGCACTAAAGTGTGTTTTGTAGCTTCTTCAAAGAATTAGATTCACAACTGATGCATTTTGGTTCATTTTTGTACGTCGTGAAAGAAACACCAAAGTGCATCATTTGATTCAAGTGAGGATTTCTTTTAGTCGAGATGCACCTTAATGCATCAGCTGATGCGTTTTGATGCACCAGAATGCATCTTTTTTGATGATGCACTTAAACGTTTCGTCTGAGCCACATAAAGTCATTAGCTCAGACCAAACGTTTTAGTGCATCATCCAAAACGATACAGGAAGGTCCAATCTCAACTGAAAAAATCCTCACTTTAGTGCATCAATCGATATTATGCATTTAGTTCTCTGTGTGTTGTAACGCCGCCGATCTTTAATCAAGGAGTCCCGGGTTCGTTACCCGGTTGACGCACATTACACAGTCATTTGGATCAAACTGTAAACGGTAGGTCAAGTCCCGATTAGCCTATCTGTTCATAAAGTGGACGTAAAACTGCACGCAAACAATGAAAGATCACTCTCCCCGGACTTAACACTTTGAGGGCTATTGCACTATGGAATGAAATAATTTATTTGTCAACGTTTAATATTGTAAAGTACACGATGAGGAAAATGTCTCATTAATGCTAATGCAAATAAAATTTTCGATTGCTTCGTCGTACCAGATCAAACTTCAAACTCAAGGAAGCGAGAGAGAGATTCTTGACTTACTCAAAACCGCATCTGCAATGAAATTGTAGAAAACACGGCAATGATGCTGTAAGCACAGTCTTCACTAATAGTATAATGCTTTCCTCGTTGAATCAAACCTGAATAATTAATTTCGTTGCTAATTAATGCATTGGAAAGAGATTCTCTGAGCATCTTAATCAGATGGGAGCAGTCGTGGAGAGGTATTATATATATCGCAACGGAATCTCGGCAACATTCGTTTCCAGGAAAACTCCAAATCATATTTTAATTAGTATATGTCTTAACGAGCTCTTTTTAAGCAAAACTGTTTATTAATCTGTACTTAGCATTAAATCTTTGCATTCAAAAGTGGCAAGCCGTTAATTACCTTGAATTTTGCAAATGTGAAGTTAGAAGTGTATAAAGAACTCATAGATGACACCACAATAGCAAATCATTATTCTTGCTTAAGATTACGCCGTTGTAATTCATAGAGACTGTAATTGCAAAGAAAAATTAAGAAATAAAGTGCAAGCTATGTTTCCATATATTTTACGGTATTGATTTGTAAGTAAATGCAACATATGATACATTTTCCTTTCACCTTTATAAGATACTAATTAATTTCCTCCTATATGTTCTAGAACTTTCTATAATAAATGTATCCTCCGACAACAAGCCCTAAACTCACCACCCCACGGGAAGTACAAACGATTTTGAAGAAAATCCCAAAAGGGAAAGCTCCAGGACTAGACAAAATAACACGGAAATGCTAAAGAAGATCCCAAGGAAAATGTTGGTACTAATCACCAAACTCTTCAACGCAATCCTGCAGACAGGCCACTTCCCAGATATCTGGAAAACATCGAAAATTTGTGCCATACTGAAATCCGGAAAGAACCCCAGGACGCCCAAAAGCTATAGGCCAATAAGCGTTTTATCACATCTCAGCAAGGCCATGGAGAGGATCATCCTAAAGAGAATCAAGAAGCAAGTGGAAGAAGCAACTAACCAACTTCCAATTCGGGTTTAGGACTGCTCATAGTACGACAGGACAGCTAACAAGACTGGTGGATCATCTAACGACCAGATTAAACAGATAGAACTATTCCGTCGGAGTCTTTCTAGATGTTGAGAGCGCATTTGATAGAGTCTGGATACCAGGACTCATCAGAAAACTATTCCAGATGCCTCTCCAAGACACACACATCCACCTGCTAGCCAGCTATCTACGAGGAAGATCATTCATCTCCACAATCCACGGAGCTGCATCATTGGCCAGAAACATCAATGCAGGAGTTCCCCAAGGTTCCACACTAGCACCAATACTGTATGCTCTCTATACAGCCGACTTACCGACAGTACCAGAATGCTTCCCAGCGCTATTTGCAGATGACTCTGCTTTCTTCGCATCCAGGCGCCAACTTAAATTTTGCTACAAAACACTGAACCAACAACTAGAGGAATTACAACAATGGTCAACTAAGTGGAGGATAGAAACAAAAGCAACCAAAAACACCGCAGTCATCTTTGCCAGCAGAAGAAGACAAGAACAGCAAACATTAGAGCTCTTTGGCCAACAGATAACACATGCCAAGACAGCAAGATACCCAGGATTAACACTAGACAGCGGGCTAACATGCAAGATTCATGCAGAAGAAATGCATCACAAAGGCAACCAACGAATAGGAGGATTATATGCCATCAGGAATTTACAACTATCCCTTGAAACAAGGATAACATTGTACAAGACAATGATTCGACCAGCAATACTCTACGCAATTCCAGCATGGCATCACGCAGCAAAGACATCCATAGGAAAACTACAAATCATACATAACAAAGCTACAAGGATAATCAGTGGCCATGATAGATTCACAACCAATCTAGAAATACACGAAGACCTTGAGATAGACCAGATAGAAGATACAACCAGATTCTGGAACGAACTCAGAAGGCATCTTAACCCCGCAGTCAATCTAATAGGCACAGCGGCCATCATGCACCACACTCACCACACACCACGGCCAGAGTGAATCCAACGTAAGATAAACAAGAAGATACACTCCTCGAGCGACAGTTGCAGAGGAAGACGCTGTAAGATCATATACACAACATAGAAACTGGGGGAAAAGTCAATTAGAAGTCAAGGAAACGGAACTTCAAAAATTAAACGCGAAGAAAACATTAATTTATTCATTCAATAAATGTATATGCAGACAGTCAAATAATAATTAAGGAGTATAGTACTGAAAATAAGTGTAAAGAGGAATGGACAAGACGAGGATCAATTTATGCATACAGAGCTCACCAGATGCAAGCACAATAGCTATTTTGCTAATCATGCTTAAGATAACCCCGTTATATTTCTTAAAACCTGTAATTGCAAAGAAAAATTAAGAAGTAAAGTACGAGCCATCTTTGCAGATCTTCCAGGGTATTGTTCTTGTAAGAAAATGTTACGTAAGAACTAGAGTGCTTCATCGAGGTTTTTTTGCTCGATCGTCTAATTGTTCGCAGGGATGACGCTAGATGGCTTACGGAATCTACTGTTTCTTCGCTCGAGCGAATAACGCTCGAACAGGCAAACGATCGGTATACGCTGGAAGCCCAGTAGTTCACGTGTAACCGTAATTTGTCAGTGGCAGTGGGCCTTCAAATATGCTTCGTGAAGTGAAAGACGCAGTAAAATTGAAACTGAAGTGAACATAGTTATCATCTCCATGTTAAGATGGAATTTAGTCTATCCTACCAATACATAGCAATATATGAAAATGAATAGATGATAATGGGCTGAAACTACCAGCACGAATTTTACATATACGTAGGATTATTGTCACATTGAAATGATATTTGACATTCTATATATTCGAGCGAATCACGCTCGAGCGTGGGAGATTCGATCGAGTTTGAGCGAGCGAAAGTGGTCCAATGCAGTACTCTAGTAAGAACCCTTTCGCTTCTTTTACAGTTTGAGTATACTTGAAATTAATTCGCTCCTACATGTTCTAGACTTTCCTACAAAAAATGTACATGCAGACACAGCCTGATAATAATTAAGGAGCAAAGTACTGGCAATAAGTGAAGTGTAAAGAGGAAAGGACAAGACAAGGGTGAGTTTAAAAACAGAGAGAGAAAAATTAAGGAAGGCGAGTCAGAAAACTTCCATCAGAATTTCTCATTTTACACGAAAGTTCCACTTGGAAAAATGTAATTTAAACAAGCCTTCAGGACACCATCGGGAAAGGAATTAAAACAGGAAAAACAAGAAGGAAAAAAATTGGAAGGGTAGAGAAAAGTTTATATAACAAGAAGATACTTCTACCCGGATTGTTTTCTCTTTTCCTACAAACCTTTTCGACATTCTTACTTCTGAAGCGCTCGTTACAATTTTAAAAATCGCTCAGCTATGAAGAAGGGGGTGGAAAAGGCTGGAGAAATAAAAGAAAGACAAATTCAAATTATTTCGAGGATCCTTATGCAAACGATAGTCTGCCCGGTGAATCACTGTGAATAATGCATGGTTTTAACAAGAGTGGTTGGGATGGTTTGGTAAAATGGCAGTCCTTTTCCTGTTTGAGTAGTGTCATCCGTTCAGATACGTTGAAATAATTGTAAAAATAAAGAGATATCTTTCTTTGAGAATCAAAAATCGTAAGAGCGGAAATTGAAGTTTTCGGCTAATTTTGCTGGCTCTTTCGAGTCGCGTAATCCGTGGCTGTTTCTTATTGCAACCTCGAATGTGGGTAGTTTCATTGGGCGTGCCACCAAATGTGAGCGGAACGGTGTTGTGTGATGATTGTGCCATCTGCGTTCATTTAACGGCATTGCATGATCGTCTTTAATTGAAAGTACTGAAGATCCTACAGAAGATTACCACAGGGGAATGGTTTCGAGAGGAGACGAGAATGAGAACTACTTAGTCTCGATTTGATTTCTATAGATCGGTGTCGTTCATGCCTTGAACGCACCACAGCACGCTACGAAGCTAGGAGTCCCGAGTTCGAATCCCGGCCTGGTTCTTTGTTGGTGTACCGTCATCAGTTTCATATTATCACTCATTGTCAACTTCGCGATTAGCCAAAAATGGCAGAAAAGCCAAGGAAAATAAAACAAAACAATGGTCTTTAGTTACGAAATACACGATATAAGTAACATATTCAGCGCGTCTCCAGAAAATTTCACACCATATAGAGGTCATTAAAGCAAACATGTTTCCATGCTACGAACCTTCTAAAAACTTAGCTTTAGTCTGAATGTATGTAACCACGCTGAACAGGTTCAAACACGATTTCTACTAATGGGATTAACTTTGGAATTACAACAAACCAACATACGAGATGACCTGTCTGTAAATAAAATCCGTTGCGTATCAGTTTGGTTTGTCTGAATTGAAAGCAAAGTAAATCAGGTTTACAAATATATGTTTTGCCAAAGTCTCGGGCCCCAAGACGCTTCGATTTTACACAGGGGTCTGCCTTGTTCTCGTCTTGAACAGTCTCTATGGGTCTTGCATTACTATTCTCTCGATTTTTAAAAAGTGTCTGTGTTGCAGGTTGAGGAAAATTTCAGCAACAACCATTCGAGCACGTTTTTCCTTCATTTCTGTTGGGGAAAACGACTTATAAGTCTTCTACCTTTCTGATTTTGGATTTGCCTGATTTTTAATAACAGTTTAGTTTGTGTTCTAAACTCCCTCAACCTCCCACATCGATCCTGATTTCTCTCTGATTCAGGCAAGTGAACAGGTTACGAGAGAATAAACAGCACACACACACACACACAGAGAGAGAGAGACACGCACGCACACGCACTACATCTTTCACATTTTCCAGTTTAATTAGTTATATTCCTTATAGATTTTTCGTTTTGATCTCTGCCTCAATTTAAAAACAAAACCTCATCATCCGATTTAATGAATTTCCAGCTTTACCTGCTAATATTGCCTTAAAATTCCACATGCACGCATAGACAGGATCCAAGCCATTCTGGCACTTATCGATTTATGGATTCTGCACAGTGAATACGCTTCGCTGCAAACGACATAAAGTAGAAATGAGTGGTTATATTTCCCAGTGATGTTTGTTGGATAGAGAGCTTTATCCTAAAAGTGTAAGCAGTATGGTGAGAAATTTGTTTACTAGCCTGTCTCTCATTGATGAAGTCCAACTGCTTTTTTTTACAGAGACATCAAAAAAAGTAATTTACCTGATTTACTTTGTGTGTGGGTGTTGGGGGGGGGAGGTTGTAAGCCCAAAAAGTAGGTTTTACAACAGAAGGAATAGTATTAGGTTAGTTTAATTTAAGTTAGGTTAATTAAGGTAAGAGATGAAATTTAATATAAAGTTATGTGGGAAACTTCAATTAGTCCAGAAAATAAACAAAACTCATTTCTGGCAGAATTGGACTTATACCCTTTCCCCACGACATACTACCCTGCTCATTTCTATTATTAAAGGAACGATAAATATCCATGTGGAGAGAGATTTCATTGTTAATGAATAGAGGTACAGTTTTGTTCTAAGGATAAAGAGAATCGGCGTCTGCCTGAACAATTTTTGTGGGGTGAGTCCGTGGGATTTTACAAGCTGTCTGTGACTATACGCCCAGTTCTAATTAGATCAGCTTGTCATAAAGTACGAGAAATGTGAAATGTCAAGAGAACTATATTCCGTCTCAGGAGACTGTTGAGCAACGCCGCGCATAAGGGCAGTGAAGGGGAGAAAGCGAATGGGCGGGTCGAAGCCGTGCGCGCTGCTGCAAACGGCTGGTAGCTGCAGCTGCGTTTCTCCCCCTCCATGTACTCACGCGCTCATTGGTCGAGCCCTCTCGAGTCACTACTTGTGCAGAGACTTGCTTTCGTTCGCTTGCTCCACAGACTCCTGGGACGGTGTGTGTGTATCTAATGTAGAATACATTCGTAGTTTTTTTCTAAACCTGAAGACTTTTCCTAAACATAAAACCTTAGAAAACTCTACCTCCAATTGCTGGTCTACCATGAGCATTTACTAACTTGAAATTCTTCATTGCTATTTTTGCTTTCTCTCTTTTCAGATGGAATCCGCGTGGATGTCGAAGACTTGGTCTAAATCAAAAGAGATGGAAGTCAATGCATTTCAGTGTATCTCGTGGGGGAGGGGGGAGTAACTGTAACTGTCGATCAATCTCTTCAGTGTTTCTTTGAATTCTTGTTGAGACCTTCAATGCTCAAGGACAACATAAATGTGAAGACAAATAACGAACTGTTATTGATGAAAAAAATAATTTTTATTTTGGTAAACTGCACTGGCAGCAGTTGGCAACACTGTGCAAACAGGGAAGATTTTCTTTTGGTGTTCGAAAAATTGGGAAGAAATTCGCTTTTTTTCTCTCCATGGTTGAAACAGATTTATACTGTAAAGAAACTTTGTATATGAGAAGGATTTTATGTCCTTTTCCCATTGTGTCCGAGTGTTTTTTTTTCTTTCTTCCCTGGGACTCTTTTTGTTCCAATTTTGTGTTTTTTGGAGAAAAAATACTATGGATTCAATAAACTCATATCGCCTAGTGTCGTATTTCAGATATCTCCCTTTTTCTTCTTGTGACAGCAGAATTTCAACATAAAGTAACATTTAATCAGTTTAGGCAATGTATGGGAATAAAGCATTCCTATGATAATTCATATTCGTTGTAACCTTATTTCCTAACATGGTTTGACAGAGCTCCAAGTAGACTGCAGACTGGATAGACATATTGCTTGAACTGTAAATTTTGGATGACTTATTGGGTTTTGGGACAGGGCGACAGTGTTTCTCTCAGCTTTATCTTCATCCCTCCCCCTCCCTTCTTCCCTCTACTTATTAGAGAGAAGGGGAATTGCTTAGTGCTATTATACTCTTCTACTGTAATCTGCAAGTTTCGTGTTTACTATTCCGCCTTTGACATCTTTTCCTTCACATGTGTTCCTCTTTCCCACTGACTTGATTGTCCTATATAAGTATACCCGTGCGTGCTTATGTGGCCTGCCTTTTGCTGCGAATCTCCAGCAAAGTAAAAAGGAGAAAAACTGTTATAGGATCTACCTAAATACGAGGGCAAATCATAAAATAGGTCGATAATGTTGGTAGTGTAGCAAGATGTCAGTAGATGGCAGAACATATTCAGATTGGTAATACGTTATGTAGTAAACGTTACATACTTATTGCGCAAGCGTAGTTCTGTATCGAATATTACGATCTTGCTCCAGAAGTGTGCAATAGTAGAATAATGACCTGTTGTGCTTTTTGTAGGCAAATGGACTTCCTGCAAAATATATTCACGAAAGAATGCTTTGTTTGCGGTGGGAAGTGCAAGAACGTTCGAGGTTACAATGAGGACGCGTCCTTCACAGTACGTTATGTTATGTTTTGCGTATAAAAATTTTCACGTTCATATTTCACATACGAAGGTGTATCAAAAAATAACTGGCTCTCTTCCTGAATTTTAAATGTAAAAACTTTCAAAATACTCTGCTTCTGAATTGATACACTGATTCTAAGGTTCAATTCGATTTTCAAAGCAACCATTGAAGGTCTTCTTTGACAGTCTGCTTAGCACATCCGAAACACCTCACTGCTTCACGAAGCTCTTTTTTCACACGTCTATCAGAGATGTACTGCGCAGTAACGATAGATTGTTTACTAACCACACCATAAACAGCTCTTACCTTTCTAACTGATTACCACGCGCTGCTGTTCAAATTTACGCTGAGTACTAGAAGCACGTCCTAACTGAATGGCTGCCTCTTACGAAATGAATAGTTTCAGAAGAGTGGTGCATGTGTCGCGACGTCATTCAAGTGACAAGTGACAGACGTTAGCGCGCGCACATTTAAACAGAATTAGTAATTTTTCAGTGTACTTCCACGTCTATGTATCAAATATTTTTTGTAAATCATTCGCTACGAAGCTATTCATGGGGAATAAAAGAAATAATGAAAGATGTTGAGATTAACTAATCTAGTAGCTACGAGGTTCTCAGAGTAATCTTACCGTATTCTCCATTAAGCCTGTGCGTTGTCTACAGATCCCAGCAAGCTTCTATAGCGATCTTTTCAGGCATGTCCTATTGACCAAATCTTCCAACAGATCTTTCGGAATTTACAACGTCATAGAAGTAAGATCGTTACTTTTTCCTCTCCTACATTACCTCCGTTATCTCGCGGGGACTCCCCCTTCTTTTCTTCGCTTTCTCCTGATTTACGTCACACGACGATCCTAATGGGCAACAATAAATCTACCGAAGCGCCGCCTATTAATTGCGTCTAGAAAAGAAAGTACATCCTCGCTTAAAGGAGAAAGGAGGAGGGTGGCTTTTCGAAGGGGGGGTGCGATGAGATATCAGCCATGACCCTTTTTCCCCGCCCACCCATCCTGTCATTAGAGATTCAATCGAAATTAGAAGTTCGCCACGATTGCCAAGTGGAAGAGACAAGGTGTTTTCGTGTTTTTTGCCGAGAATGACCCACGCTGGATCTTTTAGTTTCAAAATAGTTGATTTGGTAATCTGCCCTGTAAAGTTGTCAGCTATTTCCGGTTAGAATACACGGTAACTTGCCTCGTTGTTGGTGGTGTCGTATTACTTTGTAAACTTGCTTGGAAACATCTTACTTGTCAATTACAACCACCAGGATGCATGATCATCAGACAAGCAAGGATTTAAAACCACAACCTTCGGTGGAGAAAGTCCAACGTGCTTGCCCACGAAAGCGGCGCAGTAACTATCTAACATGAGTTTGAGGTTTTAAGTCCACTGGCTGCACAGATAAGCTAATCGGGACTGGGCCAACAGTTTAAAGTGGGATCCGAACCACTATGTGCCTCCACCAGGTATCCAGCCGTTGATTACAAGGCGACGACGTGACCATCATGCCATCTGGAAATAGATTATCAACCTAATCTATTATCAATTTGGGTATGTACTGCCATCTACTGACACTTTTCGGCACTATTGAGCTATCCTATAATAGTTTGCGACCAATTATCTGGCTTTCCCTCGTACATTATGTTATCGATAAGGCGTCTGTCCTTGTATGACGTAACGGGGCAATCCAACCTCAATGATTGCAGGGTACACTCAGAGAACTAAATGCATCATGTCGATTGATGCACTAAACTGTGTTTTGTAGCTTCTTTAAAGAATCAGATTCACATTTGATGCATTTGGGTGCATTTTTGTATGTCGTGAAAGAAACACCAAAGTGCATCCATCATTTGATTCAAGTGAGGATTTATTTCAGTCGAGATGCACTTCAATGTATCAGTTGATGTTCCTTGATGCACCTTTCTGCATCTTCTTGGATGATGCACTTAAACGTTTGGTCTGAGCTACAGAGTTCGTGTAGCTCAGACGAAACGTTTAAGTGCATCATAAAAAGAGATGCATTCTGGTGCATCAAAACGCATCAACTGATGCATTGAAGTGCATCTCGACTGAAATAAATCCGCACTTGAATATAATTATGCACTTTGGTGTTTCTTTCACGACATACAAAAATGCACCCAAATGCATCAAATGTGAATCTGATTCTTTGAAGAAGCCATAAAACACACTTTAGTGCATCAATTGATGCATTCTGGTGCATCAATCGATATGAAGCATTTAGTTTTTTGTGTATAGCTTACTGGAGAATCAGGACGTCCTCAAGAACCACCCACGAATGAAAGACAATGGAAGACTGAGAGAGTTTTAATGAAAGAATATGACTGCATCACCCTGTATGACCCTATCCCAGCATCCAATAAGATTGCAAGCAAATAAGATACAACCCATACTGAGTGTCTAGTGACATTGGTACTTAATAAGCATAATCGGAAACGTCTGGTCTGCACTTTACATATTCCAACACAGTTTCCAAAGACCAGTTCTGTTCTTCTCAGAAGAGGTTCTTGCCATCTTGCCAGTGGTTGTTCACAATGCCTTTAACTCACTTGATCAGTGCTATTTCTCGGGTTCGATCCTCACTGTCAGCAGAATGAACTGTCTGAAGAGATAAGAGGTGCTAACTTTCGCATGAGTAGTAGTTGGCATAGCGTGTTAAAAAGTTAAAGGTGTCAATTTTTCATAGGTTCAAATCCTGGGTATGGTATGGACATTTCATTGTCTTTCATCGATTCATCCTCATCGTCCCAATGAGCCTGTAAATATGGAAAGTCGACGTTAACCAACAGATATCATATGAAGGTCTCGGGTGTAAAACATGGTAAGTGACAATTTGGTTATTTCTGAGTCCATCAAGAAAAAAGGTTATTAGAAGCTATACTGTAGATAAATTGTTTTCGTGTTGGGTTTACTAATTACAGGATTCTTCACTGAATCCAATGCAAATTGTTTGACATGGCAATTTCACTCGAAAATTGAAGGATGGAACATTTTACTTGGCACTTTTACAGCCGAGCCAGAATTTATTTCCTGAACATGCCTCTGTTGTAGAAAATATTTATCAGATACATTAAAGGGTAATAGAGTTAGACGGGTTTCCCTCTTTAAAAACAACCGGGCTCTATATTTTTGTTTTCTTGCTTTCAGGGAAAACAAGCAAACCCATTGAACATTCACAACACACTAATAATAAATTAACACTCGCGCAATGTTCTTGATAATTAATTGCGCTGTGAATGCAGCTTGTGGAATTATAAATCATTTTCCTCAAACTGCATACAATACAAATGGGGTATTATTTAAAAAATATGTGAAATCTCGCACACATTTGTTACGGATAAATTATAAATTGTGATGCAATGGCTAATTTGCTTATGGAAGGATTGCAAACTCACTAGACGAATTTATAACTGTTATCCCAACACTAGAGGTGAATACTGGTGATTTAAAGAAGACATCATTTCAGATGTTTCTGGATGTAAGTAATGGAAATATTCTGTGAAACAACTATAACCTTTTTGAAGGTAAACTATAATACTATCTTCTGTAATAGTGAGCTTTTCATTACAGGATATGTTCAGGATTAGTGTGAGATGTGAACAACACGAGGAACCAAAACGAAATATTCTTCTAATGCGAGAGAATGGAAACCGCCACGCCAAGGTCAGAAGTCTATTTTGACTATTGTACAATCGGTTAAAGAAGTGGTTACAATTCAGCAACAGAATAGGGAACTCACAATTAACTTGCATTATAATTGTTACATCTTTAAAGGCTATGCAACCTGATACATCTACAGAGCGATGTGATTGCATATTTAGTGTGTCCTCTTTCTTTTGGTAAATTTGAACCACTTTCTACGCCGACTGTACAGTAGTATTAATAGAGGCGGTTGTAGTACTACTACAAAGGTAGCAGTAGGAGCACAATTGGTGGTGGTTTTCTGGTTTATGGGGAATATCAGAAGTACTGGAATGTTAGAAAAGTATGTTATTTAAATTTTACAATCATTTTCTCGTCAGAATACTGTTCACTTCTTTCCAAGTTCATAGACAGGTCTTGAAGATAAGGAAAGAGGAGCAACCAGAGATGTGTTAACGTATGGTTTATTTTACGTGGCTTTCCCGAAGCTTTTCCGAATCGCGACGATGAGGATGATTGGAAATTAGATGGATGCATGAAGGGACAATCGCAATCACACGGACAGGACACAAACACCGCTGAAGATTTTTCTGGCTGCGAGTCCGAGGACCAGAACCTAGTTAGTCTTTATAAGAAATTTGATCATTTTGTGTGCCTTCGATTAGAAAGCCCAATATACCGCGTGTCCCAAAAGTCCATTGACCGAGAAATAAATATTTGTATTTTTTGAATTACACCTAATGTTGTTTAAAAAATGTCAACTGTGTAGCCGAATGCATTGAATGCTAGACTCCAAACTTTACAAACAACGGTGGCAGGTTCGAGTTCTGCAATGCGCATGTGAGTGTCTCTTCACTAGTTTTATCTAATCACCATGCATCCTCATCGTCGCGATTAGACAAAAGTGTCGTAAAAACGACACTAAATTAACTACAAGTACATAATAATACGAGGGTTGGAGAGTAAGTCATGGCAACCCAGTAATAATTCGACAATATAAGGATGTATTAAAAATTTGTTATATACAACTGAAAGAGTATCCAATATGGATATTTTGTTGGTAGAAATCATGAAAGAAAAGCCAAGCAACCCTGAGACATACACATGTGCACATGTTACAAAAACTTGTCTGATTATGACAAACCTTCGAAATAATCTCCCGCATTGTCCACAGCACGTTGCCATCGATGTGGAAGACTTCCTGCAGCGACATCTACGACGTGCCGTTAGGGAGAAGCGTCCAGATCTACTGCATAATGCAATCATACCCCACGATAATGCAAGGCTATATAAGGCAGCTTGTGTACGAGACCTACTGCGCAGCGTGCTGTGGATAATGCGGGAGATTATTTTGTCATAATCAGACAAGTTTTGTAACATGTGCACATGTGTATGTCACAGGTTTGCTTGGGTTTTCTTCATGATTTCTACCATCAAAATATCCATAATGGATACTCTTTCAGTTGTATATAACAATTTTTTAATACATCCTTCAATTGTCGAATTATTACTGGGTTGCCATGACTTACTCCCCAACCCTCATATATTCTTGAAATCATACTTGTTGGCATTGATTATGCATTATGGCGTTTCGGATAAATAATTTGGTAAGTAATTCTAAGTATAGCAAGAAATTTCTTCCCAAATTTATCAGAAATTGTAGGCATCCCTCACATATACAGGGTGGTGCAATTTGTACCTAACCAGTGTCAATTGGCAACCGACCCGAACACACGCACGCATGCGCAGGAATCTCCCATTCTTAAGCAGCTGTATGTCTCGGAAATAATCTGCCTCTGAACGTTTGCCAGTTCAGACACGAATCGAAGCAGTGATGGCATTCATTCGAACAGGTTCCGTTCAGGATACGCAGCCGGCACTACACAGATAAGCACCAGTTTCCCACATAATATACCTCCTTTGTTAATGCGCACTGGCAGGATGCCTCCCCGATGGCATAGTTATAACGTCGTCCCCTAGTAATCAAGGGGTCCCTGGTTCGATACCCGGTGGAGGTACATAATGGTTCGGAACCCACTTTAAGCTGTAGGTTCAGTCCTGATTAGCCTTAAAGTAAACTTAAAACACAAACAGAATCAATCCATTAGCTCTCCATTTCCTGATCCAGTTCAGCATGCTGTGTCGCTCTGGTACTGGTCGATGACGTCGTAGTATTTTTTCGGATGAAGACCTCCACTATTTCGATTCGTGTCTGAACCAGACAACGCTCCATATCAGATTCATTCCGAGCCTTGCAGCTACCATAGCGTGGAAGATGTTTGCCCTGCGCGTGGACAGTGTTGCCAACTGGCATTGGTAGATACAGTATGCGTCGCCCTGTATATCCCTAACAAACATATCACCGAAACTCTCAAGGGTGTTCTTTCTTAAAATGGTATACCAAGATGCAGTTCTGTGGCTAGCGTAACTCACAGTAAAGTTGGGGTTTGTGTGTTCGTATTCAGGCTGATCATTCATGATTGAGCTTTCTTATATTACATCAACTTACGATTCGATTGGTTCTGAAATTTAGAAAATTAAGTAAAATTAGATAAAGTCAAGGGCTAATGCAGAATGATGCGGTGGATATTTGAACCTGATGCATGTTCCTCTGCTGGTGGATTCAATTCCCAACGGGACGTTGGAGTCTGGAGTTTAATCCAGACTTTCTTTGCTTCATTGGAGGAGAGAGGATTGCCGAATGGGGGTGGGGGAGGTGGTAGTTCGTCATCTATCTGCTGGTGCTTTTGGAGTAACATATCTCTAAGGCTATGATAGCTGAGAGCGCTAGCCTTCTCTTCTCCAACCGTTCCAGATAAACAAAAATTTCTGTTCTCGGAATCCCTCCTTCCCCTCCCTTTCAAGCATGGTATCTCGTCTCCTAGGCGCCGTCGTGATCCCAAAGGCAGCATCACGGAGTGACAAATGAAATCCCCTCTCCTCTCCTCTCTCTCTCTCGGGAACCGGTCTGCTCCGGCAGTGATCGTCCTTCGCAGCATCTCCGAAGTCAAGATCGCTACACGTCGAGCCAAAAATCCTTGCTCCATCGCGCCTGCGTTCCTAGTTACTGGGGCTTCCTATAATAAAAGTGAATGAAGGTTATCTCCGTCGCTCTTGCTGATGTTCCGAAGGGGAGATGAAGAATGAAGTTGCGAGGGGGGAAAGGACAACAGGAACGTGTAAGTGACATCTTCTCTTCTTCATCTGCTGACGTGAGGATATTCAGTTTGGGGTTTCAAGATAATTTTCCTCGCCTCGCAGATGGAGTATTGTCTGAACTGTACGATTTCGAGGTTCTAGGAATGAATACTTTTCGCGTTCTGAGTGCAACAGGGTGTCACAAAAGTCACCTCCTGTATTAATTTTGTTAAGGCCAATTGCACATGAAAATGCTTTCGTTATTCCAGTGAGAAACTTGACCACCTCTTCCAAATAGCAACATAATCTCTTTCTTTCGTTAAGATAGCAACCTGGCGAAACAGAGCTCCAGCCAGAGCTAGAAAATCAACTTGGACACCTTGTTTCATATCCTGCTTTTTGATTAAGTTTTCATTAGCACCTTCCAAGTAGAGTAATACTGTGAAATCTGATCAAGCCGAATCCAATTATATATACTAATGTCCAAAATTAAAGCAACAAACGGAAATTCTTTCCCGTGTGTCCACATAATACGATCAGGTGATAGTAATATCTATGATGTCATAGACAACTGGTTTAAGATAGAATATAAACTAACCTTAATGTGCTAGGATTTATCAACAAAAAAAATCACGATGGCAACATTTTAAACTTGCCAAATTTATCCAAAAAAAATCACACGAGGAAAGGATTTCTGTTTGTTGCTTTAATTTTGGACACTAGTGTAGATGTATTCATGAGAGAATTTTAATCAATAACGTGTATCTAATTTTAAACTCTCAATATTTCTATTTAGTCTCTGTCATAGTCACATATATCGGACTGTATAAATTTCATCACCATACGAAACTAAGAAAAACATAAGATTCTTTTAATTTGTCAATAAATATCTTCAAATTTAGATGTAACCGCACTTGTTTACAAATATTTTTGTATTTTGGTACATATTTTAAACACGACATTTCTATAAATAGTCAAGAAAACATTCAGCTATCAAATATGCTAAATGTATATCGTTACATCTACTTTTACTTGCAAAAAGATTATGGTATATTCTGCTTAAATATGAACTTCTTCATGTGAAAAAACTCCTCCAGAATCTTTTTCTGGCCACTATTAAGGTGGAGTATTTCAATGTCGAATCAGACTTTAATTGTTATTCAATTGTTTTAATGTCGGAAAGTTCTGAACAAAACTTCTCATACAGTAAGTAACATTCTTATTCGTACACACGGATTTTCAAAGAAAATGTTTTAATATCTGAAAGGAAATACACTCTTTTGAAATTGTTTCTTTACAATTCAATAACTAATATCATTAGGAACATAAAATCTTACCCAAATTCTGTATAACCAATGACAATAATAAATTAAATTAAATTGAAAGAGAATCATGCCAATTTTTGTACAGCTTTTCTATTCGTACACTTAATAATATAAAAGAAAAAGTATATTCAGAGCAAATTGACTGACAGTTCTAATACTTTGATGCGTATCCTTTGGCTTTAATTACTGCTTGACACCTGTTCTTCATAGAATTAACCAGTTTCCGACATGTTTGAGAGCTTATTTTATTCCACTCGGCTTGCACAACAGTTTTCAACTCTTGTTTAGACTTGACGCCTGCTTTATGGACTCGCCTCTTCAAAATTGCCCATAAATGCTCAATGGGATTTAAGTCTGGACTTTGAGCTGCTGTTTATAGTAGTTTGGGCACATTCCATATAAGCCAATTCATGTTAACTCGCGCCTTATGCTTACTGTCATTGTCTTGTTGGAATCTGTAGATAGGCGGCATGTCCATTTTTTGGGCGCTCTGCTTTACATTGTTCTTCAACATGTACAAATAGACATCCATGATACCATCAATAAACTACAGCCCCAAATCATTAATGACCCACAACCGTGTTTAACTGTTGGAACTGTGTTAATGTGATCATTGTCTTTATTTGATTTTCTCCAGACCCTATTTATTCCATCTGACCCGTATATATTAATCTTGGACTCGTCTGACCATAAGACACTATCTGAAAATTCCTGGTTCTTGTGGATGTGCTCTTTCGCGATTGAAAGTCTATTCCTGCGATTCACCTTATTTACATACGGCCTCTTTGGTGGTATTCTGCCATCATATCCATGCTTCCACAAGGCACGTCGGACAGTTTGATCGGACATCATCTTGCTAGCAACATTTTCTACTAACGGTCGTAACTGAGGAACACTTAGTCCGGGGTTTTCTCGCACTTTTTTTTAAAAATAAAGCGTTCATCACGTTTATTCAACCCTCTCTCTTTTGGTTTTCTCGGCACATTCTGTGTTTAACCTTCCTCTCTAAATTTGCTTACTATGTATTGAACTGTGGAGTGTGATTTATTTATAATAACATCCTTCAGATCGGGACTAAGTTCCTTCACCTTGCTCATTTCGAACACGCTGATAGGCCTACAACAATACCTACGCCAGCATTCCGCTTGACGGGGAGCGCGCCTGCATGTTAGATTGAAACTCTTACCTGTACGAATAACAATGTTGCATGAAACAGCGTGTTTTTCTCTTTTCACACAAATATTATGCTCCGTTTATACACTTTGAACATACATTTTTATTGACATTTGTTGATGAAACTTCATTAACATTAATTTCCAGGTACATACGAAAATGATTATATTTACTAGTATATATGATATTTTTCCTCGGAAATTCTAGTGTACGAATAACAATGTTACATACCGTATTTGTTGAAACTTTATCAAAATAGAGCTCAAGCTTTGCATTCAACTGGATGAGTAGAAAATCTGCAGAAGTAACCTCGAAACTAATGGTATTTTCGTAACCCCAATATTTAGTTGTGAATGGCAAATTAATGTTTTTGCCCGGATTCGGTCGAAATAAACATTTCATTAACTTCAGTGCACTGTCGTATGTGGCGCTACGGTCGTTAAAGGATGACTGTACGGTATAAAATAACTTATAATATGGAAAACTGTTTAGAGTTATGGATAATGCTTTGTTTTACTATGGAATTTGTTAGAAAATTATAGTGGCAGTTTAAAGCGAGGAATAGATAGGACAAGATTACGTGATTCTTTTAATTTCAAAGTGATCTCAACACATGAACACATAGAGTATGATTAACATGTTTTAGATGCACAATAGCATGAGTTTGTTACCGTATGAATAAACCTGATCTCCCTTGTTCTTATGAATTGGTCTGATCTCCTCACATATACAGATTCTAAAATATCAATAGAGCATGTTACCTCAGTACCTAACTAGAACATATAATCTACGTTTGTAGATCGTACCGTATTTACATGGATTTTATGTGACTAGTCCATCTCAAATGAGATAATATATACCACTCAGTGTGAGAATTATTATGTTTTCTGTACGTAGTGCCATCTATTGCTATTTTTACATCTTAACAGAAAATGTGCCGAAACTTTTCCAACAATAAAACACGACCAAAATGATCTTCATTATATCTCTATGGTTAAATACTGTATAAGGTTTGTCAGAAGACCCGGATTTTAAGTGACAGTCCCATTTTTATGTAATATGTCCCACGTCATTATTTCCTGAGATTTAAATTATCCCGTACTTGAAAATTACTTGGCTCTGCTGTATCTAAGTTTCTGAACGCCTGGATCAACTTTTGTTTCACCAATGAGGTGCATTGTGGGACAGATATTAATTTTAGTTTCGCTTCCCCACCTGTTTTTGGCCGCTAGACTCCTGCACTCTTTCTATTTTCTTTCTAGCGAGGGTTGTGCGTGAGCGGTGTTGTAAGTTCTGTGCTGTTCAACGTGTTTCAAGATGAGTGCTAAACGTGGAGTCTATTTGTACAAAGGACGAAACGACTGTGTATATCTCGCACATTATGATTGTAGGAATAAAATTTTCGCCTGTGGTTGAAGGACAGTGGGAATAAATATATAGCGGCTTGCAAATATTGAAACAAAGAATCCTCAATAGCACTTGGTGGTCTGTAACGCTCTTCGGGGGATAGAGACGTTACGTCGATTTCGTAGCTCAGTTCTTAGACATTTGAAAATACAAGACACTATTTCATATTTCTTACAATTTATTCACCAAAAGCTTATACATAGAGTATTTCAAAGTTGTTTCCCTAAACTAGCTAAGTCTAAGATCTCTGTAGGAGACTATTCAAGATTTCGTCTAAGTTAGTAAAAAGATGTCCATTGCCTTGCTCAGAGGTATGGCTGGTGCAGTCCTGCTTCGAGCAGCAATTTTCCTGGACTAGGATACTGTTCCATATTTGGGGTGGGGGCGGGTCCCTTTGTTTACTAGTGATCCTTTCAAAATCATTCCAATCTCAGTGGCTCTTTATACATAAGTCCATTTCCTCAATTTGCTCATGATGGGTAATCACCAGATTCCCATATTTAGTCCTAGAGCAATTATCCATATTTGGGAAATCACAGGTTTACTGTTTTCCTTGTTTTTAGATAATCTTGAAGTTGTTTACTACTTTTAAAATAGTTCACCCTTCTATGGGTTAGCCACTCCTCCTTATTCAAACCTTTGCCTTTGGCCAATGAATTGGACTTATCCCTTCTTTCATGCTGCTGGTTCGAAAAGAGGCAGAGACTGTATGCTTTAGTGTTGCATGCTGATATGCGTAAAAATAAAGTAGACTTCCAGTATTGTTGAGACTAGCACCAAGTCAATATCCATGAGCTTAAATGTATCAATAAAAATAAGTTGTGTTCTATTAATTGGTTTCTTTGTAAAGGATAGTTGTAAAATCCATCCGTTACAGGTCGCTGTGATATACGTAATGGAGGGAAATGGAGCACAAAAATTACGAATTACCTTCTTAATCTACAATATCTATTAGTAGTTTTTCCATCAGCATGAACTGTTTTGAAGATGAGAAGGCGAGTAGTGATTTTATTAAGGCTATATACTGTGTGTTTGCAATTTTATCCATTATTTTGAACTTGTGGTTGTGGATATTGTTAAGAAAATGAACTTGAAACCAATATGGCAGGCTTTGTATCATGTTTGTAGCATCTTCTTGCAAGTTTACCTCTGTCATGTATCTGGACATTTCGTCGTGTCTTCCTATAATTTGTTTCAAGTGAGTGTTTACACACTTACGAACCACCCTGTATATAATATCAGTTTTAAAATAATAAAATGTAAACATTTACGCTTATATTGTTATGAGAGGGGATGTAAAGTCGTTTATGATAGGCTTGATGAAAATAACATTGGTTTTCATGGAAAATCCATTGATTCATAACACGTGTCGGCCCCTCTGGCGGAGTGGTTAACACAGCGCGCTACGATGCTTGGAGTCCCGGGTTAGAATCCAGACCTGGACTTGGGTGTTCTTTGTGAATGTCCCTTCATCAATTTCATCATATCATCAATCATTCTCATCTTCGCGATTAGCCAAAAGTGGCAGAAATGTGAAGTAAAATAAACCAAATCAATCAATCATAACAGGCTTGCTACATCTTTAATATGGCCCATCATGCCACCCGGTGGCCTAGTGCGTGGAGTGTTCGACTCACATTCACCCAAAGGAGATTACGAGTTCGAGTCCCAGAATAGGATGTTACGTTCCCCGGTTTATTCTCAATCAATCTACTTACTTTATCAGTCTACTTTGAAGCCCTCAGGTTGTGGGAAAACAGATACGGGTAATTTTGCATAAACCTTACTAACTCTCGCACACCAAAAATATATTTAGACGTAAGTTAATGTTAATATATTACGCTTGCACTCGCAATTAAACTCCTTATTACAAACAAAATTGTATTAAGATCATAATTGTTCTTGATTACACAAATTAACACATTCACATTTCCAAAATCACTTCCATCATCCAGCAACATTCATAATATCTCTCACTCCCTCAAACCACAATCAAATGTTTTAAGGTTAGTCCATAACCATAACAGACTACCCAATTGAACAAAACAAATTACGTCATCATAAACATTAAACACTTAAAATGGTACAATAAGTGGGTGCGTATCAATTGATAGTTTGTTCGTTTCAAATCTGTCATAAAAGCACATGATTCTACGGCATTTGTCATCGTTCTGGAGTGGACTAATGGTGCCCACAAAGTATCCATGCAATTTTCAAAAATCATTCCAAATTAGAATGTATTGTACATGAGGCGAAAAGAAGGGGGTGGGCGAGGGGGAGGCTTAGTCGGTCACCAGCTTCCTCCCCCCCCCCCCTTGACCTTGCTATTGACCTTGAGGTGCAGTGGTCAGTGAATATGCAAGCCAGAGTCATCTCATTAGGTTGTAATTGTATTCTTTCTCAGGTTGTAACGTAATGTCTGCTACTATACTATAATATGTGTGTGAAATGACTGTGGTGGATGGTTAATTAAAACTGAATTTACCATTTACCCAAGGTTGTAAACGTTAGCAATATTACGGTTGCGAATGAGATTTCTTCAACCTTATTGGTTAATAACGTTTAGAAGTTAATAAGGTATGAACCATTTATATCTCGCTTTCGTTAACTTTTATGAATAATGTAGCAATTTCAAGAATATTATCTTCCTACTCACTCAGTCGTTGGAGCGTCTGACTACCATGCGAGAGACCCGGGTTCGATCCCGCCCGGGGAGAAGCTGGATCTTTTTCCACCTGTTCAAAGGCATCCTGCGCCCACCCAGCGTCGTATAAAGTAGTATATTTGTTCTTTATCTTCACTTTTCTCTTAGCAATATTATTTGAACAAATAAAGAACTTTCCACAAGGAAAAGAGAATTAACTACTTACCGAGTAACTTATACAAACTTGAACAGTGTGTGATCGGATCGTAACTCATTTCTTTCCCTCTTAACTTTAATGCTTCCCCATGGTGTTTTCTCCTAACAGATTCTAAAAGTTTTGCTTTATTTTCGCTTCTTAGGAGTTCAAAAGAATAAAAAAAAATATAAGGAATACTTTATGCATGCTTCTTTTCCATTTGTCTTCTTCTCCATCTTTTGTTTACTCCCTTCCACTATCCTTAGATCGATTCTCTTCTGTTCCTGTTCTCTAGTCACGAGATGAGTTACTTCCTGAAACTTTTCAATAAGTTGAAACCCTTTCAGAAAGTGCGATGTGAAAAATATCACAAGGCCAGGTATAGAGCATCTCGATCTTCATTCGTTTTAATCTTCTTCTTCTTTCGACTCTTCTTCAACCTCCTGTTCGATTTCCTTTATCGTCGAGTAACTTTGGAAATTTACTTTTTCTCCTCCAAGACATTTTTTTTAGCTGGACTTCATCGATGTTCTGAGAACTTCGATGTAAATTACATTACGTTGTAACGAAGATTTTGGACTCCTAACAACTTTCCTTATTGGCAGGGAACGGATTTATATGTATTGGGTTGATGCATAAGTTCGTAGCATTTGTGTTTGGTATAGCAACACTGCGGTGTTAGGAGTTTGTTTATCGTTAAACGTTAATCACTTGGAGTGGCATTGTTGTGCTTGTGAATACGCATTGAATTTTACACATTTGAATGGGCTAAAGAATAATAAGTAGGGCTCGGCTCGGATAGTTATGCACTAAAAAAAAGCAAAATATGCACTAAAGAAGTGTAAAATATGCACTTTAAAACCCTGTTTCATTTATAAATGCTGTATATTACAAACTATGAAAGATTACGTGCCAGGCAATGAGTATGCATTATTCTGAATGCTCAGTCTGTATACAGATTAAATGAAACACAATACTTTACAGATCAAGATCATGATTGCATTTCATTACAACATGATGTCTCAAATTTTCTCTTTCTGTTTTCAGCTAGAATAGTCTTATATTCTGAAAACACACGTTCCACTTCGCAAGATACAAGTGGACTGTATTTTAAGGCAACGAAGTCAGACACATCAAGTTCCAGATCATCCACACGTTGTCCATTTGTGTGCAGAATATTGCAAAGTTCCACCATTGTTCATAGGCGCCGACTCCATGGGGCTTCATGGGACTCCAATGTTAACGATAATTTTGCTTTAGAGGATCTAATGTATTATTGTGCTTTTCTTGTAAAGTTTACTCTGAATTGTGCCACATGAACGTAACTTTAAATACACATTTGAAATGTTCTAGACCATCAATTTGGGGTTCTGAGACCGCTAAACCATCAACTTTGGGGGGGGGGGGGCTATGACCAGAGACAGCAAAACACACATTATATACTAAGTATGTAATTATGAGTATTGTTAAAATTTTTACTTAAAGAGTTTCAAGAGACGATGTGCATGAACTAGGGTAGTGGATGGAACGTTTGGGCTACAAATGGCTCTAACATGACATTCAGAACGAGATCATTGATATATTAGGGAGATCTGTTTTGCGCTCCGTGGTAGCAGATATTAAAAGTCGGGAATATTTTGCTATTATGGTTGACGAAACTTGTGACATATCCATCCGTGGACAATTAATATTCTGCATTAGAACTGTGAATAAAATTTTTTAAATTTTTGAGGAATTCATGGGCTTTTATGAGATTCCGAACTCTGAGGCCAAAATTTAAAAAAAGGGGAGAGAATGAGTCATTCATTAATTTATTTCAGTGATCAGACCCACCCCCCAATAATTATGACAAGTCGGCGCCCCTGCCATTGTTGCATACCCACTGTACTTTTTCAATACTGCATCCAATTTCTGTACATACACAGAATCTTCAACTTTGGCGAGGACCTCTTTAACGTCTTCTATAATTTTGATGCTTGTTTAAAATTGTAACTTGTTTGAAGTTGTTGAAAGAAGAAAGACAGAGAAAAGATAAAGAGAAGAGAAGCGAGGAGAAGAAAATTAAATACAGTATATGCTCGGTGTTAGTTGTGGATACAAAAATATACACATAAACTTATTTTCATACAAACATGCACCTGCATATGAAATATGCATTTTAGTTAAAAATCCTTAAATATACATTTGCATATGCAATATGCAAAATGCATAATTATCCGAGCCCTAATAATAAGTGTCCAGTGGGAAGAAAAAAAACATTTCCGACATATTCTTCTGTCTGAGTTTAACATAGGGGCTAAGGTAGCGGAGGTGGCTTGAAACATTTGTCCCTTGTACGGGGAGAATGCCAACAGGGAAAAACAGGGCAAGAAAATGGTTTTGTCATTACAAAGAGGGCATTTTTGACTTATGAGTCATTCCATGCGAAATCAACACAGCCTTTGACCTGACCATCTCCGATTTTCATGAAATATGGGGAATTGAAACTATGCATGGAACTTAGTAAGTATGAACATTTTTAGTTTCGTGCGTCTTGTAATTGTTAAATTATTCAAGGTCAAAGTTAGCATAAATTGCCCTTTTGAGCCCGCTTAGCTATACTAAATCTGCTGTAACTCCGCCCCTATTTTGCCTAGAAAGCTCAAATAAAGCTTATTGTACAGGGAATTGAACATGCTTTCCAGTGATATATAACAAGCCTACCTTTGGATAACAATATAATTTTGTCACGTGACCTTGACTTTTGACCTTGAATATCTCAAAACATGTCATCACCAAAAATCGTGAAAAAAATATATTTGGTCCCTCATACCATACTCTAAAACATACCAAAAAATCATTCTGGGACTGCAATGGGATCAGAAGATACAAAATAATATGTGACTGATAAAAGCCCGATTATATGAACTATGAAGAGTCAAATGTCCCTTAACACTCCCTACAAAATGTGAAGGAGTTATCCTGGGTATAATTGGTCATAAAAGAAATAGGTTAGGCACAGGGAGATCCCTAGCCGTGTGTGTCAAGCGCAGGTCCGGCATATTGTTGACCGCCATATTGAATTCAACGCAAAAATTTCAAAGGAAAGGGGGTTATGTGATATATCAAATGAGGCTAGAATTTCACGAGAAATGAAGTGACGAAGGATTGTCACGGTATCTAGTGACATGTATAACACAGTTCGATAAAAATTATTCTTGTTTATTGATTCATTTATGTTCAAATATATAAGTGTGAGGTTCTTGTATTTTGTGGATAAACTTGTATCCGAGGCAGACGTCGGGAGCTGGGAACGGGTTTTTCTTGAGTGACAGCGGAACTGTCTTTTCGGCTTAGGACATGACATATTTGCACCGACACGGAGATACGAAAGGAATTTTTTCGTCAAGACCGGGCTTCAAGTCAGCGGGCGGTCGAGCCCATGTTCACGGATGACCAGGAAAAACCAGCTGGAGCTCAAGCTTGCAAGGATCGACGACGCGCACTTGACCGCGTTTCAAGACAATGGAGGGAGGTCATTTCCATCCCTCTGAAACAGAAGCCAAGCCACGAGAGCGTCCTTTTCAACGGAAGAATTCGAATCTCTTATATATAGGCAGTACTATGATCCCAGAGACAGTTTTTACCCGGATTTCATAGAGAGAGCATCTCCGCGCTACACTCTCGCGTGATCATTGTTTTGTGTCCGTGTACTTTGTTTCCTTACGTACCGCGAGCGAGTTTGCAGATAGGGAGTTACCAGTGTGCGCCTTATTTTGGTGAAGATTACGCGGTGATTTGTTTTTGCCAAGCGTGGACTACATAAGGATGGAGGGCTAAAGAAGATAGAGAAGGGGGCGTCGCTTCCCTGACGCCTGCAACGACGCCGAAGCCAGCCAGACGACGCCAAAACCAACCACTGCCCAAAGCCCGAAGGACGCTTTCAGATCGACGTCCCAACCAAAGCCCGAAGGACGCTTTCAGATCGACGTCCCAACCAAAGCCCGAAGGACGTCTTCAGAACGACGCCGACCGAAGCCAGAGGGAGAGATTGAAGGACGACTCCAGAACGACGCTTCCTGAACGACGCCGAATCGAAGCCGTCACCAGAGAGATTCCGAACCGACGCGTGACCACGTACACCCGACGCTAGTGACGAGATGAACGCCCGAAGTTCTAAGGAGGTGCAAGTACACCAGATCGTCGCAATTATTCTTCGTCGCGATCGACCCCGGAGGACAATTTCGCCACAAAGGAACCGTGTGCAAGTCCCGCGTCCAGGAGAGATGAAGGACCACGCCATGTAGCAGAGTCTGGTACAGTATACTTCAGAGGGTCTCATGTACATGTAAACGTGCGTCGTTAGTATCAACACCGTACAGTTAACGCCGAAGTCTCACTTATTCGCAAAGTTACTCAGGAAAAACCTAAACCTAACCCCGCGTCTGATAATTTTTGGTATTGTTATAAAAAAGAGTTATTTCATGTTCAGATGTGCTAATTTAATTGTCTGCATTCAGCGTTAGAAGCTCCATTTCATTTCTTTAATAGTTAGTATAAATTGTCAAAGTGTGCTCCATTTCTTGTGTAACCGACCGCCCCGTCGCGCCATTTAACTTGTCAATACTTGACGGATGAGTCCTTTTTAATTGTGGAAAGCGTAGTTGTTTTTATTGCAAGGTCGTGTGCGTGAAATAGTATTATTTGTTGCATAGTGGTTTTTAAGGTAATTTTTGCTCGCGCCGACGATTGATTAGTGTATTCCGGCAGCTGGAGCCAATTAAGTTTTTGCATCACTATGTAATTGAGTAGTTGTTCTCATTGGACGAGAGAGGCTGATGTGTAATACCCCCGTCCGGGAACTAGTATAAAGTCGTGCTTACGACTGGATGCATTCGTTATTAGGACGAAAGATTTAACCACGCCGACCCAATTGTCTTAGTTAACCGCTTTCCGAGGGCTGGCACTTAAGTTAATTTAAAAGAGCACAGGAGCTGGCAGACAAATGCCCTAAATTCACATAAAGGTTTAAAAATTAAAAGGAATGATATGTTAATGAGATCCATGATTTGTATCCATACTTCACATGTAAAAATACCTCATGTGTGTGAAAGAGAGATAGCGTGAATGTTGTGAGAGTGAGGAGGTTTTGTAAACAGTTGTTGATTGCAATATTTTATTTGTTGTTACAATATATATTCACTTTTTACCGTTCGTCAGTGTTGTTATTTGATTTTTCAGGTACCAGATATTATACTATTAGTGTGTTATGAATGTTCGAATCTACATATCAAAGGTAAACCAAAGTGTAACATTTCAAGGTATTTATCTCCGCCTCGCAATAGTATGACAATAAACGACCGTCTCAGTACCGAACTTGATAACTGGACCGTGAGTCACGACCGGTTTCCCGTACACATAACGACGTTTGGCCCCGTGCCGGGGTATGATTGACACGTCATTTCGGGGATCGGGAGTGCACTCGTTACATTTGGCGCCGCGAACATGGGACGGCAACTTTTGTCATGTCTTTCCAGGAAAACCAGGTTGCGAGAGCGGTAGAAATTTCATTGTATACGTCATGCATAAAATTCTTGTGTTAGGTTCCTGGTTATTTGTGTGTTTTACGTTTTGTATTTCGAGGGTTATTTTCATGTATTTGTCGTATGTTCACGTGTAAGGACACGTTATTGGGCGTAATTGGTAACAATAGGGCAGATATTTTTTTCGGCGAAAGCAGCAAGGGCAGCTGCATAGGGCATTTTTTATGTACTTTTTGTGTATTTTTTTGGTTGTTGGCATAATTTATGGCATCAGGCTGAGTTGCGGGATAAGGGATTCCCGACGGACCTCCTTTTCTTTTTATGTATCGATTTGTAATTCACATTTTGTGTGAGCTCGCGTAAGTTTGCGTAACTGTTCCAAAGTGCGACAGAAGATTGAGCAGATAATTAACGAAAGGCCTTCATGAGATTAAGAAATCGTCGTATAGACTGTTTGAACAAGAGTGACGTCATGATGGTTTGCGAGGCTTGTGGAAAGGAATTTGCTGATTTCGAAATCGACAGCGAGGGGGCCAGACCGGCTTGTCCCCAGTGCAAGGGCCCGTTGGAAATGGAAAGGGAGATACCAAGTGCCCAAGGGGGTACATCGTCACGTGCGGACAGCGACCACAGCAAGGAAGAAGATGACGTAGGAAGTGGCAGTGGTGCCAACCAATTCCAGCTGGTCCTCCAGATGCTCCAAGGAATGGAAACCAGGATGCAAGGAATGGAAACCAGGATGCAGACCGAGATGCGGACCAACATGCAAGGAATGGAAACCAGGATGCAAGCCAACATCCAGGGATTGGAAACCAGAGTCCAAACCAACATCCAAGGATTGCAGGCTGAGGTGCAAGAGATGCAGACCGACGTACGAGGGATGGAAGAACGCCTCCAAGGGACGGTTCGCGCCTCCGGAGAAGAAGTGACACAACAGCTCCTTCAGACGATCCAAGAATCCGAGGCTCGAATCGAATCCAGGATCACCAGGACCGACGCTCGCATCGATGAACAGGAAGCCAAGGTGGCAACACTGGCGCAGAGCGTGCGTGAACAGGAAGGAGCTTTGCAACACATCGGCCAGCAGTGTGCACAGCTGGAGACGGCCTGCAATCGGAGCAACGATGCCCTCGAGCGACAAGTGCGGCGAGCAGCGAGCATAGCGGAAGGGAATTCCGACAAGATAAAGGAAATCGAGGATAAACTGCAACGACTAAACGTAGCCGACGTCCCCGGATCATCGCGAGAGCCGGCAGCCATGACGTCATCGCAGCCAGCTGCGGTCCCCTCGTCTTCAAGGCGCGCGAGTGACGCAAGACCGACTACGCCTGTCAACGGGGGAAGCGAAGTGGAACCTGGACTACATCTTCCATCGCCGCGACCGTTCGAAGCACAAACTTCAAACCGGGAAGATATACGGTCTGAACCGGCACCAACGAGAAGAGCTCTGTTCCCGCCGGAATATAAGAAACATTTCAAGAAGTTCTCCGGGGCCGACAGGATATTGCCGTCTGCTTTCGTCGAGGAATTCGAATCAACAGCGCGGGAGTTAGGACTTGAGGATGGGGAGCGATTACTCGTGCTGAAAGGCCTAATGCAAGATCGGGCAAAGAACTGGCTGGATCGGAATGAAAGACATTTTCATTCATACTCGGCGTTTAGGGAAGCGTTCTTGACACACTTTCAGCGCCCCATGCAAGTGGAAAGGATGCTTATCCAACTGAGGAACGAGAGGTACGACAGGAACGGGGGACTCACTTTTGCACAATATTTCTGGCGTAAGTTCAATGAGTTCCAGGCCCTCCAGCCACAGATGACCACGTCGGAGATAATTGCGGCCCTAATTTATCATTACCCGCAAGAGATAAGACGGCATCTCAACGGGGCGTGCGTTTTCGATGCAGAAGCCATGTCGCTCACGCTAGAGAACCTGAACCAGTGCGAAGAGGAACGTGAGAGGACGCGGAGTGACAGATGGAACAAAAGGAGACGACCGGAGGATGAAGGAAGCCGAGGAAATAAGCATCCACGCGTCCATCTGGTCCAGCAAAGATACGGTGGGCAGCAACACGCTCCAGGAGCCGAAGTAAGCCGTTTTCAAGACAATCCGCCTTCACCGCGACGCAGACGCCAGTGCCGAGGGAGGAGACGTCGAGGTGGACCGAGCCGTAGGTCGCCGGGTCACCATGGCAACGGCGACAACAACAACTTCTTCAACGGGCGGGTAAGCAACGGCTATTACCAACGTCATCCGGACAGTAGACCGGGGAGCCCGCGTTCTGACAACGAGAACACAAGGCGCGGCCAGATGGGGGTCCAGAGGAGCCCGACTAGGAATGCGAACGGCCCGGGTTCGAGACATGGATCACCGCAGCCGGGGCCGTCAAATTACCACCACACGGGAAACCGTTAGGAGTCTCGCGTCAGGGCTCAGATGCGGGACAGACTGCACCCAACCCACCTAAATTCGAGCCAAACCACCCAGGAGAAAAAACCACGCCAATCCGGATTCGAGCTGCCTGGTTGGGCGAAGATATGCACGGCGATGAGGATGCGGAGGAGAAACGCGAGGACCATTGGCCTACGAGATCACCGTTAGTGGAGCTGCGAGTTGGAAACGAGGTGGTAACTGGGCTTCTGGATACGGGATGCGAGGCAAGCCTTTGTTCCGAGGCAACATGGCGGCGAGTAACAGAAGGGGTACGCCGGCCACAACTTCGCCACCTACGAGATTTCAGACTCGTAGATTTCTCCGGGAAAGCGAGAGAGAAGCCGCTTGGACACACAGTTCTGCATGCGTACATGAACGATCACCCTGTAGAAGTTGAAGTTTTGGTGGTCCAGTCTTTGTCTGTCGACTTGTTAATCGGGATGGATTTCCTCAGTCGATATGCCTCGGTCCTGAATATCGGCAAGCATTTCGTAACTCTGGCTAATCGCGACGAAGAGTTTGACGTCGAGTTCATGAAGCCCGGGGAAGGAGAAGAGAGTGGGTTCCAGCCAAACGTTGCATTGTGCACCGAGGTCAACCACCACGAGAAGCTTAAAGAGAAAGTGGATTCAACGGTAGCCTCCTGCGGAAGCCTCACCATAGGGGAGAAGACAGTCTTCGCCGAACTATTGGAGGAAAATGCCGTCGTTCTCGCCGAGATACCAGGGAGGTGTAACAAATACGTGCACGAAATCGTCGTTGAGGGAGAAAAACCGGTAGTCAGCAAACCTTACCCCATCGCTTTTACTCACCGCCCGGAAGTGCGTCGGCAGTTGCAGCAGATGTTGGAATGGGGCGTCATAAGAAAGTCACGTGCGGTGCATGTAAATCCCCTCCTAGTTGTGAAAAAAAATGACGGTAGCCTTAGAATTTGTGGCGACTTCCGCGGATTGAACCAAAGGTGCAAGTTAGAGCGCGTCCGGACATTAAAATTACAAGACACCCTGCAGTTGTTCCACGACAAAAAGGTATTCTCGAAGATAGACATGCTGTCTGGATTTTGGCAAATATCTCTAACGGAAAAAAGCATGCCATACACCGCCTTCGGGTTTGAGGATAACCTGTATGAATTTACTGTTGTTCCTTTTGGCATATCAAACGGGGTACAGGCCTTCACGCACGCCATGGCGGAGGTACTAGGGGACGAAGTCAAAGATTTTTGCCTGTGGTACGTGGACGATATATTGTGCTTTTCGAGGGACGTGGCGGAACATTTTGAACATTTGAGCATCATCTTCACCAAGTTGCGAGAAGCGGGAATGACGATCAAGCTCGAAAAGTCGGCTTTTTTCCAATCAGAGGTGAAGTTTCTGGGACACGTGATAGATGAAAAAGGTGTGAGGCAAGATCCAGCGAAGTTCGAGACGATCCGGAAACTAGAAGCCCCCACGACCAGAAAAGGAGTGCAGCGCCTGCTGGGAATCTTCACGTGGCACCGCCGCTTCGTTCCGAACTTCAGTGACATTGCGAGCCCACTCTTCGAACTTCTGAAGCAAGGGAAAAAATGGAAGTGGACCGCCGAACATCAAGGAGCCCTGGATAAGCTGAAGGACGCCGTCTGTGAGCAGCTTTACCTTTATCACGCCGACCTCTCGGACACGTTTTATGTGCAGAGCGACGCCTCGATTTCGGCTCTAGGGGCGGTCTTGTATCAGGAAAAAGAGGGGGAAAAACGGATCATCCAGTACGCCAGCCGTTCCCTGAGAGGGGCGGAAAGGAACTACTCCGTCGGCGAGCTCGAGTGTCTGGCGGTAGTTTGGGCACTAGAAATTTTTCATGTTTACCTGGCCGGAGGGCACTTCGTCGTAAGGACAGACCACCGTAACCTACAGTGGCTGCACCGCGCGAAGAACTGGAGCGGACGCCTCACGAGATGGAGTCATCACTTACAGAAATATTCGTTTGATGTGGAATATGTGAAGGGGCGCGACAACGTAGTTCCAGATGCCTTGTCAAGATACGTCGAAGGAAAGGGACTAACCAAGGTGCGCGTGAATCTTATGCAATTTGATTCACCGTACTTAACCATCTTCAGTCGTGAGCGATTCGCCGAAATGCAGCGTGAAGATGCCGAGACCGGGGAGTACTACCGTATCCTGGAGGGTCAGCAACCCGTCGAAGCCCGCCGCCAGCGACGCGTAAAGGAGCATTTCGTTATCTCGAACGGGATCCTGTGCAAGGTAGACGTCCACAACCCCGAACGCCTGAGGCTGTGTGTTCCAACTGAAGCGAGGGAGAAAATCTTAGAAGAGGCGCACGACAAGTCGGGGCATTTCGGCGGGAAGAAGATGTGGAGGCATCTCGATCACCTCTATTTCTGGAGAGGGATGCGCAAGGATGCGAAGAGATGGGTTCGAGACTGCGTAATCTGCATGCAGACGAAACCTAACCGTGCGAAGGCGGCCAAGAATCCGACGTCGCTAGTGGCGGAAAAGCCGCGGGAGATAGTCTTCGCAGACTGCGTGGGACCGCTTCCAAAGAGCAGTGACGGAATGAGGTACATTTTCACCGTTATGGATGGATGCAGCCGTTTCCTCATGGCGTACCCAGTCCGGACAACCACGACGAAAGTACTACTTCAGAAATTGACCGGCACCTACTTCGCACACATGGGGACCCCACGCTACGTGCTAACAGACCGTGGAGGCCAGTTTACGAGTAGCCTATGGAAGAAGACGTTGGAAGAGTATGCTGTCAAGCCCATATGGACACCAAGCTACCGACCGCAGGCGAATAAAGTAGAGCGCATGCATTGCGAAATGAATCGTCTGTTACGAGTATTTTGTCACAAGCAGCATAACGAATGGAGCAAGCATATTCCATCTATTGTGCTCCTTCTCAATAACACGGAGTCGGACACCCTAGGTTTCGCGCCCGCAGAGCTTCAGTGGGGTAGCACGCAGCGAAGAGACGTAATCCGCCACTTCGGTCTCAAGGAGGGTGACCACGACCTAACGGCCAACCAAAAGGTCTTAATGGCCGTGGAAAGGACGAGGAAGGCAAGACAAACAGCAAACGAGAAGAGAGCACGAGACGGCGCAGGGGTTAAAGCAGGTGACCTCGTGTTCGTGAAAAATCACGGACTCAGCTCGCAAATTGAGGGAAAGATAAAGAAGCTGTTTTTTATGTACGACGGGCCGTATTTTTGTAAGAGCAAGCTAGCCACCAACATACTTGAACTGGTAGATTGCACGACCGGAAAAACGCTAGCGCCGCAACATGCAGAGAACTGCAAAAGGTGGAACTGCTCCGACGAAAAGCGCCAAGAGTGGTTAGCGCGATATAAAAGCACGAGCGAGTCTTTGGATTGAATTCTGATTAGGATGTGAGGTACATTTATCCTATTTTTGTGTAAATTATTGAGTGTATAATATGTTGATTTATTATGTAAATTGGAGGTATCATTTATATCAGGTGTTTTGTGTTATCGAACTGGTTGACTTTTCTTGTACAGGGTGTTAAAAAATTTGTAGTCAAAATTTCATGCCCCTGAGTAGTGAAAAATTTTATTCGCCTACAGAATTTTTTGATCGGAAGGAGGGCGAGTTGTCACGGTATCTAGTGACATGTATAACACAGTTCGATAAAAATTATTCTTGTTTATTGATTCATTTATGTTCAAATATATAAGTGTGAGGTTCTTGTATTTTGTGGATAAACTTGTATCCGAGGCAGACGTCGGGAGCTGGGAACGGGTTTTTCTTGAGTGACAGCGGAACTGTCTTTTCGGCTTAGGACATGACATATTTGCACCGACACGGAGATACGAAAGGAATTTTTTCGTCAAGACCGGGCTTCAAGTCAGCGGGCGGTCGAGCCCATGTTCACGGATGACCAGGAAAAACCAGCTGGAGCTCAAGCTTGCAAGGATCGACGACGCGCACTTGACCGCGTTTCAAGACAATGGAGGGAGGTCATTTCCATCCCTCTGAAACAGAAGCCAAGCCACGAGAGCGTCCTTTTCAACGGAAGAATTCGAATCTCTTATATATAGGCAGTACTATGATCCCAGAAACAGTTTTTACCCGGATTTCATAGAGAGAGCATCTCCGCGCTACACTCTCGCGTGATCATTGTTTTGTGTCCGTGTACTTTGTTTCCTTACGTACCGCGAGCGAGTTTGCAGATAGGGAGTTACCAGTGTGCGCCTTATTTTGGTGAAGATTACGCGGTGATTTGTTTTTGCCAAGCGTGGACTACATAAGGATGGAGGGCTAAAGAAGATAGAGAAGGGGGCGTCGCTTCCCTGACGCCTGCAACGACGCCGAAGCCAGCCAGACGACGCCAAAACCAACCACTGCCCAAAGCCCGAAGGACGCTTTCAGATCGACGTCCCAACCAAAGCCCGAAGGACGCTTTCAGATCGACGTCCCAACCAAAGCCCGAAGGACGTCTTCAGAACGACGCCGACCGAAGCCAGAGGGAGAGATTGAAGGACGACTCCAGAACGACGCTTCCTGAACGACGCCGAATCGAAGCCGTCACCAGAGAGATTCCGAACCGACGCGTGACCACGTACACCCGACGCTAGTGACGAGATGAACGCCCGAAGTTCTAAGGAGGTGCAAGTACACCAGATCGTCGCAATTATTCTTCGTCGCGATCGACCCCGGAGGACAATTTCGCCACAAAGGAACCGTGTGCAAGTCCCGCGTCCAGGAGAGATGAAGGACCACGCCATGTAGCAGAGTCTGGTACAGTATACTTCAGAGGGTCTCATGTACATGTAAACGTGCGTCGTTAGTATCAACACCGTACAGTTAACGCCGAAGTCTCACTTATTCGCAAAGTTACTCAGGAAAAACCTAAACCTAACCCCGCGTCTGATAATTTTTGGTATTGTTATAAAAAAGAGTTATTTCATGTTCAGATGTGCTAATTTAATTGTCTGCATTCAGCGTTAGAAGCTCCATTTCATTTCTTTAATAGTTAGTATAAATTGTCAAAGTGTGCTCCATTTCTTGTGTAACCGACCGCCCCGTCGCGCCATTTAACTTGTCAATACTTGACGGATGAGTCCTTTTTAATTGTGGAAAGCGTAGTTGTTTTTATTGCAAGGTCGTGTGCGTGAAATAGTATTATTTGTTGCATAGTGGTTTTTAAGGTAATTTTTGCTCGCGCCGACGATTGATTAGTGTATTCCGGCAGCTGGAGCCAATTAAGTTTTTGCATCACTATGTAATTGAGTAGTTGTTCTCATTGGACGAGAGAGGCTGATGTGTAATACCCCCGTCCGGGAACTAGTATAAAGTCGTGCTTACGACTGGATGCATTCGTTATTAGGACGAAAGATTTAACCACGCCGACCCAATTGTCTTAGTTAACCGCTTTCCGAGGGCTGGCACTTAAGTTAATTTAAAAGAGCACAGGAGCTGGCAGACAAATGCCCTAAATTCACATAAAGGTTTAAAAATTAAAAGGAATGATATGTTAATGAGATCCATGATTTGTATCCATACTTCACATGTAAAAATACCTCATGTGTGTGAAAGAGAGATAGCGTGAATGTTGTGAGAGTGAGGAGGTTTTGTAAACAGTTGTTGATTGCAATATTTTATTTGTTGTTACAATATATATTCACTTTTTACCGTTCGTCAGTGTTGTTATTTGATTTTTCAGGTACCAGATATTATACTATTAGTGTGTTATGAATGTTCGAATCTACATATCAAAGGTAAACCAAAGTGTAACATTTCAAGGTATTTATCTCCGCCTCGCAATAGTATGACAATAAACGACCGTCTCAGTACCGAACTTGATAACTGGACCGTGAGTCACGACCGGTTTCCCGTACACATAACGACGTTTGGCCCCGTGCCGGGGTATGATTGACACGTCATTTCGGGGATCGGGAGTGCACTCGTTACAGGATTTTCCAAAGTTTCTTACGCCAGCAAAAAGTTATACACATATCTTTCACTTACGATATATGCACATTATAATGTTGTCAATGTTCCTGTGAGCACACTCGTTGACGTCTCTCACACTCGCATAGAACATTTGGTAATGTAGCATGTGCAACAACATCGCAAGCAGCAACTATGCCTTTTCTCAGATGGTCAATATCAGGGACTTTTAGTGCATGCTCCATTCTCTTCAAATGTTTCTGAAGGTAAAAGTCCTCCTAAGATGTTAGATCTGGGGAATGTGCAGGCCTTTTAATAGATCCCCGTGTGCCCATCAATCTACCAAGAAAATTACCATGAAGAAATTGCGAAAATGTCTACATAGTGTGGTCACACTCTGTCCTGTTTCAAAACTCTCGAAAAGTGCCATATCCCGTAAGCAAGGGTGAAAAAACCTGTTCACTTAACAAATCCAAGAAGCCCTCACCATTTAAGGTTCCGTTGTTGAATATGGACCAACCATTTCCGTTCGCCATACATTATACCACATAATTACCTTACCAGCAACAACCATTCGACTGAGCAAATCACAGGTATTGCATATTATTTTTATTAACTTCACCGTGAACATAAAAATTTGCCTCGTCGCTGAAGAATTTTTCATTCCAAAGGAAGTGTCACGTAATTGTTTGAGATACTTTTTCCCAATATTCTTCACTATTCAACTATTTGGTGAATGTAGCTGATTAAAATCATATGTAATGGTGCGTATACTTCTTTCTCTCCCAAGATGTCAGCGTGATCTCGATGAGTTCCTAACACGTTAGGAGAATTCCAATGCTTTGTTTTTAACACCTCGAAAAGGAGAAAATGATTACAAGCATGCAGTAATAAATTTTTGCTGGTTAAATATATGTTGGATAAACCTTTGTCACTTCATTTCTCGTGAAATTCTAGCCTCATTTGATATATCACATAACCCCCTTTCCTTTGAAATTTTTGCGTTGAATTCAATATGGCGGTCAACAATATGCCGGATCTGCGCTTGACACACACGGCTAGGGATCTCCCTGTGCCTAACCTATTTCTTTTATGATCAATTATACCCAGGATAACTCCTTCACATTTTGTAGGGAGTGTGTGGCCTCCCCGATGGCGCAGTGGTTGCGTCGTCGCCTTGTAATCAAGGGGTCCCGGGTTCGATACCCGGTGGAGGTACAAGTGGTTCGGATCCCACTTTAAACTGTAGGTCCAGTCCCGATTAGCCTTACTGTGCATAAAGTGGACTTAAAACACCAAATCAACCAATCCTTTTGTAGGGAGTGTTAAGGGACATTTGACTCTTCATAGTTCATATAATCGGGCTTTTATCAGTCACATATTATTTTGTATCTTCTGATCCCATTGCAGTCCCAGAATGATTTTTTGGTATGTTTTAGAGTATGGTATGAGGGACCAAATATATTTTTTTCACGATTTTTGGTTATGGCATGTTTTGAGATATTCAAGGTCAAAAGTCAAGGTCACGTGACAAAATTATATTTTTATCCAAAGATAGGCTTGTTATATATCACTGGAAAGCATGTTCAATTCCCTGTACAATAAGCTTTATTTGAGCTTCCTAGGCGAAATAGTGGCGGAGTTACAGCAGATTTAGTATAGCTAAGCGGGCTCAAAAAAGGCAATTTCTGCAAACTTTGACCTTGAATAATTTAACAATTACAAGACGCACGAGACTAAAAATTTTCGTAGTTACTAAGTTCCATGCATAGTTTCAACTCCCCAAATTTCATGAAAATCGGAGATGGTCAGGTTAAAAATTGCACATATCTGTGTTGATTTGGCATGGAATGACTCTTATGCGTTTCATCACGTTCAGGAAGATCATCGGGCTTTAATGAACACTGTTTAAACGCTTTAATCCACGAGGATCCACATCAGCCTCGACTCGAGAATTAGCAAATGTGATGAACTGTGACCATTCAACCATTCTGCGACATTTGCATTCCATGGGTAAGGTTCAGAATACCGCACGCTTTAAATGAAAACAACCAAATTAGCGAGTAGGCCAGGAAGACAGCATCAAGTGCTGCTTCACGATAATGCACACCCACACTTCGCTAACATGGCAGAAGCTGCAATACAGGAGCTTGGTTGGGTAGTTATTCCACATCCTCCTTACACTCCCGATCTTGCGCCCTCGGATTGCTTCCTTTTCAGCTCTCAATCCATCAATCTTCAAGAAAGTTCCTTTGGTGACGAAAATGCTCTTCAAACTTGGCTTGACGACGGTTTTAACCCCGACTCAGCTAATTTCTTCAGGCGTTGAATTGAAAACTGGCCCAGCGTTGGTAGACAGTCACAATGAAGGAAAATATATTACTCATTAATATATGTGTTTTGTTCATCTCAAATTAGTATCAAATTAAAATACTTTTGCCGCGCTGAAAAAAAAGCTACGAACTTATGCATCAACCTAATAGTAAAAATGAGATGTGCTGAATACGTAAATACATATTTAGTTATTTTCACCAAAATATGGAGTATAATAATCCAAAAATTTACCTTTTCAATATAAGACACTGCATAAGCCACATAGAATACAGTATGCTTACATTGACATTAATTGTTAAAGAACACAAAATGTGTTTTCTACTTGTAGCAAGGGTGGGGCTGCTTGACTTGGGGCTCTTTTCCAACGTTGCCAAAGTAACGTTCGTAGCAACCAGGATCAATGCTTGAGCTCTCATTCTCTATTGTTGACAACAATTGCAAATAAACAGGGATTTCAAGTGTTTTGCAATTGCAAAAGCAAACAATTAGGAGGTGTAAAATTGAAAAAAATATATTATTGTTCCGATGACAGAAAACTTGTAATTAACGCAATTGGAAGGTTAAAAAATGCTGTATACTTTCGTTTGTTTAACGTCGCTTCAAACTTTATCAGTTAATAGCTGATTGCCCGGCGTTGCCCGGGTATTTATTTAACCCAATCTTCTATTAGACAGGAAAATAATGAATTCTAACTAAAGTGTAAAATGAACTTGGAGTTGAACGGCATCCGGATTGTCACTATTCATCTTAGTGACCCCGAAAACGATGGATTCTACACTAATATTGGTCGTTTTCGATTATTTTTGCATGCCACCCCCTTCCCACCCCCACTCCTTCGGGTGCAGGGGTGTCTTGGAGTTGAACGGGATTGGGAGTGTCACTATTAATCTTAACGACCCCGAAAACTATGGATGCCACACTAATATCGGTCGTTTTACATGTCACCCCTATCCCACCCTCACCCCTAGGGGTGCCTTGAAGTTGAACGGCATTGGGAGTGTCACTATTCATCTTAGAGACCCCGAAAACTATGAATTCCATACTAATATCGGTCGTTTTCGATTACTTTTACATGTCAACCCCTCCCCACCCCCACCCCTAGGGGTGCCAGGGGTGTCTTACCCCCACAGTATTTCTTTCCATATTGCAAGTGATACGCGTACCAAGTTTGGTTGAAATCGCTCCCTGCGTTCGAGAGTTATGCCGGACCAAACATATACACACACACACACACACACATCCATTTTTATATATTAGATTCGCAAGAAATTCACCCTACTCTTTCGGTTACACGGGGACTTATAGTTATTGCGCGAATGTAGAGCATATGTTGAGAAATGTTCAGATATACGGAAATAATATGTAAAAATAACTAAAATATGTAAAATATGAGTTATAGCCTAATATAAGTACATACAAATATGGAAAATAAAAACTTAATTTTTCGAGTTTACGTGCAATGATGCGCAAAGATAATACAAAATACAGTGTAACTGATTTCAGCTCCATACATAAATATGTATCTATACATGTATAAATCCGTTCCCTTCTTATAAGTAATTATGAATGTTAAGGTAGATGGACTGTCAGGCCATTCAATATCATGAACTCCTTCAAAGATGATGTTGCTGTAGAGCTCTGAGAAAATGCGATAGTTCAAAGAAGTTTAACAACAAGGTAGGAATATTAATAATATTACCAAAACAGTAACTGTATTAATATCCTTATTTCGGAGGGGTTAACACTTCGCCTTACGACGTCAGAGATACCGATTCCAATCCCTGTCTGAGCATGGGTGCTCTTTGTGAGTGTCCCTTCATCATATTATCACTCATCTTTTCTTCGCTATCAACCAAAAGGGGCAGAGAAGCTAAGTAAAATCAACCAAATCATTCAATTAATAGCCTTATGGTTTAATAACCGAGGTGGGCAAATTTCAGTTTTCGGTTTCGAGAAGTACTTGTATGTCGCTTTTATGCCACTTTTGGCATCGCAACGTCGAGGATGAGGAGACGTATTAAATTAACTCACATACCCAATTGATAGATTGATTGATTTGGTTTAGTATACTTTGGCTAATCGCAAAGATGAGGATGAGTGATCATGTGCTAACCACTCCGCCACGAAGGTCGGTCCAGATAGGCGAACGAAATCTTCAATAGTGAGGTCTTCTAGGCATCACATAAACAATTTCTTAAATGTCCTTTTTTTATTCATTGATTAATTTAGTTTAGTTTACGTCACTATTCTGTTTCTTAGGATAATCGTGACGATGAGGATGACTCGTGATAAGATGCAATTGATCACAAAGGTATATGGACGACACAAGCTCCACAGAGGATAATCTTTGTGTAGCTCCAGCGCTAGAGACTCGTCAGCCTGAAAAAGATGCACCAAATGATGTACTGGGTGCAACTTGTACAGCTATTTCAGTGCGTTTAGAGAATGTCACCTACTTCGTAAATACAATGCTCTGTTAGAACCTAATGTAAACAATTTAAAAATTAATTGTTGACATTTACAATTAACAAAGAATTCCACTTAATACTATTTCACTCCTGGTTTCCTGATACCATTCGGCACCAACGAATGATGCAATGCGGCTAATTGTTGCTCTTAAATAGGTAATTTCCCTAATAGCTCCTCTATGATACGCGCTCAGCAAATAAGCATCGTTACGCAGTCAAATGGAGTGGGCGGTAATTGGAAATGCGGTTGAGACCAATTTGACCAATAGGAATCCCATATTGTGCAGTGTTGTAATCAGCGAGAAAGCGACAGGCTCGCGGGACCTTTCCGTGAATATGTCGCTATCATCTTTCGATCCTTTTTCATTGTTGCCAAGTTTGGAATACCAGCAGGTGATGGATAATAGTATCTGATTGTTTCCACTGATATGTCTGGTTGCTGCGCTTTTTGTGTTTTCGAATGTATTTCAGGTCATTAGCTAATGACGACATTTTCAATTTCATTATGATTTGATTTATTTTACTTTGCTTTTCTGTCATCTTTGCCTAATCGTGAAGATGATCAAAAGTGATGAGATGAAATAAATCACACATTGGCATTATACAACACAATCTCCACCTAGTTTGCTGTTAGTTCAGACGTCAGAGCCTTCTAGTCTACCAAAGGCAGTCCAGGGTGTACCGGGTGGAAGAAAGGTTGGCATTTTGGTGTCTTAAGGAAGGTAACTTCTTACACAACTTATAAAGTTTCTAAGTACAGACACGAAACTAGAGGAACGAAGAAAGAAAGTAGAGAGAGAGAGAGGAATAATTAGAGAGATGGAAAGATAGAAAGAGAAGATCTAGAGAAGAGCGAATGAAAGAAAGTGGACAAGTAGAAAAAGATAGAGAAACGATGATAGATAGTAGAAATGGATAAAGAAGGAGAGAGATAAAGAAAAAGGTAAAATTGAAGAGAGAGAGAGAGTTAAGATTTAAAGAGAGAAACAGAGCAAGAAAAGTAGAAAGAGAGAAACAGAAAATTAAAGAGAAAGGGAAAGTAGAAAATAAAGAAACAAAGAAAATAGAGAGAGTGAAAGAAAGTGGACAAGTAGAGAAAGATATAGAAACGATGATAGATAGATAGAAGAAATAGAGAAAGAAGGAGAGAGATAAAGAAACAAGGTAAAATGGAAGAGAGAGAGAGAGATAGAGACAAGATTTAAAGAGAGAAACAGAGCAAGAAAAGTAGGGAGAGACACACAGAAAATTAAAGAGAAAGAGAAAGTAGGAAAATAAAGAAACAGAAATTAGAAGGAGAGAGAGAGAGAGATAAAGGAACAAAGAAGATAAGAGAGAAACTGAAGATGAGGATAAATAGAGAAATTAAAATGGAAGAGATGAGGTGAGGTTTAAAGATAGAAAAGATAAAGAAAACTTGAAAGAGAGAAAGTCCGGTCGAAAGAAGAGCTATAGGAGGTGAGGGACCACTGGAACAAGAAAGAAACAAGGAGAAATAAAGAGGAGGTGAAAAAGAATATTAGAAGCCGTGATTACTGAAGCAAGAGGCCATCATCTAAAAATATATCGTTCTCCAAAGAAAATTCTCTGGAGACCACACTGTCAGATGTCATCATCGACGCGAGACTCGGCTTCCTGGTCCGGTCCTTTCATCGTGAGATTGTCTGTTTTGCTTTTCTGACTAAAGGCAGCGTACCATATTCCTGTCCAACACGGCTGTATATTATTCCCTATGTCGTTTATCTTGTTATCTCCCCGTGATATTGATTGTTTTTAACCAGCACACCGGAGGGCGTGGATGTGATTTATGTTTCCGTAACGCCCGGTTGTCAGTCCATCAAGTTTTATCTTTGTTGACATCGAAGTTTCTGATATAATGTACCTTTTTGCTTTGTGTTTACTCTGCCGCCGAAGAGAGGTAATTCGTCAGTTTCTGGAAGGCCATTGACGCTATTGTGTTGTAATGAAGAGGTCCAAGGTTAGTTTCCTGGATTCGGACTGGTTCTAACACCAGGCATTCCATGTGAAATCAACCAATCAAGAGACACTTTTCAACCTCACATAATATGATTCATTTGAAACCTGCCATGCTGAAAGGGCCACTTGAGGTAGGAAAATATGCAAAGTTGCAGATCCATATCTTTTGTATTTTCGACTTTAAATTGCAATATTTCGGCAACCAGGCCACCTACACAAGTGATTCGGATGGCGTTGGAAAGGTTATGAAGGGCTCTTTCACACGAGATATTGCATAAAAAACAATTGAAGGTGATGTAAAGAAAACTTTGGTAGCCATTTTCTCAAAAACGGGTCTTTTAATTTTTTTCAAGAAATATATGTCATACATACACCATTACTCAATAACTGTACAAAATTTGAAAATGGGACGCCAATGGGATCCGGAGTTATATTTGATTTAGGGCAGAGTAGGTTAGGTTAGGTATTGCATGATAACATATTTTGAGACAAATTCCTAATGTTCAAAAGTAAACGTCTAACAAAAATGAAATACAATATTGTTTGAATTAACGTACATAAATCTAATGTTTAAATTCACAGTTACAGGGTGATTCAAAAGTCCTGTCCCATAGGTAACTCCAGCCTCCCCGATGGCGCAGTGGTAGCGTCGTCGCATTATAATCAAGGGGTCCCGGGTTGGATACCCGGTGGAGTCACATAGTGGTTCGTATCCCACTTTAAACTGTAGGTCCAGTCCGGTTAGCCTTACTGTGCACAAAGTGGACTTAAAACACCAAATCAACCAACCATAGGTAACTCCGTTATTACGGCACGTAGCGAAAAATGGAAAGAAGGGGAAAGATTGCTGAAATATTGTAATTTAAAGTTAACAAGATGTTGGAAAAAGTTATTAAAATCACATAGTTTGCAACACTGAAATGTCGAAAATACAAAAGATATGGATCTGCAACTTTGCATATTTTCCTATATCATGATTGATTGATTGATTTAGTTTATTTTACTTCGCGTTTTGTGCCTCTTGGATAATTTGCGAAGATGGGGATGAGTGATGAAATTGATGAATGGACATTCACAAACAACCAAGCCCGAGCGGGATTCGAACCCGGGACCCTAGGCTTTTCCTATCTCAGTTGGCCCTTCCAGAATACCAAACTTCAAATGAACCAAAAATATAAGGATGAGTACCTTGTTGATTTCACATGGCATGATCCAGGTTCAGAAACGACTGATAGGCCTGTGCATAAATACAAACGTAACCATACATTTTTCTAAGGTCACGTACGTACATCAATAGACATGAAGTTGTTTTTGTAATTAGTTACCACTTGGGCTATAGCCGTCGTAGCTCAATCGTTAAGGCGTCTGACTGCCATGCGAGAGACCTGGGTTCGATCTCCAGCGGGGGAGAACCTGAATTTTTTCCACCTGTTCAAGCGGCCTCGACGCCCACCCAGATTCGTATAAAGTGTGAACCTGGAGGAAACTCTGGAGAGGGGTTAAAGGCGACCAGAGGCGTGGTATTGACCACATCACCCCCACCTTCGGCCGTGATCAAGAAAGTGCGGTTCTAACTCCACACCACCTATACGCCTTCATGGCGTGGTGCAAAGCACAAGGGAGCACTTTACATTACTTTCTGGGCTAGTATATATTTATGCATTACTTACATAAATAATTTCCAAAATATGCAATTATGAGCTAAAATGTTCTTAATGTGTAAAACATTGCACCACTTTAAATAACTTCCATATGAGCTCCATGTGTGACATGTAAAATATGCTGGCGGTATTCAGTTACGAGTATGTGTTAACAATGTGTTACGTAGTAAGCAGTTATTCCTGCAATGTCTTCACTGATTCATCTTTTTAGTTCATTAATGTCACCAACTTTCGTTGCGTACACCCTGTCCTTGACCAACGTCTAAAGAAAAAATATTCAGAGGTGTTATGTCGGGGAATCGAGGTGGCCAGGGAATCGGTAATTTAAAGTAGTGGTATGTTGCACGTGTTGTACATAAAACTGTTCAATATGGCCTATTAAAGACCCAAAACAACTTAATGTGGGTACTTTACTTTGATCTTTGTCTTCATCCTTGATATGTGCTCAATAATTTATAACCACCCTGTATATTTCTTTCTCTCTCTCCTTTATTTCCGTTACTTTACGCAGTTTCTCCCCCTTAGATTGATCGCAACGATGAGAATGAATGATGAAAAGGACGATGGGACAAGCACAATGATACTCCCTTGGCTTATCCAGAGTTCGAACATGAGATCTCTGGCTTCTTACAGTACTCTTCCTCAAGATAACCACTCCGCCACGGGGGCAGATAATGGTTCGGTTTACACTGCAAGTGTATGACGAGTCCCGATTAGCCTACCTGTTCACAAAGTTCATAAAATTTACTTCCCTAACTTCCTCAACGGGCAATGAACATTTTAGAAGGAACTAAATCCATTTCTTAGGAATAGGTAAGTGTATATAAAAAGGCATAGGCTTGAGAATGCAAAATATGTGGTGAATATATCCGGAAAGCTTTAAAATATGCTTAATAATGTATAAATGTCCAAATATGCATACGTAAAACGATTTTCCTTAATTAGTTTTTGCAAAACATGAATTTCTAGATATTTCAGAACATACTCGTATCATCTATCATATATACAGAGTGAGGCAATCAAACGGGAAGATTTAAAAAATTCACAAAAATAGAGAGAGCAAGTATTAGTTAATTTTTTAACATGAATGTACTGTACATGAGTGGAAATTACTAGTGTATCTGAAGAATGTTCATTTTTTTAATATGGTGTCAGTAAAATGGCGTCCATGGTTTTGCACACATTGTCGGAGTCTTAGAGTAAATCCGCCCATCCGAAATTAATCCACACACTCTCCATGAAACGCCTCTCCATTCAGAAAAAGTAACAGTGTAGTGTGCATTATCATCTCGTGGAATCATCGGCCCCTACTTTTTCGGAAATGAACACGGTAACACGGTGACGGTAAGCGCTGGACGTTATGCTGACATGTTGGTAACATTTTTCCTGCCTGCCCTCGATGGCTATGACCCAGATGAAGAAACACTCTTCCAGCAAGATGGTGCAACTAGCTATACTGCCAGAGTGTCTATGGATGTGCTTAAGACTCGCATTTCCTGGTCGTCTCATCAGTAGATTCGGCGATAATCCGTGGCCTGCCCTTTCAGCCGACTTGCCGGCTACTGACTTTCTCTCTTTGGGGTTACCTCAAATCCAAAGTATTCAAGCACAACCCTTCAAGAACCAGGGATGATTTGAAGGAGCGAATTCGGCAAGAGATCCACAACATTCCGTTGGAGATGCTACGAAGCGTCATGGTCGGATTTACTCTGAGACTCCGACAATGTGTGCAAAACGAAGCACGCCATCTTACTGACACCATATTCAAAAAATGAACATTTTTCAGGTACACTAGTAATTTCCACCCATGTACAGTACATTCAAGTTTTAAAAAAATACATAATATTTGCTATCTCTATTTTTGTGATTTTTTTAAATGTTCCCGTTTGACTGCCTCACCCTGTATAACATAGAACGGCGGTGATTTAGTGGGTAGACACGAGTTCGATTCTCGAACAATGTCCATGCATAGAACGGCTCTTCTACTCACCCAGCCTCTAATGAAAGGGTAAAGGCGGCCGGAGTGTGGTGATGATCACACCACTCCCACTGTAGCTGAGAAAATCGTGAATATGTGAAGCCATACCCCATACATATTTGTACATATAGTTGTATATGTGCTCCACGTATTGACGATTGTGTGTGGGAGATTGTATCTCTATGTCTGTGTGTTTACACATACATATTTCTGAATCCCTTAAGTAACACAGAAATGGTCGCAGAGGGTCTAATCTGGAGTGACTCTAGAATTGTTGTCAGTGAGGATTTGGTTTATGTTAATTCGTTTTTCTGTAGCTCTTTGGTTAATAACGAAGATGAAGATGAGTGATAATATGATGAAATTGATGAAGGGACACTCATAAAGAACACCCATGTCTAGGGCGCGAACCCTGGCGTCAATGCGCGCGGTGCTAACCACTCTGCCACGGAGGCCAGCAGTCATAAAGACCTTAACCTAAAGTGGTGGTATATTGAGGTAATCGAAATGTAAGAAGAATTGTTATCAATGAAGCAGCTAAGGATATACATGTTCCTTATTCACCAAGGCAGTAACATCGCAGAAATATAAGTAACACCCTCTACCAGGCTATCAATTGAAGCAGCAAAACGCTGTTCCAACTTTGTTTTCGTGATCCCTTGAGTACACGGGATGCAATTGCATTGAAATGCACTCGAAGTTCAAATTGCTTCTGGGGGGATCCGAGAACACCAGAGTAATTGATGCATAGGACTTGCTGGCAACCAACCGTTGCAACGGTTCTATATGCATGCTCCTTTCAAAGGAAACTGCTGCAGCTAACGAAGCCTGATTATCTTTAAAGGATCCTAAGCCTAATGTCATCAGCAGTTTGTTAACTAAATTAATCGAATCCTTTCAACCCAAAAGAGCAGATAGATCGAAGATCACTTTCAGAGGAGCCTGAACGATGATGTGATGCTAGGCAATACTTTTTCTTAACTTGGAGAAAAAAGGGAATTGGTATACTATAGGACACAAGGAAAATCCTACTTATATTGCAAGTGTATATATGGCTTGGCTGGGAGAACCAAAGTTATCCTCACAAAGTTCATAGCCACCAGCATGCTGCAGCAGGTTAGGAATTCTTTACTTGCGAGGCAGCTCATGGTTGCACTTTGAAAACTACGGAAATTCCTCTGCATTAAACTACATATTTCCTCAACCCCTGACTCTAACGGCACAAAACAAAACCCAATATCTAGAGGAAATTATAAGCTATGAATTTGGTTCAGTGACTTTAGGACGTAAATTACATAGTTCCTTTAATATTTGCTATTTTTGTGTCGGAAACCAACTTTTACGCTAATTCTAAAAATTAAAGAAAATATTTGAATTTTTCTAATTCAATTAATATGTATGATAGCTCTATCAAACAAAAACCATAATTTAGCAAATTTTATGCTCGTTCATTTTGGTTATATTCACTTTTTGTGTACAATGCACCGTTTTAGATATATATATTTTTAAATTTTTAAGGTGAATTTTTCCGCCATTTTCCAAGATGGCGGATTTTTAATACGTATATTATCCACTATACCATTCCGCTCAATCTGGCACAAAAGACATTTCCGAGCGAAATCGTTCATTTCCTCTACTATAAAGCGGAAAAAGAGGGATTAACCAATGACCCTGATAGGTCTGAAGAGCAGATCAGGCCGTGTCCAAACTTGAAGCAAACATACTTCGAGAATGGCTTCGCAGTGTAGTATTTGAATCCCTGAACTGGAGGTAAAAATCTATCGAATTACACTAATACACCCAATACGACCAGTAGATAAAACAAAGAGCACATCGTTTTTCCCGCGTTAGAGACACTTGTTTTTCACCATAGAAATCACATGGCATTTGAAAATGTTCAATAGAAGAACTACAACCAATACCTGACTGACTTTCGATTTCCATGATTTCAGACAAGTGAACAACAACAGAACGAGTGTAGTAAACAAGTGTGCATTGTCGCGTACTGTATGCTGCGGGCTCGATTGCTCGTTTAATTGACACTTTCAAACTGCATTAGGTGAAGTCACTTCCGACAAAACCATACTTCAAGACTGGTGTTTGGCCTATCAGTGATCGACTTTCGATACGGCCACCGATCCCGGAGTTAGAATCCCGGCTTGGGTGCCACCTTATGTACAGATAGGCTAATGGAGATTGCACCTACATTTCAAAGTATGATCCGAAGCACCACGTGCCTCCTCCAGCTGTTCAAGACAACGACGTTGACACTACGTCAACGGTGAAACCCCTAATCCCAACCTGTCTATGGGTGTGAGTGTCAATTTCACCTAATCTTAACTCATAGCTGCAACGCGAGTGAAATAAATTGGCTTAAAATAACATAAGTTAAAAAACAATAATATTTTAATTATGTTCATTCGTGTCTTTCTTCCACTTTTTGGTTAATCTCGACGTTAGGCAAGTGATGAGATTGATGAAGGGACAGGACACTCACCAAAGAACACCCATGGCAATGCCTGGATTCGAACCCAGAACAGCTGTCGTCGTAGAGGCTCGTGCTATCCACTACGCCACGGACGTTGGCAGAACAAAAATACTAATAACTTGCTGTAAAAAGGAGTTCATTCCTTACAGGTAAAAACACCCTTCTAATGTTCTATTGTTTATTTTTGCCAAAGCATTGTTGACGCAAACAGGAAGCTCTATTATCTGAGCCATTACGCTCGTCACCTCCCTGTTCTTGCGGGACCGAAGAGCTACGCTCAGATGAGCGTAAATAACAAGTACCAATTTCCGCAAATTGCAGTGGAAGCTCGTCGGATGCCAGCAACGGTTGATGTAGTTCATACAATTGACACCAAACAAATTCACAAGCGTAGGTTTGTGTAAATACTGAGATATGCACATCAAAATTAAGAGTTGCGTTTGTGCATAAATTTCAAAGGAAAGCGAGAAGTGTGTGTGTGTGTGTGTGTGTTTACAGGCTTTACAGGGTTTACAGGGTAAATATATTATTTCGTAGATTTTCGGGCTTGTAGGTGAATTTCAGGGGTGTTAAATTATTGTAATTTTTCTGGTTACTGAAATGAAGTTCTTAAATATGTGTGTGTGTGCACGCAGAACCGAGCATAGGAATGGTGACACCTTGTGCAGACACTCTTTACCACGTTTAGTGGTGAGTGCTTAGAGTAACGTGCTACAGAGCGATAAACCCAAGCAGCAGGTAACTTGATTGGTTGATTTGGTGTTTTAAGTCCACTTTATGCATAGTAAGGCTTATCGGGACTGGATCTACAGTTTAAAGTGGGATCCAAGCCACTTGTACAGTACCTCCATCGGGTATCGACCCCTTGATTACAAGGCGACTACGCTACCACTGCGCCATCGGGGAGGCCCTGGCAGGTAACTTGACGCATATCTTCGAAAGGGAGGAGACAAAACATGATTCTGAGGTTTCAGGAGGTTAAAGAAAATAACATATGCTTTCCTTGTAAGTTTTATTAAGCCTAAAAATTTGGGATCTAGCCCCAAAGAGAAGTACAAAATTGATGTAAATGAACCGAAGTAGAGAGACACACCTGGTGGTCAAAATTTGAACACTTTTTTCATTGTCATTCTCTTTCCCATGGTCTACATAGCCTTTACACTAAGTTTCACTATAATCCGATGCTTAGAACGGGCTCTAGAGCGCTTTGAATAGGAAACTTTAATTCTAAGCGCCATATTTCCACCTGGTGGTGAATATTTGAACGATTTTTTCATCGGCATTCGCTTCTCCGTGATCTCCATGCCTATATACCAAGTTTCACCGTAATCTGCTGCTTTGAATTGTTTCCAGAGGGCTTTCAATAGAGGAACTTTAATTGAGTACATGGTGGTTCCGATCCCACATTAAATTGTAGTTCCCGTCCTGATTAGCCTATCTGTGCATGAATTGTACCCAAAACAAAAGTTCAAAGTAAAATGATAAGTCATAAACACCCACCGCACCTTAAAGCACATAAAATGCAATCAGCTGAAGATACTCGGCCAATCTTCGTTACTTGAGAAAGACGGATGCCCCTCTCTCGCGTTTTTTGTGCGTGAAGAGCCTCTCTGGAGAAGACGGGAAGATTTCTCAAGAACGCTTAGATCTTTGGAGACACAAGAGAAGGAAGACATTCCGCAAATTCTGAAACGTGACCTTAAAATACTTGAAATACCACACTTTCCCTTCCTCATGTGCACATGCTCCCTCCACCCCAAATTCTCCAAGACCTCGCATTGCGTAGCTGTGGCGTCATCGACTTCTGATTGGCTGATATCTCTCTCTCTCTCTTCCCCTAGAAGTCCTAGGAGAAACCACGAGATATTGGTCCTCAAGATTTCGCTAGATTCTAGCTTAATATGTTAGAAAACTATGTTACCCACATAGCCTGAAAATCAGGAAACAAAGTTTTATTAAGCCTTATTGAGGGTTTGTCAATCACTCTTATCTTTAATTAGGTTTTGCCAATTTATATTAGCCGACCCTAGGACCGAGTGGTTAGCACATCGTGCTGCGACGCCAAGGGTCCAGGGTTCGAATCCCGGTCGGGCTTGGTTGTTTGTGAATGTCCATTCATCAATTTCATCATTTCATCACTCATCCCCATCTTCAGCAAATTAGCCAAGAGGCACAAAAGGCGAAGTAAAATAAACTAAATCAATCAATCAATCAATTGCCAATTTCTATTAAACTCTGCCTAGGTCAAACCCCGCTTCCTAAGGAGCTGGATTTCCTATTAGAAAACGTTTCTGACTTTTGGAATAGTTATAGTTCGATTATTTGTGTAATATCTCCAGCTCATTACGCGAATCTAAATGTAGTTAGCGAGCGAGCCTACCAGCAGCGTAGAGCATGAGCAAGAGCGTTAGCGATAGGTGATCGGTTGAGATGACGTCACCGGTTCTCTTGTTGATTGGTAGCTTCGGAGGTTACGATTCGCTCCCAAGCTGCAAATGCAAAACAGCCAGAGGTGTTGACGGAAATAACTTTACTTTACCAAATTGTTAGTATGCGACTAGTTTTTGCATCGCACGGTAGCCTACTGGGCATCCATATGTATTCTTCTTTATACAGTGCATTTGTAAATGATTCAATTCATCTGATATTTTTTGATTTGATATACAATGTGGCGCATATTGTGTAACCAATATCAGTTGGAAAAACTGTCGGAACGCAGGTGCGCATGCGCAAAAGTCTCCCGTGCTTAGGCAGCTGCAAGTTTCGCAATCAGTCTGCCATGAGACGTTGGCCTGTTCAGACACAAACGTGGCAGTGGAGGTGTTCATCCGATCGGATTTCATTCAACACCGAGAAGCATCAGAGAAAACACCTCATCCGATTTGAAGACTTCCGTTCCTGTACGCTGCCATTGGCTCTCTCTATTGTCTGAATCATCGTATCATGTAGCACGAGTGAGTGACCTTCATTATACCATCGTCGCAGTTCCCGCTACGTCATCTAAATGGAACCCGTGCGAATGACCCCCCCCCCCACCACGATTTTTGTCTGAACAGGCTAAGTTCCATGGCAGACTGATTGCGATACTTGCAGTTGCCTAAGCATGGGAGACTTTTGCTCATGCGCACCTGCGTTCCGACAGGTTTGCCAACTTATATTGGTAGACACAATGTGAGCTACCTATAATTAATGTTGGTTTTTTTTCCTGAAATCGTACAAGAAAAAGGGACATATTACCGTTAGGGCTATATTACAAAATGCAACTGCCTTCAATATTCGTATGATAATTCGGGCCTCCCCGATGGCGCAGTGATAGCTTCGTCGCCTTGTAATCAAGGGATCCCGTGTTCGATACCCGGTAGAGGCATATAGTGGTTCGGATTCCACTTTGAACTGTAGTTCCAGTCCCGATTAGCCTTATTGTGCATAAAGTTGACTTAAAACATCAAATCAATCAATCGTATGATAATTCAACTTTCACATAACCAGTTTATCCGTGGAATTTTAATGCATCTGATTCATAAAATAAAATTGTGAAATTAATTTGTAAGAGTACCAAACTGTGTATTAAATAGCTGAAAAGAATATTGAGGATTCTGGAGAATTCGGGGAAATGTCAGTTTTTATCTGTCCCTCTCTCTCTCTCTCTCTCTCTCTGTCTCCTTCTCTTTCATCTCTCTCTCTTACCTTCTCTCTGTCTTTCTTTCTCTGTTATCTCGTTCCCCTTCTCTCTCTCTCTCTCTCTCCCTGTATGTCTCTCTCCGTCTTTGCGTCACTGATTAGCGGTTGGACACCACGTGTGTTACACACCCCCTCCAGGGCTGCGCGACGGCTGCAGTTGGGTGAAAACCAAAAGTGACTTATTACTAATGAAAGTACCAAAATCCCAAGTAGGTATCTTGAGCAGAAACATGCACCATGAAAAATGTTGTATTCTTACGCAGTTGTGAGCCTGAAAGGCTGATTAATTCCGACATTTCGACATTAGAATCAAAACTCGTTTTTTCATGAAATTCTTGTTCAATACGTTAATCGCGATACTGGAAATAAATAAGGCTGCTATGAATGGTCATTTAGAAATATTAAATTATCTGGGTACAAACAGCAAAAGCAGAAGTTGATGTGGACTTTGCTCTAATGTAGTTATATTTACTGTCGGAAAAGATAATTTTTGTTAGTACACGGACGGCCTGTGCAACCATTAAAATCAGTGTGAGTACTTCTGGGCAACATTTACGAAACCAGGGAATATATATTTAGAATTTATGTTGCAACCCTGGAAATGTTCTCATTCTCGCCAAAGAGAATACCTGGGCTTGCCTAACCTTGATCATATCCTGAAGAATGGGTTCTGCTCATATTTATTATTTTACCTCAAATGAATTACGACGTGAGATCAATACATATGTTATTGTATATTTACAAACCAATCCATTTGCGTGTTGGCACCATTTAATGTATAAACAAAAACAGCCAAGTCAAAACCACAACAGAATAAAGGCTCTCAATTCTCATTAATGTTATCCTGTTCTATGGAAACATATACACTTGTTCCACGAAGCTCTGTATAGAGAAATAAATGAGAATGGTCACCGCATAATTGGGTGTTTGAGACAAACCGGAAACTTTTGAAATGCTCCATCAAAAGAGCCATTCATGTGTAAAGCGCCTGCCTAGAGCTGAAAGACTGTAAATTGGTTTCTCTCTGTTCATCCATTAATCAGCCAGGCTGACTTTTTTGTGCCATTAAGCATAATTGGTTTTTCAACAAAGTAGAAGGATTGGTCGCTGAAATCTGAGCTTCTTTTCTCTTCATTGCCGTGTCAAGTGTTTTCAATGGTAACAATCTTTTTACTCTCCTCCGTAATATATATATTTTCGAGAAACAAGATATAGAAAAATAAATGAGAAGATGCGTTAAGGAAGAACTTATAAGAGTGTGTTTTTTCCTCTGAAAGAAAGCATTTCTTGTGCTTTATGTTGTTTTTGAGTTTGTACGAGGGCAGTTAATAAATTGGTTACGAGTAGTCATCGGATCCCCGATTCTAGTTTCAAGAGATGTCACTAGATGGCAGTACGATAAATGACGCGAAATATTTCCTTCGCATGCGCAGATCAGTATCCACAATGGCGACCGTGTTTGAGGAGTGCACAACTGAAAGGACACGTGAATAGTGCTTGTTTGGAGGAGGAGGTGGCTCAAGAAATTCCTGCAAAAAATATTCGTAATGAATACTTCCTGATTACAATGAGAAGAAATGTGATACCAATGAAGACTGACCTGATCGTCCTGTTGAAGCAAGTATAGAGAGGGCAGCAGAACAGGCTTAAAGTAATCTTAAAGAATTTCGGAGGCGCAAGATATGTGTGTATGGGGTGTGTGTATGTGTGTGTGTGTGTGTGTAGATGGCGGTGTAGTTTTCTCATAATTTAGTCTACAGTATAATATACGATCGTCTGATGACTGAAGAGAATCGACATTGTCTGTCCTTGCAAAATTATCTGCCCAGTAGAACTATTGGACGAAAGAAACCCCTATTGCACTACACACATCGTCTTGCAGCGCGGCTGGCGGCTTTCAGATATGAAAGTTCTGCTCATCCCGAAAGTAGTTCTATTTGGAGACAATCGAGAGTAACCTGAGCAGTACGACAACCCGTCGGAAGAATGTCCAACACACTATTGTATCAGCTTGTAGTGTGATCATTTTCCGAAATTATGGAGCAAATCCTATACTCCGCTTGTAATCTGGGGTTAGCTTTCTGGGCACATAGACCAGTGTGTGAATTAACCTTTGAACAGCCGAGTCGGTTTTTGTGCGCGATTTTTAAATTTTTACACTTATTTCAGAAAAATGTTATATCTCTGAGACTATTTGAGAAATCTACTTCTGATAACTTTTCTTTGAAAGCAAAAACATCGGAGCACGCGACCGTGTACAATTCAGAAAGCCCAAGTGAGAAAAACGGGGTTGGGAGGGGCCAAGTCCCCAAATATCAATGAAAAAAAAACATCTGGCGTTCGCCCCTTCTTCTCCAGTTATTTTCAAAAAAGGGCACAAACTTTTGCATTGTTTTGAAATAATAGACCTTTTGCAACAAAGGGAAACTTTTTTCAAGTCTCTAGTCCTCATACAGGCTGAAATATGACGCAATATGTACAATCCTGCATTTTGGCAAAAATTACTAATTTGCATATTAGAGAATAAATTAATATATCTCTGAGACTCTTTGAGCAATCTACTTCGGATAACTTTAGATTGAAAGCAATAACATCGGAGCACGCGACTGTGTACAATTCAAGAAAACCCAAGTGAGAAAAACGGGGTTGGGAGGGGCCAAGTCCACAAATATCAAAGAAAATACATCTGGCGTTCGCCCCCTCTTCTCCCGTTATTTTGGAAAAAGGGCGCAAACTTTTACATTGTTTTCAAAGAGTAGACCTTTTGCAACAAAGTAAAACTTGTTTCAAGTTCCAAGTTCTCAGGCTGAAATATGACGCAATATGTACAATCCTACATTTTGGCTAAAAATAGCTAATTTGCATATTAGAGAAAGAAGGAGGGGTGGGTTTTCTTCCACATGACATTTCAAAAACTTATCTCAACATCTGTCAGCGTTTACAACCTCACATACAAGTATGAAGGTCCTAAAAGCACGTGAATGTTGTAATCGGCACCATGGGTCATATATGACCCATTGGCTGTTTTCGCCTATACTTTCTGTGGGTCATATATGACCCATTGGTTGTTTAAAGTTTAAGGAGCGGATGTCCAGCAAAAGAAAACGATTTTAGCCCCGCTATGTATATTTTTATCCCCCTCAAAGAAAATGGAATTGAAAGTATATAGTATACCATTTCATAGCTATGTAACGAACACTACTGAAAAAGCATTCGTGTCTATTAATGGTTCGTTCATCAAAAAGTTCCCTGCCGAAAAGTATGTAGCCTTGTGGATTAAAGAAAGACACTATTCTCCAATTGATCAACCACGCTGAGTCAACAGCAAGTCGTTTTCCATGTTTCCATGGCATGGTGCTGATACTTTACATGTATTACAGTGTTCACAAGAAACCTTTATGTAGGTTAGAAGTTGACAATAGAAATTTGGTCAAGTTTTCGGTGTTATTATTTCTATAGCTCTTGTATGAGTTTGGATATTCTTAGAATGTAAGTATATGGATGTTTCAATTACGTGTAAATGTTATCATAATGGCCTAGATTAGAACCAATATTCTAAGTAAGGGAATAGTTTAGTTTATTGATAACTAGACATCGGATTTTTAGGTTCTAAAAAGTGTGCTTTTAGGTTCCTCTAATAGGCTCTAAAAATACTAAAATAGGATATAAACATCTTAAGTTAGGCTCTAAATACTGAAGAACGTTCAAAAAATGTTAAAATAGTTCAAAATTCCTGAAAAATGCTGATTCGGTATAGTCACCGGCAATGAAAATGGGGCACCTATATCCCGAAATGCTTACTATCTTGCATAACGTTATTTGTGTTGCCTAACCCTACGGTGATGGCAGAACTTACCATTGGAAAGTAGGTGAAACCCAACGTTCTGGAGCGGTCTTTTGACCTACTTTTCGCCTTACGACATTTTACTATAAGGCTGTCTCCTCTTACGATATTTTTCTGTAAGGCTAGACCGGTCCTTTGACCTACTTTTCGCCTTACGACATTTTACTATAAGGCTGTCTCCCCTTACGATATTTTTCTGTAAGCTCAGTTCTAGAGCGGTTCTTTGACCTACTTTTTGAGTAGGTGGAACCCAACGTTCTAGAACGGCCCCTCCCCTACTTTTTGCGCGCAGTGTTGCCAACTCCTCACTCGAAAAAATCACCAGGGTTTTTGTTTTTGGGTATAACCTAACCTAAAGCAAGGAGGTGGCAACCTTGCTTGAGGTATTTTCTCGCAGTGTTGCCAACTCCTCACTCGAAAAAAATCACCAAGGTTTTTTTTCTTGGTCTAACGTAACCTAAAGCAAGGAGGTGGCAATTTTGCTTGAGGCTTGCCTTACAGTGCATAAAGCAAGGTTGCCAACCCACTGGTACTTTTGCCATAGCCTTTTACAAGAAAAAAAAAAGAGAAAGGGAAGAGTTAAACAACCGACAGCTTACCCACAGCCTTTTTTGCTCTAACCTAACCTAAAGCAAGGAGCTGGCAACTTTGCTTGTGCAATCAACCCGGTCGACCGCCCTCAAGTGGAGATAAGCGTTGCCAACTCCTCACTCGAAAAAAAAAATCACCAAGGTTTTTTTGGTCTAACCTAACCTAAAGCAAGGAGGTGGCAATTTTGCTTGTGCAATCAACCCGGTTGACCGCCCTCAAGTAAAGATCAGCGTTGCCAACCTACATATACTAAACAAGGAGAGCCGGCACTGCCGTAAAAGAGAGAGAGAGATGGGTGGATGGTAATATAGTATGTGTGTGCGTGTGTGTGCGTATAATATGTAGCATTATTAACTAGAGTGTGTTGGCAATTTACTTGCAACTAAAAAAATAGAGATGCCAACGTTGGTGTAAGATGAAGAGAGAGAGAGAGAGAGAGATTTATGGCTGGCAACAGTAACGAGCGAATGCGCCATATCGTAATTTTCCAACTCCGTATATCGTGATTTTTGTAAACCTCTCTCTCGGGGGAAACACGATGTGTTATACACACGCGCGCGCGCGCCTGTATTGTGACGCAAACAAACAAACAAAATAATAAATGTTGTCTTTTAGGATGTCTGGCCCCCCTATAACCTCGCGAGGGTGCGTGGTGCCCAACGCAGTTCTAATGGCCGCGGCTAACAAAGCCATGCCTTTGTAGAGTTTCATGGGTTCTTTTTTTTTCCTCCCACCCCCTCAATTTGTTTAAGAAATTCGATTTGATCCTAAAAAACATTCTGCATCCTATTGGAGTGCTTTGGATGTGTTTTTAGATTAAAAATTTTGTAATTGGGGAATGTAGAAAAGCTATTCTTGCTTGTTGGCGATATTTTTTAAAACTGCTCTGTGACCCTCTCGTTCTTCACGTCGTAGGCGAAGGACTTCTCTGCAATCAGGATGACGCTGCATAGGGTATCCTCGGGCAAGGCATCGTGGAACTCGCAGACGATCTTGATGTTGGTTCGATCGTTGACCACAACCTTTTTTCTCTTAGATGTGTTGATGACGGTCATGGGTCTCCGTGCTTTGAACTCGCTGGGGGTGTAGTACATGTCCACGCTTCCCTCGGTCACGCGTTTGTAAGCCGAGAACGCTTCGTAAAGTTTGAGGTAATCGTTTTTGGTCACGTCGAGGTTGTAATTCTCGCGCGGGAACACTTCGTTGCGTCCATTCTTCAGATAAACGTTCTTGATCTTGCAGTCGTCGAACTTGCTGGAATCTTTTTCCTGATTCTTGTCCCTCCCGGTCTGAAAAAGCACTACGACGAAATCTGGCATGTCGAACTGTATGTTGTTGAACTGCGTCGTCATGTCGAATTCCATGTGACTTCCGGACGCTATTTTTTGCACGCACTGGTAACCGTGAAAGTGAATCGGCACCTGCGGACTTTTCAAGATCTCCGCTTTGTACTTGAGGGCGTAGTTCGTTTCGTATTCCACCACCGGCATTCTCAATTCCATGCTCCGGATGACGCACTTTGCTGCTTCGGGTAGAGTGTTGGCTATCGGCGTGGTGCCGTCCGGACCTAAAGTAGCGTATCGCATCAGTGCGTCGTTGTCGTTGGCCGCTCTTCGAAACGTAACGCGCAGTCCTCCCTTCCACATGATCTCCTTGTAGTCCGAGAAGAACCCCGGCAGCAGACGCATGGGAAAGAGCACCGTGTGACTTGTCGTCGATATTTTGGCCCCGGCTTCGAATCCTCCTGCCTGGTAGTACGCTGCATCCGTTTTGGATAATTTCAACGTTCCCACTGCCGTCGACGTGATGCCTGGATAATCTATTCTGTCGATGACGGTGTTGTGTTTCCTCACCTCCACCTGCGAGAACAGGTGAGGCACGAAGTTGTCTACGAGTATCAAGTTTGCTGCTGCGGGAAACGCGTCTCCGCTTTCCTTCTTCACCACGTCGAATTGAAGGTAGAGGTCCGCTCTGTGAGGATGAATGAACCCATCCCCTACGTCCACGTCGTATTCGATCTCCCTGTTTGCCTCGTTCAGATTGGCGAACGTGCGACGGTTGGGAGGGAAAGATTGCAATTCGTAACTTTCGATTTGCTCCATTTTTTTTTTTCACTATGTATGTTATTTATTATACGTTGATCTCCACGATGGCAGTGGTCGTTGCACCTGCGAAATCCACCACGTCTCCTTTCTCGTTCGTCACCACCAACTCTATGTCGTCTATGCGGTTGCGACATACTGGAAAATAGATCGGCGAAGAGGGCGTGTAGATGATCGGTTCCATGAACTCGGAACTCGGTTTGAAAGTGGCTATGATTCCCGTCTGCTTGTGACTTCCCAGTAATCCGTCCGAAGATTTCGTGATCATGCCTTCCGCCACGTTGCAGTGAACGTTCAGAGTTTCGATGGCTAGAAATTTAGGAATGTTGACTGCCGTGTGCTTGATGCCAGCTTCGAGTTTGGTGTCATTCTCGAAACCTAAAAGTTCTCCCATGGTGCCCAGGTCCACGGTCTCCGTCGCGGATAGGATTTCCACTCTGTGCGTGACCGAATTTTGAGAAAGATACGTGCCTTTGGGTAATTGAGCTTGCAAAGTGGAAAGATTGTATTGTCCTGGCGTGACGACGATGTGTTCGCTTCCGACGCTAATTTTGTTGTTGTGCTGCGTAACATTGGGTATGAGGTACATGCTGTAGAATGCACGCAGAGCCACGGATTTAGGATAGACGATGTCGTCGTGCAGCGTGAGTTTCAAAATTGAAGATTCGCTCGTGAGATGGAACACACCCATCCTAGTGATGCTGTTTGAGGTTCCACAATGCTTTCTGGAAATCCTCGATCGTAGGGTTATTTATTTTAGAGAGAAACGCGAGCACGGAGAGGCAGAGATGACCGCAGTTCACGTCTCCGAAATCTTGAATGCGTTCGTCGTTGTAGTATATGGAGGTTTTGCTTGTTTTCAGATAATGAACTAAATTTGTAGGTGGAACACCTCCGAAAGAATCGAAAACGAATGCTTTATCATTATCGTTTTTGTGGTAACATATCCAATGCGTGCCTGGATTTTCTTGGCCGTCCAAGTTGACTACTCCGCATTCTCTTCTTTTGACGCTTGAAGGTAACGAGTCGGACATGAAAACTCCTCTGAAGTGTTTGATTTGTAACGGTTCAATCAGAGATTCAATGTCTCGGTTGGTGAGTGCTTCTGTTTCTTTTTTTTATATTTCTTCAAAGCATCGAGGTTGCTTTTTTGTTTTTTGGTTATACCTTTCCCCTTCTTCTCCATGGCCAGGTTGTGACGTTTCTGTTCTTCCAATTCCGCCTTGTTCTTCTTTGAGTCGATGACGGTTTTCGCGATGGCGGCACTTCCGCCGGCCAAACTTCCAACGGCCCCCAATGCTGCCAGGATGGCCGGGATGCTGAATATGAAACCTCCGATCTTTTGCTGTTTCCGCGAACGCTGCAATCTTTTCAATTGAGGTGTGCTGAGAAGTAATTTCATTCCGTGTCCTTTCGACAAGCAAGAACGTTTCTTCTCGCGTTGTTTCTTGGTGAGTAACCCATCGAGGGCACCTAGATTTTTTAGATTCGAATATGGTATCTGGTACACGACACCCTTCGGCTTCATGTTGATGCTCTATGTGTTATTTTCACGGTATGTTATTTATATATATATTCTGAGATTTTTTCTTGTGTAGTTTTTTACGGTATGTTATTTATATATTTTCAAGGCCTCGCAGTCGTTACACAAATTCTATTACGTGCTTCGTTTTCTTGCCAAGAAGTTCCTTTGTCCCCTTGTACACGATTCGAGTTTTGTTCTCGATTAAAATAGATAGCTTCTCATCGGATAACATGTTAGCGTATCGATCTGGTAAAAATACACTGTATTGTGCGTTGAGCAACAGACGTACCTTGGGACCATACTGGGTAGAAACGATTGAACCGGAAGTTATCGTGTAAGGTTTGTCGACTTCCAATTCCTGAATTTTTACATACTCGACTGACAAATTTAGCATTTGTTTTAATGCTTGGAGATCACTCATTTTTTCGGTCGTCATATCAAAAAAATTTCAGAGTGTTAGAGAGAAATTTAATTGTTTTTCACGATGTGTGTTATTTATATATACCGAAGATTATTTTTTTCACGATGTGTGTTATTTATATATCAAGTTTTTTTTTGCAATTTGTATCGTATATATATTATTATTTTTTTAACAGAGGAAGAAAGTTCGTGCTTCGGAAAACGCGAGGATGTGCGTAGTGATATCTTCCATCTCCTGCATAGACTTGTACCAATCATCAGTATACCATCTTCTTCCCTGCCTTGCCTCGTACAGTTCGTCCGACCTATCGTTCAATTTCTCCCCTGCAGCCGAAAGCAGAATGTTGAGATCACCGCACCTCAGGCCGCTGATCTCCCGAAGAAGGTCCTTGAGAACCATTTCACAAGGGGTGCGAAATTCCGGCATCGTTCTTGCTATGTTTACAAGTTTATTAACATCTCCGTTAACTACCTTTTTGAATATTTTAGATAGTAGTTCGTGCGGCAAATCAGTTATGCAAGCCATGTTGTTTTTTTACTGTATGTTATTTATATACCCCACCCCAATTTTTGTTTCGTGTTCATGGCGATGGTGGTGCCTAGTGCGGCGACCCGTTCACCCAGCGATGCGTCTCTGCTCACGAATCTTTCGAAAGCTGCGTGCTCTAACTTTCTGTCTGCTTCGTGACGTGCATTCAGATCCGTCTGCGTGGTGTTGTAGGCGATGTCGTGATCTTTGCATGCGGCGTCCAACGGATTCACACCCTTGTCTCCTCTCTCCAATCTTTTCTCGAGTTTGGTGCCCGGTCCGCAGTACTGGTAGCCAGGTAAATGCATCTCGAAAGGTAACTTGTTGATGATGTCGTTCACGAGTCCCTTTCCTTCGGCAACGTTCCAGAATTTCGGAGGCAGCGTGTTGATGATTTTGATCAGGTAACCTATGCCCTTGTCGTCGTTCACGATGAAGTTGGAAAGTTTCGTGCTGATCATGTCCACGATGCCAACCTTCTCGTTGTAGAAATTACGGTTGCCTGCATTCTCTTCGCCGGCTATCACCAACAATCGGTCCACGAGTTTCCTAACGTCGTCCACCCAAACGAATTCTTTGGGTAACGTGTTGTAGCGTTTGACGCCGCTGCCCGTTTTGACCTGGTTCCAAATCGGTTTGATGAGATTCCTGTACTTCTCGCCGCTGCTCGATTTCACCCTATTCTGCGAGGCGTCGTTGTTCTGGTACAAGGCATCCGTCATGATCAGAATTTCCTTGTAACTCTGGTAATCTTCGTCGGTGTAATCTTTCGGCTGCTTTTTGGCAACGAGTTCCCACAGTCCCACCGTACCGGGATACCTATTCCAACTATCCTTGTCGCCTAAATTGACTTTAATGTCGTTGCCTTCGAAGGTCACCTTCGATTTCCCAATCTTCCACACCACACCGCCGCCTTCGCTGGTTTCCATGCTGGGATACAATCCGAACACTTCATCCTTGTCGAATTTCCCCGTGCTCAGGTAGTCTCGTGCCAAAGGTCCCAACTCGATCTTATCCGAAGACGACGACGTGCTGCCTATGGCTCGACGTCGTGCAGGTGCATCCTTCAGTTCGAACGGCGTCGAAGGAATGCTCGAAATGGGCGTGGGTACGGTGTAACTTTTAGCTGCGAGCGGTACGAGTTCATTAATCAAATTTTTATTTTGTTCCGTGACACTTTTAATTTCTTTACCTAGACCGCTGATGGCATCGATCACGGGTTGATCCTGACGTTTCTTCTCTTCGTAGAATCCGCGATTCTCGGATTTCCAACCTTTGAAGCGTTTCGCGAGGTAATCGCGAAGCTTGAGATTTTCGTCTTCGATTTTTCGTTTCGTCATGACGTTATTTATATACGTCGTTTCTCACAACGTTGCAACGTTTAGAAAGTCGTTGATTTTGTTTCTGTATTTTCCATCGTTGGGTTTCCTCGTCATGTCGATCGTCGCGAATCCGAAATCGTCACCGTTCCAGCAAGTAGAGCAGCAGCGTTCCGAAAATTGATTGTAGTTCATGTCTCCGCCTACGTAGTCATCGTACGCGTGCTTGAGGTTGGTGTGATCTTGACGAAACAAACATATGAAATTAGCGTTGTCGCGTACTAACTGTTTTGGAATTTTGGAAAACGTTTGAGCTAGGTAAAAGCAATCCATTCCTTTGTGACGACCTTGCGTGAAAAAGTTGCGAATTTCATTTTGATTTTCCAGGATGGCGTCGTCGAACACAACAACTGAATTTTCGCGACAATTGTCGAGTGGTTTTATTTCCGAGGCGAACGTTGCAATGTCCAGACCATCGTACAGTTTCATCAGTTGCTGGTATTTGGATTGCTCCAAACTTTTCGAGAACACGTACAGGTGCCTGTTCTTCCAATTTAACCAATTCGGTGCGAGGAGAAAATTGTCCACGAGCAGTGTCGTTTTCCCACACCCCGAAGGACCTACGATCAGACAGCGGATGCTGTCGGGAAGCAACTCGCCGTTCTTTTTCTTCGTTTGACTTTCCGGATCCGGTAGACGCTTCACCACGTTCCACGTACTTACAAGATCACTTCGTTCGCATCGATCCAACTCTTTTCTGGAAGTCCCAGCCATTTGACAAACAGTTTGTCACCTTTCCTACGCAATACTTTCTCGATGAGGTACGTGTCGGGGTGTTTCGTTTTAGAGAGTTCCTCTTCGTAAAATCTTCCTTTCAAAATCTCGCCGCTACTATCTTTTATTATATACGTGTGTCGGTTTCCGGGTAGAACTCGAACCACCGTAAAGAGTTCCGTGCTCCAATTTTTTGTGAATCCCTTCTCGAAGGTGCGTTTGAATTTGCTGATCCTCACCTGGTCTCCAATTTTGTATTTAGCTTTTTTTGTCGTGGGTGTGTACTTTGGACAGTAAACTGTAGAAATTAAACGCTGCTCGTCGGACTTGGTAACGTCAGCTGGCTTCATGCCTATCGTTCTGTGTACCGTATCATTATAGGTGTCGACGAGTTCCGGCAGGATGTCGACCCATTTGTAATTTCCCCGAAGCGTGAATCGCTTCCACATGTGTGTTTTCAAGGTTCGATTGAATCTTTCCACGATGCTGGCTTTGATGTGACTGAAGCTCGAATAATGTCGAATGCCATGTTTTTGAATAAACTTTTGGAATACGGCGTTGTAAAATTCTTTACCGTTGTCCGTTTGCAGAAACCGTGGTCGTCTGCCGCCGCTTTCGCGAAAAATTGTCTTGAATGCTTCCGTGACGCACGTTCCTGTTTTTGCCTTCAAAGGTAGAGCCCATGCGAATTTCGAAAACGTGTCTATGACGGTGAGGAGGTACTTGTTGCCCTTGTTCAATTTATGCACGTTTTTCAAATTGCCGCTACTCATCTCCACGAGGTCACTTTGCCAGAGGTCGTCGATGCCCTTGGTTACCACGGCCAAACGTTCGTAGTTACGGCGTGCAGGTTTATGCAATTCTTGGACGATGGCTTGCCTTGACATTTTTTCTTAGAGATTACGTTTCAAGAGAAGCACAAGCGTGATGGGATTCAAAGAGGGTGGCACTTCGCTCGTGTTTTGAACGATCAGCTTATCGCCGGCACTCACGTCGAAAACAGTAAGATCTTCGTCTTCGTGTATTTCATATATGTTGCGCGTTTCGTTCCAACGCGCCAGAGGAATATTTCCTGCTTTCTGGACACCACGATTCGATATCAAAGTCATGGTGGGAACGCTAGCTTTTCTGCCGTGAGACCAGTACGAAAATTCGTTTATCTGAATCGTGCCATCGAGGAGAAACTTGTAGTACGGATGATAAGGATGTAGCATGTACAGTTTGTTACCTTCGACGAAGGTGGAGATTCTCTGTTGATTGGGTACGCTGTTGATTTCGATGGCTTGCAGAGAATGCAGTTTAGCGAATTTAGTGTCGACGCCGAGCAGATTACTGTGAACTTGTCCGAGTTTATTTTCGATGGGCAGCAAATGCTCGACTATGGTATCCGTTACGGCAGAAAACGACGGTTTGATTTTCACTTCCACGTTCAACTGCTTGTAGTTTTCGTTGAGTTCTTGCAACTTGGCACCGAAAGAGGCCAGCGTCGATTCCTGTGTGGATTCCAGCACTCCAACTTGATCTCTGATGTTGACGACAATGTTCTGAAGGTTCTCGACTTGATTCAATTTCGAGCTCTTCTCGGTAAGATCGTTCACGATGCTTCGCATCTCTGTAAACTGCGTGTGAAGATCGGCGACGCTCTGCGAAGTGGGCAGCGTCGACACCAGCGAGGCAAGTTCGTCTCGAATCTGTTCCACGTTCGCCGTTTCCGTTTCCAGTCGTTTCAGCATGCGTGATATGTTCCTTTTCAAAGCGTGTAATTCTTTGGAGGTAGGGAGATTGCCCACTTTACTCTCGAGATCGCTCAACGAACTTTTGATGTCGCTCGATTCGGATAGTGCCGTCACCGCCGTTTTCAATTTTTCCAAATCTTCGCTCGAAGGCACGCTCGTTCGTAACGATTCCAAGTCACCCTGTATGTTGTCCAGTACGTGATGAAAATGAGCGAGATTCGTTTCGACGTTTAAATTTTCTAAATATTCGATCTTCTGCTGAACCGTGCTCAACGTGTCTTGAATGCTCGTCAACGCTCTCGCTTCAGCGTGAATATTTTTAATTTCTTCGTTGATCAATTCCAAGGACGCCTGAAGCGTGGCGATGGTGGTTTGAATGTGTTCGAAATCTTGATAGGCCTCCAATTGAATTTTTATGTTCGCGACGCTTTTACCGATGACCTGCAGTTCGTCCGACGATGGTAGGTTCGTCATTGTATCTTCCAAAGTCTGCAACTTGGATTTAATTTCTTCCAACGTGCTGGTGAATTCTTCTTGTAATTTGGAAACGACGACGTGCAAGCGTTCTACATCAATATCGTTCACGACGGTTTGAAGTTCAGAGAAATTCTTTTCTATTGCGGAAGTTCGTTCTTCGATTTCGAGTTTCAATTTTTCCAAATCTTCATTTTTCGCTTGAAATTGCTGTAATTTGGCCAAATCATTTTGAAGCGAATCCACGCTCAACTGTATATTTTGAACGTTGTCGTAAGAAGGTACGTCGACATAATTTTTTATCAGCGTTTTCAGTTCGGAATCGATTTTCAGAATGGGGTCGAGACATTGCGTTTGGAGCGTAGCGATTTCCGACTCTAAACTTTTGTTTAAGGTTTCCTGCAAAGCAATCAAATCGGTCCTCAACTTCTTAACTCGAATGTCCAACATGAGAATCTCTTCTGCGTGGTCTACACGCTTGGTGTTGCCGAAAATGTCGTTAGGCATTTTTGGTTAACGGTTATTTATAATAGGATAGACGATTCGTAATTCTACGAAGAGAGGAATAAGTTTATCGTAATCTCCGAGGAGTTCCACGTAAAGATAATCTCCTGCAGACACATCGTACGTAATGTTAGAAAGCATCTTGTCGTGCTTGATTCGAAAAATGTTCTTGCCGGTAGAAATTTTGATTTCGCCTGCGTTTTCCGGATTCACGGTGATTTGAAGTTTCCCGTCGATCGGAATTTCGTAGAAATGTAAATTGTTATTAAAAACATAAAACATCTTGCCCACGTCCTCATCCAATTTCGTCCAAATGCTGTTGAGGTGAATGATCAACAGACCGTTGAGTTTAGTTAATACGGAAGGTAGAAATTCATGATCTGTCGTCGTGCGGTGTACAGTCTCCATTGTTTGCTTTCGGAAACCAAAGAGATTCATGTTGGTTATTTAAGAAAAAATTGAGAACGTATCTAATATAAATAACACCACAAAAAAAAAATGTGTGCAATTTAGTAACCATCTTTTTTTCTTAGCAAAAGAATGGAGAAGAAGGAAGCAAAACGTGCATGCGACCAATGTGGGAAATATATATCCATTTCTAACTTGAGAAGACATCGGAAGGATGTGCATGGCAAAGGATCAAGTAAGAGAGAGCTCGATGTTGACGATCAAGCGCCACGAAAGAAGCAGAAGAGTGCCGGCGAAAGTATTCGAAATATTTTAACCGAGGAGACTTTCCGATCTGAAGAAACATCTGATCTAAACAACTTTTTTCGCTCGGTCAAAAGCAAGTTAATTTCGTCTATCACCGAAGCTTTGTTGCAATGCTCGTTGAAAATCCACCTCATCGTTTCCGCCATTTACGGAAACGTAAAAAAAGAGCGAGAAACTTTCCATCATTACACTGGTGTAAAGAGCCTCCACGCCGCCGACGTCGATGAGGTGGATGCCATTTGCAACCAGATGATTGACGCTTTGTTGAACAAGCACGAGACTTTCCAAAAACGTGGATCGGGTTGGACACTTTGCGGTTCGTCTCACACTTTAACTTTGAAGGTGGCACGATACAACCCGATGGGAGCATCCAGCTACATCAATTTGCCCCCGGAAATAGCCAGTAAGAAAGCCATCATCAACATTCAAAATGAGGATAACAGATGCTTTTTGTGGTGCATCATTGCCGATCATCACCCAGCCAATGATGACAAACATCGTTTATACCACTACAACAAGCCGGAATATCTCTCAGAATTTGAAAAACCTATGGCTGGCATTAATTACCCCGTAAATCTACGAGACATTAGTAAATTTGAGGCACAGTACAAGACAGATAAAAACGAAAATATAGCAGTACACATCTTCGGATTAGACAAAAACAACACCATCTACGTTCTCAGACACAGCAACATTAAAAGTAATCGTGTCATCAGATTACTCCTGATCGAAGATGATGATAATTATCATTACTGTCTAATTCAGAATCTTCCAAAATTAACAAGAAGTCAAATTACCACAGATCACCATAAAATTGGAGTATGCGACAGATGCCTGAGTATATTCTACGGTCAAGGAAAAAAGAATGCTGATGAAGAACTCCGAGATCATCATGAAATGTGTAGTAAACATTCGGCTACGACTATCAAAATGCCTTCTCGAGACATGACATTTTCCAACTACACCGCATTACTCTGGCATCCCGTGGTGATATGCGCCGACTTTGAAAGTTTCCAACTTCCACTCGCCACATGCGAACCGAATCCCAGCGTATCGAGCACCACCAAAATTCTACATCACGAAGCCTGCGCTTTTGGATTGATGGTCAACAACACAGGCGATGTTATTTTACATCGTGGCAATGATGCTCCACAAATATTCCTTCAAACCTTGAAGCAGATGGCCATACAATTCGCTCCTCCACTAAGAGAAGACAAAGCAATGGAGCCTCTTACCCAGGAAGAGAAGAAAGCATACGACCTTGCCTCTCAGTGTGATGTGTGCGAAAGTAACTTCACCCTCGAAAATGTCAAAGTTCGCCACCACAATCATCACACGGGAAAATATGTGGCCCCCCTGTGTAACAACTGTAATCTACAAATCAAAAAACCGAATTTTATTCCAGTATTCATTCACAATTTGGAGGGCTACGACGCCAAAATCTTCATAAAGGAGATGGGATGCGACGCTCAACCCATTAGCGTCATAGCTCGCACCAACGAGAAATTCATTTCATTCAGCAAGAAGGTGGACGTTGGAAATGGCAATCGCGTAGAAATTCGCTTCTTGGACTCCTACAACTTTCTGTCTTCGAGTTTGGCGACACTCGCGTCTCAACTCACCGACGATGATTTGATCGCCACCAGGAAATGTTTCGGCGACCAACATTTAGCACTGTTGAGACGCAAGGGTGTTTACCCGTACGAATACATGACGGATGCTTCCAAATTCTCAGAAACATCATTACCACCAAGAGAAGCATTCTACAGTCGTCTTAGCGACACCTGTTGCAGCGAAGAGGACTACCATCATGCTCACCTCGTGTGGTCTACATTCTCTTGTCAAACCATGGGTGACTATCACGATCTGTATCTGAAGCTGGATGTTACGCTATTGAGCGACCGTTTTCATCTCCATCGCTCGAGAGGAATGGCAGCATATGGTTTGGACCCCGCTTTCAGCTACACCACACCGGGTTATTCTTGGCAGGCGATGTTAAAATCCACGAAGGTGAAGATAGAACTCATCAAAAACGTCAATCAACTTTTGTTTGTCGAAGAGGCAAAACGTGGTGGAATCGTCCAGTGTCCCCTTCGATACGTCAAGGCCAACAATCCATATGTTGCCGATTTCGATGCAGGGAAACCGACAAACTTCTTGGCATACTGGGACATGAACAATCTGTATGGTTATGCCATGTCCGAGACTCTGCCTATCGGAGAATACGAATGGATGAGCGAGCAGGAACTTCAAGATTGTTTGGAATGGAGTGAAGATCATAAAAATGGATGTTTCCTGAAAGTAGATTTGGAATATCCTGCATCGCTTCATCGAGAACACCATGGATTTGCGATGGCACCTGTGATGGAATCGACTCCGGAGAAGAAGCTGATGCTCACCTTCAAGAGCAAAGAGAATTACGTGGTGCATTATCGCCTCCTACAATTCTACCTCCAGCATGGATTGGTTTTGAAGCGCGTGCACTCGGGATTGAAGTTTAGACAGACCAGGTGGCTAGCACCCTATATCGACGGCAACACTCAACGTCGAGCATCAGCTTCTTCTTCCGCAGACAAAGACCTATACAAGTTGATGAATAACAGCATCTACGGCAAGAGCATGGAAGATGCGAGGAAAAGAAGAAATATCAACTTGGTCTCCGACCCGAAGAAAATAAACAAGCTCGTCGCTCAGCCCACGTACAAGAACTTCACGATACTGAGCGACACGTTGGTATTGATCGAACGTGCTCTCCGCCACATAACATTCGACAAACCAATCGCCGTGGGAGTCGCAATCCTCGAGTTGTCAAAGCTGGCCATGTACAAGTTTCACTACGACATCATGAAACCGCGCTATGGAGAGGCAATCGAGGTGGCGTACACCGACACGGACAGCTTCGTGTACAACATCCACACCAATGATCTATACGAAGATCTAAAAAGCATAAGCCACCATTTCGACTTCTCGAACTATCCAAAAGATCACGCGCTCTTCGACGACAGCCAGAAAATGACGATCGGGAAGATGAAGGATGAAGTCAACGGCCGCATCATCACAGAGTTTGCGGGTCTTCGAGCGAAAATGTATGCCGTGAAAATCCAGGACGAGACCGAAATAAAAAAAGCAAAAGGGGTGGGGCGTTCGAGCACAAACAAACTGACCGTAGAAGATTACAAGTCGTGCTTGTTCGACAAAAAAATCAAACGCATGACCGAACATCGGATCACGAGCACCATCGACCAGTTGCATACATCCACGATCAACAAAGTGGCGCTTGATCCCCACGACACCAAATTGAGGCTACTCGACTGCAACATCCACACCCGAGAATGGGGATGTCATGACGAGGAAGAAACCTGCTCGCACCATTAGACTTCTGCATCAAAAAAGTACGTATTATTTCTTGCACCACTTTTTTTAAAAAAAAACAATCATTCAGACTAATTTTTGTATTCACACTTTTTTTTTATATTTTTCTATCATTTTTTTTAAAGAAAAATAATCATTCACACTTTTTTTTATATTTTTCTATCGTTTTTTTTTAAAAAAAACAATCATTCACACTAATTTTTGCATTTACATTTTTTTTATATTTTTCTATCATATTATGTACACTATTTTGAGGATATTTTTTTTTCTTTCAGATGCAGCACCCTACGGAAACTTTTTTACTTCTTACACTTTCTATTCTTAACCAAAATATTTTTCTTCTCTTCAATCATAAAACACACACATTACACACGGAGGTCCTCTGTAGGGAGTTATGGGGGGGGGGGGTTAAAAAAGAACCCATGAAACTCTACAAAGGCATGGCTTTGTTAGCCGCGGCCATTAGAACTGCGTTGGGCACCACGCACCCTCGCGAGGTTATAGGGGGCCAGGCATCCTAAAAGACAACATTTATTATTTTGTTTGTTTGTTTGCGTCACAATACAGGCGCGCGCGCGCGTGTGTATAACACATCGTGTTTCCCCCGAGAGAGAGGTTTACAAAAATCACGATATACGGAGTTGGAAAATTACGATATGGCGCATTCGCTCGTTACTGTTGCCAGCCATAAATCTCTCTCTCTCTCTCTCTCTTCATCTTACACCAACGTTGGCATCTCTATTTTTTTAGTTGCAAGTAAATTGCCAACACACTCTAGTTAATAATGCTACATATTATACGCACACACGCACACACATACTATATTACCATCCACCCATCTCTCTCTCTCTTTTACGGCAGTGCCGGCTCTCCTTGTTTAGTATATGTAGGTTGGCAACGCTGATCTTTACTTGAGGGCGGTCAACCGGGTTGATTGCACAAGCAAAATTGCCACCTCCTTGCTTTAGGTTAGGTTAGACCAAAAAAACCTTGGTGATTTTTTTTTTCGAGTGAGGAGTTGGCAACGCTTATCTCCACTTGAGGGCGGTCGACCGGGTTGATTGCACAAGCAAAGTTGCCAGCTCCTTGCTTTAGGTTAGGTTAGAGCAAAAAAGGCTGTGGGTAAGCTGTCGGTTGTTTAACTCTTCCCTTTCTCTTTTTTTTTCTTGTAAAAGGCTATGGCAAAAGTACCAGTGGGTTGGCAACCTTGCTTTATGCACTGTAAGGCAAGCCTCAAGCAAAATTGCCACCTCCTTGCTTTAGGTTACGTTAGACCAAGAAAAAAACCTTGGTGATTTTTTTCGAGTGAGGAGTTGGCAACACTGCGAGAAAATACCTCAAGCAAGGTTGCCACCTCCTTGCTTTAGGTTAGGTTATACCCAAAAACAAAAACCCTGGTGATTTTTTCGAGTGAGGAGTTGGCAACACTGCGCGCAAAAAGTAGGGGAGGGGCCGTTCTAGAACGTTGGGTTCCACCTACTCAAAAAGTAGGTCAAAGAACCGCTCTAGAACTGAGCTTACAGAAAAATATCGTAAGGGGAGACAGCCTTATAGTAAAATGTCGTAAGGCGAAAAGTAGGTCAAAGGACCGGTCTAGCCTTACAGAAAAATATCGTAAGGGGAGACAGCCTTATAGTAAAATGTCGTAAGGCGAAAAGTAGGTCAAAAGACCGCTCCAGAACGTTGGGTTTCACCTACTTTGGAAATTTGCTATTAACATGTTATCCACAGTCAAACTCAGCAATTTTGTCTGTGAGGATCATCTGATATGCTGAAAATAATATTTCAACAAAACCTAGTCAGTGGTGCAAACTTCAATGCTGAAATGTTAGTTTACAAGGCGTGTATGCCACAAAGCACCGAAGTGACACGAAAGTAAGCGACCACTTTGTATTGTACAGGTAACAGTGGCACCAGACATTTTGCTTTGTTTAGAGTACAGCGCCTAGAATAACGTAGTATGGAAAACGGCATGCTTCTGCGCTCTCCGGATGGTTCCACTCGAAAATGATCCGCTAGAGGCGCTGGTGTTGACCCCGGTGCTTGGTGTTCGACTGCTTATAATGGAAGTAAATGGAGTTTTCGCTGCAACGTCTGATTCTTTTACATGAAGCATTTCTATGAATGTGATAATTGCTATGATATTTGGTACAGTGGTCGCGAAGATATTAACGAACATTCTAGACAGTCGACCACGTCCTGTTATCGTCATACTTTCGTTAATAATACGGGAGAAAAAATACGCGTGGAATGCTCTTGGCAACTAAATTTTTGTGTATGAATTAGGTTCGTTATTATTATCATCATCATTTCTTTTAAAGATATACACACTGAAGCATTTGTATTTTTTATATTTACTGTCTCTTTTCTTCCGCTTTAAACTAATCGCGGCGATGATGATAATGATGATTGCATGAAACGACAAGGGGAACCCCACAAAACTTTCTAAGTGCAATCGACATGAGTGTAAGGAAACTTTCAAACCAATGGGACAAGCGACACGGGATGTTCACACTGTCACACTAGTGAAAGACACTTCCAGACTATAAAATAGCATTCATTGCACATGAGGGTCCAAACAGCAAACGACACGTTCATATGGCGTATTCGCGTGCTACTTGTTACTTCGGTCGGAAAGCTCCTTAAAGGAAGTGTGCTGAGACCGAACCGACGCGCTACAGGGGGAGTTCCCAACTAAGTGACAAGCGATATGGTGCCTTCAGTGTATTAGCAAGCGTTGCTTGCGAACAACAAATAGGTGACACCATAAACCGCACATTACAACAACAGATCTAGGCGACACGATAAGCCACACGTGTCGCTTTGTCGCTTGTGCATCGCTCAAACTGGGCAATTTCTTCAATAGCTTGCAACATGTTGACGTGGTTTGTTGTTCGCGCATGCGCGATGCAATGAGTGTCTTGCTTTAGTGAGATTGCGTACGAAAGCGACAAGCGGCACGCGACACTTATTGCTTAAGAATTTTACCAACCGAACGCTGGCCTGTGCTTCCCGTCATGCCGCTACGATGTGAAATGTTGCTCTTGATTGGCTCGTTTCCAAGCAACATGTGTCGCTCCGGTGTGACCGAAGGACCGAAGGACCCGTGTCGCTTTGGTGTGAAATCCTCGTATCGTTTGTCGCGTGTCGCTTTGGTGTAAAATCTCCTTGAGGAAACGGTGCAGTCAGAGCTTGTGTCCCTACGGTTCGAAAGGCTGCATTGATTTCCGACTGCTCGCTTTCAAGCGACATTTGTGGTTTGTCGCCTCGGTATGAAATATCTCTCAGGATACTATTTATATTCTAATAACATAGAAAAATAAACTCTAATACACAGTCCAAGACCTGACGTCCGGAATCACATTGCGATGTTTCTTCTTGTGTTACGCATGCTATTTATTTATTAATTTTATTTTACTTTTCTTTCCAAATTAATGCCATTTCGTGACTGCAAATCACTCCACAAATATAACTGTTTCCATCAATTCACTTACCGCCTTTCTAGAGAAACAAATCTACACAATATGTTCCAAAAACTAACTAAGCCGCATTACTTTCATAACAAAATTAGCACCTGGGTCGATCGCACTGCCATCTACTTGTCATCGTCTCGGGGAACCAGTTTCTTGGGTCGTTTTCCACACTACGTTATTCAAGGCGCTGTAGTTTAGAGCTTGCAAAAATCACCGTGGACTTGGAGGAAGGGAAATCGACAGAGAATACGTTTCAAACGCGTTCGTCATTGACTTTTTTCGTGGCCAAACAAAGCAAATGCCTCTGTATGACTTAAAAATCCTGTAAAACCTAAAAGAAAGGCTTGATTTAGGCTCAGATACCTAAAATAGGTTCTAACAAGCAAAATAGTTTTTTTAGGCACTATAAAACTTCATCAGCTGTTAAGTTTTTTTTTAACGAAACGCTGACATAACTTATTATTTCTTACCTACCTGTAAGGGAAAAAATAGGTTAAAAACACATACAAATTTGCATACCCCCCAAAAAACTACCTCCTTAAATGAAGTCACAAATACGCCATTGAATGGGCATCCCCCCAAAGAAAAAAGCTTAATTCGCACAGTGATATTGACCCCTATTACACCACCATCTTGGTGCGTGACAAGATGATGGTGTGTTATTTTGAGGATTATCCCGTTATGCAATATTGTATTTGCGATTTTTCCCCACGTTTGAATCAGCCTGAAACCGTCAACCTTCTTTAACATAAGATATATGTATATACAGTAAAACCTGTCTATCCCGGAACATGATGGTTCCGAGCAAAATTTTCCGTCTTAACAGTTTTCCTTCTTATACAGGGTTGACTTTAAATATACTATAGAGCGCTGCAGGAAATAATGGAAAGACAGATTTACATTTCGCATTACTTATAATGTAGAGTACTAATGCATGTACGTACATGAATAAAAATGCGATACAGTCGCAATAAGCATAGCAGAGATTACAATTATGTAACTACACAACATGTGGTACACTTTTTACAGTTTTGTAAGAACGTACAGTACGTACTTATGTATCTTTTCCCCACAGCTGCTTCAAAGTTGGTTGACATGTTTTGCTCACAACACGACCAAGTACATAGTTCTCTACATCTTGCAAGAGTTGTATCAATTCAGAGTCGTTGCGAGAAGCAGCGAATTCTTGTAGTTCGTTGACATTGAAGAGTGCATGTTTGTAACTGGATATCTTCAACTCGCGTGGCATTTCTTCTTCCCCTACGTCATCCTCTTCTACAACATCGTCGTCTTTTTTCTTCAATGTGCTGCAGATGAAATGAATCGACAGCTTTCTCTACGTCATGTCCTGTTGGCAATTCGCTGTCGAAATTTATTATGTCCTCAGCTGCAATTGTTAAATTAGCCTGTTTACAAATGTCGGCAATGCAACCCAAGTTCTCTTCGACTTGATCATGCTCGACAGTTGTCTCCTCGAAAGGGAAACCTGCTTTTACGAAGCATTTCTTTACTGCTTCTGGGGTGACTTTCTTCATTGCTTGGTGACTCAGTCGGTAACGCGTCTGACTACCATGCTAAAGATCCCGAGTTCGATCCCCGGCCGGTTCAAATCCGGGAACTTTTCTAACGTTGGAAGCGGCCCCGGCGCCCACCCAGCGTCGAATAACATGGGTACCTGGGGGAAACCCTGGGGGGTAAAGGCGGTCAGGGGCTGATCACATCACCCCCACTCACGACCGGATCAAGAAAGTGTGGGTCGGTACCCCCATACCCCCTATACGCCTTCATGGCGTGGTGCTAAGCACAGGGGAGCACTTTACCTTTACCTTTTTTATCCATTCATCAATTTCATCAAATCATCATTCATCCCCATATTCGCAAATTAGCCAAAAATGGCACAAAAAGCGAAGTAAAATGGACACTCACAAACATCCATGCTCATGCTAGGATTCGAATCCGGGACCCCTGGCGTCGTAGCGCGATAAACATAGGGGGAAAGAGAAAGATTGAAAGATGGAATAAGATAAGTGAAGAAAGATTGAGATAAAAGTGAAGAAAAAAGAAAGAAACAAAGAGAGATAACAAGATAAATAGAAAGATGACGAAAGAACAGCGGAGAGATAGACAAACAAAGGTTGAGAAAGAGGGTAAGAGATGAAAGAAAGAAACGGAATTGTAACAACTACCGATAAGGGAGTGGCAACAGAGGCTTGTTACACTTACAGTATTGCATTGTTTTCTTGGGAGCGAAAAAAATAAAGGAAAAAATTTCCGTCTTACTGAGAATGAAAACATCTCTATGGTCATTAAATGGCGTTCCGTTTCCGCGTTAAGGAGGTTTCCGCCTTAAGCAGGTCATTTTCAGGTATAAAATCGGTCCATTTCGGGGACTTTTTTTTTCTGTATTTACAGGTTTCCTTCTTATAGAGGTTCCAGGATATGCAGTTTTTACTGTATAAAAAAAAATTGTAAAATTTTAAAACTGTCATTTATAAACCTGTTACAAGATGGCGTCATTGGCAGCTTTATTCATTTCCCTATTATATAATATTTAGACGTCATTGTTGGGTGAAAATGAGTAAGATATATTGAAATAATTTAATATAAGTAATCCATAGAACATAAGACCATAGTGCATGGCATATGTCTTATGTCGCCACTTTAACATTATGTAGTTTATGCATTTATTCATTATATACAAATATGGTTTATATTTTCAAATGGTCTCGTATTGAAAATTTTCAATATTGTGGAATTCTTTTCCGCAGGCTATTGAAATTACACTTTTTTATTTTAGAAATGCTAAAGTACAGTAAACCCTCGTTAACACAAACTCGCTTAAGACGAACACTCGCTTAACATGAACAAAATGTTGGTCCCGGCAGGGATGTATTATATCTTAGAGAAAGTTTTATCGGTTAACGCGAATTTCGGTTACAACGAATTACGAACTGCTTTTTAGTCCGTTGCGTCATTAGATCTCATTTAACACGAACTTTTAAAAAAAAGTCTGAAGAAGACCTTGCTAGAAGGTTGAAACGTTACGTTTAGTTTATGTTTTTAATAAAATAAATTACTGGCTTGGTCAGCATATTTAGTTTTTCATAATCATGGAAACAAGGCTTAATGGTGTTATAATTGAACTTCAAAAGTTTTTCATATTTTTTTCCTGCTAGGTATGTAAGAAATCGCTCAACAATCTCTATCATCTTGTCAACAATCAACGTATACAGTATTGTAACCAACAGATTCAGATCAACAATGTGTTCAAATGTGTTTTTCTATTTTTTAAAACATAGCCAGTACAAGTAACATCAAGTTGCAAGTAGTAAGACGGGAGTCATGGCTAAGAGGAAGCAGACAGGCATACATCTGCAAACAAAACTGGAAATTCCCGGTTAGAATGAATTCCCTTAACAGGAACTCTTGATTTCTCGGTCACTTGGGATTAGTGTTAACGAGGTTTTACTGTAATTACTTTAGCGAGAAATAGTATATATAGCTAATTCGAGATTTTTAAAGTTTCGGAAAAATCCTGGGGTTTTTACAGTCGCGGAAATTTCGCGTTTACCGTCCAGAACGTTGAGATTTTCCTAATTTACCTGTCTTAATTCCATCCCAACCCCATCCAAAAATTAATTTCCACACAACCCTATCTGTAACCCAACGTATTCGCATTCAGTAGGTCACAGATTCATATCTCGCTGGCTACTCCAGTCTTTCCCCGTGGTCTTACGCGTACTCAGTCACGCCAGACGAACGCTGGACATTTAACATGGACGGTTCCTTGCGTTTCCTTGTTCCCCTACTTCCATCATTTTCTCACATGATCGCCACTGTTAACCTGGTGGTACACGTAAGTGGTGATAACGTAAACCAGCCAACGCAAGCTCTCGCATTGGACGTAAACATTTACGGCAACCGAAACCGCCGTGACGTATTGCGTCCAATAATAGCTGGGCATTTCTCATGTTTCGGTCTGGTTGAATGTTGAAAGCCATTTAGCAAGGATTATTTATGGGGACAGGAGCGAAATGTACTTTTAGAATGAATTACGAGTTGAAAGGTGTCGGCGCGAGCGGCCGCCATTTCGTTAGAGTACTCACGCACACAATCGTGGCGGTCACCATGCATTAGATGACCGATAACGTGCTATTGTCCTGTTGTGTATTTTGTGAGGCAGGCATCCTAGTGGTTGTTTCGACTTCAGTCCCTTATTGCTTCAAGTCTCTGTTAACTTATACTTTGGTAGCGTCGTCGCCTTGTAATCAAGGGTTCCCTGGTTCGATACCCAGTGGAGTCACATAGCGGTTCGGATTCCACTTTAAACTGTAGGTCCAGTCCCGATTAACCTTTCTGTGCATAAAGTGGACCAACTTATACTGGCAAGAGAAGGACCACGAATGTTTCCAAGGCTCTGTAAAGCCAGGGACTCGGGTATGATTCACGTATCTGTGGACAGTTTATCTTCAGGGATGGTAATCTGGCGGTTGTGTCCGTCTGTGCGAATCAAGTATATCAAAAGCTATCCAAGCTGTATGGACAAAGTTTGATGGATTGTGTATCGTTACGAACACTGGCATACGTAGATTTCTTCTTTTCTTTTTTTTTTAAGGGGGCTGGTATTGTATGAAACACCCCGTGGCGCAACAGCCCATTTAAAGCCAGGGCCTACCTACCCACTGCCGGCCTCACTTCCACCTCATCCTACTTACTCACTTACTCGAGGTGGAAGATCATCCAACCAGTTACGGGGTGACGTGTGGTCAGCAAGGCGAACCTCCAGTCGTCGTTGTAGGTTTTCATGACCGGGTTACGCTCCTCATTAGCTCCAAATTTCCTCTCGATAGTGGGTGGCCACCGGCCCCATGCACAGGCCGAAATCTCAGGAGAAAAGTTGTTACGCTTCTCCCAGGAGACTGGAATCTGCGCGCGTCTCGTAATCGGAGCCTAAAGTCTGACGCCTTAGACGGTGCGAGACGCTGGAATTCTAAGGTGTGGATATGAATTACATAGCTGCACTCTTACAAGCTATAAAATATTTCATCATTGCTATTTTTAATCTTGGTCTTAAGAGTTGTTCAAAGACAAAAGGTTGTAATTGGGTGTAATTTTAAGGCGGGGTTGCATTTAGTCTTTGATTTTTCTCGAGTTCTTAACTGCTTTCATTTGAACATTTTGGTTTTCTTAAAATTTCGGGAAAGGCTGTAGTCCCATATGCCCCCTTTCTCTGCGGACGCCAGTGTGTATGATGAACGGTAACATCTCGAGATTATGACCACATTTAAAGAAGGGAAGCTTGTTCAAACCTTCCTATCATCGAAACTTCTGCCATGTTGATTTAATTCAAGTTCAGAAACCAAAATCGGCAACTCATTCTCAAACTCTTATCCAAAGCTTATTAAAAATAAAAAAAATATAAAAAACGGGAGACCATGCCAACGGAAACCTTCCTTAGAACAATCGAATTAGCATTTCCAAGTTTTTGGAATTCCTGAGACTTGTATGAAAAACAGATTTTATTCTTGGAATCACAGCCTACCCACAACCCCTTCCCTTTCACTTCTGGCCGTGCTCTTTTCAGCGTTGTTCCTAGTTCAGACTGAAAATTCACTTATGATGGACAGAAATTTTTCTGTGTTGTTGAATCCCCCCTTGACAAGAGTTCAAACTTTCGACCTCGGTCCCATAAAACATATGCTTGTGTAGTGCATAGTGATTATATATAATATTATTAGAAATAGGATCAATTATGAGTGACTCCCCTCTCCCCTTTCGGCCATGTTTTAAATCTATACATGAAATATAATCCAGATCGCATATCCTACACTGAAAGCCCCACATTAGTTTATATTCCTTTGAACTGGTATCGTTGGTAGCCGGACAATTGCGGTGGCTGACAATTGCGATGACTGACAATTGCGATGAACACAGTTAGAAGTGAAAAGGCGGATGGACAATTGAGATTACATTTTAAGTCTTCTATCAAATTGAAGGGTGACTTAACACCCCGTACAATACCTCTTACATAAGAATTATGTGAAATATTGATATTTTCGAATAGAACACTGGGTCATCTCACACTTTCTCCAGGTTTGATACTGGCAAGGTAACTTGTAAACGTACTTGTATTGCAACCACTTTGGCTTGTTCAAAATCAGTGTTATTCCACACATAGTCAGTAATTGGAAATTTAGTTCAAGCAAGTTTTTAAACATGGGCTAGAGCCAACAGACACCTTTGAAGTCACCCGTTTCTTCATACGTGCTAATACACTTTTCAACTCTCTCGTCGATTTTAATGTCACGCTTCTTCCTTTTCTGGCGTTCTAGATTAAGTTCCATCCGCATGTACTTGATGTAGATGTCTTCTGCTTGGCTCTTGAGGCAGGCCTGAACTTCATGATGTTTTGGATGCCATATTCCAAGCCACCTATATATTTTGTTGTAACCTTCTACAGCATTATTAGTTCTGTGGTGCCTTTGGTAGCAGGTTCACATATCTACCGGAATGTCTTCGTTTTCCAGCCACTGCGAAACAAAGTAATCCAAAAAATCCTGCAATTTATGGTTAGGGGGAATGAATGAAGAGCCAGCCTTCGTCAATGTCCTCGCGTTTCAGGAAAGCGAGAGCGGCACACATCTGGATAGTTAGCGCTATCTCTTTTTTTTCATTGTCCTTGTACTCAGACACGAGACCTACATTTTGAACTTTCCTCCATAAGCACTTCTTCATATGAAAGTAACAACCATTTATTTCTGCAAATGGAAAATTTTCCCTTAATGCTGAAATAGCTGCTGCTTCAAAATCGACGTTGATTTTCGTGTGTTTCCACTCTGGAATGCTCTCAATTAACATTCTGAAGATTGATTGATTGATTGAGTTGGTGCTTTAAGTCCACTTTATGCATTTTCCGCGTCCAAGATTATGTCTTGCCGCGTGGTGGGTTCTGTTTGTATTCCTTGGGCCTGGCTTGTTTGGCGGCGCAGAGTTAGTTCTCTTAACCGACGAGCTATCTGCAGGGACGTGAAGTTCTTGTTTTATTTTTCGCTAAAGTTCAGGGTTATTTTTTATTGCAATTCGGTGTTATTTTTCGCGGTTTAAAGCAAATTTCGATGTTATTAATTGGAAATCTGTGTTATTTTTACATGCTTTTTTGCAGTTTGTTCTATGCATAAGATTTTCACATTGCTTTAGTTATGGAAAATTAAGGCAAATTTTAGTTTTAATGACAAAAATAAATAAATCGAAGGCTTGCCTTTGTAAGAAATGACCAAATTTCTTGCATTTGGAAAACTATTTCATCTCATCGGTCACTAAATATGAAATGTTTGTTGAAGGATATCAGCCGAATCTTTAAACAAAATCATATTTCAAACCTTTCACTCTCACAGAATAAAATTTTCAAATGTTTTCTTGAATTCACTTTTCAGTTTACAATAACATTGATGATTTTCCACGCACAGATGGTGCGTAGTAAAAGTTCACAGTATTCACTCACCACACTTCCTATATAAAAAAGAACTTCTAAATAGAAAGATCGCAGCTTGTTTTTTTTCATTCACTGTAATGGAAACAAAGGCTTCCACAGTTCGAAGTGTGATGTACACTTGTATTCTTTTAAGCTTCTCGAAGCCTTCGACGACAGAAAGTTGCCGGTGTGTTACACGCACATTACTTTTGTTGTTGGACCTCCCCGACAAGCCGCCGCCTTGTAATCAAGTGGTCCCGGGATCGATACCTGGTGGAGGATTCAACAAACTGTAGGTCCAGTCCCGATTAGCCTTTATATGCATAAAGTCGTGAAACAGCCTCTCACTTCCATTGCGCTTAATCAAGGAATCCTTCCTCTCCCATGTTATTTTGCAATTCAGTAATTACAAAATAATGTAGGTCTATCTGAAGCATAAAGTCTTTCAGAAGCAAACCAATGCATTGACTGCTGGCTTTGGGATGCTGCGAAGTACACCATAGAAGGAAAAGGAAATATAAAAGATACTGCACAAACCATGCAGCTTCAGTGATTCTGACTGACTGAAATTTCCCTAACAATGCCAAGAAATACCTCTCAGACCTCAAAATACCGTTTTGTGTACACACATACACCCACACCCCTCCCCACACAACAGGTGTTTCTCCCTGAAAATTTTTCCGTTCCTGCAAAACTTCCCTTCTGAGATGATCCCCGCGGCGAATTCTATGTCAGAACGAGGTCAAAGCACTGTCAGTCATGCCTTTTTAATCAAGGGTCAACGGAAGAAAATAAAATTCAATTCAATTCAATCCTACGCCAAACTGCAATACACGAAGCATGACAAACTCTTTTGAATCGAACTTTCACTAGCTAGACTAGAAATGGTTCTGGTAGTTCTTTTTGAACAGAAGAAGTGTTAAGCCCAGTTTATAGTGCATATTTCGCGACGTTTTTTGCGTTAAAGTGCAAATTCGGTGTTATCAAGAAACACCAAAAGCTTTCCTCCTTAACCTACCCAAATACATTTTAAACACTTTGTGTTGCTTTCTTCAACTTTTCGGTGTTATCGTTAAAACGAAAACTTAACGTCCCTAGCTATCTGGCATTTCAGTTACAAAGTCATAACCTCTGTCGTGAAGAGTTCCCAGTTCTTCGGAATACACTTTAGCTGCGGGCGTAGTTTCTTCTCTAACCCTTTTCTTCGCATTGAAGATTGATCTCATGACATCTAACTTGGCAGCGTCAGGAACACACGTGATCGGACACTCTGATGACTTGGTTGTTGTTACTCACTAACCTTCCCTTACAATGTTCAGCTTTCTCCTGCAGACACACCCACGTAACATTGCCATTTTTCTTATTTACAGCAACTACAAGCCGGGAAGGAATGACTTGTCAGTGACGTCACTCCCTGCTAAGTCAGCGTTGGCAACTACTATGAAAGAAACCATGGCACGAGTTAAGAGTACGAGCAATAAAGATCGCGGTGCAAACTTCCACTCTTCAATTTTATGTTTGTTTATTTTAATTCTTTCATATAATTCTGCTTTCAGCAAACCTTCTGCATGCGGAATATTGTGAAGTGACAGCCACGACTTCATTTCATCCTTCCTGCTGTTTGATGTTGGAATTTTTTCCACTAACTTCTTGTGGTACGGAGCATTGTTACACACAATAACAGAGTTTGGGGGCAAATTGGGAAGAAGCTGTTCTTCGAACCACAACATAAAATTGTTAGTGTTCAACTCCCCATGATAGTCTCCAGAAGTTGTTTTTGAAAGGAACACTAACTTCGCCCCCTTAACAAATCCACTTTCCTGTTGGCACTTTTAACCCCCCCCCCCCTTCCCGAATCTTTGGAATCCAGCCAAACTATGGGGACAGTGTAGTTTGCTCTGTGCGCAGTTTTTTAACTTCACGCAAAAATGATCGCCGCCCGATTTTAAATCTGAATCCATTTTTTCATATAATCATACGCAACGACCAACGCCAACCCTTAAAATTAATATTTTCTTGCAGTTCCACGGTGACAACAACGCCTTTCGTGTATAAATCATGGATTGTTCGGCGCACGACTGCTTCATCAAAAGAATCCAGATTTGTGACATGTTGCTGGGCGTTCGGTCGGTTTTTCCCCAGCGTTGAAAAAGGTTTCCCGCTCGCACTCGCAATACTTTTGTCTTTCGTCTTCAAAATTCTCCACACAGATCTTTCACTGACACCTGTCGTCACAGACGTTCTGTAAATAGCTGTGGTTTTGTTTTCATCGCAACCAAAGTACTTACACATTGAAAACTATTTCCCTTGAATCGCTGTGCAAGGGCTTACCTTTCTTTACGCCACTGCTCATTCTACAACAATGACAAAAAAAGAAAAAAAAACTCGCTAACAAAGAAACAAAATAGCCTGCAATCCCTCGCTCGTAGCTGCGGTTTGTTAGACTAATGTAGCAGTGTGGGTGTTTGTACGCCTGCATCGCCCTTCTCGGAATGATTTCGATTGGTTTGCACGTCACCTTGTCGTCCGCTCTAGCGAATGAGCCTTCGCATCTGGAAGGAGAGGTGAAGGTGGGAGGTGACGTCACTGCCAAGTTATTCCTTCTGCGCTGTAGACGATAAGAATGACCATCGTACAGCGCCGCAGGTTTTACTTTCTCCGTTTGAATAACTTCCATAATTAAGTATGCTATCCGAATTACTACTAAGTGAAGTGCACCAGAGCAAGTAAGGATCAGAAATGGCAGATTTTAAAAAAATTCACTACTTAGCAAACTTCCGCTACTAGACGGGATTTCAGATATTTGTGACACCTGCAAAAAAAAACCTGTATTCCGCAGGACAGAGAAGCAGACGCCTGTATTCAACTTTCTGTGATTTCAGACTTAAGGCTGGTCCACACGCTACGTCTTACAGTATGTCTTGCTTGCGCAGTTCAGGAAGAGATGTTGCAGTTCTGGCGCGTCCACACGCTACGTCTTGCTGTACATTTTTCCTACTCAGTTCTACGCTGTCCATCATGGAGGATGTGCTACTCTGGTCAATTTTCGCAGTTTTTCTTCCAAAGAGAAGGCAAATTAGACACCTTAAGAGCACGAAACGTTCAGAATGGTACAGGCATTAGGTACCGAATATGCACCAATTTTCTCACGTCACGTTACTTCGTGAAGTGTGTGGTGAGAAACATGGTGCTTATTTACTTATCACCATGTCCTCTTATAAATATGTAATTAAATAAACCTTTATTTTAAACGTTTAATATTATATTAGCACTACCTAATAGACTATTCCAATAGTTCACTAAGATTAGTTTTCCTAATTCCATAGAATACTTTACAATGTTCAAAAATAAAAAGTTAACATAAATACCCTTTCTTGATGATTCTCTTATGAAAAATGTATTTATAATTCAGCTTGCTTAAAATATTTCCATTATAAATAACAAATTAATTACAATGTACATTTTTTTTATATTTTCATTACTTCATGTCGCTCTTTTACCTCTAGGATTAATCGCGACGATGATAGTGTATGACGAAGTGATTAAATGGTGATGCTACGAACACAGCGATATACAAGCACATGGCTGTGGTTCGAACTTGGGACATCTGACTTTCTAGAGCATTACTCATACAGCATTGTCATGGAGATAGGTAAGATAAGTTTTTTTAAACACACTTCCTGCGGGGCTGAAAAAAAGTACCACCTTGTTACCATTTGTGGTTTGGCTTATTTTACTCCGCTTTTCTGCTATTTTTGGCTAATTACGAAGATGAGATGGGTAATGCATGATGGACACACAAACACCATGCCCAGGTCGGTATTCAGACCTGGAACCTCTGGCTTCAGAGCGCGATGTGATAACCACTCCTCCACAGACACTAATATAGGCTAATCCGGGCTTGGCTAATGGCGACAGAGTTACCGTGGTGACATCGGTTCAATAAAATCAACATTCGAACTTATCGTTGCGATTAGCCTGGGAAGATAGAAAATAAGTCGTACTCTCTCTCGGAGGTTCTTGATCAGTCAAAAATCCAAATAAATGATATTACCTTAACATTGACTTATAAACATCAGCATCCCCAGCACCAGAACGAACTGATTGGTTTGTTCACCTTGGCCAACTCTTTTCCGTAAACACTCCTCATGGAATTGATTTTTCTTACTACTGTACTTTTCGCTGAAGCGTCAACCTCTTTCTATTTTTGTAATAAGCTTTCATAGGCCCGATTCTTCTTGTCCTGGTCATTTAGTTCTTTGATTTTACTCGCTACAAACACGGAAATATCTTTTAGAGTTCAATGAACTCTGACGAAGATTTTTCATAGTTGTACAAAAACGAATTTATCAAGAAAGAAAGATAGCAACATTTTCAAATTCCATTAATAGTGTTTCAGCAGTCGGGTAGAAGGGAATTGAGCAACAGGGGGACAAAAGACGGAGAGGAGCGTCCACATGCACAGACTTGTTTGCGCAGATGTTTGAGATTTGCGCAGACATCTATGCTACTTGGGTTCAGTCTTTGGTTGACAATTTCCGCATGTGCGCAGTTCTAAGGTCCACACGCTACGTCTTGCATTCACAGTTCGTGCATGTGCAAGTAAGACGTACGTTAAGACGTAGCGTGTGGACCGGCCATTGGGGCGGGGGGTAGGAATGAAGGGTTGTCAATTATGGTGCACCTGTGGGGTAGTCATCCTGATCGTCGCAATTGTCCTACCATTCATTTTAAAATTACCTTCACCGTCAAAATCATCGCAACTGTCCGTGATTTTGTCTTCATCGCAATTGTCCCAGATTCGGTAACGTTCAGTGTTTGGATTGGAGTCATGAGTTTTTGTTGCCTTTTTTATTAGTATTATTTATTTATTTAAGATATCGTTTTGCACGTCTGTATTCGTCCCCCTATTCGGTTGGCAAACATCGAATATACGTATATATATATATATATATATATATATATATATATATATATATATAATTTGAATGTGACAATAAAGGTAGACACACATATGTATATATATAGTGCGAGAAGCAGTCAGAGTGATCTTCACTTCCTACTATCCTGTAAACTCCTCTTTCCTCTCCCATTCGTGCCACATGGCCTGCCCACCTAAGTCTTCTTGATTTAATTATTCTAATAATATCTGGACATGAATATAAATTATGTAGTTCTAAATTATGTAACCTTCTCCACTCACCTGTCTCCTCATCCCTTTTAGGTCCAAATATTTTCCTAAGGATCTTATTTTCAAATCCTCTCAATTTATGTTCCTCTTTCAATGTAAGGGACCAAGTTTCGCATCCATATAAATATTACAGACAAAAATTACTGTTTTGTATATTTTAACTTTTAGTTTCTTAGATATTAACCGAGAAGACAAAAGTTTATGAAGAGAAAAGTAACATGCATTTCCTGAATTAATCCTGCTTTTTATTTCCTCTTTAATATAATTTTCATTTGTTAGTTTATTAATACACGTATTTGTCTGTGGTTGTGGGCCATCAAATATGGATTTTGATGTAAAAAACAAAGTGAAATTGTTACGTGAACATGGTCGTCATTGTACTGTAGTTTAGTCTATCTTACTAATTCAGTGATATGATTATGATATAGATTATTGTGGGCTGAAACTACCAAAGGTTTTTTTTCTTTACATATGTGTGTCTACCATTATTGTCACATTCAAATGATATTCCATTGTATACACTCGAGCGTAGGGAGACTCGAACGAATACGAGCGAGCGAAAGTGGTCTCGTGCCGTACTCTAATAAGGAATATGTCATGGTGGAAAATATGAAATTTGGTTGTTAAAACTCAGTTCTGTTCGAGGGCCTCCCTGATGGCGTCGTCGCCTTGTAATCAAGGGGTCCCGGGTTCGATACCCGGTGGAGGCACATAGTGGTTTGGATCCCACTTTAAACTGTAGGTCCAGTCCCAATTAGCCTTACAGTACATAAAGTGGACTTAAAACACCAACTCAATCAATCAGTTCGGTTCATAGATGAAGGAGTTAAGATTATTATCACACTCCTTAGTTCTCGTTAGTAGGGGCAAATAGAGAGTACTGGGCCCTCAATTGGGGCTCGAATCATCATGTGGGGCTCGATCGCCTTAATGGATTTCTCTCGTAAGGCGCAGTGTTGCCAACTCCTTACCCGAAAAAATCACCAAGGTTGTGGCGCTCGTCGTAGCTTTTTATGATGTACATTTTGAGAGCAGAGTTGGCAAGACTGTGGGTTTTTACTGTAGCTTTTTATGAGGGGGGGTTTATTGCCCTCTGTTTACATCTGGCAACACTACCGTAGATTGACAGTGTTGTTAACCTACTGGGTTTTTTTTCACTGTAAATTTTCATCAAAGGACCTGAGGGGTCCATGTATTTTTTATGTCTGGCAATACTGTTGGGGGCCTAGTGTTGGCAACACTGTGGGTTTACTGTAGCCTTTTATGAGGGGGGTCTATTGCTTTTTGTTTACATCTGGCAACACTACCGTAGTTTGACAGTGTTGTTAACCTACTGGGTTTTTTCACTGAGGCTCGAATCATTATTTGAGGCTCGTCGTAGCTTTTTATGATGTATATTTTGAGGGGCACAGTGTCGGCGACACTGTGGGTTTTTACTGTAGCCTTTTATGAGGGGGGGGTTTATTGCCCTCTGTTTACATCTGGCAACACTACCGTAGATTTTTTGACAGTGTTGTTAACCTACTTGGTTTTTCACTGTAAATTTTCATCAAAGGGTCTGAGGGGTCCATGTATTTTTTATGTCTGGCAATACTGTTGGGGGCCTAGGAATAATTGTACAACAATTTGTACCTAATTGTACAACAACTTGTACCTAATTGTACAACATATACACAGACATAAAAGAGAGAGCCTTCCCGTAACTTACTTCATGTACAATTTATATGTTTTTACAACTGTGAAAAGAAAGCATATGTGTTCTGTATGCATACATTTATTCTTATTTTTCGAAGTTGAATGAAAGTACATGTTTTTACGCTCTCGTAATACTGACCTTGCCCCACTGATTTTAAATTGCTTCCATCCGCTTTTTTTTCTGTGTTATTTCCGTATGCACGCAACATTCGCTTTCAATAGACAGAAGGAGTGTTAGTATAGCAGGCTCCGAGTTTACAATTTATTAAATTAAACAATAATTTATGTAAGAATAGTAGATGTATTTACAATAGGATGAGCGCCAGAAAGGAAGAGCTCTTCTCATGCAGATTTGCTATATTTAAAACAAGCTCAACATGCCCATATGAGCTTTTTGCTCAAGTGTGGAACCCTTGCCTAATCCAAGATTTTTGTGAAAATGCCCTCGGGAATTTTTCAGAAAGGAAGAGCTTTCTCAGATTGATTTATCTATACTTAAAACTCTTATCATCTTATTGTTTATAGTATGTTTTTCTGTCAAAATCCCAGGAATCTTGAATTGATATCTATTGGGTTCTGAGACCGAGTGGAGTGTGGTGCATGGTTTTTATTGCCTTGTAATCAGGAGGTTTTTGGGTTTGAGTCCTCATAAAATCTGATGGCAAAATGTTAATATTGTAGTTTTGTAAACAACGGGCTCTGGGTTCAAGTCCTGATAGATGTGGCATTCCATATGTGAGATTTTGAGAATAATTACTGCTAGTTGATAGCTCCCAGATCTTAAATTCTAAATGTTATACAGCAGAGCAAAATTATTCTCTATTAAGAATCACCAGAGTTTTGTTATCTGGGTAAAATATCAGCTCAACAATACGGGCAAAACTGCCTGATCAATACAATAGAATGGAGGTCAAGTAAACATTCCATGTTCTTTCCAATCTTTTGATCAGTCCCATGTTTCTGCCAACAATTAATCATGCTTGCCCGGGAAATTAATGCCAATAGATATAATCTTTATTGTGTCTTTTCAGAGAGTTATTCATCATCAAAGAGACATTAGTAAATGCATGAGTGATTATATCTGTTGATATTACCTACACTATGCCTTTTTCCGAGGGAAATTACATGTCATTTGTCATGGAACTCAAAGAGAAATTCTTATCTACACTGTGCCTTTTCCGAGGGAAATTACATGTCATTTGTCATGGGACTCAAAGAGAAATTCTTATCTACACTATGCATCTTTTCAGGGACCATTCCATCATATTGAGGAAATTTCTTCATGGATATTGTCATGCAAAGGTTTGGTCTTGTTGTACACAAGTCTGTAACTTACAGAATAATTATTACAATATTTCTGTATTTCAGCTTTTGGCAAATGTGCTGGGTAGGTAAAAGCTTTTTTGCCACGAGCAGAGGTGCTATAAAATGGGTAGGTAACTGACGGTAAAGTATTGTTTTATATCCAAAGGGCTTCTGTGTTTGAATCGTGCTTCTAGAACTGCTCTGTGACCCGCTCATTTCTTACATCATAAACATATGATTTTTCACCTATGAGAATGACACTACAAATGGTGTCTTCAGGTAAAGCCTCGTGGAATTCACAGATAATTTTAATGTTTGTCCTGTCATTAACCACAACTTGTTTTCTTTTTGAAGTGTTGATTACAAACATGGGTCTCTGTGTCTTGAATTCATCTGGTGTGTAATACATGTCAGTACTGCCAGTAGTGACACGCTTGAAGGAAGAAAAAGCCTCATATAATTTGAGGAAATCATCCTTGGAAATGTCTAAATTGTAATTTTCTCTAGGAAAAACCTCATTTCTGCCATTTTTAAGATATATATTTTTGATGTTGCAGTTATCAAATCTACTTGAATTTTTTTCCTGATTATTGTGTCTCCCAGTCTGAAACAGTACCACCACAAAATCAGGCATGTCAAATTGTATGCTGGAGAATGAATTTGTAGCATCAAATTCATAATAAGTACCAGATGCGGGCTTCTGTACGCATTGATATGTGTAAAATTGCAGAGGAATTTGTGGATTTTTTAGGATATCAGCTTTGTATTTAAGAGCATAGCTGGCTTCATATTCAACAACAGGGATTCTTAGCTCCATAGTCTGAATAATGCACTTGCCCTCATCAGGTAGGGTATTGGGCAGAGCTTCTCCTGTAGGGTTTATGGCACTGTACCTCATCAAAGCATTATTATCATTTGCAGCTCTTCTAAATGTAATTCTTAACCCACCCTTCCACATAATTTCTTTGTAATCTGAGAAGAATCCTGGCAACAGGCGCATCGGGAACAGCACTGTGTGGTTCTTGGTTAATATCTTATCACCAGCTTCAAATCCACCGATTTTGTAGTATGAAGCCTCTGTTTTGGATAATTTTAGTGTGGCCAAAGCTGTGGAGGTAATGCCGGGATAATCCACTCTGTTTATAACAACACCATGCTTTCTGATCTCAATTTCAGAGAACAGATGCGGCACAAAATTTTCCACCAATCTTATGTTTGAATTTGCCGGATAATCTGTTCCATCCAGCTTTACAACATCAAATTTGATGTATAGATCTGCTCTGTGGGGGTGTATAAAGCCGTCCCCTACATCAAGATCAACCTCGATTTCTGTGTTGGGTTGATTTAAATTTGCAAATGTCCTCCTGTTTGGAGGGAATGATTGTAGCTCATAACTCTCAATATTTTCCATTGCATGTATTTTTATTTAAATGTTAATCTCTATGATTGCAGTTGTTGTGGCTCCAGCAAAATCAACTAATTCTTCTTTTTCATTAGTGACCATCAATTCAATGTAATCTATTCTATTATGGCACACAGGAAAATATAATGTTGGGGATGGATTGTAGATGATTGGCTCCATGAATTCGGAATTAGGTTTGAATGTTGCAATGATGCCGGTTTGTTTGTGAGAGCCTATGCCATTTGATTTGGTGATCATACCCTCGGCCACATTACAGTGAATATTCAGAGTCTCTATGGCTAAGAATTTAGGTATATTCATAGCAGTGTGTTTGATGGCCGGTTCAAGTTTCGTGTTGTTCTCAAAGCCTAACAGCTATCCTATAGTACCCAGATGCACTGTTTCTGTAGCAGATACAATCTCTACTCTGTGAGTGACAGAATTTTGACTTAACACTATACCTCTGGGTAATTGAGCATTTAGAGTGGAGAGATTATATTGCCCTGGAGTGATGACAATTTTTTGATCCCCTACTGCAATTGTGTTGTTGTGGCGTGTAATATTTGGGATCAGGTACATGCCGTAAAATGCCCTGAGAGCTATTGTTTTGGGATACACTATGTCATCATGCAATTTGAGTTTCAATATTGAATTTTGGCTGGTGAGATGGAATACCCCCATGATGTTTCAGATACCACAAGGCCTTTTGAAAATTTTCAATTGATGGTTTATTTATTTGAGACATATATCTGAGAACAGATAAACACAAATGTCCGCAATTAACATCTTTGAAGTTTTGAACACGGGCATTATTGTAATAAAGATTAGCCGATTTTAGATATTTTACTAAATTTTCAGGTGGAACACCTCCAAATGAATCAAACACAAATGCCTCATTTTTTAAATATTTAAGATAACAGATCCAGTGAGTGCCCTGATTTTTGTACTCATCCAAATTAACAATGCCACACTCTTTGTTGAGTGGTTGTTCTGGCAAAGAATCAGACATGTACACACCTCTAAAATGTTTGATGCCCAGTGGCTTGATTAAAGCTTCAATATCTTGGTTTGTAAGCGGCTCTTGTTTTTTTTAAACTTATTCATGGCTCTCTTAACACCTTTGCCTTGTTTCTCCATGGCCAGGTTATGGCGCCTCTGCTCATCTAATTCTGCCCTATTTTTCTTGGCATCTATTACTGTTTTTGCTATGGCAGCTGATCCCCCGGCCAAGCTCCCCACAGCCCCGAGAGCAGCTAAGATGGCCGGGATAGTAAATATGAATCCCCCCACATGTGATTTTTTTCTTGATTGCTGTAATTTTTTTAATTGGGGGGTACTAAGCAACAATTTCATACCATGTCCCTTTGCAAGACAAGAGCTTTTTTTCTTGCGCTGCTTTTTGGTTAAGAGACTGTCAATAGTTTTAAGAGATTTGAGACCTGCATAAGGTATTTGATACATAACACCCTTGGCCTTCATTGTAGGTTTATTATATACATATTCACAACCCCCACCCCAGTTTTTGTTTGGTGCTCATAGCTATGGTGGTTCCCAATGCTGATATTCTCTCACTCAAAGATGCATCTTTGCTTACAAATCTACCAAATGCAGCCTCTTCTAATTTCTTGTCTGCAACATGTCTCTTGTCAAGATCAGAATGTGTGTTGTATGCTATGTCATGGTCTCTGCAAGCAGCATCTAGGGGATTAACACCAGGATCACCTCTGTTTAATCTATGGTCCAATTTTGTGCCTGGACCACAATACTGATAGCCTGGAATATGTAGTTCAAATGGCAACTTGTTTATAATGTCATTAACCAGGCCCCGACCCTCAGAAACATTCCAAAATTTAGGTGGTAGAGTATTAATAATTTTTATGAGATATCCAATGCCCTTAGGGTCATTCACTATAAAATTAGACAATTTTGTACTTATCATGTCCATAATTCCAACTTTTTCATTGTAAAAATTGTGGTTCCCAGCATTTTCCTCCCCAGCTATCACCAATAACCTATCCACAAGTTTTCTGACATCATCAACCCACACAAATTCTTTAGGCAGGGTGTTGTATTGTTTGATTCCACTGCCTGTCTTGATCTGTGACCATATGGGCTTGATTAAATTATTGTATTTTGCTCCACTGCTAGACTTGACTCTTTTTTGTGTGGGATCATTGTTCTGGTATAGAGCATCTGATTTTATTAATATTTCTTTGTAATGTTCATAATCTTGATCTGTATAGCTGCCAGGCCTTTTCCTAGTCATCAATTCCCACAACCCAGGTGTGCCGGGGTACTTAACAAAAGCACCTTTTTCTCCGAGACGAGATTCTGAATAAACAATCAGATCATCCCCCATAAAAGTTACTCTGAAATTGCCAATTCTATGTATGATGCTACCATCACGCTCTGTGTCAGCATATAAGCCAAAAACCTCATCTTTGTTGTCTTTAGGTGTGCTTAAATATTTTTGAGCAAGAAGACCCAATTCAATAGGATCCTGAGTAGCTTCAATTCTTCGAGGAGCAACAGGACTAGGTGTATGAATACTGGAAAGTGGGGTGAATGGATAATCTAATATGTTCCTAGCAGCTACAGGTACAAGCTCTGTGATCAAATTTTGATTCTGCTCTGTAACAGTTTTGATATTCTTACCTAAATTATTAATAGCATCAATGACAGGCTGTTCTGTTTGTTTGTGTTTTTCATAAATTCCACGGTTCTCTGATTTCCATCCCTTAAATCTTTTTACAAGATAATCTCTTAACTTAAGATCATCAATGATTGGCCTTTATATGTTTATTTATTTATGTCTCAACGTCTAGAAAATCGTTGATTTTATTTCTGTATTTGCCAGTATTAGGTGTTCTTGTCATATCAATTGTGACAAACCCATAACTGTCCTGGTTCCAGCACTTGCTGCAAAACTTGGAAAAATCATTGTAGCTCAAGTCCCCACCTACATATTCATCATGTATGTGTTTGAGGTTGGTATGATCTTGATGAAACGCACATATAAAATTGCTGTTGTCTCGGATCAGCTGCTTCGGTATTTTTGAAAAAGTCTGTGCCAGGTAGAAGCAATCAATGTTTTTGTGTCGGCCCTGTGTAAAGAAATTTCTAACCTTGTTTTGATTATCCAGTATAATGTCATCAAACACAACAACAGAATTATCGAGACATTCATGGAGTGGCTTAACATCTGGTTCAAAAGTGGCTATATCCAGTCCATCATATAGCTTCATCAGCTGCTGATATTTTAATTGTTCCAAGCTCTTAGAGAAGACATACAAGTGCCTGTTTTTCCAGTCTAACCAGTTGGGTGCCAATAAAAAATTATCAACCATTAGTGTAGTTTTACCACAAGCAGATGGCCCAACAATAAGACACCTAATATTATCAGGTAGCAAGTTGCCATTTCTCTTATTCTGCTGTTCAGGTTCTGGCAGCCTTTTTATAACATCCCAGGTGCTCATATTATTATTTTGTCTGCATCGATCCAGCTGTTTTCCGGATGACCCAGCCATTTGACAAATAACTTGTTGCCTTTTCTGCGGATGATTTTTTCTATGAGATATGTGTCAGGCTGTTTAGTTTTGCTGAGTTCTTGTTCATAGAACCTGCCTTTGAGAATTTCTCCTCGGTGATCCTTTATTATATATGTGTTAAGGGTCCCGGGTTTAACTTGAACCACTGTAAATAATTCAGTGCTCCAGTTTCTTGTAAAGCCTCTTTTGAATAAGTGCTTATATTTGCTGATTCTTACTTGATCACCCACCCTGTATTTAGCCTTTCTTGTTGTTGCCTGGTATCTAGGATAATAAACAGTCCTGATCAATTTTTGCTCATCAGATGAAGTTACTTCAGAGGGTTTCATGTTGATTGTGGAATGGACCGAGTTGTTATATTTATGTAGAAGTTCTGGAAGAATATTAAGCCATTTATAATTACCTTGAAGTGTAAATTGTTTATACATAAGATTTTTTAAGGTTCTGTTGAATCTCTCTACAATTGAGGCTTTGAGATCACTGTAACTCGAATAATGTTTTATTGACTGGCTTTTAATAAATTGTTGGAACACTGAATTATAAAATTCTTTGCCATTATCTGTTTGCAAATAGCGCGGTGATCTTCCACTCTGATTGATGATTGTCCTAAAAGCTTCTGTAACACATTTTCCAGTCTTGGATTTGAGTGGCACAGCCCAGGCAAATTTTGAAAATGTATCTATTACAGTGAGTAGATACTTGTAGCCCTTGTTGATTTTGTCTAAGTTTTTCAACTGTCCACTTGCCAACTCAATCAAGTCGCTCTGCCATAAATCATCTATGCCTTTTGTGACTACTGGGAGTCTCTTAAAATTATGTCTGGCTTGTCTGTGTAATTCATCAACAATAATTTGTCTAGACATAATATGTAAACAAGAATATTGCAACTATGGGGTGTTCAGCAGCTGAGACTGCAGGATTTTCTAAATATAATTTGTCCCCTATTTGTATTTTAAATTCCAGAGAGCCATCATCTTCAGCATAGGCTGTTTCTAATGTATTGGGATCTGTAAAATCCTCTAACTCTACACTGGTGATTTTAGGTTTGTTGTCAGCATTTGTTATTGATAAGGTAGGGTAGTGGTGTGCCTGTGGTTGTAGCCAATATTTGATCTTGATTGGTCTCAGTGTGCCCCCAACAAAAAACTGGTAATAAAATTGTGCAGGGGACAGCATATATATTTTGCCACCTGGTGTAAATGGTGAATCATATTCTTTGTTGGGGATGCTGTACAATTCAAGAATTACTGAATGTTTTGGATTCTCGATTATGCCTGTTATTTCCTTTTCTGCTGTAAGCAATCTGCTTGTTACAGATTCAAGGTGCTCATTGATGGTCCTAACAACATCATCATGGCCTGGCTTAATTTTTATGTCCACAATAAGTTTCTTGTATTGTTGCACAATTTCTTGTAGCTGGGTGGCAAAAACAGACAAAGCATTTGCTTGATTGGATTCCATGGTCCCTAGCTGTTGCTTGATATTAGCTACAATTTGTTGCAAATTTTCAATAACTGCCAATTTTGAATTTTGAGCAGTAAGATCATGGACCTGTCTTCTGATATCCTCAAACAGGGCATGCAGTTCATTAATATGTTGATTGGTTGGTAAAGTGGCCACTGTCTGAGTAAGTTGTTTGATCTCTGCCTGGATATTCTTGATATCTTCTGATTTCAATATCCTATTCACTGCCCTCTTAATATTTTTAAGTTCCTGTGATGTAGGAAGATTTGACACAGTATTTTGCAAAAATTCAAGTGCCAATTTTACATTGTTTAATTCAGAAGCATCAGCCACATTTTGCATAGCATTTTGGAGCAGGGCTATATCTGCCTGAGAGGGTGTGGATTGTTGTAAAATTTCAAGCTTTGTTTGGATATCATCAATCAAGTGATGAAAATGAGATAGTTCAGATTCAGTGTTAAGGTTTTCAAGCTTTGTGATCTGTTGCTGGACACTGACAAGTGTGTCTACAATTCCAGGCAAGCGGGATTCTAGTACATTTGCCAAATCACTTTGCACTGCTGCTATTGTACCTTCAAGATGGGTTATGGAACTTTGAATTTTTCCAAAATCTTCATATGTTTCAAGTTGCAGCTTGATGTTTGCTACACTCCGAGTTATTGCATTCAAAGCATCAGAAGATGGCAAGTTGTTCATAAAATTTTCAAGTGTCTCAATTTTTTCTTTAACCTCGGCTATGGCATTGTTCAGAGGGTCCAGATTAGGTATCTGGAGTGACTGAATCTGTTCTTTTAGAGTGGAAATCACTAGATCAAAATCTTCTTGTGATTTTATGCTTTTGACAATTGTTTGGAGCTGTGTCTGGACATTATTTATGTGCTCTTCCAATTGCTGTTTCAATTGCTCAGAGTTGGTGGCCTGGGTCTTAAATTTGGCTTGAAGAGCTGCAACAGCTTCTTCTAAACTTTGAAAATTATCTAATGTAGCCAGGTCAGTATATTTCTGAAGCAACAATTTGAGTTCAGAATCAATTTTAAGAAGAGGGTCCATGCATTGTGATTGTAAATTTGTAATTTCTAATTGAAGACTGGCATTGAGTGTGGTTTGTAAAGCTTGTAAATCACTTCTTAATTTCTTGACTCTGACATCAAGCATCAGAATCTCATCACTGTGATCTTCATATCTTGTATGGCCAAATATATCATTAGGCATTTTTGTTTTAATGGTTATTTATTATTGAATATCTGATTCTTAATTCTATAAAAAAGGGTATAAGCTTGTCATATGATCCAGGGACCTCAATATATAAGCAGTCACCAGCAGAAACAGTATATACAGTGCCAGAAACCATGTTTGAGTGCTTAATTCTATAAATATTTCTCCCTACTGAAATTTTAACATCACCCTCAGGGGTTGTAATAAATTGCAATTGCCCACCTACAGGTAATTGGTAATGATTTAAATTATTGTTAAATATGTACAATGTTTTGCCTGTTTCTTCATCAACATCTGTAAGTATGCTGTTCAGATGAATAATTAACAAGCCACTCAGTTTAGACAGCATATCAGAAGAGGGTTGTGGTGTTGGCAGCTCCATAATAGCCTGTTTTTTGAACCCAAATAAGTTCATAGGCATGTTTATTTATTTCAAATCATGCTCTGTAATTGGGCATTGTTTGCCATTTTTCAAATCGCAATGCCCCCATGGTAAAGTATGTATGCCACATGATAAAATACATCTCTTATCATCATGTGGGTCCAGAGCCACTTTTCTTACAATATTTGAAGTCAGCAAGTGATCCACACTCTGAATTCTATTTTCTGATGTTCTGATTGAATTCTGGGATTTGATGCAATTTTTATAATCTTCAAATTCAAGATCTTTTTCCACAGCTACTTTCCAACGCCCTTGGCCTTTTTGGCAGCAACACCACTACATGTTTTAAAACTGTACACCTTGGCACTTAACCCAGCAAATTCCACAATAACATCACCAAGTGTCTCATCTTTTAACTTGCCGGGCACTTTTTTGTTGTGGGGTTGAATTCTTGTATGTTCACTGGTATCAAAGTATTGAAACAATTCAGGCTGTGACATATCTTGATAAACATCTTCTGTTTGAATATCAAGAATAAAACTATCCGTGTCCATGTACAATAATTTTACACGATCACCATAAAAAGGTTTCAGCACATCATAATACAATATTAACATATGTAATTTGGACAATTCCAATATTGCAGCCCCTACATAAATAGGTTTATCAAACTTAATCTTTGTTTTCATCATGTTGAAAAGTGCCATGTGCTCATCATAAATTCTTCTATAATTGAAGTTGGGCTTTGCAACCAATTTTTTGCTCAGGCTGGGGTCAGTAATTATTTTAACATCGGTATGTTTTCTGACATTTTCAATAGTTTTGCCATACACTGAATTCACCATCAATTTAAACAAGCCCTTATCAAATTGGCTCTTTGCAGATGTTCGAAGCTCCGTGTTTGTATCAATGTATGGTTTCAACCATTCTGAGTGCCTGAACCTCAAAACTTTGCCAACTTTGGTCACTTGAACACCATGTTTCATCAGGAACTGGAGGTTTTTGTAATATATGACATATCCCTGTTTCGGCTCCAGAGTCATCATGAGTTTCTTCTGTTTAGAGCCAGGTGAGCACTGAACCTCGGGAATTGGGGGCAGATCAGAAAATTTATTGTGCAAATGATCAGGAATTGCCAGATCAACCTCTAAGAATAGGCCATATTCACTGTCATCAAAATTCTTAAGATCCTCAATATTGAAATCTTCGACCCATTCAAGCCCTGAATATGGCAGTTTATCCATCATGGCATAACCATACAGGCTGTTTGCATCTACATACAGTATATAATTTGATGGCCGTGCTGGATCATAATCAGGCATATGCTTGTTATTTGCTCTGGCATATCTCTGAGAACATTGCACCATCCCTCCTCTTATACATTTCTCCATAAACAGATACATATCTTGATCGTGGATCAGATCCAATTGCATTTTGGTGTTCAAAAACGTTGCAGACCATGCTAGGCCCGGGGCACTGAAAACATACACTGGGTCCAGTCCATAATTTTGCATGGAAGATTTTCTGAATGCTTGCAATATATCAGCTAAGAGGGTGACATCAAGTTTTAAATATGCCATGTGATAATCACCAAATGTCTTGCATTTTAAATTGTTCCACATCAATTGGGCATGGTGATAATCATCATCAGTGATTCCAGATCCTCTGATTTTGCTGTAAAACTCTTCTTGTGGTGGCAGGGAACACTCATCAAATTTAGAAAAATCTGTAACATAGTCATATGGATATACACCCTTCCGCCTAATTAATTTCAGGTCCTGATTTGGAAACAATGCACGTGTGATTTTGAATTGATCATCAGATAATTGATTTGCCAGTGTAGCCAGGCTAGCCGATAAAAATCTGTAAGAATCAAGAAATCTTATGTGAATAGGAACACCATCAACTTTAATTATCTTGCTAATGGATATATATTTCTCATCATTTTCAGCTAAAATATTTAAATTCTGCTTGTCAAACCCCTCGTATCTGATCAGATGATGGAAATCATAATTGGATGCTCCATGGCAAAATATGGGGATAAATCTTGGTCTCTTGATCTTAATATTACAGCTATTACACAGGGCCATTAAGAATTTACCATCTGTATGAGAATGGTGATGTACCTTGATATTTGTATCTGAAAATTCACAATCACATACCGGGCATTTTTCTGCATTGTTGAAATCCTCAATCTGATCCTCTGTTAAAGGCAACATAGGCTTTGATATTAATAAGATGTTAGATGCTATGTCACGGCACTCATTTTCTATTCTATGTGCAAATATTTTGATGGCATTTGGTCCCTTGTATGAATATTCTTTAATAACAACACCATCCCGTATAACCATATAACAAAAGCTGGAAGGTTCATGTTGCTGGTATGATGTACTTGAAGATTTATCAGGATCTGGGCTACAGAATGCAAGAGATTTGAGATTTGATTCAGAATCCCAGACAATATATGCTGGGTGTTCCAACAAGGCTTCATACTTTTTGAATTTGCAATTTTCACTTGGATTGGGCATCACCATATGAACAGGTTTATGGTTGCCACAGTATTTTAGATGCTCAATTAACTTATTTTTTGCAATTTCTGCACTCTCTTCACGAACCCCCTTTACCATTTTTTGACCATAAAATACAGTTAAGCATCTTCTGCACAACTTGAATATTGTATGAGTTTTGTCTAGTTGTGTTCTCACCAAAGCTTCAAGATTATGTATCAGAGTGTAATGATATGTACCATCCTTTTCAATTAAGAGCAGATCAATCGGAATTGCAGATTCATCATCAAGTGTACTGATTCTGAGAGGATCTATCAAGCAATTGCCAGTGGAACAAGTAAATACATTAATAGATAATTGTTTGCCATCGATGTGCCTGGCCTTTTTTTCAAATTTATCAATATTCTGAACTGACATTGGATATTCCAAACCCTCCATTGCATCGTCAAAATCGTGCTCATGCTGTTTGTAATAACTTATTCTCTGAGGATTCCTTGAAACTGGATACAAAACAGCTAATATACACCACAAAAAGCATTTCTGGTCGGTATTTTCAATATTGACCACGGCTCTTTTGTTTTTGATATTGGCAGGTAATGGCAGATATGTAGATCCTTGTAATGGGTTGAATTCAGAAATATTAACATATAACTTGTGTGATGAACCACATAGGCTCCATCCTGATTCTTTTGCCGCAAATTCAGAGTGTTTGATGTTCAGTTGATTTATCAAGCTGCTTATTATTGTGTCTAAATTTGCATTTGAATATACCGGTACAGTTTCTGTTATGTGGGGGTGTGTAAATTTTGTAGCGTTTGGCTTCTTATATTGTATAAACAATTTGAGAGAGAGCTTATAAGAGCCATTTTGTGCATTTAGAATTGCCTGCACTTTAGGATTTACACTGTTCAAGAAATTCTCAATGCCGCATCTTGGCTCTGATACAAACCGGTGATCCCTTAATTGGCCGTTAAAACTGCTACGGATGGGTGCATAGCGTGGCTGTTTTGCTGCTCTGGCATTAACAAGTGCTTCGTGCTTTCTTTTCAGACCAGAAGTGGATGGTTGTGCAGAGCAAGTATTTTTATGTGTATATGTGAAATATTCCATGTTATATTTTCTATTGCATTTGGGGCAAATTTTTGTGGGAGTTTTGTATTTGTCTGGATTACAAATTTTTTGATGCTTGGCCCAATTGGGGCTGGATATATTCTTATTGCACTGATTACAATATTTTTTATTCGGCATTTTTGTTGTTGTTTATTATATACAATTTCCTGGGTTTCAATTCAAAACTTTATACTGAACAAAAAATATCAGTTGGGTTCAGCTGTGTGCTTTGTGTGTGTGTAGGTGTATATGTGTGTATGTGTGTTAATATTTTTGGCTTTGGTATTTATATAAAATTTCCTGGGTTTTAAATCTAATCTCTATGGATTAATATTAATAATATTAATCTTATGACAGGTTGTAAAGCCAATAGCCCACAAGTGTAAAATCATTCACACTGACCCAGCGCAAATGCCTGCACAAACATGCATATCTTGAATAGCAATAACCTTGTTATGTATAACAGGCTGGGACAAATATAAGCTTGACTCTAAATATGAGTGGATTACAACAAATAACAGATTTTATATTGTTCAATATGAATTTAAACCAGTAAGTATGAGAAGCACTGTATCAACACATCTGTTCCCCTCAGTCAGTCTCACAATACTGAATGATGCAATACTCGGGAATTTCTGTAAATACTGGCGCTGAGGGCAAGGCAAAAATCAATACTACCGTCTCGGGAATTCCACACACTGACACAGAGGAGAAACATGCAAACATATAATATAAGAAATAGAGTGTCACGGAGCAAGCAAATTGAACCTAGTATCCAATTAAACTTAAACCGGAAGTAAATATGTGTGTGTATGTATGTGTATGTGCTTAATTTCTGGTGTGGCCAAAAATATATCACTTTTTGACAAGTTTATGGACAAAAATCTGGCTGATGCAACTTTTGTAAGTATGCACAAATCAATCTGAAGAGCTCTTACTTTCTGAAAAATTCCCGAGAGCATTTTTTACAAAAATCTTGAATTATAAGAGCTCCACACTTGAGCAAAAAACTCATATGGGCATGTTGAGCAAGTTTTAAGTATGGCCAAAGCTGCTGGAGGGGGGTTCGTACTTTCTCGAGTTTATAGTACAGTCAATACCACTACTAAGAATATACTTGTACTTACCGAACACAAAATAATAAAAAGCACATGTGAATATTTGCGTGTGTTCATGTTATATGACGACTGAGTAAAAAAATAATGTTGACTCCCCGAAAGATAAAAGTTCTTAGTTCGACATCAGATGCATGCAAATTTTATGTTTTGCTCTCCAAAATCTTGATTTTTATGTTTGTGCTATTTGTCATACAGCAGAGGAGAAGAGGGGAGAGGGTGGGGAGGGGGTACTATTAGCGCCATCTATTAGCAAACAATAGAAATAAAAAGTAGGGTCAAACTTTTTCAACACCCAAACATTTTAAACGTCTTCACGTAGTAATACGATCAGCAAAAGACATTTAAAAGAGTACTCTTAGTCGATAAAGCTAATTGCTAGGGCCCTTATATTACTAAAATATTCTTTAATTTGCATATTTCTCATACCGCCATATGTTGTTCTATTTGACTTCTTCCAAAAAAAATGCTAATTAGCGAGAGTTAATTAAGCCAGGCAAGTAAAAGAAGCAAATAGAACAACATATGGCGGCGTGAGAATGTGTAAAAATTCGATTCAGAGGTGGATCGAATTAAAGTTGGGGGATATTTTGCATTTTTTCCCTATAATGTACAAAACATTTACCATACATAATTTTTTCTATTTACAACAGTATAAAATAAGAAAAATGTGTGACAATATCCATATTAATTAGAAAGGTATGTTGTATGCTAGGTTAGCTAATTGTGTCTTCTACAGCTTCACTGTATAGAAAAAAAATAAAAAAAGAGAGCTCTACAAAAACTGGTGCTCTTAATAATATTGTACGTTCGTGAAAATTATATATATAAATAAGACTTAAGCGTATTATCTGCTTTCATGTCACATTTTCCCAACCTGTGAGCTGTAGTGTTTAGGTGACAAGCGACCTGCTCAAATATGATACTGTCGACAATATTGTACGCCCCGTGAAAATTATATATAAATAGGGCATAAGCGTATTATCTGCTTTCATGTCAGATTTTCCCAACCTGTGAGCTGTAGTGTTTAGGTGACAAGCGACCTGCTCAAATATGATACTGTCGACAATATTGTACGCCCCGTGAACATTATATATAAATAAGGCATAAGCGTATTATCTGCTTTCATGTCACATTTTCCCAACCTGTGAGCTGTAGTGTTTAGGTGACAAGCGACCTGCTCAAATATGATACTGTCGACAATATTGTACGCCCCGTGAAAATTATATATAAATAAGGCATAAGCGTATTATCTGCTTTCATGTCAGATTTTCCCAACCTGTGAGCTGTAGTGTTTAGGTGACAAGCGACCTGCTCAAATATGATACTGTCGACAATATTGTACGTCCGTGAAAATTATATATAAATAAGGCATAAGCGTATTATCTGCTTTCATGTCAGATTTTCCCAACCTGTGAGCTGTAGTGTTTAGGTGACAAGCGACCTGCTCAAATATGATACTGTCGACAATATTGTACGTCCGTGAAAATTATATATAAATAAGGCATAAGCGTATTATCTACTTTCATGTCAGATTTTCCCAACCTGTGAGCTGTAGTGTTTAGGTGACAAGCGACCTGCTCAAATATGATACTGTCGACAATATTGTACGCCCCGTGAAAATAATATATAAATAAGGCATAAGCGTATTATCTACTTTCATGTCAGATTTTCCCAACCTGTGAGCTGTAGTGTTTAGGTGACAAGCGACCTGCTCAAATATAATACTGTCGACAATATTGTACGTCCGTGAAAATTATATATAAATAAGGCATAAGCGTATTATCTACTTTCATGTCAGATTTTCCCAACCTGTGAGCTGTAGTGTTTAGGTGACAAGCGACCTGCTCAAATATAATACTGTCGACAATATTGTACGCCCCGTGAAAATTATATATAAATAAGGCATAAGCGTATTATCTACTTTCATGTCAGATTTTCCCAACCTGTGAGCTGTAGTGTTTAGGTGACAAGCAACCTGCTCAAATATAATACTGTCGACAATATTGTACGTATATTGTATTGTATAGGAGACTAGAAGCATATAATTTGACGAAAAAAAACCCAAATAAGGTCATAGAGAATAGTTAAAAAAAGTGAACAATTATATTTTGCATTGCACAGCATTGGATATTAAATAACATACCCCCAAAAAATCTCTGCATTATGCGTTCTGTAAAAAATTGCCCTACGTGCCAAATTGCTGTGTCAAGTAAACATTTTCAAAGGCACTGTCGTACTTGTGTGCCGGGAAAACGAATATGTGCAACCAAACTGTGCTCTAAGTGTGGAATAAATATTTCTATTGCCAACTTCAAGCGACACCAGCTTACTTGCAAGAGCACTGGAACATCTCTACCGCAACCTTCCAAGCGAAAGGTAGAAGTAACCTCCCTCGATGCATCGCCACCTGCCAAACGCGTCAAGCTGGCGAAGAAAGCAGACCGATTTGCGTTTGAGCATTTATTAGAAGACTTTAACATAACATCAGACAGCTTCTGCGATGTGCGTAGTTTTCTGGGAGCGAGCGAGCTAAGATAATATCCATCCTCAACGATGCATTGGCTACATACTCCACTAAATTCTATGCTGTGCTATGCTGCAAGTATAAGAAACCGTCTGATGAAATATATAAATTCTTCCATGCCACAAAAGCAAAAACACTGCATCAGGCAGATATCACTGACCTCGACAGCATCTACGACAAGTTTGTCGAGGAGTTTGTGGCAAAGCACGAGGAGCATCAGGCTAAAGGCTCGGGCGGTTCGCTGTGTGGCGACCCCCACGAACTTCGTCTGAAACTTAGCAAGTCCCTGCCACTGGCAGGGTCTAGCTATATTGCCCTGCCACCCGAGGTTGAAGCAAGGAAAGCTGTTCTCAATATTCAGAACAAAGACACCAAATGTTTCCTCTGGTCGGTGCTGGCAGCATTGCACCCTGTTCACTGGAAAAACAGTCCACGCCGTGTTAACCACTACACGCAGTATGAGTCGGAACTAGAGGATGCAATGGCCGGGATTGCCTACCCTGTAGAAGTCTCGCATATTCGCAAGTTTGAGGTTGGTGCTCGTGACTTGTTGGGCCTGCAATTAGCCATCAATGTTTACGGTCTCACCGAGAACAAAAATGAGGTCCATCCCATCCGGGTGAGCAACGTGAGCAACAACAACGAGGTACGAGAAATCAACCTCCTGCTCATCAAGGACGAGACCCATCACCATTACACCCTTATCCGTTCCCTCTCTCGGCTTGTTTCGAGCCAACGGAGCAGTGATAGTCACCACGTCGAGGTGTGTCGCAGGTGCTTGGCTACATTTAATAATCGAGAACAGCAGGATTACCGGCGCATCAGAGGTCCCAACATTGCTGCTGAGAAGCTAGCTCGCCACATGTTCTACTGTGGTACCAACAAGCCTGCACGAATTATCCTGCCCGAACCTGGTGCAGTAGAGTGCTTTCGCATGCACAGTGCTATGGTGAAGCATCCTGCCTATATTGTAGCAGACTTCGAGGCCTTTCTTCAACCTCTGTCTAACTGCGAGCCCAACCCCGAAACATCCTCTACCATTCCTTTCCAAATCCACGAGGCCTCGAGTTACTCCTATGTTGTGGTGTGGCGAGACCAACATATTGCCTCCGAGCCCTATGTGTATCGCGGTCCCGACCCGGTCAAACACTTCCTGGAGAGAATGCAACAGGAAGCCATCAAGATAGGGAAGGTGCTGTTGGCCCCCAAGCCCATGCTGCCTCTGTCTCCCAAAAACAAGCATCAGCACGAAATGGCTCTAAATTGTCCTGTTTGCAACTCGGTCTTCACTGACGATAACAAAAAGGTCCACCACCATGACCATTATGGGACCGGAAGCTACATTGGCCCGTGGTGCAACAGATGTAACTTGAGAGCCAGGGACCCGCGCTTCATACCGGTCTTTTTTCACAATGGCTCGGGATATGATTTCCATCACTTGGTTACACATCTAGGGTACGACAATGCGAGAATCAATGTCCTGGCACAGAACGAGGAGCGTTATATTAGCATCAGCAAGTGGGTGCCGATCCCCAACTCAAGCAGCAGCATCGAGCTTCGGTTCCTCGACTCTCTGAGGTTCCTCCAGGCAAGCCTCGATGCTCTTGCTGGGAAGCTCAGAGACGACCAACTAGCCATTACCACATCAAGTTTCCCGAACTTAGATGTCGCACTCATCAGACGTAAAGGGGTCTACCCCTACGAATACGTCACAGACCCTTCCAAGTTCGAAGAAGAGTTGCTGCCTCCCCAGGATAAGTTCTACAGCCAGCTGAGAGGTTCAGGTATTACCGACGAGGAGTACAAGCATGCTCAGTCTATGTGGGTCGAGTTGGGTTGCCGAACTTTCGGTGATTACCACGATGCATACCTGAAGCTTGATGTGACGCTTCTTGCCGATGTGTTCCAGGCGTTTCGGGCGACTGCGATAAATATTTACAACCTGGACCCTGTATATTTTTACAGCCTTCCTGGACTGGCATGGTCGGCCATGCTCCTGCTGACTAAAGTTAAACTTTCACTTATCTCCGATAATGATATGATGCTTTTCATCGAGAGAGCTATCCGGGGCGGCATGGTCCAAGTGTCGCAACGCTTCGCACACGCCAACAATCACCACATGGCCACTGGTTACGACCCCTCCCAACCATCAAGCTACATCATGTACACTGATGTGAATAATCTTTACGGGCACTCCATGATGCAGCCACTCCCAACAGGACAGTTTGAGTGGGCTGATCCTTTATACCATGACATAGAAAAAGAGTGCGACGAGTTTGGGTTTTTTGCCGAGGTGGACCTTGACTTCCCCGAGAAGCTGCAGGATATATTCTGTGACCTTTCGCCTGCTCCGGAATTCAAGTGTCCACCTGGCTCGGATCAACCGAAGCTCGTCATGGACTTGGAGCCCAAAAAGCGTTATGTGCTACACTACCGGAACCTCCAGTGGTTAATGCAGCAAGGGGTCTCGGTCAAAGCAGTTTACGACGTGCTCTTGTTCAGGCAGTCTCCATGGTTGAAGCCGTACATCGAACTGAACACCAAACATCGCACTGATGCCACTTCGGAACTTGATCGCGATTTTTTCAAATTAATGAACAATGCGGTATTTGGGAAGACCATGGAGAATGTGCGAAATCGCGTTGATGTGAGGTTGGTGACGAAGAAAACACAGTGTCGTCGACTTGTTCCAAGCCCGCTGTTCAGGTCTCGAACAATTTACAACGAACAGATGTCTCTGATTCACATGAACCGGGGCAAGATGCTACTCAACAAGCCCATCTATGTGGGAGCTGCAGTTTTGGATCTGAGCAAGTTGTGCATGTTCGAGACATATTACGGCATACTACGTGCACACTACAACCACAATATCTCGCTCCTCTACACAGACACAGACAGCTTGGTGTACCATGTTCGCACGGCCGATGCGTATGGTGATATAGCCAAAGTTCCAGCTCTTGTCAAGCTCTTCGACACATCGGGCTATCCCCAGCTAAACCGGTATGGAATTCTGCCCCGGAACAAAAAAATACCCGGCAAACTCAAGGACGAGAAAGACGGGGATGTGATTGTGGAGTTTGCTGGACTTCGTGCCAAAGCCTATGCGATCCGGGCTGAGGGTTCTGTAACAAAAAAGGCAAAGGGTGTAAGCAGGCAAGTGGTTCGGGAGCACCTCAAGTTTGAGGATTACCTCGAGTGCCTCAGAACAAAATCGCCCATTCTACAAAAAGAGCATCGTATCCAAAGCGTCGATCATGTGCTTACAACTAATATTGTCAGGAAAGTTGCTCTGGATGCACACGACGACAAGAGGTGTATTCTTGAATGTGGGGTCCATACACTTCCGTGGGGCCACTATCGCCTCCAAACTAGTAAGACCTGCCCAGAGTGTAACAAAAAGTAATAGGCAATGCGAAAAAAAAAAACAATTTTAATTTACTTCCACTTCCTCAATTACATGCATGCATGGCACAGCAAAATTAAACTTCTGGAAACTGCTAATTGCAATTTGTACTTATATATATAAAATTCCACATTTCTTATTGTGTGCTATTTTTTTTTATTTATTTAAAACTGTTCAGTTACTCTTTCATTCTTGACGTCATACACAAATGTTTTCTCTGCAATAAGAATGACACTGCACAGAGTATCTGCAGGCAAGGCATCGTGGAACTCGCATACAATCTTGATGTTGGTACGATCGTTGACCACCACTTGCTTTCTTTTCGTGGTGTTGATGACGGTCATGGGTCTCCGTGCTTTGAATTCGCTGGGCGCGTAGTACACGTCCACGCTTCCCTCGGTCACGCGTTTGTAAGCCGTGTAAGCTTCGTAAAGTTTGAGGTAATCGTCTTTGGTCATGTCGAGGTTGTAATTCTCGCGCGGGAACACTTCGTTGCGTCCATTCTTCAGATAAACGTTCTTGATCTTGCAGTCGTCGAACTTGCTGGAATCTTTTTCCTGATCGTTATCGCGTCCGGTCTGAAAGAGCACTACGACAAAATCTGGCATGTCGAACTGTATGTTGTTGAACTGCGTCGTCACGTCGAATTCCATGTGACTTCCCGACGCCATCTTCTGCACGCACTGGTAACCGTGAAAGTGAATCGGCACCTGCGGACTTTTCAAGATCTCCGCTTTGTACTTGAGGGCGTAGTTCGTTTCGTATTCCACCACCGGCATTCTCAATTCCATGCTCCGGATGACGCATTTCGCCGCTTCGGGTAAAGTGTTGGCTATCGGCGTGCTGCCGTCCGGACCCAAAGTAGCGTATCGCATCAGTGCGTGTTGTCGTTGGCCGCTCTTCGAAACGTGATCCTCAGTCCTCCCTTCCACATGATCTCCTTGTAATCGGAGAAGAAACCAGGCAGCAGACGCATGGGAAAGAGCACCGTGTGACTTTTCGTCGATATTTTGGTTCCGGCTTCGAATCCCCCGGCCTGGTAGTACGCTGCGTCCGTTTTGGATAATTTCAACGTTCCCACTGCCGTCGACGTGATGCCTGGATAATCTATTCTGTCGATGACGGTGTTGTGTTTCCTCACCTCCACCTGCGAGAACAGGTGAGGCACGAAGTTGTCCACGAGTATCAAGTTTGCTGCTGCGGGAAACGCGTCTCCGCTTTCCTTCTTCACCACGTCGAATTGAAGGTAGAGGTCCGCTCTGTGAGGATGAATGAACCCGTCGCCTACGTCCACGTCGTATTCGATCTCCCTGTTCGCTTCGTTCAGATTGGCGAACGTGCGACGGTTGGGAGGGAAAGATTGCAATTCGTAACTTTCGATTTGCTCCATTTTACATGTATGGTTATTTATTATACGTTGATCTCCACGATGGCCGTCGTAGTGGCACCTGCGAAATCCACCACGTCTCCTTTCTCGTTCGTCACCACCAACTCTATGTCGTCTATGCGGTTGCGACATACTGGAAAATAGATCGGCGAAGAGGGCGTGTAGATGATCGGTTCCATGAACTCGGAACTTGGTTTGAAAGTGGCTATGATTCCCGTCTGCTTGTGACTTCCTAATAATCCGTCCGAAGATTTCGTGATCATGCCTTCCGCCACGTTGCAGTGTACGTTCAGAGTCTCTATAGCCAAGAATTTAGGAATGTTGGTTGCTACGTGCTTGATGCCAGCTTCGAGTTTGGTGTTGTTCTCGAAACCTAAAAGTTCTCCCATGGTGCCCAGGTCCACGGTCTCCGTAGCGGATAGGATTTCCACTCTGTGCGTGACCGAATTTTGAGAAAGGTATGTGCCTTTGGGTAACTGAGCTTGCAAAGTGGAAAGATTGTATTGTCCTGGCGTGACGACGATGTGTTCGCTTCCGACGCTAATTTTGTTGTTGTGCTGCGTAACATTGGGTATGAGGTACATGCTGTAGAATGCACGCAGAGCCACGGATTTAGGATAGACGATGTCGTCGTGCAGCGTGAGTTTCAAGATTGAAGATTCGCTCGTGAGATGGAACACGCCCATCCTAGTGATGCTGTTTGAGGTTCCACAGTGCTTTCTGGAAATCCTCGATCGTAGGGTTATTTATTTTAGAGAGAAACGCGAGCACGGAGAGGCAGAGATGACCGCAGTTCACGTCTCCGAAATTTTGAATGCGTTCGTCGTTGTAGTATATAGAGGTTTTGCTCGTTTTCAGATAATGAATTAAATTTGTAGGTGGAACACCTCCGAAAGAATCGAAAACGAATGCTTTATCATCGTTTTTGTGGTAACATATCCAATGCGTGCCTGGATTTTCTTGACCGTCCAAGTTGACTACTCCGCATTCTCTTCTTTTAACGCTTGAAGGTAACGAGTCGGACATGAAAACTCCTCTGAAGTGCTTGATTTGTAACGGTTCGATCAGAGATTCAATGTCTCGGTTGGTGAGTGCTTCTGTTTCTTTTTTTTAAACTTTCTCATCACACCCTTGCCCCTTTTCTCCATGGCCAGGTTGTGACGTTTCTGTTCTTCCAACTCGGCCTTGTTCTTCTTCGAGTCGATGACGGTTTTCGCGATGGCGGCGCTACCGCCGGCCAAACTTCCAACGGCCCCCAATGCTGCCAGGATGGCCGGGATGCTGAATATGAAACCTCCGACCTTTTGCTGTTTCCGCGAACGCTGCAATCTTTTCAATTGAGGTGTGCTGAGCAGTAATTTCATTCCGTGTCCTTTCGACAAGCAAGAACGTTTCTTCTCGCGTTGTTTCTTGGTGAGTAACCCATCGAGGGTACCTAGATTTTTAAGATTGGAGTATGGTATCTGGTACACGACACCCTTGGGCTTCATGTTGATGTTCTATGTGTTATTTTCACGGTATGTTATTTATATATATATTCTGAGATTTTTTCTGGTGTAGTTTTTTTACGGTATGTTATTTATATATAAATGTTCCGAGATATTTTTTTTTACGGCCTCGCAGTCGTTACACAAATTCTATTACGTGCTTCGTTTTCTTGCCAAGAAGTTCCTTTGTCCCCTTGTACACGATTCGAGTTTTGTTCTCGATTAAAATAGATAGCTTCTCGTCGGATAACATGTTAGCGTATCGATCTGGTAAAAATAGACTGTATTGTGCGTTGAGCAACAGGCGTACCTTGGGACCATACTGGGTAGAAACGATTGAACCGGAAGTTATCGTGTAAGGTTTGTCGATTTCCAATTCCTGAATTTTTACATACTCGACTGACAAATTTAGCATTTGTTTTAATACTTGGAGATCGCTCATTTTTTCAGTCGTCATATCAAAAAAATTTCAGAGTGTTAGAGAGAAATTTAATTGTTTTTCACTATGTGTGTTATTTATATATACCAAAAATTATTTTTTTATGATGTGTGTTATTTATATATCAAGTTTTTTTTTTACTGGATGTTATTTATATACCCCACCCCAATTTTTGTTTCGTGTTCATGGCGATGGTGGTACCCAGTGCGGCGACCCGTTCACCCAACGATGCGTCTCTGCTCACGAACCTTTCGAAAGCTGCATGCTCCAATTTTCTGTCTGCTTCGTGACGTGCGTCCAGATCCGTCTGCGTGGTGTTGTAGGCGATGTCGTGATCTTTGCATGCGGCGTCCAACGGATTCACACCCTTGTCTCCTCTCTCCAATCTTTTCTCGAGTTTGGTACCCGGTCCGCAGTACTGGTAGCCAGGTAGATGCATCTCGAAAGGTAACTTGTTGATGATGTCGTTCACGAGTCCCTTTCCTTCGGCCACGTTCCAAAATTTCGGAGGTAGCGTGTTGATGATTTTGATCAGGTAACCTATGCCCTTGTCGTCGTTCACGATGAAGTTGGAAAGTTTCGTGCTGATCATGTCCACGATGCCAACCTTCTCGTTGTAGAAATTACGGTTGCCTGCATTCTCTTCGCCGGCTATCACCAACAATCGGTCCACGAGTTTCCTAACATCGTCCACCCAAACGAATTCTTTGGGTAACGTGTTGTAGCGTTTGACGCCGCTGCCTGTTTTGACCTGGTTCCAAATCGGTTTGATGAGATTCCTGTACTTCTCGCCGCTGCTCGATTTCACCCTATTCTGCGAGGCGTCGTTGTTCTGGTACAAGGCATCCGTCATGATCAGAATTTCCTTGTAACTTTGGTAATCTTCGTCGGTGTAATCTTTCGGCTGCTTTTTGGCGACGAGTTCCCACAGTCCCACCGTACCCGGATACCTGTTCCAACTATCCTTGTCGCCTAAATTGACTTTAATGTCGTTGCCTTCGAAGGTCACCTTCGATTTCCCAATCTTCCACACCACACCGCCGCCTTCGCTGGTTTCCATGCTGGGATACAATCCGAACACTTCATCCTTGTCGAATTTCCCCGTGCTCAGGTAGTCTCGTGCCAAAGGTCCCAACTCGATTTTATCCGAAGACGTGCTGCCTATGGCTCGACGTCGTGCCGGTGCATCCTTCAGTTCGAACGGCGTCGAAGGAATGCTCGAAATAGGCGTGGGTACGGCGTAACTTTTAGCTGCGAGCGGTACGAGTTCATTAATCAAATTTTTATTTTGTTCCGTGACATTTTTAATTTCTTTACCTAGACCGCTGATGGCATCGATCACAGGTTGATCCTGACGTTTCTTCTCTTCGTAGAATCCGCGATTCTCGGATTTCCAACCTTTGAAGCGTTTCGCGAGGTAATCGCGAAGCTTGAGATTTTCGTCCTCGATTTTTCGTTTCGTCATAACGTTTATTTATACACGTCGTTTCTCACAACGTTGCAACGTTTAGAAAGTCGTTGATTTTGTTTCTGTATTTTCCGTCGTTGGGTTTCCTCGTCATGTCGATCGTTGCGAATCCGAAATCGTCACTGTTCCAGCAAGTAGAGCAGCAGCCTTCCGAAAATTGATTGTAGTTCATGTCTCCGCCTACGTAGTCATCGTACGCGTGCTTGAGGTTGGTGTGATCTTGACGAAACAAACAAATGAAATTAGCGTTGTCGCGCACTAACTGTTTTGGAATTTTGGAAAACGTTTGAGCTAGGTAAAAACAATCCATTCCTTTGTGACGACCTTGCGTGAAAAAGTTGCGAATTTCATTTTGATTTTCCAGGATGGCGTCGTCGAACACAACGACTGAATTTTCACGACAATCGTCGAGTGGTTTTATTTCCGAGGCGAACGTTGCAATGTCCAGACCATCGTACAGTTTCATCAGTTGCTGGTATTTGGATTGCTCCAAACTTTTCGAGAACACGTACAGGTGCCTGTTCTTCCAATCTAACCAATTCGGTGCGAGGAGAAAATTGTCCACGAGCAGTGTCGTTTTCCCACACCCCGATGGACCTACGATCAGACAGCGGATGCTGTCGGGAAGCAACTTGCCGTTCTTTTTTTTTCTCGTTTGACTTTCCGGATCCGGTAGACGCTTCACCACGTTCCACGTACTCACAAGATCACTTCGTTCGCGTCGATCCAACTCTTTTCCGGAAGTCCCAGCCATTTGACAAACAGTTTGTCACCTTTCCTACGCAATACTTTCTCGATGAGGTACGTGTCGGGGTGTTTCGTTTTAGAGAGTTCCTCTTCGTAAAATCTTCCTTTCAAAATCTCGCCGCTACTATCTTTTATTATATACGTGTGTCGGTTTCCAGGTAAAACTCGAACCACCGTAAAATGTTCCGTGCTCCAATTTTTTGTGAATCCCTTCTCGAAGGTGCGTTTGAATTTGCTGATCCTCACCCGGTCTCCAATTTTGTATTTAGCTTTTTTTGTCGTGGGCGTGTACTTTGGACAGTAAACGGTAGAAATTAAACGCTGCTCGTCGGACTTGGTAACATCGGCTGGCTTCATGCCTATCGTTCTGTGTACCGTGTGATTATAGGTGCCGAAGAGTTCCGGCAGGATGTCGACCCATTTGTAATTCCCCCGAAGCGTGAATCGTTTCCACATGTGTGTTTTCAAGGATCGATTGAATCTTTCCACGATGCTGGCTTTGATGTGACTGAAGGTCGAATAATGTCGAATCTTGTGTTTTTGAATAAACTTTTGGAATACGGCGTTGTAAAATTCTTTACCGTTGTCCGTTTGCAGAAACCGTGGTTGTCTACCGCCGCTTTCGCGAAAAATTAATTTGAATGCTTCCGTGACGCATGTTCCCGTTTTCGCCTTCAAAGATAGAGCCCATGCGAATTTCGAAAACGTGTCTATGACGGTGAGGAGGTACTTGTTGCCCTTGTTCAATTTATGTACGTTTTTCAAATTGCCGCTACTCATCTCCACGAGGTCGCTTTGCCAGAGGTCGTCGATGCCCTTGGTTACCACAGCCAAACGTTCGTAGTTACGGCGTGCAGGTTTATGCAATTCTTCGACGATGGCTTGCCTAGACATTTTTTTTTAGAGATTACGTTTCAAGAGAAGCACAAGCGTGATGGGATTCAAAGAGTGTGGCACTTCGCTCGTGTTTTGAATGATCAGCTTATCGCCGGCACTCACGTCGAAAACGGTAAGATCTTCGTCTTCGTGTATTTCATATATGTTGCGCGTTTCGTTCCAACGTGCCAGAGGAATGTTTCCTGCTTTCTGGACACCACGATTCGATATCAAAGTCATGGTAGGAACGCTAGCTTTTCTACCGTGAGACCAGTACGAAAATTCGTTTATCTGAATCGTGCCATCGAGGAGAAACTTGTAGTACGGATGATAAGGATGCAACATGTACAGTTTGTTACCTTCGACGAACGTGGAGATTCTCTGTTGATTGGGTACGCTGTTGATTTCGATGGCTTGCAGAGAATGCAGTTTAGCGAATTTAGTGTCGACACCGAGCAGATTACTGTGAACTTGTCCGAGTTTATTTTCGATGGGCAGCAAATGCTCGACTATGGTATCCGTTACGGCAGAAAACGACGGTTTGATTTTCACTTCCACGTTCAACTGCTTGTAGTTTTCGTTGAGTTCTTGCAACTTGGCACCGAAAGAGGCCAGCGTCGATTCCTGCGTGGATTCCAACACTCCAACTTGATCTCTGATGTTGACGACAATATTCTGAAGGTTCTCGACTTGATTCAATTTCGAGCTCTTCTCGGTAAGATCGTTCACGATGCTTCGCATCTCTGTAAACTGCGTGTGAAGATCGGCGACGCTCTGCGAGGTGGGTAGCGTCGACACCAGCGAACTAATTTCGTCTCGAATCTGTTCCACGTTCGCCGTTTCCGTTTCTAGTCGTTTCAGCATTCGAGATATGTTCCTTTTCAAAGCGTGCAATTCTTTGGAGGTGGGGAGATTGGCCACCCTACTCTCGAGATCGCTCAATGAACTTTTGATGTCGCTCGATTCGGATAGTGCCGTCACCGCCGTTTTCAATTTTTCCAAATCTTCGCTCGAAGGCACGCTCGTCCGTAACGATTCCAAGTCACCCTGTATGTTGTCGAGTACGTGATGAAAATGAGCAAGATTCGTTTCGACGTTCAAATTTTCTAAATATTCGATCTTCTGCTGAACCGTGCTCAACGTGTCTTGAATGCTCGTCAACGCTCTCGCTTCAGCGTGAATATTTTTAATTTCTTCGTTGATCAATTCCAAGGACGCCTGAAGCGTAGCGATGGTGGTTTGAATGTGTTCGAAATCTTGATAGGCCTCCAATTGAATTTTTATGTTCGCGACGCTTTTACCGATGACCTGCAGTTCGTCCGACGATGGTAGGTTCGTCATTGTATCTTCCAAAGTCTGCAACTTGGATTTAATTTCTTCCAACGTGCTGGTGAATTCTTCTTGTAATTTGGAAACGACGACGTGCAAGCGTTCTGCGTCTATATCGTTCACCACGGTTTGAAGTTCGGAGAAATTCTTTTCTATTGCGGAAGTTCGTTCTTCGATTTCGAGTTTCAGTTTTTCCAAATCTTCATTTTTCGATTGAAATTGCTGTAATTTGGCCAAATCATTTTGAAGCGAATCCACGCTCAACTGTATATTTTGAACGCTGTCGTAAGAAGGTACGTCGACATAATTTTTTATGAGCGTTTTCAGTTCGGAATCGATTTTCAGAATGGGGTCGAGACATTGCGTTTGGAGCGTAGCGATTTCCGACTCTAAACTTTTGTTTAAGGTCTCCTGCAAAGCGATCAAATCGGTCCTCAACTTCTTAACTCGAATATCCAACATGAGAATCTCTTCTGCGTGGTCTACACGCTTGGTGTTGCCGAAAATGTCGTTAGGCATTTTTGGTTAACGGTTATTTATTATAGGATAGACGATTCGTAATTCTACGAAGAGAGGAATGAGTTTGTCGTAATCTCCGAGAAGTTCCATGTAAAGATAATCTCCTGCAGAAACATCGTACGTAATGTTAGAAAGCATCTTGTCGTGCTTGATTCGAAAAATATTCTTGCCGGTAGAAATTTTGATTTCGCCTGCGTTTTCCGGATTCACGGTGATTTGAAGTTTCCCGTCGATCGGAATTTCGTAAAAATGTAAATTGTTATTAAAAACATAAAACATCTTGCCCACATCGTCATTCAGTTTCGTCCAAATGCTGTTGAGATGAACAATCAGTAAACCATTGAGTTTAGATAATACGGAAGGTAAGAGGTTATTGGAATTTGGCGGTGCAGTCTCCATGTTGATCTGTTTGCGGAAGCCAAAAAGATTCATTGTCTTTGTTAGTTATTTAAGAATACGGTCAAAGTTTTTTTTTGTAATGACACGCAAAGTTTTTTTTTTTGTTTGCTTGCGTCACAATACAGGCACGCGCGCGCACGTGTGTGTGTGCGACACATTGTTCCCGAAAGAGGTTTACAAAAGTCACGATATATAAACATTTGGTCCCACAGTTGGAAAATTACGATAAGTTGCATTCAAAAGTTTCAAAATATCATATAGTAGAATTTTTGTAGAGTGGGTAGGCAACACCGACGAGCCTCAAATAATAATTCAAGACTCGTCAGTGTTGCCAATTCCTATTTGTAGGTTAGCTTAGCCAGTGAAAGATCATATAGTGGAATTTTCTTCGGATGGGTTGGCAAAACCCAAGCCTCAAACAAAACATCCAATAAAATTGCCAAATATAAAAAAAAGACAATAGACCCCCCTCATAAAAGGCTACAGTAAACCCACAGTGTTGCCAACACTAGGCCCCCAACAGTATTGCCAGACATAAAAAATACATGGACCCCTCAGGTCCTTTGATGAAAATTTACAGTGAAAAAAAAAAACCAGTAGGTTAACAACACTGTCAATCTACGGTAGTGTTGCCAGATGTAAACAGAGGGCAATAAACCCCCCCCCCTCATAAAAAGCTACAGTAAAAACCCACAGTCTTGCCAACTCTGCTCTCAAAATGTACATCATAAAAGGCTACGACGAGCGCCACAACCTTGGTGATTTTTTCGGGTAAGGAGTTGGCAACACTGCGCCTTACGAGAGAAATCCATTAAGGCGATCGAGCCCCACATGATGATTCGAGCCCCAATTGAGGGCCCAGTACTCTCTATTTGCCCCTACTCTCGTTAGTAATGAATAGGGCTAAGATTTTCATGACAGCATATTTTTTTTGGGTAAGGGTGATGTGTTCCCTAATCATGTAGAAATTCATATTATGAAGAAACTAATTAAATTAAGGTGCCTTTTAAGGGTATATTTTGGCATATTTGACCATTTCTGCGTGATAGAGCATATTTTGATGGATTTTCGGTCATATTCAGCATCATTAAGCCTTGTTTCCATGATTATGAAAAAATAAATATGCTGAGCAAGGCAGTAATTTATTTTATTAAAAACATAAACTAAACGTAACGTTTCAACATTCTAGCAAGGTCTTCTTCAGACTCTGTATCAAGTACAAAAGTGATACAGAGTCTGAAGAAGACCTTGCTAGAAGGTTGAAACGTTACGTTTAGTTTATGTTTTTAATAAAATAAATTACTGCTTTGGTCAGCATATTTATTTTTTCATATTCAGCATATTTTTTGCATTTTCAAGAAATATACAGTCATTTTTGAAGTGGATTCGTTCTTACTCCCATTTTTTACTCTAGAGTTTCTTTTTGTTTGTTTTGTTTGCACTGTAGCAAAATCTTTTTTCATTTTTATTTGAAAATTTAGAGAAAGTAGTCATTGTGTATTGCAACTCAGGCCCATAAAGTGAACTACAAATACAGTACATATGTGAAAATATCTCAGCATGTAGATATTGATGTTTGAAACAGTCCAGTTATCAGGGCATATTTTTCAAATTATAGTGCATATTTTGTAAAATTTTAGGTCATTTGAGCATATTTTATTTTGCAGATGTTGGTGATTTTTAGGTCATAAAAATCCAGCCCTAATGAGACTGTGTAGGGTGCATAGAGTGGCTTTTTCAGAAAGCACTCACTTCCACGTATTGCACATTGGACTGTATTGTTGCAGACTAACGAGGCTTGTGTTGTGTCCTGCCCATGTGTGTGTGTGTTTTTCGTCGTATATACCAATGATCATTGTCGCCGCGATTAACCAAAAGTGGAAGAAGAGCAAAATCAATCCGTCAGTAAGGCTGTGTAGGCAGTTTGTGATTATATTTTGTTGATTATGTCACTGTGTCCGTCAAAAGCGACATATGACTCAAGTACTACAAATAAAACTATACTATTCGTGTAAAGTTTGAGGGTTGGTTTAACTCCTCTACTGCTTAACCTCATATCTCATATGGAACTTTCTAGCTTTATTTTATGTAAAGAAAGGCACCGTACTTCCCAGAGTACAGTTTGAATTGTCTCATATTTTGTGTTCTCGTCGTCAGACACATGCAATTTCCCCTACCGCTGTTTTCTTCCCTCGCAATATATTAACACCAAGAAAATCTCACACGTAGACATTGCGGGTACTCGCACAAAAAGATGGAACGCCAGGGGGAGCACATTATCGTTACCTTTCCGGAACCGGCCTCTTGAGACACTTCCTGAAGACAAACGTCCCGGCAAATTATAGTCAACCAAAAGGATTTTAGCAAGGAGGCAACATTGGGTTTGGAACCGGTCCAAACAGGCAGTTGGCAACCCGCAATAGCTGCGTTGGATGTCAAACTACAGACCTCCTAACGATATTTTCTCGTGAAATTAGATCCAACAGTTCATATAAGAAAAAAACGGGATCTGGTGGAAGAGAGGAGAGGGGAGGGGGATTAGGGAAAACAAGAATGAGAGGTCGTTTCGTGGGGCGGGGGAGGGAGAAGTCGGCGAGGAATTCACCACGATTCTTTCTTCTGACGCAATTTCGAAATTCTGAAAAGAAACGTTTTCTCCTCTGGCCTGGAACTAGATCAGAACAAGTTCCGTTCGGTTTCCCTGGAACTCAACAATAAACCAGTTCACTCGTGATACGCTGGGATATATACTTCTTCTTTTCTCGAAGCACTAAAGTCTCCAATTCCAAAATTATTTAGAGGACATCGCTATACAGGGTTATTCATATGTCAGTGTCACATTAGGGGAACATCGTGTGCGTGATGTATGAGACGTGCGAGTCCGAATCATGTAAGTATGGAATCAGAAACTCTCTAAGTTTGTGTCACGTGAACAGCGCATGTTGTGGTGACGCGGTTGACCGTTAGGCGGCAGCAGTGTACAATATGGCGTTCTCAGGTAACGAGAGAGCATTTCGGTGGCCGCCAAGATCCTCAGACTTCACACCTTGTGATCTCTTTCTCTGGGGATATGTGAAGGACAGGGTGTTCATTCCACCGCTTCCAGCTGATTTGAACGACCTCCGAGTTCGCATTACAGCAGCGATAGCAACGATAGACCGTGACATGCTGGTGCAGGTGTGGGCAGAATTGGACTGGGCAGAATTGGACTATCGCCTGGATGTCTCCCGTGTAACCAAAGGTGCACACATTGAGCACTTGTAAGGTATGATAAACAAACTTTTTGAGATTGTCTTTCTTTTCTTATATCATTCATGCTGATATGTCATGTACTTATTTCACAATAAAACTCCGAAATGTGACATTGACTTATGAATAACCCTGTATAATGTTCCTTCATGTGCGTGACCAATCAAGAAAGACAGTTCAGAGAGAACTAGAAATTATGGTGCTCACATATTGGTGCGCAGGCCAGTAACAAAATCAGTTCGATTTCAGCCACACAGGGTAGGATATCTTCCTGGGAGTGACTAAACTACAAGCAAAATCAATATTTTGCAAAGAAGCCAGCAACAAAATCAGTGTGCTTCCAACAACATAATATACATATTTATATTTTGAGGGTGGTAACAAGAAAAGACTTTTCTGTCAGAAAATATTTACAGTACACAGGCTCAAATACTAACAGCCTTGTAATCAAGGGGTCCCAGGTTCGATACCCGGTGGAGGCACATAGTGGTTCGGATCCCACTTTAAACTGTAGGTCCAGTCCCGATTAGCCTTACTGTGCATAAAGTGGACTTAAAACACCAAATCAATCAATCAATCAAATACTAACATTGATATTGTGCTGTGATATTTTATACACTTGTTGGAAGATAGTAATTACTAATTGAGTAGGATGACCATAACACACTCCCCACAATAAGTTTGGAATATTGTTATAGTAGGCAATAGGTGATATGGTGGCATATGTCGGCGAGACCACGAGAACGTTAAGCTGACAGATACCATGTGCTGTTGCCTTCTTTTTGTGAGGAGTGTATATTGACCCAAAAACGGGACATCCCAAGGAGGTCAGTTTACCCCCGCCTGAAAAATCGGTTAGGCGTAATTATAAAATTATTAACGTATTATTATTTATTAAAGTATGATTGACTGATTGATTGATTTAGTTTATTTTACTTCGCGTTTTGTGCCTCTTGGCTAATTGGCGAAGATGGGGATGAGTGATGAAATTGATGAATTTCAACCAAACCCGAGCGGGATTCGAACCCGAGACCCTTGGCGTCGCAGCGCGATGTGCTAACTTTTTTTTAATACCCCTACGCGGTGGTATTCCCTGTCATTCACACTTTTTCAACTTTGACACTTTTCAATTTTTATAGTATTCTCAGTTTTTCACGTTTGGACAAACACAAATACCCATGCCTTACCCGGGACTCGAACCCGGAACCCCTGGCCTTGCAGCGCGCTGTGCTAACCACTCCACCACGGATGTCGACGACCACTCGGCCACAGGGTCCCGCTTATTAAAGTATGGGTTACATAGAATGATACATCATAAACATTAAAGATAATTCCTAGACTTTTATAAATATAATACTGTTTTTTTAAAAAAATATCAACAGGACGACCGGGATACGCCTCTGAAACGGGACTGTCCCGATCAGAACGGGACACACTATAATTGACGCCAGATGAATGTATAGTTTTACTGCTGTTAAATCTTGGGCATCCATGAACACGGATATAATGCAAAGAAGCCCGAATAAAGTGAATACATTCGTAAGTTTATTCAAAAGTTTGCATGCATTCAGAGAAACACATTGGGCTGAATTTAATCGAGTGACTTGGTAGTACATGCATTGAAACCCAGGTCATTACGCGTATCTGTTCATTCTATCCCTTGAACGTTCAAGAAAAAAATTGCGCGTGCCAATTAATGCATTGCATACTAGTTTGTTCTAAATAATTAACTTCAATGAATATATGTAACTAGTATATAGATCTTACCAACGACATTGGAAAAATTGGCAACCCACTTAAACCTTGCAAAAGCGTATTAATATACGTATGTGTTTTCAATCCTTTAAATAGATGGCGCATATTTTGAAGATATAATTTACACAACACATTCTACTACAACATTCTTGCACATCTCTTGTTTTATCTTTTTCTACTTGGCATTTTTAAAAAACACTTTTTTTTATTTAGTCGCCTGTAAGGAAACAGTCATAAAATATAACACTTGCAAAATATTTTATTATTCATATAAAGTTTCAAATATTTAATGATTTATGATCTAATGTGTTTTATCTAAACATACTTAAGTATCTGCCTTGTTATTACTACTATTATATTTGTTTTATTACTTGTCTGTGCGACCAGAAATGGAAAAAGTTGAAGCTTAGGGTAGGACTGACACGTTGCCCAAGGAAATTGGACAGTGGCGCCATCGGCACGTGGAGTTGACAATAACAAGGATCCGAGAATACTCTCGTTGAGTGATCTTATGACGCAGCAAGCATATGTAGTCGTGGATTTCTTGAAGTGGTGCAGTCCATAACCACTTTGCATACATCTACTGTGCGGAACTACATCCAGATTATGCTAGTCATTGCCAATAACTAATTTACACTGTAAAATTCGCACGCTACCGATGCAATATAGAGAATGAATTACAACGTTTAAAATTTTATTTTTTGTAGGTAACAATATCTGTGACATTATAAATCATTTTCGTAGTAATAGCAAGGCATAGAATGGTTCAGTGCACTGCACGAATGTTGCTTGGCAAATTGTTCATCGCTATTCTCATGTATTTTTCCTGTACATCTTGCATGTCTTGAAGTCAGCGTTATGTACAGAAAGGCTAATCGGGACTATAGGTCTTTTCTACTGCGGCCGGTTTTGTTCTGGAGGGAAGTGGGGAGTTGGGATTACGCCGCAGACCAATCAGACAACAGCGGTGGCGCCGACAGTTACAACGCGGCGGGAAGAAGTACTACGTGAACCTCGTTTTACTGGCTGCTGCGTTTGTTATCGTACTGGATTGGTCGTTTCCACGCTCCCCACTTCCCTTGCCAGCATTAGGATCGGCCGGCGTAACAGTAGAAAAGACCTTTAGACATACAGTATAAAGTAAAGGAATTATGCTAATGCTGGTGTTGATGTTGTCAACGGCTTCCTTAGCATTTTGTTTTGATTCTTCAACCTTGCATTGCGTAAAACTGAGTGATCAAACACGGTGATGGACAATGTGCCTGGTAATACTTATGAATCCCACTCTACCGATGGTGATACGGGAGTATCTTCTGCTTCGTCCAAAGATTTGTTTCGATCCTTGAACCTGACACTGCACAAAACAAAGCCACTGAATATGATGGACACTGGGCATACGTAAGTATGAACTTGGCCGTCCGATGCTGCAGATAATTCGGAAATGGTCCAGCGTTTGCTCTTTTCTTCTCTTTGATGTTATAAAGAACCAAAACAAAAGCGCCCTTAAATAACCTTAAACTCGCCTTCTACGATGCAGTGCTTGCCTTCAGAAACTTCCATAAAGCATCTAATCTCCTTCAATCTAGCGAAATTTTCCAATATTTTTTCACGTCTCAAGCGCTATCGCAACACACCGGCAAAAACACCGCAGGCGCTTTCAGAACTATGGGCGTGAGTGTCCAGGGGTGAGGAGGGGAGGTCAAAAAAAAGAACCAAACCCATTTACGATTCCATAACCTCATCATTCGGAGGGAACTCGGGCGCAAACCCTCTACGACTCGTTTAATAGTCCTCATCCACTTGGAAATAACCAACGGCTATTCGTCCATATTGTAGCATCTTCTCTTCTCCTCCTCCTGCAGCCATTTTGCGTAGGAAAAACAGCCACTCGCCAACATCAGTCGTCAAGGACTATTCCCGGAATCGCCATTCCGGAGCAAGCACCCCCCACCCCTCATTTTTTAACGCATCGCCTTTTCCCGCCAGCACTTGATATAAAAGAAAGGCACCTTCGTGTACATTTATAAAGATAGTTGTCGTTAAGCAGTGAAAATATATTTACGACCCAGCGCTCTCGTAATTTGACTTCGTCGTAAAAGTGCATGGAGCTGGTGAAGTCGATATTTAACTGCCAGGGACTCTTGATTGTGATGTGGCAGATATGTTCACGGGTAGATTAACATCGGGACTGAAACAAATTACCTCATAGGCTTCGAAACGACTGCTGCTCTTATTATCTCATTCGCAACAACACATTCTTGAAGTACAACGCTGACCTCAACAAAGAAAGGTGTTTGTTCGTTGGTGATCATCCAAAACGAACTCGTAGAGAAATATAGGTCATAAAACTAGAATTCTAAAATGATCCATATACTTAATATTTTGTTATTTAGAATTCAATTACGGATAGCAATAGGAGCGAATTAACTACAGTAAAACCTCGTTAAGCCGGAATTCGCTTAATCCGGACAGGCAAAAGGCAAACAAAAAAGCAGAATGCAAGGTTTTAAATGTGGCTAGAAGTCAACAAGAGAACTTCCCAAAGAAAAGGCAGTCAACCACTGATGAAATTATTTGTACTGTACTGTGTATATATAGTGTATTTAGGCCTATTCCCTGTAAATACACCATAATGACCGTGTTTTGTTGTTACAAACGGAGTTTTAATGCACTTTCTACTGTTCTTTTACGATATTTCAATTAATCCGGACTTTCGTTAAACCGGTCAACTTATCCCCCCATTATTCCGGATTAACGAGGTTTTACTGTATATGATCCTAATTTAATTCGGAAAAATAAGTATAATACAGGGTTCTAAGTCCCCCAGTCGCCCTCCCCTCCACCTTCGGATATGTCCTTTGTCATGCTATTTTAAAAAGTGAAGAAAATGAGTTTAATACAAGCTTGCATAGCAATATTGTAAACATTATTCTAAAATTCTTAATCCACATGCCGACCGCTCCGTCACGGAGTGATTAGCACACTACGACGCAAGAGGTTATCGGGTTCGAATCCATGGCTGGGTGTTCTTTGCGAGTGTTCCTTTATCACTCATCCTCATCTTCGCGAATAACCAGAAGTAGCAGAAAAACAAAGTAAAACACACCTTATCCTAATCCATCCGATAGTGCAAATGCCGCCATCTTGGAAAAATGGCGTCAACTCCATGTAATTGCACTTTTTCGATCTGACGTAAACTTCGAATACATACAAGTCTAAATAGCTATAGACACTGGTTTATGATATAATTTTGATTTGAGCAATTACACATTCTTTTTAGCAATTAGCTATGCAAGAAAAAAATTCAAAGAAATAGCAGGAAGTATTTACAAATTACATGAATTATAATTATATAGTTTTCATTATTAATAAAAACATGTATAGAAAGGACTTTTAAGTTGGCTTTCGTGGCTGTCTCTCTCTCTCTCTCACTCTCGGAGATATTCCTTTACTTAATTTCATTTCCTCCTTCCCCTTCTTTCTCTCTCTCTTCTCTCAGACCTGTTGCCTCTTCCTTGATTGCGAATGTTTTCATCTGTTTGCAACGATGGCTATCAAGGAAGACCGGCAATGTCTGACAAGACATTCCTTAAATGGTTCTAGCAATTTCCTGATTGGAAAAGTGATGGCTAAATGTCTGGGATTGTAGAGTTCGCTGTACGTTATATTTAAGAGATTCTACAGATCGTTACGCTATATTCTGAATAGAATATAAAACAAAGACCAGTCCTCAGGTCACGCTGGCAACATCTCAGAATTCCAGACAGAGATTACTGTAAGGCCAAGAAGTTATATACATTTTGTTAAGCAATTCTGTCACTTTTGGTTAATCGCGAAGATGATGATGAGTGATGATATGATGAATTTGCCACTCGCAAAGAACATCCATGTCCAGGCCGGGAATCGAAACAAGGACCTCTGACGTCGTTGCATGCTGTACTAACCACTCAGCCACGAACATTGTTAATAAAATTCTACCTAATATTACGCAAATGTGGGAAAGGTTAACAAACGTTCGGGTAACGACCTGTGAAGGAAATGTGTGTGCCTGTTGAAGACAAACAGCTAAGGGTTTGCTTCCCTCTCCAGCTACTGTCAATCAAGAATTGAAACAAAGGCCACCAACTTAACGTGTCTCCCTCAGGGCAACCCTATCTTCTATGAAGCCGCAGAAGTCACAATCTATTAACCTTCCATTGTGTCTGAAAGCTTTCCAATTATCAAAGGATTTGCCAAACCGGATCTCCTCAGAACATTCTAGGATTATTCGGCGGTGCCTTTAGGAGCAAACGTTTCACTCTTTCTCTGAAGACAATTCCACTAAATACTCTCTTGCCCCCGTCAAAAGAATATCAAAGCTACTAAAGCACACGGCTCGTTTTTATCCTCCTCTGCTAGTGGCATTAAATTTACCCCTCTCCCCGTCAGACGTCACTGGCAGCGCTGACGATTAATATCACCTTTCATGAGGAAAGAGCTTCCTTCTTTGTTGGACGGAAGATCATGTACAGATATAGTTTTTAGTCTTTTGTCTTGCCCCAATCTACCTAGTAAACATCTTCCATGTATAATGCAAGAGAGTAATAGCTGACCTCGTGGCGTAGTGGTTAGCACCTCGCGCTACGATGCCAGGGAAGCCGGGTTTGAATCTGTCCCTTAGCAAGTTCATCATATCATCACGCATCGTCGTCTTCGCAATTAGGAAAAAAATTGCAGAGAAGCGAAGTAGAATATATCAAATCAATCAATCAATTTATTTATAATGCTAACTATGGTTTCGACTGTTGGTAGAAAGAATACGCTAACCCAGAACGGTTATATTAAGGTTTTAATTCAGATTTAAGGAATGTCACTCTTTTCATAAATATTTGTTAACGTTAACTTCCGTGAATGAGCGTATTGAATGCTCAACTCAGGGCTCGATTCAAAAGATTCTGGATTCCAGTCTAGGTTAGGACATGGACAGGAGTGAGGAAATAATGCCTGACTCTTAAAAAGAGCCAGTTAATTGGAGATACGTGACTCCACCACATTGCTAAGGATTAGAAGTGGCGATATGTCGATGTGACTTGACTACACATAGAGGAGCTCTTTAGAATAGTTTACTTAAAAATAACCGAAAACAGCATTTTTGGAATTATGTTCCTCTGGTTCTCATACGGCAATAAAATAACGCGAACATATTATGGAATACATTGATACGTTCTAAGTTTTATTATTAATACGTATTATTATTAGATTTGTTACTATGTCGTTGTATTATTCTTATTATTAATAACTCGGTAATACTCAGCGGTGAACGATGAGAGTCGGCGAAGTACACAGACTCCTCTCAGATACAGGGATAGTGTTAGGCAAAGGCAATGCTTCACAGCACAGAGGAATGAAACCACCTTATTGCAGTAGACAAAACGAAAGGATTTATTCTTTATTTATTGCAATTATAATGCAAACAGGCTTAGTACGAAGGTGAGGATTTTGCTTTGACGATGAACTAAAACGCATAAACTCAATGCGTGGCTATCGGCATGCCTATGATCACATACACCTAGCTTGCGAACCGAACTACCACACCAAGAGATATGCAATAATCACTGAGCCAATATTTGCTCTTTAGCCTTTTATTCCAAATTAATCCTTAGGCTAGCTCTATTTCTTAAGGTGGAATGGTTGCAGTATTGTGCATAACATCAATGCATGGCCATCGGCATACCTATGATCGCATAGGCTTAGCTTGCGCCCCGAACTACCATACCAAGATGTATACGCAACACCGAGGAGTTATTTTTAAGTTTAATATCCTCGACGATCCGTGGCGAATGTGTATTGTTTCTTACGCGATATCCTCGCTTTTATACTATTTTCGAGAACACAGATTCAAGTACAGATGAATCACTCACTATCTACAAAAGGATGATATCAACAAAACTGACATCTATACATATTTAGAAATACAAATTCACATAGTGCACTCTCGCAAATCTTAAGATACATTGAACTACTCATAATAGAGCATAAAATACAAGAAATATTAAACAAAAGATAAAGGTTACAAACAAGGTGCAATATTACATATAATAACACGGAAATTACGCTTTCTTTGCTCAAAATAAATATATTAGTGACATATTTTAAAGTTGTGACGTCACATAAAAATATGGATGATATCAAGCCTCTGTTTACAACGTTTCTGGATATTGGTGCGGTCGCTAAAGCTACGTTTCTATTCTGACAAGTTCCAGACTAATGACGACACTACTTATGAAAAATACGCCTGCAACAACACTAGAGTGCAGGATCGCAGTATAGCGTTGTGCAGTGCTTTAGAGTAGTCAGTGTTTCTTCTCTTGTATTGTAATAATTTGCTGGTGATTTAACTTGTGTAAAGATGGACAATACAGCTATGGCGGGTTTTGTGGTTATGGCAAGCGCGTACCATGAACTTCTAAAAAAGAGGCAAAAACGACCCAGATGACGGATTAGAAATTTTCTAGCGAAAAAAAACTAGTTAATGAGAGACTTGCGTCTTCAAAGTGGATCCGAAAACTTTGTAAGAATGACTGCAAGTGATTTTCAATTGTTATTAAATCTTGTTGGACCAGAGATTGTAGTCGCGTCGTCTGTTTCTGCTTTAGTGCGCATGCCCGTGCCCCAGGAACTTGCTGCAGGCTGTTTCAATTGTCCGCGGCGCATGTTGTGCATCAAAATCGTTTGGGTCCCTGGCACTTGCACCGCGGCATGCTGCAGACAGTTTCCATTTCAACAAATGCTTGGCACATGCCGCGTCACGACAACCATGTGCTCGCTGTTCGGACTGAAGCGGCGTCAAGACACAACGTCCTGTTATTTGAGTGTAGTTGTTGTAGTTGGTTGCGTCGTCGTACGTGAGTGTTTGTTTTGTGGACAATGTGGAGTGGTCGAAACATAAAGTAGTAAAACTTATAGATATGAACAGGAGTCAGTGTTGTGGAATGTCATCAGTACGCGCCTGCCATAACCACAAAACTGTATTGTCCATTTTGCACAATTTAAATTACCACCAAATTATTACAATACAAGAGAAGAAACACTGACTACTCTAAAGCACTTCACAACGCTACACTGCAGTCCTGCACTCCAGTGTTGTTGCGGGCGTATTTTGCAGAAGTAGTTTTGAATTGGAAACAGTGCACTAAATGACGCGCAACATGTTTCGCGTCAGGAGTCTGGAACTTGTCATAATGGAAACTAGGCTTAAGGAGACTAGTTTCTTAGCAATGAGTTTACACGAATGACATTAAAAAAAAATTGCTTGTTAATTACATTTGTTGGCATGGACAAAAGGAGTTTGTGTTGGAAAGGGTAATCGCTCCCTTGGTGACTGTCACTAAGGATGATATTATAAAAATACAATTGTTAATAACTTTCCTTCATAAAAAGAACTGATGAGTTTATATTATAACGATTAACAACTGTTGCAAATTATGGATTTTTAAGGGAATTCAATTGTGACATTTGTTAAAAAAACGATTGTTAAGAAAAATCTGTCTTTGTCTACGGTTTCTAAGCACTGCTTTTAAATGTCACAGAGGAGGAAATTAATTCACTTCCACTGAGAATCAGGTTGACAACCAAATTTGCCTCGTGCATACACGCTACGAATTGTATATTTCAGTAATGATATACAATCGTGTACACACCTGCGGCGGCGATTGTAAAAAAGAGACGAAAACCTCCGTTTCACAAAAAAAAAGTGATTCGTGTACAAATTCATCCGGAAATTCGTGTTGAATTGGTCACAGATGGGGTCCATACGTTGGGTACATTATGATGCAATTAAGTTAGCAAAATGTCCTCTTCATTCTCGCATATTTCCTGTACATTTGGTCCCGCCATGGTTTTGCGTACTGCGTATGTTTTATGTGTCACCGCAGCGGAACAGAAGACGAAAAAGGATTAGTGGTTCTCTGGTTTCCGGGGACGTTCGATGGCGCCACTGGTCTGGTCCATATCTCCCCATCCGCAGCATTCGTTTTCTTCCGCCTGGAGCCGTTGCTTGCAGCTCTGGGTCATTGGGCCGGGAGATCAGTTATCAAAGGATGGCCAGAACGTTTACTGGATCTTCTGGAAATATCGATTAGTGTGTTCTTAACTGTTTGTTTGGCGCTGGGGACTTCTTGTTGTGATTCACGTTTGTTCCTCTTTCCGTTTTAATCCTCTTTGTTGCTGTTCCTTTCATTGTTGTTCCGTTTTGTGATTAATCTTTACGCGGTTGTTCCTTGGTGGTTGAGCTATACTGCACAATCGACCCTTGTGTTTTACAGTTTCGCCGTCAAAAAAAAAAAATATTCACTCGTAGCACTCAATTCGTGTTTCAATTTGGCACTATGCATTTTTCAATTAGAAGTTCATGCTCTGTGAAATAATATAAACTTTCTTACATTACTTGCCGTAGGAGCTTTTCATTATCGTATTTCCATCTTGTAAACACACAGTATTGCCAGGTCCAACTTTGGTTTTTAACGTGGATATGTATGCGAATTTCCACTAGGATTCAACTTTCTTTATTTCGTTTTTTCATCCATATTTATGATTTTCATTTTATTTTTGGGTATTGAAGTTTTTATTTTTTTAATAGCTGTAAATTATTTTCGTAAATTTAAATTGTTTTCCTTCAATTTGTTTGGAAATATATGGTTTTTGGTGATTTTATTGTTCAAGGTTGTCCTAGCCTTGTGCTTATCTCCCTTATCACACAAAATAAAGACAACCTTCTGTTGTGACGTCACTCGAAGAATTCGTACGTTGTTAGGTAAGGTCTGTTAGGTTTGGTTCTCTTAGCATAAATACACTATAAATGTATTTTTCATGCGAAGATAACTAAACCCAAGAAACCGAAAATAACAAATTATGCATCTAACCTTACATCTGCCCCCAAATTAGGCTCATTATGTTTAATTTATAATGGAGGTTTCACAAACTTAATACTAGGTTTTTCCCACTTCGTCACCCTAAATCCTACATTTCTGGAATCCTTGATTTTTTACGCTTTCCAACGATGTATGATACATGTTTCTATTATGAAGGGTCGATTCGACATCCTTACCATTTTTTGTACCCTGACTACGTCTCATCTACTGCTAATCTCTTTGAGTCATGATTACGTTCATAATTCGCGCTGATACATAAACGAATAAAATTATTGGATGTAGCTACAGTTCCTACTTCCGGCAACCTTCACTCCTGACATCTGTCAGCAAGATAAACTACTCTCAATTTAAATTTTGTTGGATCACCTGGCTGAGAGGGCCTGACGTGCACGTAATGCCAAGCAGATTGTGGTGATAATAGAGTTGCAATGTTCTTGACATGAGTGATATGGTGTGCATATATTGCACATGAAGTTGAAGATACCGTGGGCTATTTAAGCGAACGAGGGGTATAAGAATCCCAAAACTGCAAATACTCTGTGTTCTGGAATCAAATTAGCGTGCTTGTGAAAACAGAAACGGGGTGAGGGGGCGCTTAAGTCAAGATAATCCACAACCTTGGATGCTGTACACTGTGTCCTTCCACTAATTCAAAAGTAACAAGCTCTGTGCTCGTAGTAACAATCATTAAGATTCAGATTTCAATACTCAAATACAAAATTAAACTATTCTCTGTTGCCTGTAGAAACGAAGACAATAGTAGTAGTTGAATACGATAGTGGATGTTGCTATTTAATATTCGCAATTCATTTGCACGTACTTATAACTAATTTGCACGGGTTTTAATTAATTTGCACGTACTTAGAACTCATTTGCATGTACTTAGAGTACTTTACATTTATGTATTTGCATGTTTATAACTTTATATGAATATATAATTATTTATTTTATGAAAAATATGTATATAGAAGGTAATTAGAGGTACTAAACGCTATGCATATGGTTTTATATTCATTACTGCAAAGTATGTAATGTATGATTCGATAATATTAATGTTTATAATATTGAAAATAAGAGTTTATGGTTTATGAACCGCTTTGAATGGTGGTAATGGTACGAAAGAAGACGGTCCCGCTACTCGAACCCGCGATATGTAATATTATTAATTAGTACTATGTAATACTGTTATATGGCATGTAATATATTGAGCGAAGACGAACTATGTATAACGTGTGAGCTGAGTCTGATGCCAGACAGACAAGGGTGAACTCCGCGCAGGTAGACGAGAAAGGAATTTGGGGGAAGCGCGTTCAAGGTCAAATGACGTCAGAACGTCAGAACAAAGGAAGAATCTGATTGACCAATCAGAGAACGCGTCGGTAGGTTTTCAGAACCGGTTTTTTCAAGGTTAACCAGTACGCAAGAACAGGGGAAAGCTATGCAATATTGTAGGGCAGGGGAGGGATTGATCCAGACAACAAAGGATGTCTGAGAATGCGCAGCAAGGGTCAAATCTCTGAAGCTATGCGGTTTCCGCCGCCAATTAATATTCCGCTCAGGTTTGCCTCCAAGGCACAGGACGCTTTAGCGCAGGTTTTTTTTATCTGTACTATGAAGAAGGGAGAGCTATTAGGGACGGGGCCTACAGTTTTCACCATTTGCTTTTATCACGGGGTAACGAACCTAGGACCCTTTGATTATTGATTTAGGTAGTAAATGTATGTTACTGTGTGCTATTTAACTTAATTTTGAGTTTATTTTTTACCAAACTTTGACTTTATGTCAAACATTTTCACAGCTTATCCTTATTTTTACCAAAATAACACTATTTGTACTATTCAGGCAACACTTTTATTAAATTTTGGACTCACAAAGACATTTTTTTCTACGTTTAACTTATTATTTTACAACTTTATATTAATTTTTTACCAAAATAACACTATTTGTACTAATCAGCAACATTTTTTATTAAATTTTGGACTCACAAAGACATTTTTTCAACTTTTAACTTATTATTTTACAACTTTAAGTTAATTTTTTTACCAAAATAACACTATTTGTACTATTCAAGCAACATTTTTTATTAAATTTTGCACTCACAGACATTTTTTCAACTTTTAACTTATTATTTTACAACTTTATGTTAATTTTTTACCAAAATAACACTATTTGTACTATTCAAGCAACATTTTTTATTAAATTTTGCACTCACAAAAAACATTTTTTCAATTTTTAACTTATTATTTTACAATTTTATGTTAATTTTTTTACCAAAATAACACTATTTGTACTATTCAGGCAACATTTTTTATTAAATTTTGGACTCGCAAAGACATTTTTTCAACTTTTAACTTATTATTTTACAATTTTATGTTAATTTTTTTACCAAAATAACACTATTTGTACTATTCAAGCAACATTTTTTATTAAATTTTGCACTCACAAAAAACATTTTTTCAATTTTTAACTTATTATTTTACAATTTTATGTTAATTTTTTTTACCAAAATAACACTATTTGTACTATTCAGGCAACATTTTTTATTAAATTTTGGACTCACAAAGACATTATTTACAACTTTTTAACTTATTATTTACAATTTTGTACCTATTTTTAATCTAAATAACACTATTTATACTATTAAGGAAAGACTTTTAGTTATATTTTCGACACACAAAGTGTGTGTTCTCAACTTCTATCTGTTTATTTCACAAGTTTAGGCTTATTATTATTCAAATAACACAATTCAATCTGTTCAGGAAAGACTTTTAGTTACATTTTCGGCACACAAAGTGTGTGTTCTCAACTTTTATTTGTTTATTTCTCAAGTTTAGCCTAATATTTACTCAAATACCACGATTTGATGGTGTCTTTTATTACTTTTTGGACACACACACACACACACACAGAGAGAGAGAGAGAGAGAGAGAGAGAGAGATTTCCAAGTTTACAGGATTATTCTCCAAGTTTACTCAAATAACACAATTTAAATGTGTTGTGAATTAGATTTTGTACACACGACGTGTGTTTTGTCAACTTTAACCCTTTCATTTTTAAGTTTATTTTACCAAAGTAAGACGGCTTAGTCTATTCAAGAAAGTTTTCAATTATATTTTGGATGCAAAAGTATATTTTGTCAAGTTCTACCCTTTTATTTTACAAGTTTAGGCTTATTTTTACTCAAATAACACAATTTCATCTATTTAGGCAACATTTTGTTTCTTATATTTTACTCACAAAGACATTTTTTTTCAATTTTTAATGTATTATTTCACAAGTTTATGTAATTTTTTATTCTAATAACACAATTTTAACTATTCAGGCAACATTTTTTATTGCGATTTGGATTTACAAAGAGATTTTTTTTAAATTTTTGTATTAAATTTTCTATTTATTGTATTTCACATTCACTAATTTTTAAAGTTTTACTTTTTATTTTTATCTAAAAACTAAAGAAAAAAGTATTTTTAACTAAAAGTTATTTTATAGTTTTCGGTTTTCAGATTTCCACAATGCTATTTTTGGTTCTGTATTTCTATATTAGGATATTACAGTTCTAAGGTGTGTATAATATTTCAAAGTATTTTCAGGGTGTATTTGTTAATGCATTTGGATGATAACTATTAGGTTTTTGGACGAACTAATGTTAAGAATATTTCAACCAATCAGAAAACGCGTCGGTTTTATTTCAACCAATCAGAGAAGGCGTCAGTTTGCTTATGAGGTATAAAAACTGCGTAAAAGCAAGCAGAAGCTATTTTGAGAAGTATTTCTGAAGCATTGCGTCAGAGAAGACATCAAGTTGTGATTATTGTCTGAGATTTGAAGACAAAGAACTCAAAAGAAGCTATAATTAAGGTAAGTGAATTGTTACATATATGTATGGTGCTTTTAAATAATGCGTAAATGCAAATATTGAAACGAAGAAAACGTCAATGCAAACCAAAAAGAATATGCGTAATGTGAACAAGTACTACAACTATTTTTCTATTTTTCAGGTGCTTCTAATTTTGTATGTGTGACTGAAAGGGACCATTAGTAAAAGATGGCGTCTTCAACCTCCACAAACAAGGCTAACCACACTGCGGTGAGTACCTCGCAAGAGATTTTACCACTGGAATGTATATTTCTCCAATAGTTTTTGAAATAATATATAAATCCAGAAAACAAAGAAACGAAAAAAGTAAATACAGAAATGAATATGCGTAATATAAACAAGTACTACAACTATGTTTCTATTTTTCAGGTGTTCTTATTTGTGTACCTGTGAGTGGAAGGATCTATTACTGGAAATAACGCCAACAAAGTAACCAACAAGGACATGAGTCAAATAATTGCATCATGTCCATGTTTTTCCAATTATATCTATAAGGACTGTGTGTTGGAGACTTTGAAGAGGTATACACCTGGCAAGTATATTATATGCTGGGGATGTTATTCTAATCAAGGCAACCAATTAGCCCACGATTGTGTAGTTAACCATTTCTACGAGTGTGAGTGCGTATGCTGTAAAGATGAAGATTTACTCTCTGAACGTTATTTTATTTGCCGAGGAGAACGCTGTTTGAATAAATGCCAACGATGTTTTAAGTGGATGTGCGAGAGAATCCAGTATTATTTACAGGACTTGGATAACACAAAACATATTTTTGATTTTTATATTACTAACCATGAGGATGTTGCGGATGCTTTGACGGCACACGAGGTACAGACAGAATACAAAGCTTTTTATAGTGTATTATGTGAAATTTCAAACAATATCGAACTAGTGAAAACTCTTATAGATGCTATACGCTCAGCAGAGCTTACTTATGGTAGCACAGGATTTTTGTGAGAGTTGAATAGAGACTGACTAATAACACCGAAAATGGTGCAATACATTATTGATGTACAAGGATTTATTTATAACAGAAAATTTATATTGCGTGAGATTTGTGTGAGTTCTACAAATTTGGACACTGTGTATTATGCGCTTGTGAGTGTTCCCGATTATTTCAAAGAGAACAAAGAATCGCGCTGGGTTAAAGACAATCTCCATGCATTAATGTATGATATTCCTTGTGGATGTGAAATATACTATGTCCGGAGGGCAGTTAGGAACTTGAACTGTCAAGGTGGTACATTTTTCTGCAAAGGAAAATCCCAAATTATCAAAGATTTGTTTAATATTGATAACATTGTTGATTTACAAACTGTAAACTGTCCATCCCTTAAGAATTTGTATATGTTTCAAGGAGGATTGTGCAAGTATCATTCTGATACTTCTCCCCCAGCTGAACAAGGTTGCGCATTCAGAAATGTTCAAAGACTTGTATGTTGGTACAATAATAAAAATATTAATGTGTAATGTATTTAGTGCAAATAATAAAGATTTGTGAAAAAGAAATGTTTTCTATGTTGTTATTTAGTTTTAAAGCCTTTATTCAAGGTATTTTCAAGTATTACTGGTTTTTTGGCTGCATCAACACATGGGTTATTTCTATTTGGTTTATTATACGAGGCTACAATCACTATATGTCTATGAGGACTAAAATCCACTGATTGAACCTTAAAGCTTAGGTTTACTATGTATATTGATTAAACACAGGACAACACGAATCTTACAGAGGATTGTAGGAGGCATAGGCCCACACACCAGAGCCTTATTAGCCTGCAAGAACAACTTGTATGTTGAATTGTGACTGTTTAGCAATAATATTTATAAAGTTTAAATCATTTTCATTAGATTATATATATATTTTGGATTCAAATAAAACACTCAAGTTAAGTTTTTTAAGTTTATTTTTATTTAATATACAAATATAGAATATATCAAATTTACATATATGAAAAGTACTCTACCAAAGAGCAAAAGTCACATAGGGATTACGATTTAGCCGATGCTGAAATTCTTCCATGAGGGATTTGTAGTAAGAGAGAAATTTTTGCCACTGTTTAAAGTTGAGGGTGACTCCACCAGAGATGCTGGTGATTTCCACTTTTATATTTTCTCCACTGCCCTCGAAGGTGAAGTAAGGTTCTCCTATAATGTCTATAGATCTGAATCTGTCTTTTTGTGTGGGGAATCTGTTTTTGTAAGTGTCGAAGATCACATCTGATTTGTAGACGCATGATGGGTACTCTTCTTTATTTAGGACAATGTATTTTTTTCATGTTTCAAAATCAATTCAGTGTCTGCGAAAGTACCTCGAATAATGATATCCATGTTGGCATCGATGATGAATCTGGTTTCTGGTTTTATGTTGTTCATTTGGTGTGTGCCTCTGATAGACTGCATTTTGGTTTGGTATCAATAAAAAGTTTTAAAAATATGCAACTAGTGCTACAAAAGGAACGGAAATTATCGACAATTTCTGGATTATAACTAAAATTCAGTTTGCCTTTTACATATCCAATATTTACATACCAACACTAACTAGACTTCGATTTATATAAATGTAGCAGGAACTATATTTCTGAGAATCAAACTATATTAGGATTATATGTTAAACTTATACAAAACCAAATTATTCTATGTAAGTATATTTATATTGACTGGATTATTTAACAGATCAAACAGAAAGAAGGCAAATTCCACTAAACGTAGGTGATTGCATGAAAATAACTAGGTCAAGGAGTGACCAACAGTGAGCTGAGGTTATATATAGAGGGTCGCTCTTCATAATTCTTACCTTCGCTGGATCGGCGAAGGAACGCACTTGTGGGCGGTAGAACCTGAATGGGCTCCACCAAGACATCGGAGACTCGAAGCAGATGTCTTGGTGGATGAACCCAAGTAGGGTCATAGGCGCTAGGGTCAATTTGGTTATTTCTTCTTGTATGAGGAACCAATTTGGCCAACTCCCCACATTAACTTACATTGCTTATAACTAATTAAATTTGAAGAAAAATTATAATCTCTTAGACTGTAAACATATTTTATATTTAGGCTGCACAAGATCCAATGATAAAATTAAAAAAATGGTAATCACCCAGACAGGACAAATAATGCTAAAACTCTCAAATTTACTGTCATCTCATCAACTACTAGCAAAGTTTTAGTATTATATGTCCGTAATTAGATATAGTGTAACTTGTTATGCGTGCCAAACACAAAAACTTCAACATATTGTACTATGTAACTTCAATTTTGAAAGCTAACTGAACTCTAGCGTTTCGAATTACATATAGTAAAAACCTCTATAGTGATGGTAAAATACATCCAGTCTGTAAAATTTTGGAAATGCTGTCTCCTTCTCTGTCGACCCAGACCAAAAGAGTTCTCAAACGATATTTCTTAACATAACTAACTTTTCAAAAAAAAGAATACCTTGTGCTCAGATGGGTTTTAACCTATCTGTCCAGGGTTCGAGTCCCTGTCTGGGTGATTACCATTTTTTTAATTTTATCATTGGATCTTGTGCAGCCTAAATATAAAATATGTTTACAGTCTAAGAGATTATAATTTTTCTTCAAATTTAATTAGTTATAAGCAGTGTAAGTTAATGTGGGGAGTTGGCCAAATTGGTTCCTCATACAAGAAGAAATAACCAAATTGACCCTAGCGCCTATGACCCTACTTGGGTTCATCCACCAAGACATCTGCTTCGAGTCTCCGATGTCTTGGTGGAGCCCATTCAGGTTCTACCGCCCACAAGTGCGTTCCTTCGCCGATCCAGCGAAGGTAAGAATTATGAAGAGCGACCCTCTATATATAACCTCAGCTCACTGTTGGTCACTCCTTGACCTAGTTATTTTCATGCAATCACCTACGTTTAGTGGAATTTGCCTTCTTTCTGTTTGATCTGTTAAATAATCCAGTCAATATAAATATACTTACATAGAATAATTTGGTTTTGTATAAGTTTAACATATAATCCTAATATAGTTTGATTCTCAGAAATATAGTTCCTGCTACATTTATATAAATCGAAGTCTAGTTAGTGTTGGTATGTAAATATTGGATATGTAAAAGGCAAACTGAATTTTAGTTATAATCCAGAAATTGTCGATAATTTCCGTTCCTTTTGTAGCACTAGTTGCATATTTTTAAAACTTTTTATTGATACCAAACCAAAATGCAGTCTATCAGAGGCACACACCAAATGAACAACATAAAACCAGAAACCAGATTCATCATCGATGCCAACATGGATATCATTATTCGAGGTACTTTCGCAGACACTGAATTGATTTTGAAACATGAAAAAAATACATTGTCCTAAATAAAGAAGAGTACCCATCATGCGTCTACAAATCAGATGTGATCTTCGACACTTACAAAAACAGATTCCCCACACAAAAAGACAGATTCAGATCTATAGACATTATAGGAGAACCTTACTTCACCTTCGAGGGCAGTGGAGAAAATATAAAAGTGGAAATCACCAGCATCTCTGGTGGAGTCACCCTCAACTTTAAACAGTGGCAAAAATTTCTCTCTTACTACAAATCCCTCATGGAAGAATTTCAGCATCGGCTAAATCGTAATCCCTATGTGACTTTTGCTCTTTGGTAGAGTACTTTTCATATATGTAAATTTGATATATTCTATATTTGTATATTAAATAAAAATAAACTTAAAAAACTTAACTTGAGTGTTTTATTTGAATCCAAAATATATATATAATCTAATGAAAATGATTTAAACTTTATAAATATTATTGCTAAACAGTCACAATTCAACATACAAGTTGTTCTTGCAGGCTAATAAGGCTCTGGTGTGTGGGCCTATGCCTCCTACAATCCTCTGTAAGATTCGTGTTGTCCTGTGTTTAATCAATATACATAGTAAACCTAAGCTTTAAGGTTCAATCAGTGGATTTTAGTCCTCATAGACATATAGTGATTGTAGCCTCGTATAATAAACCAAATAGAAATAACCCATGTGTTGATGCAGCCAAAAAACCAGTAATACTTGAAAATACCTTGAATAAAGGCTTTAAAACTAAATAACAACATAGAAAACATTTCTTTTTCACAAATCTTTATTATTTGCACTAAATACATTACACATTAATATTTTTATTATTGTACCAACATACAAGTCTTTGAACATTTCTGAATGCGCAACCTTGTTCAGCTGGGGGAGAAGTATCAGAATGATACTTGCACAATCCTCCTTGAAACATATACAAATTCTTAAGGGATGGACAGTTTACAGTTTGTAAATCAACAATGTTATCAATATTAAACAAATCTTTGATAATTTGGGATTTTCCTTTGCAGAAAAATGTACCACCTTGACAGTTCAAGTTCCTAACTGCCCTCCGGACATAGTATATTTCACATCCACAAGGAATATCATACATTAATGCATGGAGATTGTCTTTAACCCAGCGCGATTCTTTGTTCTCTTTGAAATAATCGGGAACACTCACAAGCGCATAATACACAGTGTCCAAATTTGTAGAACTCACACAAATCTCACGCAATATAAATTTTCTGTTATAAATAAATCCTTGTACATCAATAATGTATTGCACCATTTTCGGTGTTATTAGTCAGTCTCTATTCAACTCTCACAAAAATCCTGTGCTACCATAAGTAAGCTCTGCTGAGCGTATAGCATCTATAAGAGTTTTCACTAGTTCGATATTGTTTGAAATTTCACATAATACACTATAAAAAGCTTTGTATTCTGTCTGTACCTCGTGTGCCGTCAAAGCATCCGCAACATCCTCATGGTTAGTAATATAAAAATCAAAAATATGTTTTGTGTTATCCAAGTCCTGTAAATAATACTGGATTCTCTCGCACATCCACTTAAAACATCGTTGGCATTTATTCAAACAGCGTTCTCCTCGGCAAATAAAATAACGTTCAGAGAGTAAATCTTCATCTTTACAGCATACGCACTCACACTCGTAGAAATGGTTAACTACACAATCGTGGGCTAATTGGTTGCCTTGATTAGAATAACATCCCCAGCATATAATATACTTGCCAGGTGTATACCTCTTCAAAGTCTCCAACACACAGTCCTTATAGATATAATTGGAAAAACATGGACATGATGCAATTATTTGACTCATGTCCTTGTTGGTTACTTTGTTGGCGTTATTTCCAGTAATAGATCCTTCCACTCACAGGTACACAAATAAGAACACCTGAAAAATAGAAACATAGTTGTAGTACTTGTTTATATTACGCATATTCATTTCTGTATTTACTTTTTTCGTTTCTTTGTTTTCTGGATTTATATATTATTTCAAAAACTATTGGAGAAATATACATTCCAGTGGTAAAATCTCTTGCGAGGTACTCACCGCAGTGTGGTTAGCCTTGTTTGTGGAGGTTGAAGACGCCATCTTTTACTAATGGTCCCTTTCAGTCACACATACAAAATTAGAAGCACCTGAAAAATAGAAAAATAGTTGTAGTACTTGTTCACATTACGCATATTCTTTTTGGTTTGCATTGACGTTTTCTTCGTTTCAATATTTGCATTTACGCATTATTTAAAAGCACCATACATATATGTAACAATTCACTTACCTTAATTATAGCTTCTTTTGAGTTCTTTGTCTTCAAATCTCAGACAATAATCACAACTTGATGTCTTCTCTTACGCAATGCTTCAGAAATACTTCTCAAAATAGCTTCTGCTTGCTTTTACGCAGTTTTTATACCTCATAAGCAAACTGACGCCTTCTCTGATTGGTTGAAATAAAACCGACGCGTTTTCTGATTGGTTGAAATATTCTTAACATTAGTTCGTCCAAAAACCTAATAGTTATCATCCAAATGCATTAACAAATACACCCTGAAAATACTTTGAAATATTACACACACCTTAGAACTGTAATATCCTAATATAGAAATACAGAACCAAAAATAGCATTGTGGAAATCTGAAAACCGAAAACTATAAAATAACTTTTAGTTAAAAATACTTTTTTCTTTAGTTTTTAGATAAAAATAAAAAGTAAAACTTTAAAAATTAGTGAATGTGAAATACAATAAATAGAAAATTTAATACAAAAATTTAAAAAAAATCTCTTTGTAAATCCAAATCGCAATAAAAAATGTTGCCTGAATAGTTAAAATTGTGTTATTAGAATAAAAAATTACATAAACTTGTGAAATAATACATTAAAAATTGAAAAAAAATGTCTTTGTGAGTAAAATATAAGAAACAAAATGTTGCCTAAATAGATGAAATTGTGTTATTTGAGTAAAAATAAGCCTAAACTTGTAAAATAAAAGGGTAGAACTTGACAAAATATACTTTTGCATCCAAAATATAATTGAAAACTTTCTTGAATAGACTAAGCCGTCTTACTTTGGTAAAATAAACTTAAAAATGAAAGGGTTAAAGTTGACAAAACACACGTCGTGTGTACAAAATCTAATTCACAACACATTTAAATTGTGTTATTTGAGTAAACTTGGAGAATAATCCTGTAAACTTGGAAATCTCTCTCTCTCTCTCTCTCTCTCTCTCTCTCTGTGTGTGTGTGTGTGTGTGTCCAAAAAGTAATAAAAGACACCATCAAATCGTGGTATTTGAGTAAATATTAGGCTAAACTTGAGAAATAAACAAATAAAAGTTGAGAACACACACTTTGTGTGCCGAAAATGTAACTAAAAGTCTTTCCTGAACAGATTGAATTGTGTTATTTGAATAATAATAAGCCTAAACTTGTGAAATAAACAGATAGAAGTTGAGAACACACACTTTGTGTGTCGAAAATATAACTAAAAGTCTTTCCTTAATAGTATAAATAGTGTTATTTAGGTTAAAAATAGGTACAAAATTGTAAATAATAAGTTAAAAAGTTGTAAATAATGTCTTTGTGAGTCCAAAATTTAATAAAAAATGTTGCCTGAATAGTACAAATAGTGTTATTTTGGTAAAAAAAAATTAACATAAAATTGTAAAATAATAAGTTAAAAATTGAAAAAATGTTTTTGTGAGTGCAAAATTTAATAAAAAATGTTGCTTGAATAGTACAAATAGTGTTATTTTGGTAAAAAAATTAACATAAAATTGTAAAATAATAAGTTAAAAGTTGAAAAAATGTCTTTGCGAGTCCAAAATTTAATAAAAAATGTTGCCTGAATAGTACAAATAGTGTTATTTTGGTAAAAAAATTAACATAAAATTGTAAAATAATAAGTTAAAAATTGAAAAAATGTTTTTTGTGAGTGCAAAATTTAATAAAAAATGTTGCTTGAATAGTACAAATAGTGTTATTTTGGTAAAAAATTAACATAAAGTTGTAAAATAATAAGTTAAAAGTTGAAAAAATGTCTTTGTGAGTGCAAAATTTAATAAAAAATGTTGCCTGATTAGTACAAATAGTGTTATTTTGGTAAAAAAATTAATATAAAGTTGTAAAATAATAAGTTAAACGTAGAAAAAAATGTCTTTGTGAGTCCAAAATTTAGTAAAAAATGTTGCTTGAATAGTACAAATAGTGTTATTTTGGTAAAAAAATTAACTTAAAGTTGTAAAATAATAAGTTAAAAGTTGAAAAAATGTCTTTGTGAGTCCAAAATTTAATAAAAAATGTTGCTGATTAGTACAAATAGTGTTATTTTGGTAAAAAATTAATATAAAGTTGTAAAATAATAAGTTAAACGTAGAAAAAAATGTCTTTGTGAGTCCAAAATTTAATAAAAGTGTTGCCTGAATAGTACAAATAGTGTTATTTTGGTAAAAATAAGGATAAGCTGTGAAAATGTTTGACATAAAGTCAAAGTTTGGTAAAAAATAAACTCAAAATTAAGTTAAATAGCACACAGTAACATACATTTACTACCTAAATCAATAATCAAAGGGTCCTAGGTTCGTTACCCCGTGATAAAAGCAAATGGTGAAAACTGTAGGCCCCGTCCCTAATAGCTCTCCCTTCTTCATAGTACAGATAAAAAAAACCTGCGCTAAAGCGTCCTGTGCCTTGGAGGCAAACCTGAGCGGAATATTAATTGGCGGCGGAAACCGCATAGCTTCAGAGATTTGACCCTTGCTGCGCATTCTCAGACATCCTTTGTTGTCTGGATCAATCCCTCCCCTGCCCTACAATATTGCATAGCTTTCCCCTGTTCTTGCGTACTGGTTAACCTTGAAAAAACCGGTTCTGAAAACCTACCGACGCGTTCTCTGATTGGTCAATCAGATTCTTCCTTTGTTCTGACGTTCTGACGTCATTTGACCTTGAACGCGCTTCCCCCAAATTCCTTTCTCGTCTACCTGCGCGGAGTTCACCCTTGTCTGTCTGGCATCAGACTCAGCTCACACGTTATACATAGTTCGTCTCCGCTCAATATATTACATGCCATATAACAGTATTACATAGTACTAATTAATAATATTACATATCGCGGGTTCGAGTAGCGGGACCGTCTTCTTTCGTACCATTACCACCATTCAAAGCGGTTCATAAACCATAAACTCTTATTTTCAATATTATAAACATTAATATTATCGAATCATACATTACATACTTTGCAGTAATGAATATAAAACCATATGCATAGCGTTTAGTACCTCTAATTACCTTCTATATACATATTTTTCATAAAATAAATAATTATATATTCATATAAAGTTATAAACATGCAAATACATAAATGTAAAGTACTCTAAGTACATGCAAATGAGTTCTAAGTACGTGCAAATTAATTAAAACCCGTGCAAATTAGTTATAAGTACGTGCAAATGAATTGCGAATATTAAATAGCAACATCCACTATCGTATTCAACTACTACTGACAATGTAAACAAATATCCGTGGCTTCTGGGAAATCCTATGTTCGAATAACCACTGCGCAGGAATCTTGCGCGTAGGAATATAGTGCAAGTGATAAAGTTACACCACTCAACTGCCATATTGAAGTTGTGGGACTTTTTATTAGCCGATGCGTATCATCCCAGCTCGATATTGTATATAATCTTGCACAAACTTGTTCTAACTTGCCCAGACCTGTAGTTGGATTTTGTTGAAAAAGACGTTTTGCCACAGGAAACGGCGAGACGCTTATCTTGGGGAAATGTGAGTCAAGGTGGCGCAAAATAAGCAAAACGGGGAGAATCGGCGACAAGGGGCTTTTTGGTTGATAATCGCTAAGAGGTGAAGACGGGGAGAGAGAGGTTCTGCACGATATCGAACAGGGTGAGTTATCGTTATTCCTCTATCTGCAGTGATGTACCGTAGACTATAAGTTTACATCTACATACGTTGTCTACACGTACTCTACACGTAGATTACATTGGGTTGTAATTTACGTAGATTACGTAGACAATCTAAAGTGCATTAAAATTAATTTTCAAGGGTTTCATGAAAGGAAAGTGACATTTTCAACTGTATTAGTTCCTAACGAAATGAAAAGAATCCTATTTACAACAAAATTTATCTTCTCTTCTATTATCAACTATGGAGGAAGATAAATAGTATGCAAAAAACAACAACAGATGGCAGTCGTGAGGCAAGAGTGGTCTTTTTCCAATAAAACACTAGAATATTTCCTATATTAGGTTTCTTCCTAGGTGAGAAATTGGTCGAATTTGGAAGAAAGACTATGAAAAGTTCTCCTCACACATCAGCAACTGATACGCAGTATAATTTTATTTTAATTCCACGGCGCCCTTTGCTAAGTTATCACCTTTCGCCATGTTGTTTACATAGATTACGTAATCTACGTGTATATAATAGTCTACGTGTGAATGTAGGCTATCGTTTACGCGTAGACGCACATCACTGTCTATCTGTCATTCTCAGTCAGAAGGGTTGAGATAAGACAACTATTATGTCATTTACTTAAGTTAGATCAGTTACCTTCGTATCTGGCCCCTGTCGGGGCCGTCGCGGCAAGCAAGTGGTGTAATTTAGGGGATGAGCTACAACCTCATTGGTTCGATCCCCCGTTCTACAGGGTAAAATGCCACGGATGGGCCAACTCCGGAACTAACATGTTGGGAAGGAACTTTTTATCAAAACTCGTGTGGTTTTGTTTACATTACATTCTTTCTTGCAGGAGATGGAGCTCAACCCTTTGGCATACTTTAAACCCTAAGATTTATGTCCGAATCCTTCCGTCAGATTCTACCCTGAAGATAATCATTCGCATTTTGACTATCTTAGTTCATTTCCTTCAGGCCCAATTCAATTACCTGTTAAGAAGCATAAATGTGAAACTACTTTCGTTAAATTTTATTCAGTAAATGAAACCATAGACGAACGTCGTCTGAAAAGTTTTTCCTTCATTATGTTTCGTTGCTTATTTCTATTGTGTCTATCAGATATGATCCTTTACATTACAAAAATCACTACTATAGCCTTTATGTATCGTATCGTACCCAAGGTATTGGGTAAGAAGTGTCAAGTCTTAACATAGCAGAGAAAGGAATGCTGAATAAGTAATCAGACAAAGGTCGGGTGATTGACTTGGAAGGCGTATGTGGCATGAGAGTTGGAAGGGAGAGAGAATGGACAGTTGGCGAGTGGAAGGGATAGAACAAGGAAGTTGGATGGACGATTATTGGACAGTGGTGCATGAGGAGAGTGAACTCTAACTGGAAGGTCAGATGTGTGTCAATTACCATTATTGAGAGGACAATCTATGGAATAACATTCATCTATTTGTGAGGCAAGTATTATCCTCTTCTTATCAATATCCATATCGGTTCAGTCATGGAGAGTACAGAAGCTCAATTACTGTACGTGTGAATTCTTGTGCCATAACTTTGGATGTAACCTTTCGCATACATTATACTTTAGGCTAAGCGAGTGATAACCATCTGAAAGATGAATGATGAAAAACTACACACCCAATACAATCTAAAGGTTCTTGGTTCGATCCCAAACGCAGCATGGGAGTTGCGTTATGGTATAGTATATTATTCTATAATAACCAAATTTCGATAAAACGCTCTTCTTTAAAACCTATATCTTATGTTCAGGCAACGGAATTATATGAACTGAGATGTATTAGGTATGTAAATATATATTTAGCTATCGTAATCAAAACATGGAATAAAATTTGGACTTAAAATTGTGAAAATGACAGTTTTCATTAAGTAAGTGGCTCACCTAGTTAAATAACATGCATTAGTTTGTGATGGAAAATTAAAATACAAAATGTGCTTTATTATTTTTCCAAAACATAGGCCTTTCTTCGAAGTACTGAAACGCGAATCTCCCCCGTTGTTCCTAAACACATAAATTTATATTGACTGAAACTGCGTTCAAAATCTTATGAATTAATGGGAGTATATTTAAAATATGCAATGGATTTCATCGCGAAAGCTTGAGTTCTCCATTCTCTATTGTTGACAATGGCGCAGTGGTAGCGTCTTCGCCTTGTAATCAAGGGGTCCCGGGTTCGATACCCGGTGGATGCACATAGTGGTTCGGATCCCACTTTAAACTGTAGATCCAGTCCCAATTAGCCTTACTGTGCATAAAGTGGAATTAAAACACCAAACCAAGCAATCAATCTATTGTTTAAAGAACGTTAGAATACCAGATTGTCAAGAATTAAAATAAACAGAGTACAAAACGAACATAATACAGATGAACGGAAAACCTTTTATATTCAACTGGAGAAGGAAAATGTAGTAATAGCGTGAATGTGGAATATATGTCGAGAAATATTTGAACATATGGAAATTACATGTAGGTATAAATAACTATTTGTAAAACGTGTGCTAGAAATGTTAGCTATGTAGAAATGTGGAATATAAATATGGCATTTTTACACACTACGATTAGGAAAGTACTTGTAACATTGATTTTGGTAAGATTTTACAATACCGGACGCTTCTGTAATTTCTATCCTACTTATACTCACGAAATACGTAGTCCCGATGAAGGATCTGAGGTTAACATGTGGGGGTGACGTGTAGAAATTGTTAATTGACGTGTATCAAGTTGTAAAATAAGCTTTTTAATTACCGCGATAATTCTCCGTACCGTACACAAGCATGGAAACCATGTTTCATGATATGAACACGTGACGTTCTCGTATGTTACGAAAATGGCGTCTTCGGTGAGGAAAAATTGTTTGCCGTTATAGTGCTACAAAACTAAGATTTCGTTAATGTATGTGTTCACACTTGGCTATCAAACAATTCCCTGATATCCCAACGAACCATTCCAGGTAAGGTTAGGTTAGGTTAGGCAAGCATAGTTAAAATTCTGTTCCTAAAAAATTTCACATATATTTCGCAAAAAAACACATTCTTTCAGCTTATTTCCCATTTTCGAAACGCGACCCCCACATTTTAACTTCAGATTCGTGATTACGAGGTAAGATTTTATTAATGATTATGCCAAATAGGGTAACTTCGGTGATTAACGCCACCAATTGGTCATTTCGTTCTAGAAGTCGTACATTTTTATTGTTAGGAACATGAAACTTACATGTATAGGAGAATGAACTTTCCTCTATTGTGTAATAATAAAATATTGATTGCACTGTTATAATGAAAGCAATAAAATACTAAATTCTGTGTTAATGCAAAATGGTGTTATTTCCAGACCTGTCGGGTAATAACGCCATGTTCTTAATTACAAGTAAAACATTCACATTATCCTAATTACAAGTAAAATATTCACATTTTCTTTACTAAACTGTACTTGGAAAAATAATTACTGTAGTAAGTTATTAGAAAAAAATATGTTTTTTTTTGTCTTTTCGCGATACCCAGTCCCTCAAAGTTCTGCGAGGAATTTGGAACAAACGTGCAGCACATGCTATCTTCATTCCTTGTTTGACGGCTGCCATAGCTTGCCTAAAGTCATCTACTGACCATTTGGCCTGTATATTTCTACATTTTCTCGCCATCTGAAAGAGGAAATTAACCGAGAATAAATATCTGTACGCCTCGAAGGTAACTGAGCAAGAATGAACCTATTTTCGAAATCAACATTTCCTTAAATTTGAGTTTAAATTGAGTGGCGTTATTCCCCGACACGATGATGGCGTTATTTTCCGAAACAACAGATTGCAGTTTAACCAACTGTTCTAAACTTACGACACCGACCATGAAAACCGTACACACATCATTCACTTACGTAATAAACGTATTGTGTACGTACAGCATTGTTAACATTTAAAATCTAATCCTACAATAGAAAAACACTCACGTTTGTCGGCGCGATGAAAATGTGGACCATTTTCCCTCGAAACGCAACTCAAACGTCTACACTGTTCAAACTGTTTCTCTTAAATGAAGGCTCGACAATGGCAACCATTCTGATCAGCAATGCTACCAGACACCATTGTTTATCGCACAACGTTTAGTCACCCCTTAACTTTACATGCGTCCATGCTTTCAGAATTTAAACTTTGAAATGGCGTTGTTTCCCGCCTGGCGTTATTCACCGAAGTTACCCTATGAAAGAAATCGGAGAGGCGTCCTGTATTGTAAAATCGCTCTTTGATTTTAGTTAGAATCATGTGAAGATATGTATTTACACGGTGGCGGCGATTATGGGGGCAAAGGGGGATGTTGCCCCCACCTTTTGCCCCGCACTGTTGCCTCGTAATGCTAAGCCTTGTCTACCAAGACAAAGTAAACTGTTCTTCCACACACACACACATCCCTAATTTTGGCACCCAATCCACGCCCCTGTATTTACATATCAGTGGATAAACTCTATAAAATAATTTACTGTTAGCATGTTGCAGTTTACTCCCATCTATTATAATAGATGAAAGGAACACATACTGTACAATAACCTTAAGGTTTCTCGTGTTCCAGGCCTAGGTTCAGGGCAAGCTTGAGACGCTACAATCCTGAACTTTCAACTACTTTAATGAATCCTTCCCTGGGAAAAAATTGTTTTGAAAAGAGCCACAAAATGAAGAAATAGATAGGGTTTAAATAACCATCTGACATAACTTGTCGTAAAAGTAATAACGGAAATTACAGATACGAGATCCTTTCGACCATTTTAGCCTCAGAACTTGTGACGTTCCTTTCTGTTGTTCGCCACTCGATTACTACGTCACGGTAGCTATCCAATCTCCTTGTGCGGCGGAGTTATGAGACTCTCCTTAATGTTGTGCTACAATGAGCATTCTCAGGACGTAACGATTTGAAAAAGAAATAGCTTCTTGTCATTTACAAATTTAATAACACGTTTTACCTTTAAACATTAACTGCAAAATAACAACAATATTCACAAACACAATCACCTTTCAATTAAGCTGCGGCTTTTCCTTTATAACAGTGTTTTTCACAAAATTAACATCATCTCAAGCAACTCAACTTACTTTTTCATTTTCACGCACTGTTGTCCTGGCAACGGAATCAATAAAAGATTAGACAGTTCTACAAACGTTTATAAACCGGAAATGACTTCCGCTTCCGATATTGCGTGTAACAAATATATACCAAAAATTACAAATTTAAATCAACACAAACAACAGTATTGAAACTAACAAATATACCAAACAGATGTCTGTGAAATTAACAGAAAACAAATAATCTATTACATATGGCCAAAATAAACAAGGCGTATCAAACTTCACATATGTAAATCCAGGCCTGTCTCAGCTTAATGTATAGACGATAGAGTCCTGATAGAGAACATTTGAGTCCTCTGTGATGAAGTTAAATGTTGTCAGGTGTCTGGCGAGGATCTCGAAAGTCTTGGGCACACTATTATGGCCTTGAAACCTAGATGGAGTCGAAAGAATGTAAACATTCCTTCTCCCCAACCATATCTGTTTGTGTTTACAAGTCGGTAATGTTACCACTGCATCATGGGAAGTCCCCTTGTGCATTGCACCATGAAGGTGGGTGTGAGTAGGGTTTCACATGTTATTGAACTGGACGTAGTAGTGATAGAGTGATCGACACCACCTTTCAGGCTCATTTAACATGTATGGTACTCACTGAGAAGCTGAGGAAGCCCCAAAGCTCTTATGGGATGACATTAATGGAGAAATTCACACCCATCCAAGAAAATCGAACCCACATCCTCACCCAACCAGACCACTGTTGCTACATCTTTAAACTGAACAATTTATGAATCTCATGTGTATGAGTTTTGAATCCCCATGCACCTACACTAACCTTGGCGAAAGCTTACTGAAGGGGAGCTTCAACAATGATAATTCCATTTTGCAATACTTTTGGTTTTTTCATTGTTACAATTCGCATGTCATGCGTTGTGCACACACACGCCGCTGCATTAGCCAGCAAACCTCAGGAGAGCAGAATTCATTCGATGATAAGTGTTGCCAACCACTGCTAACAAGAAAAGCCTGTACACACATACCAAAACATATAACATACGAAGTAATATGTATACAGTTCTCGTACGTAAAGAACATTGTTATTTTATTTATGATAAATTTGTTCTCTCCAAATTCGTGGTGGCTAACACTGTATCCTTGTAATGATTGTCTCTGATTTCACTACCGGTGGGGCCATAGTATCAATTAGTCTAAGCATTAAGTGAGCTAAAATGATGATAGTTTATGTAAAAATTATCAATTAGTTTTACGAAAATAAGCCAAAAAGATATTCTAATATTTGAATCCACTATAATCAGTCCACGTTTTGACGTTGTTAAATTCATACTCTTAGAACACTAAAGATCTTTTAAATTATGAAGAGATATTTAGAGTTTGAAATACGTTCAATTCAGTTTCCATTGTTGTAGAAATTTTTGTAGTCATTCACATGTGTCTCCTAAAGAATGTTTATGATTTTTTATTCGTTTGTTGGAAAGAACGTTTAACGTCTATGTTTAAGTAAGTAAGTTGGACTGTGCTTAAGTAAGTGTAGTGTTATGTATTTGCTTGTACGTGTGTAAGGGCAAAACTATGTATCTATATATCTATAGGTTGCATTACCATTCTTATATGTATTTTTCTTTGTATTTTTTATTTCTCTGTAATTTTTATATATCTTATTTATTTATTTCTTTTTCAATATTTTAATTATTTCACATTCAAATTTTTTTGTAAACATGGTCAAGTGGAAGAAAAGGCTCCACAGCCTTAAAATCGCCATGTAAAAGAAGATGAAATAAATAAACGTCATTGTTAAAATTTTTGGTATTGGCGGGAATTTGTAGAAGTTGCATTTTGCCGTCTTTGCCCAACATGTCCACGATTATGTAGTGGCAACTTTTCCATCCCTAGTTTAATATTGTCCTAGCAATAGTAAGACCACTTAAAAACAAAGCATTGATTGAACGTGACATTTAGTTTCACAAGCAGAAAAAAAAATCTTCCTCGAAGACGATTCACAGTGCCCAAAATGGCTATTTTGGGCACTGTGGCCAAAATGGCCATTTGTTTGACGAAAGAACCTTACACAAATGTTCGAAAAAAGAGTAAAGATGCTGACGTAGGCAGTCTATATTACATAGAAAAACTCTGTACATCCGATCCGAACCAATTGTTTGGTTCTTTGTCTAAAGTAGACTTTGATATAGGGTTGAAACTTTAAGTGTATAGTGTTTTTGTGCAATAAAGGTTGCCTAGTTCAGCATCTTTAGTGTTTCTTTAACATGGAAACAAGGTTTAAGCGTGTTACAAATGTTCGATTAATTTGTTATAATTCACAAATGAGTCTGCACTTACGCGAGTTCTTCTCCATCAACAAAGCCCGTGCCGCAGTTTGTTTTCATGCGGTGTTATCTAGTGAGCCGAAATATTTTAACAACACACACACTACTCTCTCAAAAATCCCCATTTCAAATTGGACATCCGTTGCTAAGTGTTATATTGGGCGCATTGTAGTTACCATATTAATTCGAGTTGTTTTATGCAATACGAATTTCAAGAACTTTTGGTGGCATTTTCAGCAAGATTTTGGTCTGGCATATTTGATAACCATAAGAATATGACAAACAGAAAAACTCTTCTTTTTCAATTTTGATCTTCTTGCCATGTCGCCATCTTGGGTACTATCGACTTAATTTCCCATTTCATGGCCTCCCCGATGGCGTATTGGTTACACTGTCGCTTTGTAATCAAGAGGTCCCGGGTTCGATTCCAATGGAAGCACGTAGTGGTTCAGATCTCACTTTAAACTTGTATATCCAGTCCCGATTAGCCTGTCTGTGAATGAAATAGTATTTTCTGGCCTCCCCGCTGACGCAGTCGCTTTGTAATCAAGGGACTCCGGCTTCGATACCCGGTGGAGGCGCATAGTGGTTCGGATTCTACTTTAAACTATAGCTCCAGTCCCAATTAGCCTATTTGTGCATAAAGTGGACTTAATACAAAAACTCAAAACAAACGTTTGCAACTTACAGTTCCACACGATGAAACATGTATTTTGTGTCAAATGCGCGTGTTCTCACCGTTGAAAGTTGCTTTGAACACTTTCTTCAGACGTGTAGAAAATCCCTTTTGTCCCCTTCCTAATCTCTAAAATTCAATATCTTAACGGGCCTCCCCATGGCGCAGTGGTAGCGTCATTGCCTTGTAATAAAGGGGTCCCAGGTTCGATACCCGCTGGAGGCACAAGTGGTTCGGATCCTACTTTAAACTGTAGGTCCAGTCCCGATTAGCCTTACTGTGCATAAAGTGGACTTAAAACACCAACTCAAACCAAACTCAATATCTTAACGGTACGCCCATACTGGACACGAGATCACCCTACATCTAGTGTCAGGATCGCGGAGTTGGCAACCCTGCTGTTAATTGCACTGTCACTGCATTGTCAGGTTCATACGCAGGATCAGCTATTAGATGCGAGGAATGGGACGCAAGCGAATGCAAATTTCAGGGCAGATGGTTGCATTCACGTGCCGTTTGATACCCGCAATACAATACTACGCCTCATTTTAGGGACCATAGCTGTGCAATGGTTCGCGGAGATAAGCATGGCTTGGATGTGGAGCTCCCGAAGCGTAGACACTAAGTGCTGGTCGATTCATTGTCATGTGTTACGTAACTAAACACTATGTATTTGCACTAGTGATGGGCATTAGTTGGTTTTTAAAACCATCGTCTAATGAAAATTAGTCGACTGAAGAAATTAATCGACTGGGAAAACGAGTCATTCGACCAATGTTAGTGGAATTAATCGTTCGACGAATACTAATCGAATTAGTCGTTCGACCAATATCAGTCGCGGCCTCCCCGATGTCGTATCATCGTTGCCTTGTAAACAAGGAGGTCCCGGGTTCGATTTCACACTGGTTCGGATCGATACTATAAACTGTAGGCCCAGTCCCGATTCGCCTATCTGTGCATAAAGTGTGCTTAAACCAAAATCTCAAACAAACTAATATCAGTCGAATTAATAGTTCGAACAGTATTAGTCTTATTAATCGTTCGATTAATATTAGTCGAAGTAGCCGTTCGACTAATATCAAATGCAGTAGTCGTTAGGTTAATATCAGTCATACCACAGTTTACTACAATTCCGACTAATATTTGTCCAACGACTATTAGGCTTGTACTCGACTAGTATCAGTCTTAACTGTGGCGTCCGGATCCACAGCCAGTACAATCCTCTGCGGAACTCTTGTGGTGTTGTCCCTATATATTTGTGACTGTCCCTTCAACCATCTCATCATCATTAATCATCGTCTTCGCGATTGAAAAGCGAAGTAAAATAAACTTGATCAATCAATGTGTACGCAATTGCCTTCCCATCCAAGGCGGAGTGACTAGTGCAACGTCATGTGTGATTCATTCTTTTCCGTCCGTGATGTTTGGTGGGTGTTCTGTGATTTCAGTACTTTCCTCATGGATAAATAATGAAATAATAGTTTCTTCTAAAGTAACCTTTGTTGAAATGGGCGAAAAGACAAATTATTGTTCACCAGAAATAAGTTCCTTTAATAATGTCGACGATTTGGTTACAGGAACAAAAATATTTGCTCCAAATTACTAAATTTAGTAAAAATTGCAATCGTTTTTTTGTTTGTGGTTACCGAGAAGCCTAATACAAATAAATCCTTTTTCTCTGTGACGTCATGGCAGTGTGGGGGAAAGGATAATGCATTCGTAAGTGCAAGAACAGACGTATAGTTGAAGTCCTGATTCAAACGCCACTTTACTTCAAATAAAGTTCTGAAAGATCAGTTGCCTCTGTTACAGGAGTAAACAACCATCTGTCAGATCTGCGTGGAGCCCAGTATGTCCCCCCCTCAAACCTTTCCCACCAATAGCGTCCGTTTTAGGAACTGACAATACTTGTCAAGTCCACGTGGAGTAAATTAGAAGTTGCCAATTCAGTTTCTTTACAGATTTAATGACATGATGTTTTGGTTAACTTTCCTGGGTTGAATCATTGTGTTGTGCTATTTTGTCATGCAATGTGGAGAGCTCGGGAGGACAACGTCATCGCTGTTCGCGTTGCATGTCTCAACACTGCAGGAGCAGTGAAGTGACAACAGCGCTTTTCAGAAAAAAAAACAGGTGCTGACTCGATACAAGATACGCTTCGGTCGCCTTACTCTCGAGCTATGCCAAAGTCACCGTAACAACACGTTCTTCGAGCCCGGTTCGTCACCATGGAAACTGAAACCTTGTTTACAAATGAACCTCCCTCGTATTTATGGTTATTCCAGCAAAATCTATCGCCCATGATCCTTTTCGGTACAGAGCCGTCCAGTCAAGACACGTGCACTCTTAATATCCGCATTGTTTTATTGAAATGCCATGGAAACCTTGACAAGACTGGGGATTCCATCATGTAGTTCCACTCGTCCGAAGATAGGATCCGGATTGTTCGGAGAGATAAAAAAAAATCAACAAAGCTGTTTTAGAGAAAGAGCATTTGACATCGAATCACCGAGCCTAATATCCCCTCAGAAATGGCCAATCTCTTGTTAAGAAGTCGTTGAAAGCATTCCGTATTGTCAAAATTGAAATCCGTCTGAAGTCGTAAAAGAGAACAACAAAAGATTTCGATAGACGAAGAATGGCGAGGATTGAAAAAGCAATAAGAATGGCTGCAGGGGCTTCGAAGGAAGAAAAGAGAAGACGAAGTACTTCTCGCATTATGGGGAGTTCTTTTTACGTCCAAGAGAACAAGCGTTGAGAGGAGATAGAAAAGGTTTTGGAGAAAGGTGAAACCAGGATCCATAACCGAAGTCTGGCGGTGAACAAAGAACTGTGGATGGGGTTTTGGAATCAATAGCAGAGTGAATGGGGTATCAGGTTAATGCGAGTTGCCAACCCTATGATTCTTCCTAATGATGATCCCGAAATAACGTGGGCCTTTGTCGTATAAATGTCTGACAAAAATAGAAATAAAGCTGTCATTGTGACGTAACAATCGGACGCCAATTAAATATAGCAGTAATTGAAGAATCAGGTATCATGTTTACGCCATAAGCTTTCGTAGCAAAGTGGGCGACTAGGCGTGGTTGTGTAAGAGAGCTCTCGTATGCACGCGCGGACTGCAGAACGTGCAGCGATGCTGTAAACGTTCTAAGAGAAGTGGGAAGGAGAGAGTGAGGTAGGCAGGAGGCTTCGTTAGTCGCGTTCGTGCAGAGGAAACTTCCAACCATCTGATTCGTGGGTACCAGCGCAGGCAGAAGAAACATAAGGTGGTTCCGCAAAAAGAAGGATGTCTTCCCAGCGGTGTTTTACATCTCTCAAGGCAAGCAGCTGCCTCACTCCTCTGCTGCTTTCTGGCCGGTAGGTTTAGGGTGCAGGCGGGAGTCTCGCACAGCACGAAGCGCTCGCTAGCCTTTACAAATGCGAGCTACATTCTCCAGTCTGTTCCAGCGATAAACTTAAAGCAACTTGAACTTGTATGGTTCCACCTTATCATGTATCCATTTTGTCACCAATCGTTTCTCGAACTTAAGTTTCTTTTGTTTCCATGTGAACTATTTTCCCCTTCTCTTTGTTTGTTTGAGTTTGTTTATAAGTACACTTCGTGCACAGAAGGGCTAATCGGGACTGGACCTACATGTAAAAATGGTATCCGAACCGCTATGTGCCTCCACCGGGACTCGAGCCCGGAGGCCCTTGATTCCAAGGCGACGATGTTACCACTACGTCAACAAGGAGACCTATTTTTTCGCCTTCTTTTGAAAGCTTAGTAGATTAATGATCCAACACTACAAAGAAAGGTCCATTGTTCGATTTCATATCATAGTAATATAGAGTGAATGAGTAGTACACCCTAGATAAGATAAGTGGTACTCTTTCCATTATACAACGTTAGAATACAATAGAAATTATGCTCATTAATACTGCATTCTGATGTAAAATAATTATCCCTAATACTTGGACGCCTGTTTAACTTCTTTTTGAAAGTGCAATATTCCTGATCTATGTTTGATTTTTCTTATTTAGCGTTGTTGCTAATCTTAACAATGAGGATGAGTGATGATAAGACGAAATACTCACAAGGAACACTCCTGCCCAGGCCGGGATTAGAACCTGGGACCTCTGGCGTCGTAGCACGATACGCTAGCCACGAAAGTCGACCCTTAATTCGTGCTGTAAAGAAGGATGGTAAATTATATTTGATTTGTAACAATTTGTAGCAATGTGGAAATAAATGTAGAAATTTACCAGTACAAGTCAATCCGTAATTGTGGTCGAAATTCTTCTTCTTTTCTCTCTTATTCTCGAAATACATTTCGCTCTCCCTTTCCTCTTCCTCATTTTCTTCTCAATAAGAACTGGAGAAAACACATAAAGTGCCGTGTAAATCAAGGGAAATGGGCCAAAAAAGATTCGAAGCAAGCCGTAAATCAGGTCCCTGATATTTGCCCTCTCGCCAAGTGGAGATAGCATTCGGAGCAACTGAATGCAGAAAGTTTTGAAGGTCAGTCCCTTTCCTGATGCGGTATCTAGGTTCGGTGAAATGTCTCTTGGGAGGATGTCCGTGGGTTTACATCTGGATTGTACTTGGAAATACTTCATATCGCTTAACCTTTCTTCATCACACAACAGTTTGGTGTTTCATCTTTGATATATTAATTGATTTCTACGTATTAAACTTTAAAGAGAATTCAAAATTGAATTCTTTCCTTTAGAAAGAAAAGTTTGCGCAAGTTTAACCATATGTGTTGAAAATCTAGGTTTTTCAATCCCGACCTAGAATGTGTGTTCTTCGTGAGTGTTCCTTCATCAATTTCATCATATCATTACTCATCATCTTTGCGGTTAGCTAAAAGCGGCAGAAAAGCGAGGTAAAATAAACCAAATCAATAAATGTTTTTTTCAAATCCATCATCACCTTTTCTGATGACGTCATACTCCCAACATGCAATGCAAAGCAGATGGACCAACCTTTATGTAACTGCCTGAACATGTCAACATCTCTGCAACCTGCAATCCAACAAGCAAGCATGTGTCATCTGTAAAATTGTATAAATACAGACGCTACGTTTAAGAGATTAATACACAGCTAAATGAAGTTAATACACAGGAATAAATCTCCGCATACAGGCTGTTTAGTTGTGTCCCCCTAGTTGACCCGACTGTCACTCAAGTATTTTCGTTAAAGGTGAAATATATCTGTGTTGCTCTTTGGTTAACACATAAGCAAGTATGGAATCTTTGTTAGTTTTTACATTAATTCATTTTAAAGACTTCTATGTTTTATCTACAATTTGAAAAATAATAGAAAATTGTATTATTCTTTAAAGATATTCCTTTAAATCGTGAATATATTGTGTATGCAATATCTATCTATCTTTCTCTCTCTCTCTCTCTCTCTCTTTCTCTATACATATATAAATGGATGTATGTGTGTATATATATGTATGTATGTTTGTTCCGGCATAACTCTCGAACGCCTGGAGTAATTTCAACCAAACTTGGTACACATATGACTTACATTCCTGAAAGGAATACGGTGGAGGTAAGACACCCCTGGCACCCCTAGGGGTGGGAGTGTGAAGAGTGTGACATGTAAAAATTATCGAAAACGACCGATATTAGTGTGAAATCCATAGTTTTCAGGGTCGTTAAGATGAATAGTGACACTCCCAATGCCGTTCAACTCAAAGTTCACCACCTATCGGCATTGGGGGTGAGAGAGAGGGGGTGAAAATTAAAATGTCAAAAATGACCTAACTCTCGAACGCCTGGAGCAATTTCAACCTAACTTGGTACACACATGACTTACAATCTAGAAAGAAATGCTGTAGGGGTAAGAAACCCCTGGCAATTTGAGTCAATTTAGCTTATTTTGAGGCTAGTAACTTGTTAATGTTCAACAAAAATTTCTATTGTGAAATAAATTGTGTTGGGGTGTGATAAAAGGAGGTGGTTTTGTAAGCTCTGAGACATTTATCTCGATTGTCGCAGGGGGCAGAGCGGGAAGCTACTCTCATCCAGTGATTAAATTAAAGGGGGGATACCGGGGATTGGCCCCCCACAAAATATATTATCCCCAGCAGAAGAATTTGTTTCTAATCCCTGCCCGGGATGTTTTTCCCCCCACAAAGAAAATGGAATTCAAACAGCATACAAAGTATGTAATTTTTTAACTATGAAACAGGGCCCCCGAGATGGCGCAGTGGTAGCGTCGTAGCCTTCTAATCAAGGGGTCCCGGGTTCGATACCCGGTGGAGGCACATAGTGGTTCTGATCCCACTTTAAACTGTAGGTTCAGTCCCGATTAGCCTTACCGTGCACAAAGTGGACTTTAAACACCAAATCAATGAATCAATCAATTTTAACTATAAAACAAACACCACTTAAAAATCATTCTGGAGCAGTTTCATGTCCAAGCATCCATTCCCAAGCCAGGATTCAAACCCGGGACCCCTGGCGTCGTAGCGCGATATACTAACCACTCTGCCACGGGGGCCGGCGAATGAATGAGTGAAAGAAGGAACGGATTCCAGAGTGTGTAATTTTTAGGAAATCGACGTAATAGTTCTGGGGCTCAAAATACTCTATTAATTAAAAAAACAACTTTCTATTGTGGAATTATAATACAAAGCTCTGACAATAATTCTAAAGCAATACTTTTTGTATTCCTTTTGCTTCTCACTTGAACGTAGCAAGCAATAAATGCCGTTTTTAAATATTACAAGCCAGTTATTACTTGATTTAACATTACTATGAATTCAAGGTAAGTGTTCTGACCATAAAAATATTTACATTAACAATTCTCGATAATAAATTTTAAGTAACACAACATGTTCTTCAAATAGTAGTGAACATGCAACCTGTAATATGAACACAAAGAATTGAAAAGCATTTTTCTACAGCACTGGTAGTTAGTATCAGAATGTTCATCACATGCAGACTGCATGGATGTAGGTCATAATAAAATGATGTCATACAACTCATTGCAGTCTTCTGGTACTTAATGTACAATTTTATCCACTTAATAAAACATTAACATGCTGACCAAGGCAAACTTTTATTGTATAAAAAATATACATAAAAACGTAACGTTTCCACCCTCTAACAGGGTCTTCTTCAGACAAATACTCACAATAAATTTATTACGTTTTTATGTATAGTTTTAATACTATAAACGTTTGCCATGGTCAACATTTTAATGTTTTATTAACATGGAAACAAGGCTTAACAGTGTTACCAATTTTATCCATGTCCTCAATTTTTTAAAATTTATTAATGTTTATTGGAACTCCCCACCATAAGCATTAGTAGTAGCAAGAACAATTTCACCGTCTTGAATACTTCTCCTAGTATGTCTATAAACTCTTGTGCCTGCACTTGCTAATTGGAAACACTTCTCTGCTTTGCAAGTTTTAATGTTCTTGTTATACAGAGTAAACCACGATTGCTTAAAGTCGATTATTTGTTGATTTTCAACACTTTTTACTTCAAATGTTGGTTGGGCGCTTCTTTTCGGTGCTGATAGCTAAAAGGCAGACATTCCAGGAAAGTTTTCCTTCTTCCCCTCAATGGGATATTCTAGTGACTACTACTACGAGCTGAGAGGGAGAATGTTTGCTTTCTCTGTGTCAATTGATGCAGATTAGCTATAGTAAATATATGGTTATCTTAACTCAAAATGGCCAAAATGTGGAACTTTCTTTCTCTCGCCCATTCAATTGTATCTACATCTCGTCCAAAGGTTTATTTTTAAATAGCTCATTGTTTACTTGTTCGTATTGTCGTCGGGTGCAGAGGTTTTAAACATAGCTCCCGGACAAGCGCCGTTGCACTGCCCATTGTTAAATAAACTATGAAAACCTGAAGCAATGGCAAGTATAGTTAATTTCGTCAGCTTTATCACATTTCTCGGCGCACACCGTCATTGTGCTGCACGGGCAATAGAAATTGATCAAGTTTTTTCGGTAGAATCGTAGAATCTAAATGTGCTAAGTGTTTCTAAATTACGTGCGAATGTTAGTTCACTAACTGGTAACATACACAGATTTTCATACGTCCCAAAAAACTACCCCCACCCTCCGTAATGAAATCACAACTATGCCACCGATGCCTGTTGCTACCTCCGCCAGTTTGTTCGGCTGAGGAGCAGACGACACGAGAGTATCGTGTAAGCCCATAGTGTAATATTGCTCATAAATGACGGATGTAGACTCAACAGACAGGTGACTCTGGAAGGTTCTGCCATTGGCTGGGCTTCTGCGCTGGTCGAGCGAGAAGTTTGGCGTGGCAGATCCTTGCCGACTACGAGAGACTTCTGACGTACTGGACACTGGCTGGACAGGCTGAGTATATTGCATTACAGTCTATCGCCCTTTATAGGCCCTCATGGCCGGGTGTAATTTACCTAAAGTCTATTGATTTATTTTGAGTTCTTAAAAGTGCAAGAAAAGGAAATTGTTTTAGTTTAGATTTTTTTGGTGGATTGCTCCGGGTCATGTTGGCTGTGGGGGGTTTTGGGCTGGGTTGCGATTTGCTCTGACTCGTGTAGCCTTTACTTACCGACTGCTGACTATCAAATGGGACAAATGAAACTAGGTTAACTGGGAGATAATCCATAGACATTTCTGTTGATTTAATTGTATTTGGAAAGTATAAGTACTAATATGTATTGTAATAAATATTGGGTTAACGAATATTAAGTTCCAATTGTATACTTTAAGTACCTAATATATGATCATCCACTGCGCCGATAAGACAATCCTCGTCTCACTTCTTTGGTATTAAAGGGGAAACAAGAGACGTAGAGGATTATAATCGCCAACAGTGTGCGAGCGACGTCTGCTGTTAGCCCGCGAAGCGCTCTTTCTAAGGCCTCCTGCAGTATAGCTCGCACTAATCGAAGCCTCCTCCCTGTCTCCACACAATCCAATCAAGCACTCCCTCTTCTCCCCCGACTCCTCGCCTATTGCATTCTCTGTCCTTGCGGAAGTCGGGTCAAAAACCTTCTCATCTGCTGACTTAATATTGTATGCGCAGGAAGCGAGCTAGGGTAGGCGATCATGCAGCACAGTTATAAGTCATTAAGGGAAACTTCTAATTCCGTTACGCTATCTTGCGATGCAGTTTTATAACTACAACAAAAACCTCTCAAAGTCCCGAGGGGCTGTAGACGATCTGGAGTATTGCACAAGTAAGGATATTGTAGGTGCACACAAGAAGGACAGAGTGACCGTTTTCCATAATAAAAAGACTACGATTTCCCCAAGGAACAATAGCGTAGCTTTTGGAATAGGAGGATTTCGAGTCTGCCTTTGGGAGCCGTAAGAAGACGTGTCTCCTGTATCTTGCGAGGATCGTTGGCGTTTTATGTGAACGTTCGGCAGGATGCATCATCTACCTCAGTGCCGATAGAGAAGAGCTAAACCACCACTATAACCTCCACGCGATCCTATTCGACTATCTATTTGTTCCTCCGAATAAGATAGGATAAAATTCTGTTCTCTCTATATCGTCATAAGCATAGATTCATCCGCTAAATATTTGTCTATGGGAAGCTGTCAAGTGTTGTACTTGGGTTATGAGTGCATATTCGTGCAATTTCTCAGCCAACCCTCCTGGTGGAGTGGTTAGCACAGCGCGCTACGACACCAGGAGTCTCAGGTTCCAATCGCTGCATGGGTTTTCTTTGTGAGTGTCCCTTCATCAGTTTTATCCTCATCGTCGTGATTAGCCAAAAGTTGCAGTAAAGCTACGTCAAATATCAAAAATCAAATAAAATCATGCTCTATATAACAGAATAACTTTGATTCGTACATGGCGAACCCCTGAAGACACCAAAATGTCATCCTCTCTTCCAAGTAGTACGTTACGTCCTCGTTGTAGACTAGTGAGGCTATGGCCTCTGTGACCAGAATAGTCCTCTGTGGTGCTCATGTTATGTCGTCCATATATGTTTGATTCTCCCTTCATCCATTTAATCTTATCATCATTCATCCTCATCACCGTAACTAGCCAAACATAGCAGAAACGCCACGGTAAATAAAATAAATTAATCAAAATGCATGAATGGAATAGTCCAGACTAAAGATTAGTAATCAAAATGTGTGTGCATGCCTTTTGTCTGTGTTGACAAAAGGACAAAAAAAATAGTGATAATTGGTTTCAGAAATGTCAAAAATTCCCTATCTAATGAAGTTTCGGAAATTTTCATTGTCCGAGAAGTTTCAGAATTCTCCATTGCTAGATAAGTTTCAGAAGTTCCCATCTCTAGAGAAGTTTCCAATGTCAAATAATTTTTAGATGTTTCCATTGTTAGATAAATTTCAATAGCAACATGGATAAAATTCCATTCCATCCATACTTCTCCATAAAAGATACATTAGGTTTTATACTTATAATTTTAATATTAATACAACTCTCATTAATATTTCCAACAACCAAGCTTCAAATGCTAGAGAAGTTTCAGACGTTTCCACTGCTAAATAAGTTTCAGACGTTTCTTTTTGCTAGAAAAGCTTCCATTTCTATAGAAGTTTCGGAAATTTCCATCTCTAGAGAAATTTCAGAAATTTCAATCTCTAGAAAAGTTTCTGAAATTTCAATCTCTAGAAAAGTTTCTGAAATTTTCTTCTCTAGAGACGTTTCTGAAATTTCCATCTCTAGAGAAGTTTCAGAAGTTTCCAATGTCAGAGAATTTTCAGAAGTTTCCATTGCTAGAGAATTTTCAGAAGTTTCCATTGCTAGAGAATTTTCAGAAATTTCCATTGCTATAGAATTTTCAGAAGTTTCCATTGCTAGAGAAATTTCAGAAGTTTCAAATGCTATCTAGAGGAAGTTTCAGAGGTTTTCATTGCCAGAAAAGTTTGAGGAGTTTCCATTGCTAGAAACGTTTCAGAAGTTTCCATTGCTAGAAAAGTTTCGGTAGTTTCCAACGTTATAGAAGTTCCAAATGCTAGAAAGGTTTCCACTGCTAGATAAATTTCAGTAGTTTCATGTTTCATAAGTTTCCATTGTTGGAGAAGTTTCAGAGGCTTCCATTGCCAGGAGGCTTCTGAATTTTCCATGGCCAAAAGGTTCCTGAAGTTTTCTTGGCTATAGACTAGGTAGTATGAGTACAGATTATCTCACTTTAGCAGAGGTTGATGTCGTATATTTATTCCTAGATGAATAACTGTGAGAAAGTAACTGGGTTCATGGCCGCAGTTATGCACTAATCACTAGACCACGAAGGGCCGCAATAGACTCACCAACGTGACAAATATATGAGCTCGCAGTTGAAACTGTAACTATCCGGTGCGTGTTTCACTCTCCCGAAACGTAACATCGTGAGCACGTAGTGATCTACTTGCGCCTACATCAACTCGTAGATCAAAATGCTCATCGCGAGTAATTTATGGCTCAAAAGGGAAGCTGATTAGCCGCAAACACACTCTATCAATCACATCCCAGGGTTGAGTGTTAATTCGGGAGATAAATATTTATCCTAACCAATTATGTACTTCCGACACCCCATTCGGACACGAACACAGTTGCGTAAACTTTCTAGCGTCGTCTGACTTCGCTACGCACGTCTAGCACTAAGTAGCCAATTAGGAAAAAGAAAACAGAGTTGGGACTGTGTTCGCGGCAGCAGCAGAGGTGCGATAAGATTAAGCACGAAACTTACTTCAAGAGTTGCTGAGTTGTAGTTACTTATCTCAACATGTAACTCAGTTGTAGCTATTCTTAATTTTTTCAAGACTCCAAGATACTTTACCGTTACTTTCTTCTAGATACTTCTAGATCTCTTGAAACGTGCTGTTGCCTTTTTCCTTAGTAATTGTCATCTAAAAAATTAATTTAAAAAAGTAAAGTGCTCCCCTGTGCTTTGCACCGCGCCATGAAGGCGTATATGGAGTGTGTTGTTGGGGTCTCTCAATTTCTTCATCAGCATCACGCCCCTGGCCGCCTTTACCACCAGAGTTTCCTCCACGTACCCCCTTTATACGACGCTGGGTGGTCGCCGGAGCCACTGGAACAGATGGGGGATCGAACCCAGGTCTCTCGCATGGTAGTCAGACGCCCTAATGACTGAGCTACCGCGGCTCTCTCTAACAATTTTGCTTAAATTATAACTCTCACGTTTTTAATATGAAAATACAGAGGCAAGATATTTTGTTAGTAAACTCTTGAAGGATTTACGTCTCGCATAACATTTACTCGTAAGAAATGTGTATGTGAACTACAAACCTTTCATTCTATTTCTTGTAAACCATTATTACTTTATTACTGTTGAAATTCAAAGAAAAGTAACTGCTAATTTAGTTACTAAAAACCTGAAAAAGTAAATTAACTACAGCTAGTAAGTACTTTCGTTTATCATTACTCGAAAAAAATGTTACTTGTGGCTTCATTTCAAGCACCTCGTTACGTCCAAAACTGGCCTGGCAGTAGTTGTAACTACCAAACTATATACTTTATTACCCAAAATAATAACAACGATAGCTTTACCGCAGGATTTGAGAGAAAGCGCCATAGGTTTCATCTTCACATCAAGAAGCATGATATAATAGCACAGAAGGGTTTTACCGTCTAATACATGTTGGTGTGCATACTGAACTTCTTTGAATGTAAAGTGCCCATATCTTTCAGTAATTGAGCGGATTAAATGAGGCTTGTCAGCTGTCCTCAACAAACTTTGTGGTATGAAATAGGGAACCGTCGCAATTGGCCAACAGTTGTAGGAAAACTAGATGAAATAATATGATTTAAATCAAGCCGACTGGAAGCTGCAGTCGGTATGGCGTCTGACTGCCACGCAGGAGAACAGAGTTCGATTCCCGAATTTGGTAATCTAAGGTTTGGAATTTTTCCGGCCTTGTTCCTGCATAAAGCGGCTCTGGGATTCACCCAACCTCAAATATATATGTACCTGGGGGCAAACCTGGGGAGTAAAGGCGGCCGAAGCGTGGTTGATCACATAACCTTCAAAAATTGCCGAGTTCGAGAATGTGTGTGCCCTATGTGTCCTTCACTGCACTGGAAACTTTACCTTACTTTACCTTATCTTAAATCAAACCAAGTAATAGAGAGAGTTCGTAACACGTGATGACTTCATGTCCCCCTGCGAGAACAATCCAAGAACTACGCCTAATTGAGCGAGTAATTATTAAAAAAAAGTTGTATTTTTGAAAATATTGAAAATATGCTGTATTTGAGTTCGTTTTAAATCCGCGTTATTCTCACACAGGCTAACCTGGGCTGGAACTGTAGTCGGATATAAATCACTGCGGGATCGAAGCACTACGCTATCGTAGAGGTTCAAAATAGGATGCTCCATGTGCGAAGCTGTGTGAATCAGACTCATCCTGTCCCCACGTGTGCATTTCCAAAGAGAAAATGGGAAAACTTGCAAGTTTCATTGAATATGTCTCACGCTGTTTCTCCCCTTCTCTTAAAGGAGAAGTCCTTTATAAAAAAGGACCGACAACCTACAACCAAGGTTGTTCTCGGAACAATGGAATGGATTTGTTTGATTCTAAGCACGTCTCCTCTCTTGATACGCTTCAAGTGGCACGTAAAATCGCTTATCAAGAATTCCTAACCCTCTCCGCCAACCTTTTCCTTCCCGATTTTCTTTTCTTTTTTTATTACAGTCTCTCATTTCATTTCCGTTTTCATCATCCGCGCTCATTTTTCTTTCTTTCACGTGGAAGATGTTCGAAGTGGTTTTTGATTTCTGAAAGACTTTGTATCTTAAGTTTTAATACCCATTTCTCTAAGTTCTCTCAAGGAACGTTCACTTCACTTTTTTTTATACATCCACGAGATTTTCGTCCTTTGATTATCTTTCCATTTTGGGATATGCCGGATTCTTCAAACTAAAAGATTCCTGTATTTTGTTTCTCTCAGGCTTTTCAGTGGAACAATTTCTGCAAGTCTGAAAGCTTGCTTGAAAAAAAAAAATAGCATCCATTTTCATGAAATTCGTCGAAGTGTAGCAAACCAAACTGTAAAATCATATTAGATATTTTTAGGAAAGGTAGTACAGTCGCAAGAAAAAGTGTGTTGTGTCTAGTAAGTTCCGTGGCTAAAGGCGGAGTATTATTAATTCGATGAAAAATTGATAAATGAGTTTTAAGAAACTTGAGAGAACTGGAAGCAGTATTGACGTCATATTGTGTGTGTCAAGATTTCTTCTCGGCATCTGTTTGACTGATTGATTTAGTTCATTTTACGTTGCTTTTCTGCTTTCTGGATATTCGCGATGATAGGTGGGAATGGTGACAGGATGGGATGGATCAACGAACAATCGCAAATATACATGAGCGACACATCACGAGTCCCGCACAGAACATTACAATGGAATTGGTAGGGACACAAATTTATGGTAAATAAAAACTGAGGAGAGCGGTAAATAAAATGTTAGATCAGCGGTATATACCAGCGGTGAAAAAAAAATGCACACACTTTTTCATTATGAGAGGAAACAACATACAAAAGAACTATAAATTGATAAACTACTTCATTTTTATATACTGTACACATGCACAAGTACTTAGTTGTCCAACCAAAAAGAAAACATCAACACAAAATCACTTCATTTCTAAATTGCATATCTCAAGTGATTTATTCATTGTATGTATTTAAAGGATATCCTTGCTGTCCAACAAATAAAATAATCACTTCTGCACATACACAAACACATGTTAAAAATCACATGATGATAAACAAAATTCATTCATGACTGAACACAAATTACACCATTGTTTCCTTTGATGTGCGGGAACAGACTAATCTTATCGCTGCTACAGCTAGCAAGTTCAATGAAACTGGAAGTTGAGTAGACATTCGGGGGAAGAAAGGAATGCAGCTTGACAGGGAGCGAAGTTTTCGAACTGAGATTATGTGCATGGGAAATCCCAATTTGCAGCGTCTTCCTGATGTGATCGAAGATAAAACGTTCTTCAGCTGCTAGTGGTAGGAAACTTTAGGCAAACGTTTCGTTACAAATCGACAGTTTGCGCGCGCAACCTCGATTGCCGGTTTTTGCGTGTTTTCTACTTAATTTGATGATATTTCACGGTTATTTCGCGAAAAAGCGTTCATTTCGTGGAAAAGCACACATTTCGCATTACTTCGCGAATAAAACTCATGCATATTTCATAATTGGGGGTGTAGTTACGTGCAGAATGTTCAAAATTGAATCTTTTTTTTCTACATTTCGCGATTTCGCGCATCGCGAAAATTCAATGTCCCTAGGAATTGGGTTCAGACGCCAGAGCGTCGTTGACGTGCAGCATTGCAGTTATCGGGGTATAGTGGAAGAGAGGTTGACATTTGGATATCTACAGAAAGGGTCACCCCTTACATCTCTCCTGGGCATCTGAAATTGTTTCTCAGTAAGCTTAATGAAATTTGGAATATATAATCGGACAGAGACACAGAGAGAGCGAGAGAAGACGGATGCACAAAAGAGAATATTAGAGAGAGCGATGAAGAGGGAAAGGAGGGAATATATGACGAAAGAGAGAGAGAGAGAGAAGGAAATCAAAGATACAGCTGAAGGAGAAAAAGAGTCACACAAAGAGAGAAAGAAGGCACCGGAGACTAAAGAAAGTTGGAGGTATCCAGAAAGAGATACAGAACATATATAAGTATGGAGAAGAAAGAGAGAAGACAAAGGCACATGATAAGGGAGAAAGAAAAAGACTGAAAAATTAAAGAAGAGAGAAAGAGAACGCCGAGAAATGAAATCACAGAGAGAGGGGGGAACAAGAATGAACACAGAAAGAAAAAGGACAGGTAGAGAGAGGAAAGAAGAGATAAAAAAGAGAGAAATGGAAAAAGAGGAGATGTGGGAGAGAAAGATAAAGGAGAAACCAAGATAGAGCAAGAGATACAAAAAGACGGAGATAGAAGGAATAAAGAGAGAAAGATACAGGCAGGAGAGTCTGCGAGAAAGAGGAAGCGAAAGGAACATATACTTTCGTGATAAAGACGAGAGATAATCTTTGAGCTTTCTGTTAGAGAACCTTGCGTCTTATTACAGATGGCTTTGTGCCGAAACTTCAGTTTCTCTCGGGAAAACCTTACTCGTCGGATTTCCTTATCATCAATGATTGAAGCCTCGTACCCAGTGTTCTTTCCGTTGAAAGAGCTTCTTGCTTGCTGTCCACTGAATGGCACTGGCCCAATCCTTCTTAAAGAGTTCGGAGGAAGTCACCGGGATTAATTTAAGATGTGAACTGTATATTCTGCTCAAAGGGGGAAGATGGCCATTCATATGAACAGTAAACAGAAATTAGCATCGAACATCAAAAGCAACTTGTTTCTGTATTTGCGAAAGATACCGTATTTTGTACGATCCGTGAAATATAGTGTAAACAAAAAGTTTGGCCTAAACCAACCTTTTCTTACTTGCTAATGTATCCATCTTCCTTCAAAGCCTATCATTTCTCACAGAGAGAAGCTGTTGCTAACTGATAACCAACTCTGATGCTGCAATGGGGCTTATTATTGTGAGTTTTGGCTTGTGTGTTTTGTCAGGATTATATAAATACAGTAAGGACTGACACGAATATCTAATTTCACTCTTACATCGTGTAATGATGTCGTGAGCATTTGGTTGTTTCCATGTTAAAATTTTAATATCTTCCCACCCTCTCTCCTTTGTTCTCTCTCTTTATATCATTATCCCCCTGACTCTCTGCTTCTCTCTCCATCTCAATATCTCGGTTAATCTTTCTCCACTGCGTCTGTCATTTCCTTCTCTCTCTCTCTGTCTCCGTCTCATGTGTATGTAAGTGTCTTTCTGATGCATTCTGATCGTAATCTCTGATGAATCTCTTTCTTTCTGTCTGTATCTTCTTTCTCGCACTCTTTCACTGTCTGTGTGTGCGTCTTACTTCATCTCCCTTCCATTTTCCATCTCTTTCTCTCTCTCTCTCTCTCTCTCTCTCTCTCTCTATCTCTGTGTGTGTGTGTGTATGTGTCTAGTTACTTAGCAATAGTTCCTAATCTTATCTTCTCGATCTCTCACTATCTATTTCTTTATTTGACTCCCTCTACCTCTTTATACATGTCCATCTGTTTCTTAAACTCTCTTTCTACCACTGCCGAAACCATTCTATTTCTGCCCCTGTCCTATCCCTTTTTCTCTCCCTCCCTTCCGCCTCTCTCTCTCTCTCTCTCTCACTCTCTCTCTCTCTCTCTCTCGCTCTATCTCATACTGTCTCTCTCTCTCTCTTTGTCTCTAATGTTTGTGCGACATTCAACAATTTGTGAACTTGCATGCATGAACCTCTCTCTTGGGGTGTTACCATATACAAATTATTATATGTAACTCAGTCTATCTTGGTCCTAATCATAATCTTCTCTTCGTGCACAACTCACTCAAGTTTCTATCCAATGATGGCAATTACGAAAATTATTGACAAACCACAGTAGAACAAGGGGGCGATTATAGGAAAACAATGTTTTAAAAAATATGAATAACACTCTCAATGGATCAATAATAATCGAATTCTTGCTCTGTTTCTTTCTCTTTCTTCCCATCACTTCTTTTCGTGCGCTTCTCTCTGTCTTTTATCTCTCTCTCTCTCTCTCTCTCTCTCTCTCTCTATCTCTGTGTGTGTGTGTGTGTGTGTGTGCCTATGTGCTTCTCTCGCTAGTTTTCTTTCCGTCTTTCTTTCCCTCTCCTCTCTCTCTCTCTCTCGTTCTCCTTGTCCATAATTTTCCTTTAAAGGAATTTATATAATTAAGAACATCTAAACTCTCCATTGATATCACCTGTGTGGTTGGTATGGCAACCGCTCAGTCTCCTTGGAAATGTAAATAATCTTGAAACCCACACAATGCCTTTTTAGCCTCGAAGCTGTAATATGTAACGTGCGATATTGGCTCGGCGTTGTTTTCCACCGACTTTGAAAATCCCCATAAACCTCCTCAGAAGCAAAAAAGCAAAGGAGATACATAATTTAGTCCAGTGCCCTTTTATGAGAAGAGGAGAAATATTATTTTGCTCAAGGTTGGAAACAAGGTTAATCCCATTCCAAGAAAACATCCTAAAGGACGAGGCGAGAGTTATGAAACCCCTCGGAGCGTGTGTAATGCCTTATAACGAGACCGGATGGAGCTTCCTCTCTTCCTTCAGGCAATGTGCGTTCGTGTCCTCTCGTTTTAATTCAAAATTCGTCTTCTTGGATGTGCAAACATAAGTGGAAAGACTGTGAAATTGTACAAGCAATAAAGATTAAGAGATCTCTTCGGCTTTGAGAGGTCAGGAAAACATACAATTTCTAGAATCAGCGTTGAATGTCACCCATTTCTTTAAAATGAAGCATCTTCTTTTAAAAATAATATGTCGCACTCTGTAACTTCTCCAAAGCTCAAACACGATTCGGATATAAGTTCCCTGCGCCTCAAAATTTCTTACTTATTATTTACTGACTTCTGAATAATTATAATACAGTAAAAACCGCATATCCCGGAACCACTATAAGAAGGAAACCTGTAAATACGGGGAAAAAAAGTTCCCAGAACGGCCGATTTTATACCTGAAAATGACCTGCTTAAGGCGGAAACCTCCTTAAAGCGGAAACGGAACACCATTTAAAGACCAACGAGATGTTTTTATTTTCAGTAAGACGGAAATTTCTTCCTTCATTTTTCTCGCTCGCAAGAAAACAATGCAATACTGTAAGTGGAACACGCCTCTGTTGCCACTCGCTTATCGATAACATTGTCGATATGAAAGAATGCGCTACAATACTCGTCATAGCTGTTACGATTCCGTTTCTTTCTTTCATCTCTTACCCTCTTTCTCCACCTTTCTTTGTCTACTTCTCCTCTGTTCTTTCGTCATCTTTCTATTTTTCTTGTTATCTCTCTTTGTTTCTTTCTTTTTCTTAACTTTTATCTCAACCTTTCTTCACCTCTCTTATTCCATCGTTCAATCTTTCTCTTTCCCCCCTATGTACATAACACAACGACGCCAGGGGTCGCGGGTTCGAATCTTAGCATGGGCATGGATGTTTGTGAGTGTCCATTTTACTTCGCTTCTTGTGCCACTTTTGGCTAATTTGCGAAGATGAGGATGAGTGATGATATGATGAAATTGATAAATGTATCGCATTTTTATTCATGTACGTACATGCATTAGTACTCTACATTATAAGTAATGAGAAATGTAAATCTGTCTTTCCATTATTTCCTGCAGCGCTCTATACTGTTAAGAAGGAAAACTGTTAAGACGGAAAATTTTGCTCGGAACCATCATGTTCCGAGATAGACAGGTTTTTCCTGTATTTGACATCTAGTGACATTTTCAACTTCCGTGGCGGAGTGGTTAGCTCTGCGGTCTACAAAGTCAGTAATCGCGGGTTGAATCCGGGCATGGGTGTTCCTTAAGAGTGTCATTTCATCATATCATCACGCATCCTCATCTTCGCGAACAGTCAAAAGTGGCAGAAGACCGAAATAAAATAAGCCAAATCAATGAATCAATACAACCCAGCAACATTGACGTTACAGAATAATACCATCTTCCAAAATTCTCTGTAACCGAGAGTGTAAAAGAATTAATCGTATATTATGTCTCACGAACTAATGTTTAACCTCTATTGTCCAAAATATTCATCCATTTTAGGAATTAAGTACTAGGAAAGATAAGAACAACCTTGTTGATATTCTAGACATAAAGGTTCGCGAAACAAGACTAAATAAACAAGACACTTCAAAACTACGTAAGCAAACTACCGATTCTTCAACTGCAGTTTCTTCAAATTAAACTTATATGTTCTCAACAAAGCAATATGCTCTTATGTCTGTGAAGAAGTCTTTTTTACTAGAATGTTCGAACTCAAAAAGAATAAATAGGTCCTTCAGCTAAATATTGAATTAGGAGGATGAAGGATAGAATTCACTGATGGCTGTTTTCAGAAGTCTAAAGTGATGACCATTTTGTACAATAGCTTGCATTTATTGCTCGTTTTTCTGGTAAAAAAGAGGTTCCTTGCTCAATTGAAAAACAAACGTGCATGGATATGTGTACATAGCAGTGACGAAGATATATTTTTTGTTAAGATTTTGATTGTGGAATCCATTAATATCAGTAAAGTGCAGAATGCTTCAAAAAGAATATCAATGTACGTGCTTATCAAAAATCCATCTTGTAGATTCTGCGTCAATGTTCTTCTCCATTACAATGTATATTGTATATTATTGAAGGGTACACAACACGACAACTTGATGTGTGATTTTGGTTTCATAACTACAAAATCTGACGGTTATTCATTTTCCTTCTCCAACTTGTCTTATTGCTTATTGTGAAATCCAACTCTCATTTTCTGCTGAGTGAGTTTGCGATTATGTGGCCAACAGAATTTTAATTTTTCCAACTTCTAGTTTTCAATTGCAATGTTCGACATTTTTGGTCGCTAGCAGCTATCACCATTGCTTAGAAGTGTCTTCATTTACTTTATAACTCATGATGCCATGTGATTATGTAAATTATCTAGCGTTTATAAAGGTGCTAGGAAATGTTGACAACTGTTTTGTTGGAAACCGAACATTACTTACAATGATTGATTGATTGATTTAGTTTTATTTTACTTGACGTTTTGTGCCTCTTGGCTAATTTGCGAAGATGGTTATGAGTGATGGAATGATGAAATTGATGAATGGACATTCACAAACAACCAAGGCCGAGCGGACTCGAACCCGGAAACCTTGGCGATTGCTAACCACTTTTTTTCAAAGGAAAACCCCTAAGCGGAAGCTTACCGCATCACACTTCATTCTAACTAACTAACTAACTAACTCTCTAGCCTTCTTAAACCCGAAGGTTCATGGCTGCAGCAACACAGGCCTTCCATCTTTCCCTATCTTGAGCAAGTTCTATATACTCTTTTCCATCCCTACCGATTTCCCTTAGGTCCACCTCAACGTTGTCCCTCCATCTTCGTCTTGGCCTTCCTACAGGTCTCTTACCATCAGGTTTCCCAACAAGAATCCTGTAAACTACTCTTTCCTCTCCCATTCGTGCCACATGGCCTGCCCACCTAAGTCTTCTTGATGTAATTATTCTAATAATATCTGGACATGAATACGAATTATGTAGTTCTAAATTATGTAACCTTCTCCACTCACTTGTCACCTCATCCCTTTTAGGCCCAAATATTTTCCTAAGGATCTTGTTTTCAAATACTCTCAATTTATGTTCCTCTTTCAATGTAAGGGACCACGTTTCACACCCATATAATACGAGCACTACAGGCAAAATTACTGTGTTGTATATTTTAACTTTTAGTTTCTTAGATATTAAACGAGAAGACAAAAGTTTATGAAGAGAGAAGTAACATACATTTCCTGAATTAAGCCTATTTTTTATTTCCACCACTGGCCGCGGTGGCTCAGTCGGTAACGCGTCTGACTACCATGCTAGAGGTCCCGGGTTCGATCCCCGGCCGGTTCAAATCCGGGAACTTTTCTAACGATGGAAGCGGCCCCGGCGCCCACCCAGCGTCGAATAACATGGGTACCTGGGAGAAACCCTGGGGGGTAAAGGCGGTCAGGGACGTGATGCTGATCACATCACCCCCACTCACGACCAGATCAAGAAAGTGTGGGGCGTTACCCCCACACCCCCTATACGCCTTCATGGCGTGGTGCTATGCACAGGGGAGCACTTTACTTTTTTTTACTTTTATATAATTTTCACATGTTAATATTACTCCTAAGTATTACTTCATTCACTCACATCATTTCATTTACATTTCTATTTCAGGACTTTTCAGGACAGACAATCACAAATACCCATGCCTTACCCGGGACTCAAACCCGGAACCCCTGGCGTTCTAGCGCGCTCTGCTAACCACTTCGCACGGAGGTTGACGACCACTCGTCCAGGGGGTCCGGCGTTAATTACAATGAAAACCAAATAATGATATACGTAGGTTTTAAGTTATATATAGATTAAAAAATAGATAATAACTTTGTCCTCCTTGTTCATATTGTGAATATCAAAGGTTTTTTGACAAATATTCAATTCCTATTATGTTTCCATGAGTAGGCACTTTTGTTTTAAATCCACTTCATTCCCAGATAGGCTAATTAAGACTGGACAGTTTAAAGTGGGATCCGAACCACAAGGCGCCGTCACTGGGTATCGATCCCGGGGTCCCTTGATTGCTAAGCGACGACATTACCATGCCATCGGGGAGATCTATGTCCATCCTGAAAAGAGAGAAAAGTAGAAGAAAGTGGTGGACATGTTCATTTCACTCGGAAGAAATTTCCAAATTTCCGGGACTGGACGTTGGTGTTTAGCGGCCTGGAAATAAATAGTATCGAAGATCATGACCTTGAAACGCCCTTTAGTGAACATCAATATCATACGGTGTGAGAGAACTCGGCTCGGGGACCATGTACAACTTTGGACACAAGCCCAAGGGATGTATTTATCAGAGTGACGTCGTCTTTAACGCTTTTACACGCTCAATTGAGCATCATTAGAGCTCAAAGCCTAAGTCATGCCGCGGTAAGGGTTGAAAGAGGGAAAGCTAAGAGAGCGCCTCTAACATGCCAAATTCTACCAGAGACCTTTTAGAAGATGCTTACCTAGGTAAATAAATTTGAAGAATCAACCGCTTTGGTTGGTTTCAGCAAATTTATGTATGCTCTATCTTGCAAGATAACACGCAGGAAATAAGGAAAAAGTATTTGTAAAACACTGATACACAGCATCCTAAGGAAATTATTTCAGTAAATCACATGAACAAATTGGAGAAAAGTGTGATGGATAAGATATAAACAATTAACGTGATAAAGCTACTGCTGTGCATTTTTTGATAGGAGCTTGATTGAAAGTTATTTTAAATGCACTTCATGCACAGGTAGGCAGGCTAATCGTGACTTCAGCAACCCAACTAGGTGCCTCCACAGGGTATCGAACCCGGATCTCCTTGATTCCAAGATGACGACGTTACCTCTACGCCATTGGAGAGAACCCCGTGAAGATTTAAACATTCCATGAATGTGGAGGTGATGTGATCAGCACCGCGCTCCCGCCTAGGGACAAATAAGTATATTAGAGGCTGGGTTAACCCAGGAGCCGGTTCTTGTAGGGCAATTGCTGGTTAAATTCCCACATGAAATCAAATCGAACCCAGGTCTTCCGCATGGCAATCAAGACATCCTACCTAATGGTACACCGCGCTCTAAAAGGAAATGTACGGAAAGAGACAGTTTATGCAATATATACATCTTACAGTACTTTCCAATCGTCACATATCCCCCATAAATTAGAACAGGCACTGTGCAATTAATAGTAATCATTAGGGAACATAACTTTATGTGCTAAAAATCTCAGAAATATTTATTTTTTATGTGTCATAAATGTTGAAAATATGTGATAAAAACAGAAAAGCTTCTGACAAAAATAACAAAAACATTTGGTAACAAAAACAAAATATGACATGCATTTTAAACAAATGAAATCAGTTTCTAAATGCTTACCTCTTAGTGAGCTATTTCTTGGAAGAGTTGCAGTGGATCACCATAGTTTTTTCCAAATTCTCCATTGTAAATCTGTGACGATTATCTGTAAAAAGCATCTTATATTGCGAGAAAGATCGCTCCACGTCACAAGAAACAATTCTTGCATATTTGAACCACGAAATGCCAACACTGAAGTTTTCCAAATCTTCCTCTTCCTCTACTTCACCTTCCAAAACACGTGCAATTTGGCACAAAGTTTGAAAACCTTGGTTTTTCCCAAAAAATTCTGTACATTTAGACATTAGCACTTGTGCGTTAGATCCAGTGGGATATTTTCCCCAATACGATCTTAGGCGAGGCGCCAGAAGTCTGCCAGCGAGCGTGTTCAAAGACAAAACAAACCTAGCACTCTCGATATGAAAGAGGTGCGGAGAATAAACATTTTTCCTTCGAGGATTTCGAGGTAGCTGAAGTAAATGAGCGATTTTATGTATTAAAAATGAAAATTCGCAAAATATGTATTTACATACGGAAAACTGGAAAATATGTGTTTTTATGTAAAATAAAATTTGCTGTGCTGACATATAAGGCTATAATCAGAATTTTGGCAAAAAAGAGGGTCTCTATCTTATCGCAGAAAAAACATTTATTTACCTAAAGTTCCGTTCCCTAGTAATAATGATCTTGAAAAGCAGGGGCGTTGCCAGCGAGGTGAGAATGTGCATAAACCCGAAATAGAAACTTTGGTTTTTTCCTTGTTTTATACCGTTTCTCTTACTTTTTGACTAATAGCGATAATCATGTTGAATGATGATGAGATGAAATTGATGAAGAAATACGAAGAAATGCCCAGGTGAGGACTCGTCTCTGGAACCTTCAGTAGCGGGTCTACGAGTCCAACATTCAACGTGTTCGGCCAACAAGGGTATGGAACTAGTCTCCTGTGTGCTTATAAATGTCCAGTTAGCACAATTCAGTATCGTAATAATTGTATTTAGTTTTATTAGTTAAATATTTCGCATTTTAGCGTAATTTGTCATCTCTACCTAAAGGAAAATTATCCAATAATGTTTAAAAAAAATTGTATATATATATATATATATATATATATATATATATATATATATATATATACACGTATATAACAATATGTCATTGGCGGTCTAAACATTATTAACAAAATAGGGAGAATGGTCCAGTATATTCCCACTTCAACTTTCTAAAGCTAAATTCTTAAGAAATCTTGATGGTATTGTACGATTGATGTGTCATATTTAATAGAACCAACTTTACTGATCCCGATAATGTGAGGTTACACGGTGAAAGCTGATTGCACAGTGGTTCGGATCCCACTTTAAACTGTAGGTCCAGTCCCAATAAGCCTATTTGTGAATAAAGTTGAATTTAAAACCAACTCAAACAAGCAAACTAAAAGCGAAGAGATGAATAGTGACAGAGGAAACAAAGGACCTACTTCAGAAGTACTTTGATTGATACAGCATGTATTAATGACACAAGACATCAAATATAGTACAGTGACCAACATAAAATTCTTCACCTTAATATGAGTAAGTTTGTTTTAACACTGTACTCTGCTTATGATATTAACAATGATACTTTTTCACGGACATTAGGTTTACTAAAACCAAAGTTGATAATTCACTGTAAAAGAAATGTGTAATGCATTTGGGTAGCGAATAGTGATTTAAATCCACTTCAACAATTTCGGTACATCCAGAATTGTATGTGGGTGTGTGCTCCCACATACATCATTTATTTTGTTATCGCAATCCGACATTGTTGCAATCCTTACTAGTATTTTTGTTTCGACCGACTACACTTTTCTCATACAGTCTCCCTAACATATTTACCTCTTAACATAGTTATTTAATATTCAGGGACTTTAAATTAACTTTTATATTTCCTTAAATTCCCGTGTGTTAAATACCTAGAGCTACTATTAAATGCATAGACTTAATAGGATAAATTATCTATGTGGAACTCTTTAATTCGTCTGGCTGAAGGCGATACAATGTACGTAGAAATTTTTGCATATTGTCTCCGAAAGGCTGGATTTTAAAACAAATCTAACATAGAACTGAACTTGATTTACCATTTGCAATTTGAGTACGTGTCTCACGATGGTGTATTAAGAGTGAATCCATGATGCAATAAGAACGTGGAGAAATCCTGTTAATTTTTGTTCCGGATACAGTCTGTTGCTCAGTTACAAACAAAAACAATCATATTTTTATAGAAGGAAAATAATTGCGTTTCTGTAAATAGAAGAATTAATAGACGCAAACAGCGGACAAAGAAGTTCAATATAATTTCACTGAACCTCGTCAGAGACGAACAATCAACATTTTCATTCGCGGAATAAACAAGGGATATTATTTTTCCGTCGCCAGGACCAACTGGAAACTTGGATAGCTCCAGGAAAGAGGCAGGGGGTGGCTTATAAATCTCGTCAATCACGGACGGCCATGTTCAATTTTTACACCCCCTTCTTTTTCCCATTCATTCATCCCCATGTCCCTCTTTCCTTTTTCCCCGAAGCGTATTCGCTCTTTGAGGGAGTTTTTTTTATACACCATAATTAATTCAACATTTCGATTTTTTGATAAAAGTGACCATTGAGGGGACACCGAACTTTCAAAACACACCCCCTCAGGCATAACTAATTACTGGAATTCCCAGGTTTGTGTATCCGCGAACAATGGGGATTGGGGGAAATTACAAAAGAAAGCTTATAATTACGTTTCTATCCCTTTTTTGAACCTCCCTGAATAGAGATACGTCAATATTGTATCTCCGAGGTATTTTACTCACTCATATTAAATAATCTTTCTCTGCTTTCACTCTGTTTTTCAAGTAATTTCCAAAACATTTCGTAAATTGTATCCCTAAATTCCTATTACATAACCTTGAATCTAACTTTGTTTTTCTTAAGTGTGTAATAAATAGTGTTTTTGTAAAAGATAAAGGGATTTTGGCGTTTTACGAATGATATTTTGAGTATGCACGTTCCATGCTCATTTACTTTTCTAAGTATTGAGGAAAGAGTTCATGATATCTAATATAATCATTTTGCCATATTAATCCCTTCATCCGTTATTGCGTTTTTCCTTTTAAAATATTGTCCATGTGTGTTTCTTTCATGTTTGCTTTCGAATCAAGCTAGGTGTAAGGAGTGACTTTCCCGTAAGCATCCAAATCTCAATCTTTCTTCCACGTAGTATGCCTTGCTGCATTGTTGCGAAACCAGCGCGGCTGTAGCGTCTGAATTCTCAATAAGTGTAATCCTCTGAGGGACTTGTGTTATATTTTCACCGTGTGTGTTTGTGATTGTCCGTTCATCAATTTAATCACCTTCTGCGCGATTAGTCAGAAGTGAAGATAACACAAACGAAGATAAACGAATGCAAAATCTTCAAACGAAAACATACATTTTTCAACATAATCTAGTTTAAGGTTCTCCCACTCCAAGGAACATCTTCTTGCAGGACTCTATGGCTGAGTAGTGAGCACAGTCCGCTTGGAAAGTAGACCTTGGCCCATCATCTATTTTATTACTCATCATTCATCCTCATTGCAGATTTACCCAAGAAGTACATCAGCGTGAAATTAACACAACCTATTCCATCCAACTTCTCAGATTGCGATAGTATCCTGCAACTTATGCAATATATTTTACACTGGAAAGCAACGGGTTACATACAATTCAGGCGGTGAAAACTTTACTGTGCACTAGTAACGAAGGAATAGAATTTCCGATTCTACTTTCAAAAGCTTTCTCTTACGTAAAATATTATTTTTTCTCCCACACTGACATTGCTCATTTACATCTAAGGATGGTTAAGAAGTGCGTGTGTGATATTTAAGGAATTGACTTAAGAAAAATCCATGTGTTTCAACAAATTTGATTATTCATTTAACGCACTCCCTCACATACACTGTTCCTTCTAAAATCTATCAGGTAGTGTAACACAGCATCCAAGAATTACCATCTGTGGCAAATTGACGAGCATTTTCATCTTCTAGGAAAGTCTTAGCCATGAGTGTCTAACTACAGGATTGGACACGTTGTTAGAGGAAACGCTAGCGTTCAAGGTTAAATGACTTGTATCAGTTACAATAAATATGGTGATATATTACTGATAAGAAGAGCATGAGATTTTCTCTTCACACTCCCGGCTTTCTTAATATGCAAGGTACCATTTGGAAAACAACTTGGAGTATGTTTCTTTCTTAATGAGCTTTAAAATGAACGCAGTGTTGAAATTCCGTAGGAAGGGTCATTTTATTTCTGATGTTAGTTTTCCTTTCTTAGTTTTTGTTTCTTCTCCTTTACTTTCCCTCTTTCTTTCTCCTTCACTTTCCAATATCCTACCTTCTTGTTCTCTTTACTTGTCTAATTTAGTATCTTCTTGCTTCTCTAATTCCCTCTCTTCTTTCCAATTTTCTTTTCCTCTCTTCTGCTTTCCTTTATTTTTTCCTTTACTTTACTTTCCTATATTTTCGTTTATTTGCCCTTTATTTTTACCTTGCCTAAAATACCTATATCTTTCACCGACACAATATTTACGTATTTGGATAATTTAGATGAGATTACATCCAGATGTTTATTAACAAAAACTGTTTTCCTGCTTTAATAAACTATTACTATCATGGCATCAATACATTCTGATGACATTCTTTAAAAACAATATTCTAAAAACTATAATGGTTGGAAACACTTCTACAAGGGATTCTATAATATTACAATTATCATTTCAATTAACAAAGTCAATTTAGCCACATGTTCCGAGGAGACAATGCGTGTTCTCATCATGTGAGGAACGTTCATCGAAGTTGACCCGGTATTGGGATTGTCTGTTTTCGCAACGCAAACACTTGATGAGATCCTGCTAAGATAACATCGTGTGTTTGCCTATCCAATTTCAATAATATCGTGAGTACAATGTATCACTTCCTTTGGTCTGTTTTGGTTGCAATCTCTGCCGTTAATACATTGCCCCGGGTAGACCTGTTCAGTTCAACGGAAATGTTCAGTATATTTTCATTTTTGTCTCCAAGATTATTTTAGAATCTTAACCGGAACATATGTGTACTGAAATGTGAAAGCAAATAACCTAGTGACTCATACGTTAGAAATACAAACAGTAATACTCACTTTGCTCAAGGGTTGTTATCATTATCAACTCTCATCATTAAATAGTGTATTTAACTTACAGTGACAAGCACGTAACGCAAAATACTTCACTACGTGCACACGTATTGTAATAGCAACGGGTTTCCCCGATGGCGTAGTGGTAACGTCGTCGCCTTGTAATCAAGGGGTCCCGGATTCAATACCCGGTGGAGGCACATTGTACAGTGGTTCGGATCCCACTTTAAACTGTAGGTTCAGTCCTGATTAGCCTATATGTGCATAAAGTGGATTTAAACAGCAATTTATAATAGTCAACGCTATCAAACCTGAAGATCTTACGATCCTCGGTGGTGTTATCAGTGTGTCGTGCAGAATATCTTGGTTTGTTTCCCGTAATAATTTATCTGAGTTAGGAACTTTGATTCTCCAAACCTCTCGTCGACCTCCGTGGCGGAACGGTTAGCACAGAGCGCAACGATGCCAGATGTACTGGGTTCGAATCCAGGCCTAGGATTGTGTGTTCTTTGTGAGTGTACCTTAATCAATTTGTTACGTCCTTGCACATTTGCGTAACATTGCACCATAATTATAAATACACACGTTGAAAGGTAAAAGATTTACTATCGCCTTGATTTCTTAACAATGTTTATAAATTTACATGTTGTATGACTCAGTTTGTGACGTAACCGTGAACTCACCAATCAGGATGTTTATGATCTAATGAACTAACTTTTATGTACTGTACTAATGAAGTCAGCTCGTTTAACGAAATATGCATATTACTGTGATGCAAATATAAGCTCGCCAATCAAAGTTTACCAATGTTAATGAACTAACCAAATTGTGATTAGATAATGGCGGAACGTTTAAATTTGTAATTTTCCAAAATGTAAGAAGATTTATCAACGTTAAAGAAATAATTGTTAACTCAAATGAATATGTAAACTTTCTTTGTAAATTACTCAAAACAGAACTATGAATATTCCAAATATCTATCTGTTATAATTCAGAATATTGTATCATAAAGTTAACTAAAGGCCTGAGTTCGAGGCTGGGAACTTGGGTACAAATACGACGCATTTTGGATTCAAACGAGGTCAATTCCAGTCTAGGAAGAAGTGAACAGGTTTACGCCGCTCTTCTGTAAACCCTAGATTTGGGCCACCTCACTGTTGATCTTCGAACTAGTATCTTTTTATCTACGAGAAACTATACTCATGTTCCGGTTTTCGGGTTGCCTACCTACCCATTGTAAGTATCCCAGTGAAAAAAATAAACATTTACCTATAACTAAACAACCGTGGTTGGATTTCTCTTAAACCTACCTTGAGATGGGTTTCATTGAAAACCATTAGAGTCTTGGCGTCCACGACTACTGGAGTAAAGGGTAAGAAGATTTACCAGGAACGTAACAAATTTCATCATATCAACGCTCATCATCATCTTAGGGATTAGCCAAAAGTGGCAGAAAAGCGAAGTAAAATCAATCAAATCAATCAACCACCCTTTGGAACTACCATACCCGTAAAGGTTGGTTGAGCGTGAAATTGATCACACCACTTGCATTACGGCTGATACGAATGGGGTTCCACTTCCCCACTCCTCGTGCCATCATGGCATGGTTTGTTGTTGTCAACTTTGTACACAGATAGACTAATCGGGACCGGAACTACAGTTTAAAGTGAGATCCAAAGCAATGTGGCATCGGGGACCGAACTCTGAAACTCTTTACAACAATACGGTAACGTTACAACTATGCCATTTAGAGAGACCCGTATCGCATGGCCCACTTGCGTGGTGGAGTGGTTAGCACGGCGAGCCTGGGGTCCAGGGTTCGAATCTCAGCCTGCGCACGGGTGATCTTTGCGAGTGTCCATTCATCAATGTTATCACATCGTCACTCATCCTCGTCTTCGCGATAGCCAAAAAAATCAGAATAACTAATAAACCAAAGCATTACTACCGTTGGATATTGCATAAAGATTTATTTCTATTGCTTGTGCAAACAGCGTTACTTCGATAGCTTCTTCAGTCTCTTCTTCAAATCTGGAATTATGGACTGGCACGTACGGACAGACAGGCGGACGCCAGGAAACCCAACAAACATGACAGTACGTTCCTTCCCTTACAAACCAAAGCAATAAAAATGTTATCATTTCTCGCAAACAGGAAAGAAGCAGTGTTTATCGTGTAAGCCGTTTAAATTCGGTAACTTCCCCCCTCTCTCTCATGGCAAGTTGGTCCACTGACCGGAGAGTTTCATCCAGAACCAATCTATTTAGAAGCTTTCTTATTAGCTACCAGCATCTCTTTGGACTCATCTTTGCCATTCCATCTGTCTCGAGCCACATTCCGCCAAATTCTTTTCTCTTTCTTTCTTTTTTTTTGTTCTTGCCCGCAACTTCTTTCCACTGTTCCGGAAATTGCCTTTAGTTCTTTTTGGTTCCTGTCTTTTCTATCTCCTCGCCCGCCTTCAATTTTTGTACTCTCTCTCTCTTTCTCTCCCTCTCTCTCTCTCTCTCTCTCTCTCTTCCCGTTTCTAGGATTCGTCAACCAAACCTTTGTGGGGAAGACCAGCAAGAAACCGTGCTACGAGCTTCGACCAGTTTGTCAGGTTCGTGCTTGGAGATTCATCAGTGAAATCTTTTCTCGTTTTCCCTCTTTTTTTTTCTATCGGCGTTTTTCACTTCGCCTCTTCGACCGCACAAAAGAGGACAATCAAGAGTCACGTGAGGTTTCCTCTCTCGGTTTCGTTTGTTTGCTCCCTTTTAAAAAAAAGAACGGTTTATCCCCGTTAGCATCTTTGCTTTCACAGACACTGGGAGGCTGAGTGGCTCTGGAGCCAACTAAATTATCTCGGGCGCTGCAGCAGTCACCGAGATCGCCCTCAGACAACGCCGTCGAACTGGAGTGTCGAGTATCCTCGAGCATCCTCATGTGGAATTTCATCCGAGATAGATCTTTTTGGGAAACATTTTCGCAGCGCTTTCATCTCCCGCGGTTCTGAATGCTCCAGTTGCATTTTTTCCTGTCAATACTTTCCGAATACCACGGAAATGCTGATCTACAGTTTCAACAATTACGCACAATAAGTCGACCTGCCAGTTTTGCACCACGTGTGCATTTAGTATGAATTTCTCCCCATGTTGCAAGTGGAAGTGATTTTTCAAGCTGATTATTAAGTCGGACATGATGTTTTAAATATATGATAAATAAGAATTTTCAGATTCCAGTGCACTCCTTATGAAGAAAAACCCAACAGCCGGCTAATCAAATTGCAGTATTCGACTTTTTCCTACGATAAATCAAATCTTCATCGTTTCTTCTTTCCATTCATGTGTTTTTCTACGCTATCCGAAGCGGCCCTGATGGTCACCTACCCTCCTATAAATGAATATTGTTGGCAAATCTGGGAGTAAAGGCGACTGGAGCATGTTACTGATCACATCGCCTCCACAAGTGTTCGAGATTGTAGAATATGTGGAGCCCTATCTCTGCAGGGCATGTTGAAAAAGTACTGGGGTTAGCTTTACCTTGTACCCGGTATAAAAAGCAGAACAGGAAACTAACCCGTTACAACGCTTTGCAAAATTGTCACTAATCTATAGAAAATATACGGGGTGTCCATAAATTATTCACCCCATAACAGATCCAAATATCTTGACTGAGAAAAATAAAGGAAACAACAGACATGGCATTACATTCATTGACTCAAAGAATGTTAGTGAACATACTTCTCATTATTAATAAACCTCTGCATGGGCACCCCGTGTGGCTTTCACAATATCAAGTCTATTGATAAATCCACTCCATGCGTTGCGGATCATATCCAGGGTGATTGATGCACATCCTCCTCGACCCTGTACTTCAATTCCAACAAGTCCATAACTTTCTTGCTGTAGAAAATGTCTTTCACGTAACCTCACGTAAAGAAATCTACGGGCCTCAGGAGATTTTGTGTCCCACAACCACAACACACACATTGCCTTTTTTTGCACCGCCGCCATTTTCGCTGTTTTATTGTTTTGCCGCAATGCATGATGGTACCGAGTGTTGCCAAGTACATTGACGATACTTTCTTTAGTTGTTCTTCATGTTAATACTAATGACCTCCATTCCACTTGCATAGGAGGTTTTCTTATGGACAACATTTATGGGATGAATAATATCTGGACACGCTGTATATCGGAGCTTTGTGATATCATGCACAGGTATTTCAAATAATCAAAAAATTGGTAATTTAATATGATATTCAGTATCTTCAAAACCATACCGCTAACCACTCCGCCACAGAGGGTGGCTCCAACTAAGTTTATTAATATTAATTGTTCCCTCAATTGAACCTCCTAATCCTCTATTCATGGCGCATCGATCGATATAATGGAAAATATCTCATTGACGTTCCCGTATAATGTCGGTCCTTCTAACTGAAGACCTCGTTCAATTCTCTCCACGGCGCAAAGCTGAGCAAGAGAATGGCTTTGATTAAATCTGACAATGCGATTCAATATGCTTCATTTAATACCTTCTTGCATGGAATTTATGTCTGTTCTCTCCATAAAAGATTCCCATCTGGTTTAACTCATCAGATCCAGATCAGAGAAACGAATTTCTCCACGAGCAATTCACGAACAGAATGTCAGACATTTTTGAGTTAGGGATGGGCGGATTGGAATCATTGAAGTATCGGTTATGAAGATTGGAGTACAGGGGAATTGTGAATTTGAAAGTTGGGCAACTATTCCTGTATTTTGAAATCGGTTAACGATTCCTGGATTTTGTGGCGGAGTGATTATCACAGCATGCTAATGCACCAGGAGTTCCGGGTTCGAATCTCTGTCTAGGAATTGTTGTTCTTTGTGAGTGGTCCTTCATCAGTTTCGTCATCATCACGTATTCTCATCGTCCCGGTTAGCCAAAAGTGGCAGAAAAGCGACGCTGAATAACAAAATAAAATCAAAGAATCCTGGATATTGAAATCGGGTAACAAATGTTGGATACGGTGATCGGGTAACGAATCTTGGATTTTGAAATCCGGTAACGTATCCTAGATCGGTAATCTGGTAATATATCTAGCAATGGCGCATACTAAGTCCAACATCTGGGCTATCTCACTATGTCACGTGGTGAATAGAAATAAGTTTATCAACTCCTAAGAAATCAGGTTGCTAACTCATAGGAAATCATGTTGCCAACTCATAGGAAATCATGTTGCCAACTCATAGGAAATCATGTTGCCAACTCATAGGAAATCATGTTGCCAACTCATACGAAATCAGGTTGCCAACTCATAGAAAATCAGGTTGCCAACTCCAGAATCACCATCATCATTTCACTGATATGAATAATTTTATTTACAATTTCTGATCGATTTTTCTCCTGTATTTTATTCTCTAGACTTCAGGCTTCGCAGATAGCCTATATAGCCTAGAATATACGCTCCTGATATCTAGGATTTGAGAATCGAGTAACGATTTCTGAACTCAAGAATCAAGTAACGAATTATGGAGTCGTGAATCAAGTAACGAATCCTGGACTCGAGAATGTAGTAACGAATCTTACATCCTAGAATCGAGTAAAGAATTCTGGATTTGAATCTCTGTAAAATTATGCTACTAAAGTGCGCGTCGAATCTCCTGCATATGGCCTTGAACGGCTGAACAGCACCAGCGAATCACAGACGTGCGGCGTTGCCGTGCTCTCCTTGACAAGGCGTTTCGCTCAACCACGCTCTGTCTTTTCTGTGTGAGATTTCGACATGGCACCGCTGCAGTGCGCTGCTATTGGCTATCGCCATATCCAGGAGATTTGACGCGCACTCTAAGATCCTATCTCTCTTTCTCTCTCTGTCTCTCTCTCCCTCCCTCTGTATGTCTTTTTCTGTTTCTTTCTTTCCCTCTTTCTCTCTTACTTTCTCCCCTTTATTCCACTAGTTCTCCTTTTATTATCCCTTTTCTTTTTTCTCTTCCTCTATCTCTTTCTTTCTTTCTATACTGCTTCCTTCACTCCTCTATTCCTCGCTCTGTTTCCATGACGTGCTCTCGGTTACGGCTTCCCATTTTCTAAATGTCTTTGTATTCCTCTGTCTGTGCGCGCTTCTTTCACTGCTATAAATAACATTGACTTTTCTGTAGGATTTATGGGTGAGTAGGAAGGAATAAAGTCCAAGAATACCTCGTGATATGCCACAGCCTACCTTAGCCTAATTAGTGGCAACGTCCCTGACAACAGTGTCGTATTAGGAACATTACTATACTGTGAAAGACCAGTTGCTAGCCACTTGCACACTTTGAAAATAGATAAACTGTTATGACACAAAACGTAAAACGTACGAAATCAGAACTACAGATTAAAATCCGACGAGAAATATGGACATTTTCTACCTCCATTAATGAACGAGCTTCCCCATAAAACAAGATGCGGCTCCCAACAGACAATCTCTCCACCCCTCCCTACTCCCCCCGTTTGAATCCCCCTCCCCCCCACAAAACCTTTCCGCCGTGTATTGCTAACCCCACCCGCCCCCTATTGCGCTTGCTAAACTATTAGGCCACTTGTAATATGTACCAAATGAAATTACGCGACCCCTCAGGAATTCATGAATTTTGCATGAGCGCAACTCTCTGTGTGGATCGCGGTATGGCAAAGATGGAGACGGCTTTTCAATGTTGCTTGAATATATATTCCAGCTCTCCCCCACCCCCTTTCGCAACCTTTCCCACCTCTCGAATGTTAGCATGCCAGATATATCATTCCGCAAGTGGTGTAAAATGCTACGGTGGCACCCGCGCTGCTGTCAGTGTTGCCAATTAACTATAATTGTCCAAAACTCTCCTGGCAAAGGAGACAGGCTTGGAACTTAGCACTGAGAAAGATAAGCGCATGCTTACAGGGCAAACTTTCAGACCTAAGGAAAAGGCACCACCTATATCTTGTGGTTAAAAGAAAATAAGAGGAAAATCTAGACTTCTGAAAGATAAAATGTACATAGGGGAAAGTGGCGAAAGACGAAGTACCGGTGCTTTTTCCACCACGTGGAGATATCCATTGGAAATTTTTTAACGATATCAGTAGGAACTAGACGTTTGGTTGACAGCTGCTGTGCCGGGCTACGTGGCAAAATGATTAACATAGCGCACTACGATGCCAGGGTTGTTGGGATCGAATCATGGCCTGGGCATAGGCAGGGCCGTATCAAGGTTTGTGGAGGCCCCTGGGCAAAATGTTTTGTGCGGACCCCCCATTCTTTTATTATTTTTTTACTAGGAGCTTTATTAGCTCAATATGTTAACCACCAATTTTCAGCAGTTGAAATGGTAGACCTGATTTTAGAATCAGTAGTCATGCACAACCGAACATATCGCAGATAGGTTTGCAGGGAGAATAGCGCAGTAAAATAAAATTACATGACGAAAATTGTAGCGCTATAGCAGCAGTAAAATTCTGCGTTTAAATGTCTACAGTAGCTGTATTATGAAGAATGAACACCGTAACTGCAATATATAGTAAATACTAAGGGGATTCAGACGGAAGCAGAGAACTGAGCAGTAAACTGTAATTTATTCTAAATGATATTATTTGCAATTAAGCGTAATATGTCGTCACTACATATGCACGGTCCATCTACTGGACAATTACCGACAGGTTCATTGTGGAAACTGTAGTAACTACACTTTCTTCAAGAAAATTCCCAAGGGCTTAACACTTATAATAGACATATTTTTTTTTGCCTTTTATCCATTGTATAAAGTATACTGAGCTTCAGATATCTACAAACAGATCGACTGAGAGCTGTGCTACAATTGAATTCAGAAGAGTGTAGACATAAGACAATATTGAAGTTTATTTGATTTTTAAAATACAACTTCTTATGTAATTTTTCACAAGCATACCCAACTAGTTAAAAGATTTTTTTGGTAGAGGCCCTTCACAGCTTCCTTTTGGTGGGGGGGGGGCGGAGCAATTGCCCCAGTGGCCATAGGTTAATACGGCCCTGGGCATAGGTGTTCTTTGGAGTGTCTATTCGTCAACTTCATCATATCATTACCCATATTCATGGTCGCAATTAGCCAAAAGTTGCATAAAGCGACGCTAAATAACCATTTTTTTAAAAAAAATTCTTACAGGTGCTGACTTCATGCCGAGGCGTCGCTCGTTTCGCCATTTACATTAGTCGAGTTCACACCGTGCACTGTTGTACAAAACAAATTGGAAAACTAGTGTCACGATGACACCTCAACGAAAAACTGAAATTTGATAATAACTCTCACTTTGTAGTTGTTCATGAGAAAGCCAATCAACCGTCCATGGAGCCATTGTGGAATGAGGAAAATGAGAAACCAATGAAAAGAAGACTATTGAGCCTTAGCTGGAAATAGTTTCGCGCTTCAGCAACAGATGGCACCAGTGCGCATACGACACGCATCAATACATAGCTTAAGCGCGGTATGAACTGTCTTATGGTCTCTGGTGTTCTCTTACCAAAAATCAAAGAAAATCAAATGAGCAGAATGGCAACAGTGTTTCTTCTAACGCTGCAAAGAATTTGCGAAAGTGTCACGACAACCCATGGACAACAAACGGAGAAAATAAATAACCAATCAAAGGAAGACTACTGTACTCTAGCAGAAAATAGTTTCGCGCTTCAGCAACAGATGGCACCAGTGCGCATACGACACACATCAATACATAGCTTAAGCGAGGTATGCATTGTCTTATGGTATCTGGTGTTCTCTTGCCAAGAACGAATTATATCAAATCAGCAGACTGGCAACACTGTTTCTGCTAACGCTGCAAAGAATTTGCGAAACTGAAATGTCACGACGACCCCTGGACGACAAACGGAGGAAACTGCGGGGAGACAAGCGCCCGGCATCAGCCTATCGCGTCCAGAGCACATGTTGCACAACTTGAACGTCGGCTGTGCCGGGGTCAGCAGCAGCTCCCTCGGTGGACACTGTTGACAAGAAAAGAGTCTCCCTTCCAAAATTAAGGCCCTCGGGAGACCGTAAGGGGCTTTGGGGTCAATGGGGAGCGAGAACTCCAAAACGCTGAGCAAAGGGATACAAACAATTACGATTTTAATAGAAAGAGGTTATATTGTAGGGTGATCTCGGAAAAGCAATTAGTGAGTTTCAGGGGAGTAATAATTTCGATACGTGAGCGTTACTCGAACGTGAGGATGTTCCCGGGGTAACTAATATATAATGGAAATTGGCAGAAAAGTGTCTGTACCCTATTAAACTTCGGTAAATTCGTTTTCGAAACACCGGGGCTGTTCCCATGTTCAATTTCGGATTTGTTGTTCCGTTCTGGATCGTGTGAGCCACGGATAGGACCGGGACTAGTGTGCACAGTGGTGTATAGTTAATTGCGTAGTGGGTAGGGTGACCAGATATTTGTTGACCAAAAAGAGTATAGTCTATAGGTTGAAGGTACGCATGCACAAAACAAAAAGAAAACTAAAATAAGGGTGGCTATTTGTTATTTCATCTATTATAGCACCTATAAAATAGGCCTACACTATACAGATTCAAATTACTTATGGGTCTAATGTAATTAGCTAATTACAAATACTTACTCACCAATGGGCACCATCATTCATACTTCTGGGATGATTTTGCTTTCTTGAGTATGTTTAAATCGTCCTTTATTTTGGTCATGTCCACATTGAATTTCACTTTCATTACTTGTTCGAGTGTTGACACCAGGAGTGTACTTTTCTCCTCTCGCCAATAAGTTTTAATAACACTGAAGTCTTTCACAACCAACATTTGTACCAGGCAGAGTAAACAAGAATTTTATAAGAGGCACAATCACTTTTAAATTTGACCCAGACTGCACTAAATCTTTGCACACTGACCTTCACTTACATTGATTCTTTCTTTCCCCCCAAACTTCAAGATGTTTTTAATCGGCTTTTGAAATTGCACAGTAATATCATTATTATTCTGGGGAGTCAAAAAGTTGTGCTTCGACGTTGTAGTCACACATATACAAGCTAGAGAGTATGGAAAAAGTGAAGATAAACAAAAATAAGCAGACACACATTCACACGGAGAGACATATACTAGAAACAGAAACAAAGATAGAAAACAGAAAGGAGCGAATTAGAGAAGCCATCGGAAGAGAAGGGAAAATAAATAGAGATGCCAAGCAGAGAGAAATACAAAATTGGAGAGAAAAGATTCGCACACAAAGAAAGAGGTAAACGAAGCAAAAACTAGAAGAGAAGTAAAGAAAGAACACAGAAAGAAGAAAAGTAGAGAAGCGATCGAAATAGAATGAAGAAAGTAGAACAGAGAGAGACAAGGAAAAAGTTAGAAACTAGGAATCGGAGAGAAAACAGAGAAAGAAGCTATCAATAAGAGTGCTAGTAAGCAAGAAGAAGCAAATACTTAGACTGAGGTAAGTAGAGAGCAAGCATGAAAGAAGATACAAGAAGAAGAAACAAAACAGGGAAAATATATAGTTATCCTGCAACAAAAAAGTTCAAAATGCAGTTTTGGCATTATTTACTTGTTTTCTACGGGTTAATTTACAATGTGTTAACTGTGCATTATATTGTGAAAATGATGCATGCGCTTTAACTATTATTTTATTATTGACTTCCCCACCACATTAATCAATGCAGAGAGTATTTTATATTTGAACTAATCGGACATGATAAGTGCGTTCAAGCTATAATAATCTCGATGCTAGCAAAATGAAGAAGAGTATTTTCTTAGATCTATTTCCTTTCACACTTCACAGATTGATTGAATTTATTTTACACTGGTTTTCTGACACTTTTGGCTAATCGCGAAGATGAGAATGAGTGATACAGAGACATTTACAAAGAACACCCATACCGAGATTTGAATCTTACAATCTTACTTACAGTGTTAATTTGTTAGGACGTCAATACTGTGGTGAATTCAGTACTTTATGTAATGTCTACTGCTACGGCCTGTATAATCCTGTGTAGGACTGTATGTTGGCCTTAATCCTCAGAAATGTACCACCAAGACCTTCTCCTTAGAGAAAAATACATTTCTATATGCAATTTTCATATAAAATTATTGCGTTCAAAGGGTTGCCGCACAGAAGGACTTAAGCGTCATATTTGATGAGAAACTCTCCTTTTCTGACCACATCTCTGCAGTCAGTAAGGGTTCCATGTGTATGCTGGGTCTCCTCTATCGTTTTACTGAAATAAACAACCTGTCTGCTCTCGGCACGTTTTACAAATCTTTCGTTTCACCAAAACGTGAATACTGTTCTCCGATCTGGTCTATGGCATGCCCCTCAAAATTAGACTAAATTCTGTTCCAAATTTCTTCCTGGCCATTGTTCGCCACCGAATTCCGCCCACAAAACATTTCCGTAAGTCCATCCTTCTGAAAACTCTTAATATCCATACCCCTCATGATAGACACATACTTGCAGACCATATTTGACTCCATAAAATAACCAATGGGAGCATAAGAAGTGATCGCCTTCTTCAAGAAATTCACTTTTGAGTACCGTCCCGCACCACAAGGAGCACTCAGCTTTTCACATATCAGAAACCAAGGTTAAGCCTAGTACAGCGTTCTCTCTTGCACAGACTACCCGGCCAATACAACATTCTACCAAGCCAAGTTGATATTTTTGAAAACCAGTCACGTTTTAGAAAGCTAATGTGTAATCCACTTTATCTCATATGTATGAATTTTTAGTTTATGTTATTATTCTTTATTGTTAATTCCAATGTTGTTTTTTGTTATTTCCATTGTTATTACATTCCAATGTAAAATAGCCAAAGCTGTATTTGGAATTATCTGGTAAATAATTAAATAAATAAATATGTATTGAGTCTGAGTGTCCATTTACAGCTTCAGCTTTTAGCCTGGGTAACGAGATTTTAGTCCTTGGAAAGAAGTGTCAATTTTAGCTATCGTAAGAGGCTTGGTCCATTATAATGCGACCGGTGCATATAGCCTACTTGCTGACGCACCCACAATTTTCATTAAAAAAAAAATACTTTCTATGGGCAGCGCGTGGTTGAAAAAAAAGCCCAACACATATGTTTCTGCCTTGCGATGCGCGTCACAACTCAAGAAGCAGTGTTGCTAATGGAGCAGATAGAAAAATCGCTGCCGTTTCACCGATGCACAGCTGTTACGTACAACAAGAAAATTAGAGAATTCAGGTCTATCTAACGTTGAGTTTTAAACGTCATGAATTGTACCAGGACTAGGATTAATATGTACTAACAAGTGGCTTTGTATGTAGCTACATACATATGGAGTAAAAATTCACAAAATATGGACTAACACATACGTAAAATTACCAAAAATGCTGCAAAGAAGACATCTTCATAGTGATTCCCTATTTGAGTGATTTCAAACAAAATAAAAAAAATATTATTTTCCATTGCATTAATACACTGTTCACTCCCAAAACCCGTCTACACTGGTACGGAACTGCAACGACAGATAATACACGACCGACACTACCACTGCTTTGAGAACTAATAACATGCGAGCGTGTTAAACCGCGACAATTGGACCACAACACTCCTCCTCAAGCAGTATTATTGCCTCTCTTTGATCGGGGACAGTCGGTTGCCTTTGTTGTACATTTACAAACGATGTCGGCTTCCACAACAATAACAAGTACATATACTGCCACTAGACGAAAAGCTGCGCGTTTTTTTTTGTTGTTTTTTTTCTATGAACTTGTCACCCACCAAAGCATGGCAATTTTAACACAGAAAACAATATGCATCGCATTAAGCAGCAAAATGACAGCCTCTTCTATGCAATTTCTACTAGAACACGTGCCGGAGCCAAGAGTTGAAATGCTCATGGAGCCACATAATTTATTTCTGAACAATTTGTGAATTTCTCGAGCTTGGCTATGCAAGGTTTTTGATTTCAATTTTGACAGAGCTGGAGGCATTATGGAATTTAACGTTCATTAACAAACACACACTTTCACATACACACACGCAATACACGCACACAACGTCAAACCGGTCAAATAGTATAAAATAAAAATATGGTGCTTCCAATCCAACAAAACTCACCGTCACTTTAACTGCCTTTCTCCTTCCGTGACAGAAATAGTGCTTCATTATTACAGTTGGCAACACTAGTTACTAGCTTGTCAATGAACATGCACTGCATAAAAGAAGCAACCACTTCGTCATGCTATATTGCCACATTACCGTCCCTGCCGAACGGTGAGAACCGCGAATTGGAGCGCTATTCAATTGTTTTCAATCATGTTCGCGCGAGTGTGTCCAGGAATGGAATGACAATATGGCAACAATGGCGAAGGTTGGCGAGCAGCGTAGAACACGTAATGCTAAGAGAGAGGGAGACGAAACGAAAATTGGTATGTGCGCAACGGCAAAGATATGTGTGTTGCACTCTAACTCTTCAATTTTTACTGCTTTTTTGTTCGTGCATGGGCCCGACCACCCCATGCCTCCCTCTCCCTTCGATACTAATTGGCCAACTACACACAGGGGAGGCTTGTATAATCCTGTAGCTGGTTAGGGAGCCGAGTGCGTTAGTTGTCCACTTTCGAACTCTCCACGAGAGTCCTCGAGTCCCGGAGATGTTCCTTGTGAATGTCCATCAATTTTATCTGTTCATCCTCATCGTCGCGATTAGGCCAAACTGGCAGAAGAGTGACGATAAACAGCAAAAATACAAATGCGAGTATCCTGCATCACGTTATTACATCCCATAGTGACTTTATGTGAGGCAAGGTATCTCGAATCGTCCACGACTAGATCGATAACATACAAATGTAATGAGGCAAAAAAATAATTTAAAGTCCGAAAATTTTTATCCGCAAATTACCACTGGATCGTGTACGAACATTGGACGATTATGTGTCATCCCCCGTTTCCGCATCCACGAACATCTGCAGTGAGGTTAGGCTAATTACAAAATCAACGCTGTTTGCCATTCTGGCTCTGGTCTTTGTAAATATTTCATTCGAGGCCTTTCATTCGTGACGTCACATGCGTGCGTGGGCGCAAATCGCTTCACCTTTTCGGCTTTGGTTGTTTATTAAGCGCGGTGAACTATAATGTGGCAGATAATTGCAGACTGACTGAACTGTTCTCCCGAAATACACTGTTTTTCTTCTGTCCCATAAACGTAATACTTCTGCTTAAAACTCTGCTATCTCAGTCTCCGTGGTGGAGTGGTTAGCGTAGTTAAATCCGCCGTGGTCTTAGTTTTGATATCGTCTCCGCAAAACGCATGTCTGGGGTTAGCCCAATGGGCAAGGAAGCCGGAGGGTGGTGCTGATCACATCGCTTCCAATGTGGCACAGATCGAGAATGTGGTACAATATCTTCACACACCCCGTGTGCCTTCATGGCACGGTTCAATATACAGGGGTGCCTCCCCTTTGACGAAGTGGCTACACTGTAAGCAAGGGTTCTTAAAGATGAATATGTTTAAGTCAACCGGAAAGCAAATAAAACTTTTTTAATTGGTACAACATACAAATCACATGTGTGTTTGTATCTCAATTAAATTGTCATGTTATTAATTTCTGAAGTTGTTAACAATCTTTATAAACACACTAAACTGCAGTGTTCACGTCTACCAAATTATTATTTTGCTAATTCTGACCACGAATAAAAAAAATTAACTTTGTTTAATATATTTATACATTGGAAATAATACTTTTAAAAATAAACGAATGGTATATTAAACGAATGGTCGTCGCCTTGCAGTCAAAGGGTTTTGACTTCGATACTCGGCGGAGGCACATAGTGGTTCGGATTTTATTTTAAACTGTAGGTCGGCTCCCAATTAGCCTATCTGTACATAAAGTGAACTTAAACCAAGCTTGAAGTATATAAAAATGGATATATTACAAATTTTAATTACGTTTCGTGTTTAACTACTTCAAAGAATGTGTTTCTTTTATTGGGCAGTAAAAAAAGGTAAAGTGCTCCCCTGTGCTTCGCACCACGCCATGAAGGCGTATAGGGGGTGTGGGGGTAACGCCCCACACTTTCTTGATCTGGTCATGAGTGGGGGTGATGTGATCAGCATCACGCCCCTCAAAACCTATTTTGCTCATTTTAGTAGCTTTTGTACCATTCTAAGCTAATCGCGACGATCATGATGTTGCTTTACTTAAGATTCGATCTTAGGATCTGGGGCGTCGTAACGTGGTACGATAACCACTCCACCAAGGACAGGGACCGGAAATTGGGTTTGTGAATGCTCTATACGTGAAGAAGATGCACAGCAAGGAGATTCAAATGAAGAGAAGTTTCGTTATTGTGTCGGATGAAATTAAATTCAGGAGACTACAATGTCAAGAAACCTTTCCATAATTCTTAGGGGCTCGAACAGGCATTCAACATGGGGGCTGTTCGCTCCAGCAAGTGACGTTCTAAAGTTAACGAATAGATTCGGTTTCACGCACTAATTGCACATCTAAGAGACGATCAAAACAAACTTAATTTATTCTCTCTCTCTCTCTCTCTCTCTCTCTCTCTCTCTCTCTCTCTCTCTCTCTCTCTCTCTCTCCGAGCACACAAGACATCTTCCTTGATTGCGTCACGAGGAAAACAGATGACGAACGCATTTCGAATCCCAAGTGACTACGGATAGTTCATCAAGTTAGAATTCCCTTGCGGCGATATCTTCTGGGAGGTTAATATCCCACCAGAGGAATTTCCCGAGTAGCGGGAGAAGATGCCCCCTCTTCCCCACCCCTATTAACCCTGTTATCTCGACTCAAGTTTCGCTTCCGTTTCTCAAGGAGATTCATGCCGCCTCCAAAAACAAACATGTTGCCAACCTAGGCGAAATTTACAAAAGACTAATCACCAGCCAATCCGGCTTTGTAGCTGAGCGCATTGGATTTCCCTGTAGATCAGTGGTAACGTTGCTTATAATCAATGGGTCTCGGATTCGATACCTGGTGCAGGCTCATAGAATGGACCCGCGAATTCGTTTGCCATAGGAACCCCCTGCAAAAGGCGCCCTCTGTGCTTGAAAGTTCATGGCAGCGCGCAGAGCTCCCGGGTTCAAATCCTAGGTAGCACTTATATGGACAAAACATAGAACAATACACAGGCCTACAGAGCATTACACTGGCTGTAGGTACAAGCGCCAGAGCCTCGCTTGCCTGCAAGTCTTCAGTTACCGCGTTGTACTACAAAGAAGTCAGGTTGACCTTTTGGTATCTTCTCAAAAGACCACTCCTTACACCTCATGTGTTCGACTTTAGGATTGGCCACATGCAAGAGTCAACTGATTTTCATTTGTGCAAGTGTGTGCAGGAGGCATCATATTTAAAATGACAAATATTGTGCTTTGAGGCTCAAGTGATCACTTTCGCAGCATTGAGGTCGTTTTGTTAATACTTCATGTAAATTTGTGCTGTATATAGTTCTATAATTGTTGTCGAACATTTCATTTGACTCTCCTTCAAAAGTGCAAAGCCAAACAAACAGTGGAATTGTGAATTCGGGATGGGATTCTGTTTCTCGAGGGTTCGTAGCGTACAAGCGAGGCGTCAAAATAAAAAGTCATTAAGGTCATGCGATACAGTCTCCACGGAACTCTTCCCAAGCTCTTCCGTTCTTGGCAGTGTGCAAACTTAGCTCTCTTGGAGCCAGATCTGGCTCTTTGGTGCACTCGTTCGGCTGTGAACTGGGACGCCCAGCCCCGTGCCCCACTATGATGCCATCACTGGTTCCGGCCCACGTAGACCAACTTTTGTCATAATTATACATTTTGCACGTGACGTGATATTGTTATATTGGCTGCGTCACCCCACTCCCTCTTATCTCCCCAGCTACTTCTTTATATCGCCGTGTTTGACGTGAAATTGACATAATATTGTTATCAGGAAATTCTTTATTTTCGATTTCATACAACCATCGGTGGTTGATTATTGAGATGGGCGATGCCGCCGGATCTTGACGTTCAAAACTAAGAATAAATTGTCATCAATTTAGAGTTAACGATAATAGCAGTGCACCCACCCCTTTGACAGCTAATATTACCCTAGGAGGCACTTTATGCAGCCTTCGTAAATCTAGCTCCATCTCCATTTAAGGCGAGATTTAGTTCTTTAATGCGCATCAGGTTTAGCAACACTGCCAGGAGGCAAGGAGAAAAGCATTGATCATACGGGAGTATGATTTAATTCGTTCTCTTGGGAATATAAAATTTTCGATGGAATAGAAAAATATGTCAACGGAAAGAGGGTAGTTTGAAGATGCATTTCACCAGCGGAAAAGTCAAAACTTCCATTTGATTAGCCGTAACTTGATGTTGAAGTTGATTCCCTATAAGGATTACATGGGATTCCGAAAATTCTTATCCATCATATTTTTCAAACATCGTGTCGAGCTTAATAATCAATATGAGAAAAACGCTTCTACTTGCAACTTGGAGAGAAATTCATACTCTTGGATACACCCAGGGTTTCTTTTAGTAGCAGTGTCCATTCGGTCGATATTGAAATAAATGCACAATTGGTGCGTAACTGTAACTCATCCCCTTAAGAGAAGTAAGAGACGCGACCAAGACTTTTTTCAGGACACCCAAATGTCGACCTTCCTTCGACGTAGTACCCCCTGGACTCCACTTTGCTGACTAACGAGGCTCTGGCGTCTGGATCTACAACCAGTATAATCCTCTGTGGAGCTCTGTCCACATTTCTTCTTATCAACATTCATCCTCATCTTTGCGATTAGCCAAAAGTGGCAGAATAGCAAAGTAAAATAAACCAAATCAATCAATCAATCATCATCATCGCGATTATTCTATTCCTGTAAAACCGAATGTAAAATAATCAAGATGAAAGTACAAGGACCATAACTTCGAAGACTTAAACTATATTTCTTTGGATCCTTCTGTGGATGGTCCAAAGTTTCTCGTGGCTTGTTGTTTGTAACTAATTTGAGAGGCTGGATACACCAGACACTTTTTAGGACTTTAGGTGGCAACACTGCTTTCTAATCCTAGAGGCGTGAGAAACGGGCAGTGGAATGAAGAACAAGCAAGCAATGTAGTAGTGGTGCCCTCCACTTGTTACAACTTGAGGGAGAGAGGAATTCTATCACCCGTTGGAATGCCAGCTGATGAAATTCAAAAGAGGCGAAACAATATGGTCACTGCGGAACTCCAAATAACTTCCTTCGTAACGAGTTTCTGCTTTCGGTGGAATTCCTGCCAAGAAATTTCAGGGAAGGAATCCTCCCGAGACCACCATCTATCACCACACCAAGGCTGCATTGAAGATACCTTGTTTTGCAACTGCTTTTGATTCATGGACTGCGCCCCCTGGTGTTACTTGCCTCGTTACAAAGCTGTACGGTTGGAGGATGTTGATGGACTTGTTAGAGCCCTGCTGTGATCTTGCCGCATGCCGTGAACTTAAAAGGGTGGAAAAGAAAGTGTGAATTCCGATCATACTAAGTACGAGAGCTAAGCCAGAACTTCCTCGATGGTTTAGTGGTTAAGGACACGCGTTTTCGATACTCGGTGAAAGCACATATAGGGTGACCCTAAACTGACTGACCCTAAAACGAATTCAATATTAACACAAACAACAGCAGTAAACATACAATGGATGATATTCCCCCAGAATTCATTTATTTATTTATTTATTTATTGAAATTTCCAGTACAGCAGAAGCCATTTTAAACCAGAAAGAAACAACAATAAAACAATAGACTAAGATTAAAAACAAAAGAACGGATAACATAAAATAAACAAAAATAAAACAAGCCAAAAAAGTACTAAGGTAAAAAGATCAGTTTCACAAAAGCATTACTTATGTACAATTTTTTCTATGTTTCTGGTAAAAAATGAATATGAAGTGAATATATCTATTTGGTTTGAGATTATATTGATCTGATTCGGTAGCCTATGGAATAGTGATCGTTATATGAGTGAGAGCCTGGGAGTTGTAGTGTGGAAAGTTTCCTTGCTCCGTGTTTTATATCTAGGCACTCTGAATGAGAGTTCGTGGAGTGGGATGCTGCATCTTAAGTTTCCATTTATAATCGTATATAGCAATTTCATGTCTGCAATGTATCTACGAGTTTCTGGAGTATTAATATGCAGATTTACAAGCAGATCTCTCTTAGGCAGGTGTCTTAGGGCAGGCACTCTATATCGAACGATGGAGAGGAAAAAGCTGAGAACACTGTCGATCTTGGAGGTATGAGAATGGGCAGCGATGTTCCAGATTGGTGAACAATATTCTAGAATGGGGGACACAAATGTCTTGAAGTAAATGGAAAGTGCTTTCGGGTTATTGATTTCGGTGAATCTGTAAAGTAGGGCTAGCATACGCATTGCCTTTTTTGTGATGGTTGATATGTGATTATCGAAATTTAGTTTGGAATCTATGAGGATACCTAGATCTCGGTGTTGTGCTTCTTTTGCTAGAGGGAGGTCGGTGAGTGTATAATTGCCTTCAAGAATGTTTTGTTTCAATGAAATTGTTATGTATGAGCATTTAGAAGGGTTTGTGGACAGTTTCCATCGCTTATACCATTCAGGCAAACTTTTTGCAGCACAGACTGAGAGTGTTGAAACACGTTTGATAAGCATTGCGCTCACAGCTTTTGTTGCAGTGATTCAAGGTACCAAATATAACGATTATAAATCAAATGTAGACTTTCACATTAGATTATACCAAACGTAGACTTCAACAATGACCAGGGTATCTAAAAAGCTGCTATTTGCCATAAAACAACGTTGTATAAAGCTATGTAACATACGAAAAAAATGCAGGACTATGGAGCCTGTTTCTTATGGAATTTATCGGACCTATCCGATAGTGCAGTGGCTAATGCTATCTCCTTGTAATCGAAGGATCCGGAGGGAATTTTAAAGAAATTAAAAATATTGTTTTTTGAAAAAAGTGTATTAAAGCAAACTTTGTCTCATGAAAATGATAATTTATAGAAATGTTCGGAAGTACAAAATTGTGTACTATTTTGTAGTTAGTATTTCAAATTTTCTGTGAACATTATTAGAGATCGTACAACAACCACACGCGTTGCAAAGCATGCGGATCTAAAGAGTAACAGAAAGTCATGTAACGCTAGCCATAAACGCAGTACATGCAGTTCAAATACGATTCATATTTCACCCCGGATTGCAAAAATCACGCCATCTTGACCACCGACGAAACTGTGTAAAGGTATGATGTTCTCTCACAATTAATACATAAACAATGACACACACATACACAACACATTAATTCACCAAAAGGAAACTTCATTGCAAAATATACAATAATAGTAATACAATTAAAATTGTCAAACATCGGGTCATTTTCAGGCAGGCAGCATTTGCTTAGCTTCACGCTTGCTATGGCTTGCCGGACTGAGTGCCGGAGCACGTGCGGTTTGGCCTGATTTCCCATCATGCTCTCCGCCGCTGACGTCACATTGAATATCATCCATTAATTGATTCTTTTGGTGTATTATACTTCGCATCTACCACATTTGGCTAATAGCGAAGACAAGGATGAGTGATGATATGATGAAATTGATGAAGGGACACTCGCAAAGATCACCCATGGACAGGTCGGGATTCGAACCCAGGACACCTGGAATGAACATATATATAAATGTGTATATATACCCAGAACATAATCAAGGCATTACGCCCGCTTTACAACGAAGCATTTTTTTTAACATTTTTGCTAGCATAAATGCTATGTAAATGTTTCAAAAACATTTATAGCAGATAGTACTTTCCACAGAATCATTTCATGTAACATTTAGATTAGCTTTTGCGATTACAATGTACACAGCTCTAAAGGCACATCGAGTTACACCATCTATGGTGAGTGCACGGTGATTAAACTTGAAACAACTAAAATATTCTTTCATACGTGCACTGCATAGGCTATAAAGTATGTATTAAAGTAGCGCCATTGCTTTGTACTTAAAACATTTTTATATGAAACGTTATTCCTTTCGGTTGAATAGTTATCGGCTTTTAAAAATGTGAAGTGAAACATTGTTTACATCTCGCGCGGCCGCCATTACAGGTGCACTTGTGACCTAGAGGTCGTTTCTGATTGGTTACGCTACGAAAAATGCTACGGACCGAGCCTATCCTTGAGAATTGCCATGAAAAATGCCAAGTAAAATGCTTTCGTCCAAAGTGGAATTTAAAGGAAAAGCCTTCTACTTTCACCAGATGTACAGTTTGAAACAAGCGCATCTCTTTGCTAAACCTCTGTTTTCATTTCGAGATGAAAGCAGCCTCGTGGAAGTTCGTTCCTCGCAATTATAGCAATGAAATGTCAACGTCTCTTCTCTGATGGCCCCATCTTCTTGCTCTGAAACATCCAAAACCTTCAGCATCTTCTTCTTTCGGTCATCGTCTAATCTCCGGATCTGATTCCTCTTGAAAAATCTCGGATTCTTTTCTTTTCTGGAGCCTCCAGTTTCTTCGTTTCTTAGGGTGCCATCCGCCTGGACGAAGACAAATGAATATCTGTGAATAATGGAGCAAAGACTGGAGAGGCCGAGAGTGTAACAAATGACCCTCTAAATGCGTAGCCAAAGGGTTTGGACTGGTTATTGGAGGGTTCCAACTGGAAGAGATTTCCTGGTGGAGGATGAGCCTAGATCTCTTTTCCGTTGCCGTGACGTTTCTAGCGTGAAATACTCTAAATAATTATTATTATGAAAGATAATTTTAATTAAAATGTTCATTTGGGACATTATGTTTGTCAACCTAGAAACAAATGACCGTGTCAACCTCTTCCAAAATTATTCTGCGTATGAATTCGTACAACACATATATATTACCAGCAAGAAAGTTTAGGAAAAAGACCCGAACATTCAAACATTTGTGTGTGTACAAAAATGTTTTTTTTGTTCGTCACTATGGACTACGTACATGAAGCATCTTTAGCAATAAAATAATGACGAAAAACAACTACTTAGAAGTACACACAAGTATTGTGACGTAGATTTTGTTCACGTTTATATATTCTCTTCGTCAAATGCACGGTTAACTGTTTCAAGCATAGAAGAAATTCTGAGACTGGTGAGTAGCGTTGGTGTGCCACCCACTGCAGATTTCTGCTCGCTTCCATCGAGCTCATCCCAGAGAAGCTCGCGAGGGTTCAAGTCGGGCGATTGCGACGGCCAGGTCATGACTCATGTCGCTTCCTCCCTACTGTTTTCTTTTCACGATGCAATACGATGATTTGGACCATTTTTACCTCATGCAATGTCTTTCCGAAGCAATTTTTCATCCTTACCACATTGGACAGTGGACAAACTTCGCAAAGACAGGTTGATTCTGACCAGTATGAGCGCACGCACCTTGAGTTGTACTGGCACTGTTCCACCGTATGTGTGCTGCACAGAGCGAGTAGGTGAAAAAGACAACAGAATGACAAATTGTGCACCTTTCCTTCCCCAACTCGCTCTAAAGCATTGTTTTTGTGTGTGCTTTACCTTTTATTGCCAAAGCTACATACATACGAGTTCTTATATATTTCGTGCCTTGTACGATATATCTTTGTGCTCTTGCTTCTAAACTTTTTACTGTGTGTGTATATATAGATAGAAAGATAGATAGATATAGATATAGTGTTGCATACGTGTCAATGTCAATGCGTAAATATACGTACCCAGAAAATTATGAGCAGCAATATTCTTTCTTTTGTTTTCAGGCTATTGATGCTGTACAGTGTTTCGTTCATTCCTCGTATGACTTCAATGGAAATTTCTAACAATGCGCGCCAAAAGGTGGTGGGTTTCTACTAAAGGTAAGCTATATTTCCTTTATATCGTATTCAATAATCTTTTTACATAACTGCTTTATTTTATTTCTACAGATATTTAATACAAGGGTTGGATAAAAAGTAATGGCAACACTGCTGTCCCGTGAAAGGGGTGAGTCACAGCGCCACAAGCGTTTCGTGGCTGATAAAGGAATGTCACACGAGAAAGTATAGTGAGTGGGAGCTATTGTATGTTTTTCAGTCAAAAACAGCAGTGCTCTGAAGCAGAGGACGAGAGTGCAAGCGCCCTAACAATATGTTTAGGCAAGAAGAACAACGTCTCTCAGGCAGACGGTCAACGCAGCCTACTTCTGCACCTTCTTGCAACACCACCTTCGTCTCGCATTAAGATGGAAGCGACGGCACGGTGTCCCATCATCCTGCTTGACAATGCAAGGTGTCACACTGCGAACAATGTGACGGCGCTCCTGCATAACTGGTAGTGGGAGGTACTGGAACATCCGCCGTATTCACCGGTATGAGACCGTGTGATTACGACCGTTTTGTCAAAATGAAGGAACCACTGGGCGGGAAGCACTACGACACGCGCGAAGCCATCATACGTGCTATAGGGCGGTCACTGCGGGACATCGACAGAGATGGACGCGCTGACGGTGTACGACACCTTCCATACGTGTGACAGAAGGTCGTAGAGATGAGAGGCGATTACTTTGAAGGAATGTAACACGTGCTCCTCTGCCAATACAGTCAAGTACCAATTATACCAGTGTTGCCATTACTTTTTATCCAACCCTTGTATTATGTGAGATGAACAAGTTTCAAATACTTAAAATGTTAAAAGTTTATAATTGTGATAATATAAGGCACTGGAAAACACTGTGAACTCGATAATCTACTTGGACGAATAATTTACGTCATGGATCATGAGAGAAAAAAGTATGGGACAACCAGGAGTCGAACCGGACCTCGAGATACGACCTCATTACTTGTGTTCAATGCCTATGAATGAACATATCCCTCGTGAGGCAATATTTCATGTAAATTATCTCAAATATGTATGCGACTTCTAAAGAAATCGAATAGAAACCTTACTGATAGAAGAATTCGAGAAGAAACTTTGGTGGGAGAGAAATTCATATTGAAACTTTATTACGAATGCAAATGGAAACTTTATAGATGGAGAAGTTAAAGTTTAAATTTTAGTGTTGGAGTTCAAATTTTATTTCTAAACGAATTGAGATTAAAACTTTATTGATAGAGGAATTTAAATTGCAAATGTCCTGGACAAATGAATTCAAATTGATGCTTTATTGATAGATGAATTCAAATTGAAGCTTTATTGATAGGGGAATTCAGATTGAGACTTTAGTGATAGATGAAATCAAATTGAAACTTTAGTTGTAGGCGGGTTATAGTAACAACTTTTCTTATAGTTGAATTCAAATTGAGACTTTAATGATGGAGGAATTTACATTTCAAATTCAAACTTTGATGAAGAAATTCAAGTGAAAACTTCATTGATAGAAGAATTCAAATTGAAACTTTAGTTATAGGTGGACTATAATACAAAATTTAGTGAGAGGGGAATTCAAATAGAAACTTGAGTGATAAGAAAACACCATCCAAAGATTTAGTCATAATGAAAAAAACCGACGAAGAAAAGGCTATGCGATTCACTTTTAATCAAAGAATTTCTGGCTTCTTGGGAAATGACAAAAAAAAAAGACTGGCGCCTCCAGAGGGGCATGCCATCTGTTGCAATGGGAAACTGGAATGAATCGAGCGGATGTGATGTCACTGAAACGCTTTGTGGATTGCGGAGAGGGGGGATAATAAGACAGGCAGAGGGGAACGGAGCATGGCAGCGGTTTACAAGGAAGGGAAGGTTACGCAGGAGTAGAATCGATAAATAAGACAATCTCCCAAGCGAAAGGGTGTTAGTATTCAAGTCGGAGCAGAACTCTGCAGACCGCAGATGTTCTGTAAATATCTCATATCGAAGCTCCTCTAAGTCTATCAGCTTTTGCCTAGAATGGAGTCTGAAATGAATTTATCGATGAACCCCCCTCCCTTTTCTATCTTTTACAAGCACAGCAAAGAGAATACCTTATCGCGCCTATTTTCTCCATTGAAACATTACTCTTCATATTATGAGGGCTAGTCAGATGAAAACCTTAATTTGTGTTTGTTTTTTATCTATACTCTATCCCTGGAATGTGTGGAGCAAATCCGCGGATAAAGGCATAGTAGGGGAGAAAGTGAGTGATCGGAGCTGGAAATGCTGGTAACATCAGTTACTTTCCCTCCTCCACGCAATCCCGTTCCCTTGCACGCATTCATTAGTCGAGTACTCTGGAGATTCCCGGGACAGAGTATAGTAGATTTCTGTAAGTATGGTTGCGCTAGTTTGCTGCATATTATAATAGACCCATAGCTGATCCACATATACGTATTTTCAAGTCTGAGTTTGTGTATACCTCAAGTAGAAGAATCCTTTGGATGCAGTCTTATATGAGCCGCTACGAAGGTCTTTCTACCTATCTGCCTCCGAACACAGGCCACTGTCGAACTTCCTCCTCAATGTGTACCTGCTGGTGTGGTAACCATGCATAGACAAGACATGGAAAACCTGGAATTCTCAAGGAATTTGAAGAAAAGTAAAATCTCAAGGAAATCTCAGGGAAAATCATCCAATTATCATTGAGTCCCAATTAAGCACATTATGAAGGACTAAAATATGCTTGTTCTTGTACTAATCATTCCAACTTCACTAACTTGCTTTATATGAACTATTTTGCAGTTGTAGGTTTTATGTGTGTTCACATCACAGATTAATTGATATTATAACAGGGTGTCTACCAGTGAAGAAATCAATGGGTAGTCAAAAAAGTCAAGAAATTACGCATTAGGTCAAGAACTTGATAAAATTCAATATTTGGAAATCTAAAATTGCATTGAGTTGTGTTTAAGATTTCTTTACTTTATTTCTTACATGCATTAATAATTAAAGCAAGTCTAAATCTCTTCTTAAAGTACAGCTTCAGTTTTCGTCGTAATCGGCCTTAGGACGGAGTTTTTATTGAATAAAAATATCTAAATATCTAAAAGTGTTCTACATATACACACCCAGTCTTCCCATATAAATATTTCAAAGCTCTAAATGAAATAACGAAAGTTACTTTTAAGATAATATATACTACGGATATGTGTTACGTGGATATATTGTGTACACAAAGCACAAAATGACCGCCTTTGACCTGCGCATAGGACCTAGTCTCTGTGACCACTCATCAATTGCATTACGCCTTCCACTGCCTCCACAAGATAGTGGTTCAAAGTGACAATACTGCATTATATCTTCTTGCAAATCATGTCATGAAGTACAGACCACAATTTCTAGTCCAGAGAGCTGAGGCCTGCATTGCCAGCTGATCCATCTGAAGGGGAAATAAAGTTGAGCATATTTGTCTCAATCCACTGCTGAGTTGTTTGAGCCGTATGAGCTGGTGCATAATCCTGCTGAATAATATTGCTTAGATCCTTGACAATTGTCTCCCTGACTGTCTCCTGGTACACTCAGGCTGATGTTGTTACCCCTTTCTTGCAGAAAAGAAGCTGAGTGATGCTTACATAATGCTCCATTTCCCACCACACCAAGATTGAAGCAGAATGTGGCCCCTCTGGACCCTTATTACTAACTTCTTGTGGCATAGAACCTGTCATTCTGTAAGTTGAAAGCTGCCTCCATGATATTTCTTCTGTGCAAATTTATGCTTTATGGTCCAGTAGGCACTTTGCCTTTATTGCTTTCTGATGCTAGAAAGTGGTCTGTGTGTTGTTTGTAAGCTTTCAGTCCTAGGTCACTTTGCACCATACGACACATGGACATTTTGGAACTGACCAGTTCACAAGCCATCACTGAAGCTTCCGTACACTGATCTTTCCAGTTGCACAGTCCTTATAGTACGTGGCTCTCCTTGGGTCCGTCTTTCACTTTTCCAGTGTCACTGAAATGCTGGACAGTACGATACTTCAATCACTCTGGAAGATTTGAAGCTTCTAGAGAATTTCGTAACTGCTCGTTTCCATTATGACAGCTAGACACAAAATATTCTATCACTTCTGTAGGTCAACTAGCAATAACTTTGAACACAACGTGATGAGCCACCTCCCAAAGTTTGTGACGGAGTTTGAAATTTATTTTGTTCATTTGAGTGCTGTAAAAAAGTGTGAAAATTCCCAAAAAACCTTACTCCTTAATTAAATGCATAAAGATATCATATTATTCTTTAATTTGTTTTGTTATTGGCTAATACTGATAAAGTACCGATATAAAATTGCAAGTGCTCCTTGAATGGTCGATGAATGGTTCATTTTCCTCCTTAATTAATGTATATAACCGGATGATTGTGGTGGGTTTTGCCTTTGAAAAGGAACTACGTATTGAGACATTACGTGTTTTTATTCATAAAATAAATAACAGATGGCAGAATATTGCACCAAGTTACAGATTATTTATAACTATATCAGATCAGTAATGTTGCTGATAAAACAGATACACCATAGGTCATTGTAAAATATATTTAGAATAGTAATGTACTGGGTATTGAGTATTCTGGAAAAAGTGAGCTGATTCTGGAAAATTCAGAGAAATCTCAAGGAAAATGAAGTTAGAGTTTACGTGGGAACCCTGATAGAGATATTGAATTTTCATTTTTCATTTGCCGCAGAAGTTCTATAAGTTTTATCTTCCAGAGGGCAAGAAACTACTGGTTTTAACTGGTACAAGTGTGTGGATGAGGCGCCATCTTGAAAATGAGAAGAATGGCGTCTTGAAATTCACTTGATCAGTGTTGCAGCCTTGAGGTTGACATTAGAGCTGTAACAGTTGGGCTGAAAAGTTCATAGGCTGACTCATAGATGGCGTTACTAGAATTAAATCCATATGATTTTTTACTTAGTACTAACCTTCAAAATATACGTGTATAAATTTCACAGCTGCCGGATAATTAGTTCGTGAGATATAGCATTGTGAGTGAAGCAGCTTTTGTTATTGTGAAAAAATGGATAAAAAAGAATTTCGTGTGTTAATAAAGCATTGCTTTTTGGCGAAAAAAAATACTGTTGAAGCCAAGGCTTGGCTTGATAAACATTATTCGGACTCTGCACCAGGAAAATCAACCGTTGAGAAGTGGTTTGCTAAATTTAAACGAGGTGAAATGAGCATCGAAGACGATGCACGCAGTGGACACCCCAAAGAGTCTGTTACCGACGAAAACATCAAAAAAGTCCACAAAATTATTTTAAATGATCGTAAAGTGAAGTTGATCAAGATAGCTGAGACTTTAAAAATATCAAAGGAACGTGTTGTACATATTGTGCATGAATATTTGAACATGCGAAAGCTGTGTGCAAAATGGGTGCCGCGCGTGCTCACAATCGATCAAAAGCAACAACGTTTTGATGATTCGGAGCAATGTTTAGCGATATTCAACCGTAATAAACACGATTTTTTCCGTCGATATATTACAATGGATGAAACATGGCTCCATAACTACACTCCGGAGTCCAATCGACAGTCAGCCGAGTGGACTGCACGTGATGAACCGAATCCAAAGCGTGGAAAGATGCAACAGTCGGCTGGCAAGGTTATGGCATCAGTATTCTGGGATGCGCATGGTATTATATTCATCGATTACCTCAAAAAGAGCCAGACCATCAACAGCGATTATTACATAGCGTTGTTGGAGCGTTTAAAGGATGAAATCACGAAAAAACGGCCCCACTTGAAGAAGAAAAAAGTGCTGTTTCATCAAGACAATGCACCGTGTCACAAATCAATGAAAACGATGGCAAAATTATATGAATTAGACTACGAATTGCTTCCCCATCCACCATATTCTCCAGATTTGGCCCCCAGTGACTTTTTCCTGTTTGCAGACCTTAAAAGAATGCTCGCTGGAAAGAAATTTAGCACTGATGAAGAGGTAATCGGCGAAACTGAGGACTATTTTGAGGCTAAAGTGAAATCGTACTATAAAAATGGCATCGAAAAATTGTATGACCGCTATAATCGTTGTATCGCCCTCAAAGGCAACTATATTGAATAATAAAATCGAATTTTGTCAAAAAAATATTTTTTACTATGTTAGCCTACGAACTTTTCAGCCCAACTGTTATACAGTGTGCCCTACAACTTTTGTTGAACTTTTAAGTTGCTCTTTCATCTCTTCCTGCAGTAGTATTTGTGTATTATCCATGAACCAAAGTATGCTTCACTCTTCAGAACCAATTTCCTTCCCACGTGCAAAAAAAAATATTCCATCTGTTAAGATAAAATCGAATTGAAAAACCCAAAAGTGTACAACTTGAGTCAAGATCTTAGAATCGCCAAAGAGTTCACTTCGTGTTTATAACCCCAGACCCTCCCTGCTAGAATTTGGCGTGGCAAGAAAAGCACCCATCAATTACACCATTCAAGATGGAGGTGCTCTCCTTTTCGTGGAATTATGTCTTATTTTTTTCTGGATTATGCTCAACGATATCAATTAAACGGGACATTAATTTGATGGAGAACGGCTGTAATGAGACTTTCTTTTGTTAACTTGTATCCTTGCAGAAACAAATGAATGCTAATTGGTATAGTAAAGGTGGGTGGAGGGGAGTAGACGAGACTATAAGCAAAGAAGAGAGGAAGAAGAAAAAAGTTGATGTAGATTTCGTTCTTCATTCAAATTTCATTTAATTTCTTCTTCTTCTATTTCCACGGGCTCAATGTTCCTCTGCTCCTTGCCTACTTCTCTCCCTTTCTCTCTCTCTTTACTTCAATCCATTCAGAAAGATAAATGATTCGAAGATAATTGTCTATTTTGATTAAGAGGAAATTCAGACCTTTCTCCTAAATTATCGTCCGAAAAGTAATGGAGGAGTCATTGTTCCCCGAGTACTTTCTTAAAGTGGAGTTATTTTGTTCCTTCTTCAATTCAGGGACGAGACGTGAAATAGCACAGTCTCGGTCTCGTTTCGACTTGGAAATGCCTGTCTCGTTCTAGGTCTCGTCTCGAGCTGCAAACGACTCCTTTGCCTCTCAATTCCAAGGGAAAATTCTCGCTTTCGTATATTTTCTGTTTGATTCCTCACTTCGACGCTACGAATCCCCTATAAGATTAATTTTATCCTGAAAATATGCAACCAAGTACAACAGGCTTACAGGTTCTACTAAAGTAATGACTTTGAAATTACTAATGCAATATACGTACATGACGTGTTCATCAAAATCCGGCATATATCGCTTAGTGCAGCTTAATCATTTAAGAATGCCCCAACAAACTCGCGAACTAAAGTGCTCAGCCATTTAAAGATAGAAAAATGCAAGCAACAAATTATGACGATTTGATTGATTGATTGAGTTTATTTTACTTCGCTTTTCTGTCACTCTTGGCGAATCGCAAAGATGAGGATGAATGGCTATGAGATGGGTGAACGGACAGTCACAAACATACAGGGTGGTCCATAAGTCAGTTTCCCCTAGGAGGTTCTTTCTTTCTCCTAGGGTTTGGTTTGATTTGGTGTTTTAAGTCCACTTTGTGCACAGTAAAGCTAATCGGGACTGAACCTACAGTTTGAAGTGGAATTCGAACCACTATGTGCCTCCACCGGGCACCGATCCCGGGACCCCTTCATTACAGGGCGAGAACGCTACCACTGCGCCATCGGGGAGGCCTCTTTCTTCTAGGAGAAACTGACTTTTGGGCCACCCTGTGCCCCACATATTATTATACTGGCTGTTGCTGTGAGTCTAGAGAGCATGCCTAGTCTGAAAAATGCAGTCCAGGGTGTACTACGTGGAAGAGAGGTTGATATTTGGGTGTTTTTGGAAATAGTCACTCCTTTACAGAGCAATATTTAAATTGATAGTATTTAAAGTATTGTTGTCTCAAATTGAAACAGATCTTCCCGTGAAACAAACAAAACTTCAAAGATCTAGTGTTAAATGTTAGGGGAGAAGGTGTCAATAGACAAGTATATGACTCTGATTATTTTCACGTATTGCAGAGGTAAATATACTCATTGATATTGGTATCACCAAATGTATATTCAAAACTGTGCAGTCATTTTGGAAATATACAATTTAAAAAAAAACCTTGTCAAAATTGAGGGCATGGAAAATGAGGTGGTAATATGAAATAATTGTAAGGTTTAAAATAAAAGCCGATCGACTGATTGATTAACCAATAAAGTGTACTCTATGATAATTACATAGCGCTACATGTTTTTCTTCTTAGGACAAAGTTGTGTTCGTGGCATCGTGTACCTGAAACAATGGAAACCAGGATTGTAATATGGAAAAGGTATTTCTTACAAATTCAAAGTGTTCCATATTACCACCAGCAGACATTTTCCAAGCACCGTCAAAAACTTTACCTCCATCTACCGCTTCCCATTCAATACTACATTAGTACGGAAGTCTCACCTGAGTACTTTCGAGAAAGCGTTACTTTGTGTTGCTAATAAAACTAATAATGCATCAAAAACATGCACAATTCTTACCTTATTGTTTCATGGTCGAAAACCTGCCGCTCTTGCCTATGACGACGTCGCTAACTCAACTGCGTCCAACGCGCTCTAGTGAGTAATGGTGAGTATTTTGCAAGTATTGCCAACTGCCAACATTAGTTCGCACCAGTGAGTAGAAAATTATAGCGAATTTCATATTACAACCATGTTTCATATTCCCACCTCCTCCCCTAAGCATCCTCTATTTGTCTCCGTAGTGTTAAAAACAACTTCTACATCCCTGTGCTTACAAGAGCATCCACATGGCAGAAGACGTTTCTAACTCAGTGAAAACAATTTCCACAAAATGAGTCTCTTTAAGCCGAGGATAAACTAGATATTCGTCACATGAGCCTAACATTGATTTACTGCCGCAGGAACGACTCCGTGATAACCCAACGATGCTTTGTGGGAGTAAGTAAATCTAGAACTCCTTATCCCCTTGATAAAAACTCCCCCATCCCTAGAGCCCCAAATCCGCGAAAGCATTTTTAAATTATGAAGAGCATTATTCGTCTCCTTTTCTTTCGGATTTTCGAGCCCCGTTCTTTTGTCCTTTTTTCCCCCATGCTTCGTTCGTATCCAGCGATTATAATAGTTAAAGTGATGTATGGTCATTGGAGAAGACCCCGAGAGCAAGGGGATTCTTCTCCTAGGCAAGGTCCTCCGAATCGATGAAGGAGTGCGCACTCCGTTGTACGTGGCTGAATGGACTCCCGGGATTTGCATCTCTGTAAAGGAAGAGCTCATAATTCGTCAATCAATATCCATTATCATCTTTCTTCTTCTTTCTTAATGGGGTTCAGATTTGTGAACTTTCCGTCGTGTGAATGGAAGATAAGACATGATGTTTTCGTAAAGGTTGATGTCCTTTTTATTTGGGAGAGAGTTCGGTGATGCTGTTTTTTTTCCTCGAGCTCTTGGGCTTCTGTTTGGCAAAAAGTTTGGTTTTCAAGCCGACCTTTTCCGACATAAGGTTTCCATCTGTAACTGTGCTTGGAGAACTTGAATTGCATCAGGTCAAGGGTGACGCACTTTTGGTGCATCAATTCACACGGTTTCTCTGCACACACAGAAAACTAAACGCGTCAAATATATGTGATGTAGAGTCCGAGTGCATTCGGAACATCTCCAGCTGACTGCGCGAGTCTAGCCAGCGAGCCTACGAGCAGTGTACAGCGTGAGCAATAGAGTTAGCCATAGGCGCAGAGTAGAGATGACGTCAGCGGATCACTTCTTGATTGAAAGCGTCGGGAGTTATGACTCGCTCCCAAGATGCAAGCGCAGAATGGCCAGAGCTGTTACGGAAATAATCTCACTCTACCAGAAACGCATCGATTGACGTAATAAAGTGTGCTTTTTGAATTTTGTCAAGAATCAGGTGTGCACCTTGATGTATAGCTCCTTTGTGAAGGTAACTCGAAAGTGAGTCAATTGAGGCAAGTGAATATTTATTTTAAATTCGAGCTGTTCTCTAATTTATCAATTGATGTGTTTTTTATGCACCTTCATGCATCTTTTTCTTAAAAATTTGGTCTGAGCCACAGACCTGCATTTTGTATTTCAACTTATGCATTTACTTTTGTGTATACACGGTTCGTACATGATCGTCTCAATTGATGCATTTTAGTGCATTGCCTTTAATGTATTTATGTGTATTTTCATGCATAAAAAGTGCATCATTAGCAGTTTATGCAATTTAGTGTGTTACTGGAGACAATATATTTGTGTCAACCGACAGATTTGGAGTTCCTTTTGTATGTTACTTTAATTCAGTTTTCCTAAGGTATTTTTCGTGTTTCTAAAAAAGAATTAGAAGGCGCACGAAAATATAATAGGTCTATATATATTTTCTTCAGTTTTTCCACCTGTAAATCTTAAATAATTATTTATTTTGACTTTACATGGATATTGTGGATATGTAACATGGTTAGTTTTCATACATAACATGACGACAGTTCTTTAGTATGCAATTTCAATTGTACATTATCCATTGTCTAGTGTTTTTAACTATACCTATTCTAACGCTCATTTTCGAGAGAGCACCTCTTCTCTCGTCTTCAGCTTAACTAATTTATTCATCCTCATTGTCCCGATTAGAAGAAAGTGGCAGAAGCGACGCTAAATATTAATCAAATCAATCAATTTTCAGTAACACTAACCGAGTAACTTTTTACAATGAGTAACTATAACTTAATTTTTTAACCAAGTAAGTGTAACCGTAACTCAGTTACTATTAAGACATAACTTTCTGAACATTGAAAAAGACGTAGTGAAGCAGAAAAAGGGAGAGAGAAGAAAGAGATTAGAGCATTGTAAACTTATATTAGTACTCTTAGGCATTTGCTCAGGAACCACGTACCTCATGAAAGCTTCGTCACTCCTTCCATGCTTTCATTATTCCAGCCAGTGACGGCGCCAGGAATAATGATCAAGGTGCTGAGGGGGTGCTGAATGAAATTTAGGAGCTACGATGTTGAATATAGAGAAAACATGAAACACGCACGCGCACGCCCAAATAAATGTGCAATGTAATTGATTTTTATTATATTTATTCATTGAAAGTTATTTCTTCAAAACAACAAATGTTCCCGGGCCACACCTAAAGGCCTGCACAAGACCTGGAGCAGACCCGTTCGCGAGACATCGCTCCTGAAATGCCATGCAACCTGCGCAACACCCTCGCTTGAGCAGCTTGTATGCCCACCTGCACAGATCGTTCCTGGCAGGCATTGTAGACCCGCCGGGTACCCGCAGTCTTACGATACCTAGTAGGTCTCAGTTCGTTCTTTCCATCAACTGCAGACCCCTCCCTCTGCATGACGTAGTTGCTTCGAGTAGAAACTGCACCTGGCCCACACCGTTCTGCAGTGTTGCCAACTGCAATAGATTTTCACTACTTAAAAAAAGGGAACTCGAAGCTTCGTAAGCCACATCACCAATGAAATGAGATTTACGAATGTTGCTACCCCCCACACACATTGAAATAGGTTTTCCGTGGCGCAGGATCCATAAGTATATGTCGTAAACAACCAATATACGTATATATAGTGATATAGGACAGGACTGAAACATGTCACGTTCAACGCTGAGGTCGCGAGTCGAACAACACACTGTTCTACTGCGAACACCAGGGCCGTAGCCAGCCAGGGCCATTGCCGTTACCCTCGTTTGGGGGTAGGGCCAAGTACTTGGATAAACGTGCCAACAAGAACAATCACAATAATAGTAATAAAGTAGCATGAAAGGCATTATAATCCTCATAAATCACACAAAAAGGGGGTAGAAGTCGGTTCTCACGCGAATTTGTGTTGAAACAGAGGATTAGAAATATTTTTTTTTCAACACGTCAATTTCACATTAGCTAATAATGGAAAACAAGCACACAAACTGTTTTTGAAAGAAAGAAAGTGCATGATAAATGCATTCCGAATGTACAGACATATGGCATGTAAAATTTCCATCTACAATATTTTCTTTTCACATGGAGCGACGTATTACATAATCAATTCATCCAACTCGTAACAAACCAACATTAATAGCAAATAATATCACGGGCCGCCATAGCATTCTCTGTTTTAAAACTTTTCTCACTTAGATCGTTCGGCGCTCAGGGCCGACTCCCGCTACCCCTTTGCTACGGCATTGAACTTGATGAGACTGGATAATATTTTATAATATATTTCTACTTTCATAAAATTTGAAATCAAGGGGTTGCAATTACCCCTCCATTCCCCCTCTGCAGGTGCCCTTGGCCGTCTGGAAGGAAAATGCAAGAAAAATATGAAAATTAATTCCATCTTGAGTACCCTTTAGCCCTGCTACTCTTAAATTCTGCTAGTCTGTTTTTTCTTGTACTTTAATGTTTGACCCCCACCCTGACCCTTCCGCTAGACTTAATTTCCGTCCAAGGTTGTGAGCAATGCACCCTACCCCCTCTGGTTGCGCCACTGCGTGCCTGGTTAAGGCACCATGCAATGAAAAGCAATTAGTTTTCAGTGAGGAGATTTTTGTTTGCTCGATCATTCATTTAAATAAATGAAGCTGTAATACTGCGTGCATTTCCTGGCAATAAGATAAAAACTGCTTACGCTGAACTGAAATCGCTAAGTATATAAATTCTCCTTGGAGGAGAGAGCTCCTCCTAGGACCTCGTAGGATTTACGAGCTACGTAAGTAGGCAACACTGGCTGAAGCTGTCCACGTGGTGATGAAACACCTGGAGCGACACGCTGCCGGAGGGCTGTTTCCTTCCAGCAGGTTTTGCAGGCGCCCGGGTCTTGTTGAATGCCCAGTTACCTTGTAAGCGCAGAGCGCCTGGAAGACGACGAACCCGGGTAAAGACGCAAGTCGACTCGTTGCCGTGGGTAGGCGAGCAGGTATACCTGTCCTCGCGGCAAGCGGGCAGTGGGTAGGTAAAATGCAGATTATGCTGGCCTCTGGCCACACCACTTTCCACTTACTTCCTTACGTCAGCTTTTCTACCTGAGTAACTCGCGTCGAATGGGCATGAACCAGCATGAACACAATTGGAAAATGCACACAGCTGCACATCGAAATGGCGCTGTGTTCGACGGCGGGTAAAGGAAGCAGAAAGGCTTTTATAGCCTGGTTCAAGGGCTTTCGGACTCGCTTCGCACAAAAAATTGTGACATAGTAGCTATGAACTAGGGATGACCAAGCGTATCCGGATCCGTTTGGATCCAAAAGTTCCGGATCCGGGTCCGAAAGTTCCGGATCTGGATCCAGATCCAAAAGTTTCGTATCTCAATCCCATTATAATATTACCACACCTTAGATTACAAAGAAATTTTTCATTAGTTAGTCCTACAAGATTTTTTTCAAGTATTGTTCCTAAAATACTTTGCTACGCATCAGCTAACACACTCGTGCACAAAAAAATCTTATTTGTTTAACATAAAATGTCAGAGGTGATTTTGTAAATGCCATTGAAACGAATGTGTATTCATTCGAATGTATTGGAAATGGAAACACACATAAATGTGAGACATTCCATTCCAGGATGAAACCTTTAACACATTTAACAAGATAGAAATGTTATTCAAAAATTATACAATTGTTCTACAGTTACAGTTTTAAAAATTAAAATAAAACATTATAATATATGCAGTGTTATATAATTACAAAGTGTAAGACTAATATAAGTGTATTAATTACAAATCGCGCACACACTCCATATATATATATTTATATATATATACGTGTATATATATATGGATATGCGCTGTTCCCTCTTCGTCATGTAGTGTTGCAATCTTTCCACTCCTTGCCGTGTGACGGAGTCGAGAGCAACCATGCATCATTGCAAATTGAGGGATTTTTTCTTAGCAAGGGAAATTTTGATCTCTCTCACCTCAAGCGGTTCTGAGCAAAGCACTAAAATCTGAATTAGGGGAGGGCAGGAAAGAAAGGGTAGAGGGCGTGGGGTGTAGTGACGAGCGTATTCAACCATGCAAGGCCCAGTTGCGATGAGTGGAATACGTTGATACAGATGCTGGGAAAATAATTTTGTAAAATGTCAGCGGTTTGAATTAAAAACATTCACAATGTCCTAGGAATTGGTGCATTTGGAAGTTCAACGAAAATTTCAAATAATCAAAGTTTAATCTTGTATTTTTGTCACAGAACAGTCAATCCAATTCTTTATTCAGTGCATATGAGAATCTGTAACTTGTACTATTATGTCACTGATTTGAAATAATTTTTGTAAAGGTGCTGGCAAGAAGTATTTGCATTTGATTAGGGTTTCGAGGGTCCTTATTACAATGACTAAATTGAATAAGTACATTAAAAATGGTAATTAGCTTAAGTGTACGATGAAATGTTTGTGGCATTAAACTTGGGTGTCTGATGGGACATATTTACATTGAAGAAAGATAATATACATTATTAAAACACGACAATTACACAAAATTTTGGCAATATTATTATCCTTTACAAACCATAGCAGTTTATCGGTATAGCGTTGCGAGTGATTTTGTCAGGTCGTTGAATGCTGAATTTTCTAGAGACCAAACAACACATCTTCTCTCGTGGTCGATTAAAAGAATCACTAGGGTATTTCGATTCTGTAATAAACCTTGTTTTTTAAAAATTTTCTTGAAATATAACTCTGCTATCGTCTCATTATCAGGGAAAGGTGCGTCATAACTTGGATTGCAAATGCGATTAGCAGAAACGGGCAGGAATAATTTAGTGGGAATAGCAACACTTCTTCTGGACGCGAGGCCAAGGTGCACACCCATAGGCCCAAACCACGAGCCGCCACTACATCAAATTTTTGTTGGCGTCTATCATAAAATGCCAATGAAACTGAATATTTGATTTTTGTAATTTAGCGTCACTTTCCTGCCGCTTTTGGCTAATGGCAACGATGAGGATGAGTGATGGTATGATGAAATTGGTGAGAGATAACACACATGGCCAAGCCAGGATTCTAACTCTGGTCTCCTGGTGTCGTAGCGCATTGTGATTTCTACCCCTCGTATCATATGCGTTCATTCACATAATACCGGGAGCTCCCTGATGGCGCAGTTGTAGCGTCGCCGCCCTTGTAATCAAGGGGTCTCGGGTTCAATACCTAGTGTTGCCCACGAGACGAGACTTTGGCCTGTCTCGTCTCGTGGAAGTCTCGTGGAAATGCTGTCTCGTCTCGAAAATATTAGTTTGTCTCATGACACATGGTCAATCTCGTCTCGTCTCGAATTTTTAAAACACTATCAATACCCGGTGGAGGCACAAGTGGTTCGGATCCCACTTTAAACTGTAGGCCCCGTCCCGATTAGCCTTACTGTGCATAAAGTGGACTTAAAACATCAAATCATCATCACATAATACCTGGTATTGAACTCTCAACCGGGTTCGATATCCGGACCCTCGGCGGCACATGGTGATTCTTATCCCACTTAACCTTTAAACAGCCAATGGGTCATATATGACCCATAGAAAGTATATGACCCATGTTGTGGTGCCGATTACAACATTCACGCGTTTAGGATTTTCATACTTGTATGTGAGGTTGTAAACGCTGACAGATGTTGAGATAAGACTTTGAATGTCATGTGGAAGAAAACCCCCCTCCCCCCTTTCTCTAATATGTAAATTAGCTATTTGTAGCCAAAATGCAGGATTGTACATATTTCAGCCTGTATGAGAACTTGAAACAAGTTTCACTTTGTTGCAAAAGGTCTACTCTTTAAAAACAATGCAAAAGTTGCGCTCTTTTTCCAAAATAACGGGAGAAGAGGAGGCGAAGGCCAGATTTTTTTTCATTGAAATTTGGGGACTTGGACCCTCCCAACCTCATTTTTCTCACTTGGACTTTCTGAATTGTACACAATCGAGTGCTCCAATGTTTTTTCTTTCAAACAAAACTTATCCAAAGTAGATTGCTCAAATAGTCTCAGAGATATAACGTTTTTCTGAAATAAGTGTAAAAATTTAAAAATCGCACGCAAAGGCCGCGGCGAGAGAGGGGTTACTTTTGAAAACCGGTTAAACTGAAGATCAAGTCCCAATTAGCCTATCTGTGCATAAAGTGAATTTATAACAGCAATTTATAATAGTGAATGTGGCGGAGTGGTTAGCATATCGCGCTAGCACGCCAGGGGCACCGGTTTGGAATCCCGGCATGGCCATGGATGTTTATGAGTGTCCATTCATCAAATTCATCATATCATCACTCATCCCCATATTCGAAAATTAGCCAAATGTGGCACAAAAAGCGAAGTAAAATTAAGCAAATCAATCAATCAATACAAGAAAGTAAATGTGGCTTTTTTTTAGATCAATGCTTACCTGTTGTTTACAATAACAGCCGTCTCACTTCAATACAAAACATTGGACGCTCAATATGACGACATTACATAATATGACATTGCAAGACAGTGTCTTCCGTTGAACATTGGTTTTGAAAAAGGGATGCTGATGTGGGTGCGGAAGAAAATTATCGCACCCCAACCCCCTGGCGCCACCCCTGCCAGAAACCCACTGATCTCTCTCCCTTTGCTTCCCTCAACGCAATGGAATTGCTTATAACGCGAAATCTATTTCGCCAATGTATGCACGATTCAATTCATTTGCGATCGTCTCCGGGGAACTATCGATTAATATCACAACGGAGGATGGGCAATTCCAACCGCTTTCAATCCACCCTGTGTTGTTACATGACGAGATATAGTGGAACGTTTGATCGTCGAAGCTGATCTGTGCTGAAATCATGGTAAAACCGCTTTCGGAACATGACTTTCGATTGTTTCAATTCATTAGATTTTATGTCAACGTATCCCTTTCTCCATTAACTTTTATAGTTTTTTTTCATTCATTTATTTATATATTTCGTAGTCTTGAATGATGGATTTAGGACATATGCTTTTTCAGTGGTTTCTTTGACAGTTATATTTCAGAAACGTTCCTGGAATTAGAATGCAGATATACAACTGAAAACATGGATAGACAAAATAAATGGCACACAATGTACAGTCACCGGCAATAAAATGGTGCACCTAGATCCTGAAATGCTCGCTTCTCTGCAAGATGTTGTGTGTTGCCTAACTGTACGGCGATAAGTGGATTTTAATAGCAAATTTCCAGTGACAACTTCTACCGCCGCCGTAGAGTTAGGCAACACACAACACCTTGCAGGGAAGCAAGTATTTCAGGATCTAGATGCACCATTTTTATTATTGCCGGTGACTGTACATAAAACATAAAACAAGATTTAAGAACCCTTCAACATCCGTACATCATGACGTCCAAAATAGTAAAATGAACTCTATCGTAATAAAGACAGACTAATGAACATATTGTTTTTACATAATACATAATATTATACACCTGAATCACAACAATTCCACCCTTAACAGAAACATAATTGAGACTTAAGTTTATGTTTTAAGTCACCTTTACGCACAGACAGGTTAATCCAGACTGGAGTACAGTATAGATTGACATCCGAACCACTATGTGTCTCCACCGGGAATCGAATTCGGTACCCACTGATTGCAAGGAGCAACGTTACCTTTACGCTATCGGGGAGGCCCTAGAAACATTCAAGTAATGAGATACAAAAGTTACACATGAAACAAGCACACACATCACACACACGTGAAGAAATCAGGGAGACAAACGCACGCACACATACACAAAGACTTACCTTACGAACAAATAGCAATACACAGTCAACTCCAATAATAATGGACCCTAACGGTTTAGAGACAATTGGTTCACTATATGCGATGCTTACTAACAGCGAAATGTATTTCCTTAATTGAGGTTAGTACTGACAGAGAAATTAAAAAACCTAAGGCAGAAGCAGTTTGATTGACACAGAATATTTACTGAAAGAAAATAGCACAGTAGAGTACAGTATCATACAGTATTGCAACGTCCCCCCGGTTGTACACCAGTCGTCACAAAGTTAGTCCGCTGCTCCTTTAGTCGGGAACATGAGAATCTTTGCAAATCATCAGGGCTTGCTGGGTAGAAAAGAAACACAACACAGTATTGAAAGTTAAACGCAGTTTTATAATCGCTCATATTTCATAATCACTTACCAATAAAACACTAGAACATTCAATACTAACGTTGGGCAATTCACTCACATATAACGAAAGTCAAATTACATAATTAATTGCTTACTTTCAACTTACCGGCAAGAAGAAAAATTGAAAACAGAAAATCTATACTTGAATTCTCTCCGTTTCCCAGTTCTTATTGATTCCTCACCTTCACCTGTTTTCTAAACTCAGTCTGTCGTCAGGTGAGAAACATTCAGGTGGGTTCACTTCCTCGGCTGAGATGAGAAAGTGACGTCAACACGAACAGATTATGACGTATTTATAAACATCTATACAAGTTCCAACCACAACTGTATCAATCTAACTATAGTTGTCTGTGACAGCTTGCACTTTATTTGAAGTAACAAACATTTTAAAAATCTTAACGTCTTACAAATATAAAACCTTAAACTCTCAGGTTCGTTACAGTATACAAAATCAGTGGTTAATATCCTTGATTTACTATACCTTGAAAAAGTGAGTATATATACATATGTGTCTTCTTAAAGTATACTATTATAATGAATAGATCTTGATCCCAACTTAAGAGTTCATTATAGGGCTTTATGGGTTTTTACTTTCTAGATCACCACCCCCAAATAGGAGTGTCTTTGTCAAAAAGGAAGATCGTTAATATTTGAAGAGAAAAGAATGAATACGCACCAAGTATATGATTGATTGATTGATTTAATTTCTTTGGGGTGCGTCGGCACTTAAGGCCGTTTTGCACCCTCTATGTATACGGGGAAATATCCCCTTATCTAAAATTCTGACTGAAAACTTAAAGAGGGGTGTAAATTAAAAGTGCAAGGTTGTAAAAAGACCTGCACGGGACAAACACAACACATTAAAAAGTCAGAAACAAACTAAAAGCCTCCTCACAGACAGTTGAAGAGACCAGCTCTTCTTAAAAACCTAAAAACATTTGAAAAAATACTGTTGTCATCACCCAACAGGGATGACAAACAGCCGGAAAGGGTAAAAGTCTGCCGCAGACAAGCAAGATCGGCACATTCAACGAGAATATGTCGAACGCTCTAAACATCATTACAAAGACGACACAACGGAGGGTCCAGCCCTTGCAGCAAGTGACCATACGTTAGACGGCTGTGTCCTACGGTACACGCAGGCGGGTAAGAATAACATCTTCTCGCCGAGAGGGTCGGGACGAGGAACGCCAAGCACATATGGTGGGCTTTCCCCGTTACCGTATCCCACTCAGCCTGCCAAGTGTTAAGAACGCAACAACGGAACACATTCTGTATGTCCATAGCTGGCAAAAGGTGGACGAGAACGTCGCCATCTGCATCAGCAGACTTGGCGGCACCATCAGCTGCGCACCAAATATATGGATTGTAATGTTACCATATTCTACACTTTCTCTTACAATCCAGATCATCTTAGAAAAACATATGGATCGGCAGTCACTGTTTCCAGAATCAACAGGGGTTATTTGAGATATACGGCAATAGTGATGAACATAGTACACTTCCGTTCATATAAGGTGTTCAACTGTTCATCCTATAAAGTGTGCCACTTTATGTAAACAGGAGGGATGTAAGGGGTTCTCCTTCCACGTAGTGCACCCAATAGTCAACCTCACTTCCACGTAGTACACCCTGGACGCAGACTAACGAGGCCCTGGCGACTGGCCCCATGGCCAGTATTATTCTGTGTCGTCCTGTGTTTTGTCCTTACTTTTGCCGACCGCCCTTTTTAGCCTCAGCTTTTAACCAAGGTAAGGAAATTTTAGTTTTCAGACAGGCTTTTATTTTTGTTATGATAAGGGGTGGACCCCGTATAGTGTGACGGATTCAAAATAGCCTAAGTTCTGACGCACCCAAAAAGTTTTAATTCAAATTCAAATTTATGTCAACAGGAGTGTATATGCGGTACCTTCATGTCTGCAGAGTGATTTTCATGGCTTAAGACAAGATTAATGAAACTTATGTGATTGGTATGTCCCAATTGGATGAATTACCGGATTTTTAAAAAAATCATAATTTTGAATGTTCTTATATTTGTATTTCTTCGAAAAATTGCGCAAGTACCTCATTTTATGTAAAATTATGTACTCTAAATTGAAAATATGTAATATGCATCAAGTTATGTTGAATATGTAACATAATCCGGCTTCCATGGGTTCGAATCCTGGACTGGGCATAGGTGCTCTTTGTGAGTGTCCCTTCATCATATCATCATCACTCATCCTCATCTTCGCGACTAGCCAAAAGTGGCACAAATGCACAAAGTAAATTAAACCAAATCATTCAATATGTAACATAAAATTCATTGCACGTACGAACTGTGGCGTTTGTATATTCACAACTTACCTTTGAGATGTTCAACTATGTGAACATATTTTGACATATTTTGAGGTACATTGCATATTTTCCTCTTTTCTCTACTTTTCATTGAGACATGGAATATATTTGTGGGGAAAACACTCAAAGTGTGATTACTCTAAATATTGGATTCTTATATTTCCTCAAAGACAGTGTTATGAATATTCGTATATCTCGCAACAGTTGAAGAATAAAGCCGAGATGTATATTAACTTCTGTGAATGGCTTTTTCTTTACGCTCTGAAAAGCATAGTCCATTCCCATCGTGGACAGTAGGGTCTCAGCACTTCATTAGAGTTAGTAATCTGTGAATCTATGGTATGCGGATGCCCGGTCCGCACATTCCTCTATTTCCCCAGGATTCTTTAGGATCTCTCTTTTCTCGGAACATTTCTCACGCCATTAGCGCTGAAATTAAGAGCTTCATTACGAAAAGACAGTCCTATCAGTGCACGAGCCATTGATTTCACTGGCTCCCTCTCTTTTTTATGTCCTTTTTCTGGAAAACATTTTCTGGGGGATAAAGCGCGCATTTGCAGGGAAAAGCAGAGGACTTCACTAATTTTCTTCCTCTCTAGGATAAAAAAAAATCCTCATTAAAACTGCCTTCATAGACATTCGCTTTACGGCGACATAAACCATTTCGTTCCTGATTAATTGAGAATCGATTGTGTTTTTTTGAAAGGATTTCTCCTGTGCTTTTGTTTTCTGTGTCTTCACTGTGTATGAAAAGATTCCAGTTTCTATTTTTGTTTTACTGTCTTTTATGCAAACAATTGTTAAGATAACAATGTCGTTTTTAAATAATAATTTAAAGACAATAAAGCCATACAGTGTATCTAACACTCTGTCTTGGTATCCTCACGTATTAGGCCACCCGTTAATTTTCAATGTACGTTGTGTTGCAAACATACTAGGGTGAAGCGTCAGAATGTCCTATTTTGCCGAATTGCACACACTTTTGATGATAAGTGTACAATAATGCAAGCACTTTAATCGTTTCCAGAGTGTACAAAATAGCAATTATATAGATATAGTTTACGTACCCGTGTTAATCCTACGTTTATACAGGGTGTCTCATAAGTAATAGCGCAAACTGACACAGGTGAAAGTACACGATAATGGAAGCAAAAAAGTCTCAGTAAACATGGGTCTGCAAACGAGCTGTTTTCAAGATAATCGCGAATGTGTGATTACAAGCCGCCACTGACTTCATTATTTGTAAACGTCGTCCTAGTTATTAAAATGCTAATAATACAGTAAGAAAAGTGACTCCCACAGTACGATTAGATTGTGTACTGATTGTATCCATCCTGTTTGATTACAACGCCACCTCTCGGAAATCTTCTGTTTTGTAAACAAACAGCAAACCTCGGACCGCGCAAGGAAGAAAAGCACTCGGTGTTTACAAAATTCAATCAATGACGGCTTGTACCCACACATTCGCAAACATTATTAGCATTTTACCAACTAGGACGACGTTTACAAACAATGAAGTCAGTGGCGGCTTGTAATCACACATTCGCGATTATCTAGGAAACGGCTCGTTTGCCGACCCATGTTTACTGAGATTTTTTTGCTTCTATTATCTCGCACTTTCACCTGTGTCAGTTTGCGCTATTACTTTTGAGACACCCTGTATAGATGAACCGACACTAGTTGTAATTTTTACATTGCATTGAGCTTCATACTATTAATAACTTTCATTTGTTATAGTTTCCAAACTATTGATTGATTTATATTGTTTTACTTTGGTTTTGTGCCGATTTTGGCTAATCGTTTAGATGAGAATATAAGGCGATGAAATATCTGAAAGAAAGAATGATAAACAGACATGGACAGAACGCAAGAGAAGACCCACAGAGGAGTACACTGGCAGAGAGTCCAGACGGCAGTTAAAGGGTAAAGAAACACTGTTCCAAGATGACATGTCCTTCCCGGACGTATGAACAGACTGTTGAAGTACACCATCCCGCCTGATAGATATGAATCTTGTGCTGGAAGTTACGAGATTAATGAAAGTGTATGAGAGAAAGATTGTGCTGTTACTGTGATTTCTTTGTGAGTTTCGTTATGATGTAACTTTGGTTCTTTTTAAATTGCATAATCAAGATAAATAGATTCTGAATTCTTATGTTAAAACTTAAGGTCTGTGTTTTTGTTTCTATTTACTGCAAATCTTAATGTTTTCCCGTGTCCTGGGAGGTATCACGCGTATACCAATATACAGTCTCATGTTGCTCATTCTCAATTTGTATTGAGATAAATATATTCTTATGACTATTAATATCCTATGGTTAAACCTGGCACAACCGTGTCAAAGAACAGGCCGAGGTTCAAAAATAAGACGAACAGTCACAAGAATTCACTTTCAATGTGAATATAATTACCGAAAACAAAAATAATCACACAAGGAGAAATATATAAACGCAACATGTGCGAAACGAATGACTACAAAAAGAATTAAACACTAAACCCAAATTCAGTAATGGTAGATGGCAGCACAATAGCTATATCCGTGCGTTTGAGATGCTCAACTGTTCTCCCATTTATGGATGACAAAATAAATGTTGTTGTTATGCTAAATTGCACGTTAAATTTGATTTTACCCCGAGAAATTTTCGGAACACCATGGATGAATAATAAGTGCTTTAAAACAACATCAACAATATGGTCAACGCCAGGGAAAATACTAGAACTCAAGAAACGTAATATTTACATAGTATTAGTATTTCTTGCGCCTGTTGTAATTTCACAATTTAATGGCTTTATTATTGTGATTGCGCTAAAGAATACTATTTAATGACATACGAATTAAGTACGATTGCACTTTTATTTTTGTTATTGTTAATAATTAACTCTTTTTAATGAGAGGATAGTATACTTTTCGAGAAGGTTAGTGCAAGTTGTCCCGTTGTTTTCAAGAGAATTCCGGGAGAGATGCCCCAACTAAGAAAAACTGGCTGTAAAATTGTTCAGGATATAATAATAAAGACCTATATTAAAGTACATGAAAAGATTGGAATTTATTTCAATTATACTGTTATAAAAATGTGCTTATTAAAATATTAAATGCATTAGTTTGAAAATTAAAAATGTAAAACCTATACGTTCGGCTATCTCTCTCGAATGTCCTGGTGAGATGCTTCATCTTCTGGGAGAGATACCTCACCTACGAATTACATTTAGATCACATTACATAAGAAATGAAACTTATTATAAATGACAAAAGTACTTCACTTAAAGTATGCTTTCGAGATCAGTCACTACTATTGATCCTCATTTCTCCTCAGGATACAGGATCGACACCGCAATATTGGAGCTCCCACCGGCGAATCTAACCAAGGACCTACAAAACAAGAATTTCTTAGCCTCGGGGAAATAATACTTTTGATTGGACAGTTTGTACGTTAAGAACTGGCCTAAATGAGCAACCATAGCTGGGGACTCGTGAATTTCCTTTACAACTTCGTGTCTAAGTTTCTGTGGGATACACAAAACGTTGATCTTAGTGTTTGCGAGTCTGTGACTGCGAGAGAGTTTCCCATCGATAATTTGGAACTGATATGATGCTCTAAGGTATCTCGGGTCTGCATTCTCGTTTCTTGTGAGATGATCCAAAATTTTAGAGAAATAGGTGTCTTTAGTTTGCATGTCCCGTATATTAAAATTCGGACTTTCCAAGAGATGCATTTTTATATCTGTCTTGTCTGTGTCTTGGTCCTCTGTGGGTTCCAGTGGCTGTCTTGATAGACTGTTGGCCATTTTCTTGGCCGACCCTTTTATGTGAACGGGAATTACTTATTTTAAATTCCTGTATATTCTGACTCCACTTCGCCATTTAGGAATTTTGGGAGTTCTTACTGTTATTCAAAAATGTTAGAGCACGGTTATCCGTGAACAGATATACAGGTTTTCCCAAGAGATAGTAGCGAAAGCTACGTATAAATACATTCCAAGATTTCTAAAGAGAAAGTGTCGTATTTCTTCTCAGCCTCTTTCACAGTACGGCTCGCGAAGCAGATAGGGTGAAGTTCATTGACGGAGGGCTGGCAGAACACACCCCTTATCCCACTTCTTGAGGCTTCCATGAATAAGTAGTTAGCTTTTTCTGGTCGTAAGGAACAAGAACGGGTGCGCTTATAATTTTCAATTTCAAGCACTGAAATGAGTTTTCACACTCGGGTGACCATACGAATTTTACGATTCTCTTAAGGAGTCTCAAAAGTGGAGCTGCATGAGAACTGAAATCAGAAATTATAAGTTCTTACAAAGGAGCAAATTCCCAAGAACTTCCGAACGTCCTTTGTACATTTTGGGGTGGGATATTTGGTGACGGAAGCCAGAATTTTCGGAGAAATTTCAAAACCCGTGGCACTAACATTATGTCCTATGTCCTATGTTCATTATTAATTTTCTTATTTGCAAATTAGGATTTATCGATGTTCAGTCTCAGGTTATTTTCTCTAATCCTAGTAAATGCATTTCTCATTATTTTAAGCAACGTTTCGATTGAATTTGCACTGAGAATTATATCATCCACATATATGGAAACCTCTTTCTCGTCGACACCGCTAAACACGAAGCTGATAATGTGGTTGAACACCTGTGGGGAATTTTCGTACCCCATACGTAAGAACTTATACTGATAGGAATGTAAATTGAGGATGCTGAATGCAGTTTTGTGTTGGGAGTAGTCACTGATTCGGCATTGGTAAAAGCTAGATTTGAGGTCAAGTTGTGTGTAATATTTCTTACCAACTAAGTTATTCAGTGTGTCGGAAATACAAGGCAATGCAAAGCTCAAGTATGGCGTTTGGCTATTGAGCGACCTGAGGAGAATTGTACTGCGAGCCTATAGACTTGGTTATAATTCCTTGACTTTCCATTTCCGCTAGTTGATTCTTTATTTGGCCTTTTAGGTTGGCGGGTATCGGAAATTGTGCCTGTGGAACGCCCGATTAGTTCCTGTGACATGTTCATAGTCCTCAAAGTCTCCCTTGTACCTCTCGTCTTAAGCAAACGCATCGGAGAATTCGAAAACTAGTTCTTCTATTTTACTTTTGTCCTCCGCGCTTAGATCTATATTTATGTTCAGGCGTTTAACATTAAATTTTTGCCTGGCGATTTTTGCTTTTTCTGCTGTTTGTCTTTCTGTAGGTTTCTGACAAGTTTCCGGGTGGTCGTTGCCGGAGCAGCTATGAGGTTCGGCAAGGACTTCCGTAGGAAACTACATTATGATATCGCCGGTGGTTAATTTTCCCAGAGGAATGTGCTTACTGATTTTAACTTTTTCTGTTTTGGGATTAGTGACATTCAGTGATGCCCGTGGAACTAAAATATCCCTTTCAAACAACGGAGGGTCAGGTTCCACGATATTGCAATTCCTGTTAGAAGTGTTAATAGTTGTAACTGGCACTGCCATTTTTGGGCGTGGGGGTATTTGAATATTTCTAGTTAGCAACACTTGCGGGTCCTTTCCTTCGGCTATCTTTTGAACAATGTGGTCTGGCAAAATATTTATTTCTACTTTTTCTTTTAGGATGTTAAATTTTGTTGTTTTTTTCGAAATGGGTTACTTGAATGATGTCGTTTCTAGAGTCTACTGTGAACTCTTTGGTCATCCAGAAATCATTTCCCAAAAGCGGGAGTACGTCGTTTATGTGCACCACTCTGAAGGGATGAATGAGCCGTATGTAACATAATCTGAATATTATCAAAGCAATTTCTTTTATTTCCATCTGATTACCTGTGACGCCTCTAATGAATGCGTTTACTTGAATATGTTTGGTTCCGTAAGGGATCAGGTGACTGGGAAATATGGATGTCATGGCCCCCAGAACTACGCAATATTTAGCGTAGTTACCTTGGTTATTCCCTAGTTTCATGTTGACCCTTTTGCTCGCTTCCACATATCTTGTCCCCCGAATATGTGGCGTTTGCGCGTTTAAAGGATGGGTATTCTGGAGTTGTAATTGGGTGTTTTGTGCGCTTCTTTCCCACCGTTGAGAAAAATAACGTTTGGGCTTTCTTCCGCCCATAGCCCTGCGGGTGGGATAGGGAGGGGCCTCTGAATGTGCCCCGGTTATTGCCATAAGCCAAGGGATTAAAATTTTGTTGTCGAGGTATTAAAATTTTGTTGTCTGTTCGGGCCATGCCTATTGTTGAAATTACGGGTTGTCTAAAATAAGCCCGATTTTGTCTGGGATTTTGTCTGTTGCCTCTGTTTGGTTGAGCCTGTACTTGTAGGATCAATGCCGTCTGTTCGCTAATGTGATTGGTCACTGAGTTTATGAGCTCGCGATTAGCCAAGTACAGTTTCTCGACCTGAGCTGCAAGTGCATTTACCTCCGCGCGAGTATCTGTTTGTTCTTGCATTTTGCTCGCCGCGGAGTGTAAGGTGTTGGGTGATGGACTTTGGCCTGCAGCCGGAGCTGCTGGACTTCGATCGGCAAGCGTGGCGTTCACCGCCATTTGATGATGTGTTCAAGGTCTACAAATTCTTTTTCGGCCACCTCTAGATATTCATCTTTGAGGTCCACGATTATGCTGTACATCAGCATACCGAACTAGACTTCGATGGATTCAAGTGTTGTATTAGAACGGAAGAAGTTTGAATGAATGTCATGGACAAAGGCAACTTAAGAACTTAGAACTCCCTTGTTGGGAACTATTCTTCCCTTGGAAATTCCCTCAGGGAAGCCGAAGATGAAAGGATAAGGAATCTTATCATATCATCTATTCAAGAAGTCCGACTTCCAAACATCCTCCACTGCCTTCCAGAGTAGGGAGTAGATTGAAAATGAAGAAGAAATTATGGAACCCTCAAGAGTTAAGGTTACACCAAGAAGCCAGACTAAATCCACAGGCGAACGATCCATCCAGAGCTCCGATGCCAATGGTGCCTCAGGGATCCCTGTGTGCCACCCAGGTTACAAGGAAGTTACCAGAAGTCAAGAAGCCACCAGAAGCCAGGAAGACTACAAGACTGGAACTTCCCATACTTCGGGAAAGTCCTTCCTTGGGTAATTCCCTTGTTTTCGGGAAGCTTTAGGTCGAAGGACCTGTAATGCATATATTACCTATTTATCTGTACACTGTTATTTTCTTGTATATATTTATATCTTGTATTTTACATAATCTATTCATATTATTATATTATAATATTTTCTCTATTAAAATGTATCTAATATATATTAGATTACACAGTCTAAGGACTAATTTAGTAAACACTTATTGCATTTTGAACATCTTAACTTATTGCTTATTTTCTTTTCATTCATATATTCTTCATCTGAGTCATAACTAATTAGTACATACACCTTGGTTTATAACATAGGTATCAAGGTATAGAACCCACTCTCCTTTCCCTGTCCTTACCTATTTACCAAGCTGTAAATCTCTTTACTTGCATAATGAATAACCCTTCTCTAGTTTCCATAATACATAATTGGGACGAAACCGCTCTCAGGTATAAAAAAAACTAAGCTTGATATGCAAACAACGTAAATAACCTGAGAGAGAAGGTGAGGTTGTGAGAGAGGCGAGAGGAGGTTGGAGGACCTCGTCCCTCAACGTCCCAAATCCTGTACATTAGCTTGTCTCCCGCGATGTTCGGAATTAATTTTCATATCAATGCCGACTTGGCAGCGATGTATTGTAGGACAGATTCGTTTTCCCTTTGGATGCGGTTTCTTATCCTATCCTCGGCCATTAGAAGATCAGCCTTTTGTGGAAAGGTGTCTTTTAGGTGCTGGGCAAACTGTTCGAAAGTAATGTTTGCGTAACCGGGAGTTAATTTTACTGCTGTAAACCATTCTAACGTTACCCCCCTAAGATTGATTGATTGATTGATTTAGTTTATTTTACTTCGAGTTTTGTGCCTCTTGGCTAGTTTGCGAAGATGGGGATGAGTGCTGAAATGATGAAATTGATGAATGGATATTCACAAACAACCAAGTCCGAGCGGGATTCGAACCCGGGACCCTTGGCGTCGCAGCGCGATGTGCTAACCACTCGGCCACAGGGTCTGGTTTTATGCCCCTAAGAGACAATGCGAACGCTGTCTTGTTTTTTGCTGCGTTTCAGCCAGTATACTCAGCAACGTCTTCAAACATGAGTAGAAAGTTATTCACTTCCTCTTTTCCCTTACCGGAGAATACCGGTGTTCTAAATGACGTGGAGTTGGCCATGCTGGGATTTAGGATATCCGTAAGGGGATTTAAGTCGCTGGGTTGGGTTGCACTATCTGGATGCAGTTCTTCTATCCCAGACTGTGCTAATCTAACCTGCCTACGCGTAATTACTCTACTCGCCTCAAGGGGGTTGATGGAATAGCCAGCCTAGGTATTTCATCCAAAGTACGATTGAGCTCTTCTTCTAGCGGACTTATGCTGTCCATCGGACACGCGTCATTATTAATTTAGAAAAAGGGGCTTAATATTATTGTTATTGTTAACATAATTTAAGCAAAACACGTAATCTATGGTATGCCGTTGCGTGCGTGACAATTTTGACCTAACAAAATGTTGCCTTTGATATCAATTCATAATGTTCAAAATTTTGATCGCGATTCCTCCGTTATTTATGCTGAAAATTTGATCTCTGCGCCTCCACCATTTAGACTCAGCTCTCCCCGAGGGAACGGCATCCTCTATGATGCTGGATCGTCGCATCACGAAGCTCTACTAACCGTGTATCCTCTGGGAGAGTAGAGACCGGGATAAGGCAAACAGTAAATTACAATGACCGATACTCTCTCCACATTAGGTTATTGATGTGATTGGAGTTAGGGATTGTAAACGGACGGCACACTCACTCACTCACCTTGCCTAATTCGGCGACGCTTCCTTGAGCACAGTATATCCCAAGATCACCAGTCCAATAGCTTAGGCGTAAACTTCGATGACAAAAGAGAGTTCCATGTAATTGTTCTCGTGCTTATATAGCAGGTAGGTCCATGACCTCCCTGTCGCGCTGGACGTTTGACGTCGAGCTTACGTGGGCATTAGGCAAGGTTCGGGCGTCGCTTGCACCCTACCGTCTACACCAGTATTTAAAAAAAAAAAGTCTGGCTGCCTTAGCCGAGACCATGCATGCGCCAACCGGACGTGTTCAGTGGCTAAATAGGGGTGACCTCACTTTGGGCAGGAAGCGGGTTCCTTGAAAATCGTCTGCTGTGGAAGCAACAATGAAGTTTCAACGTAGTAACATCGCCGGGAAAATGCACAGAGAGATGTTTACGATTGATGTAAGGGTTTAGAAAGAAATTAAAGCTATACCAAACAGAACATTTCAGAAAAGTATTCATCACGTCACATTAGTAGATAACGAAATACCACAGGCTACTTTGACGAGTGCTTCTCCCTGCTTCCCCTCTCGCGTTTGGAATCGACCTTTCCAGGTAGTTTCGTCTTCCTTGGCCGGACTTGCATAATTCTCTTTGGAGTTCATATTGTGTGCTGTCCTTGTGTGGTTGTCCCTTAATCCATCATTACCATCCATTATCATCATTCAACCTTATCCTTTTCGATTACGCAAAAGTGGCCGAAAAGCGAAAAATAGATCAGATCAAATCAAGCTAGAAGGATCGAATAGCTCATATATAATAGAGCCGATTAAAACAGAAATCAATAGCTATCTATTCATTTTCTTATGTACTGTCGCCAGCAATAAAAATGGGACACCTAGATCCTGAAATACTCGCTTCCCTACAATCCGTTACGTGGGTTGCCTAACTCTCTGGCGATAAGTCTCGACGGCAACTTATGGCGCTACATAGAGTTAGATAACACACATAACGCAGTGAAGTGAATATTTCAGGATCTTGGTGTCCCCATTTTTATTGCCGTTGAATGTACACATAACATATCATCATCCAGGAGAGATGCATAATATTATGGAGGAAAAACAAGCAATGACTAGAATACTATCTATCACATAGACCGCCAAAGAACTCACCGGAACTTCACAAAGGCCTCCGGAATTCCTTTGAACATGAGAAAGGAAGCTAGGCATTCACCCTTTAAGAAGATTAACAATCTGAAGAGTAAATATAATTTTATCGCATTATAGTATCTCGCTCTGTTTTCTTCGGATATTCCGTCTTCCCATTTCTCTCAAAATGCAAGTGGAAAACCCTGTTGGGTGTCGTTCTAATTCAGTAATTCCTCCATGCTCTCCACTTCCTCCCGTTGAGGACATAAACTGGGAAAAGATATAATTTCCACTTTCAAAATATCTTCATTTAACATCATTTATAAGCTCATTAAAAGACCGCAGTCGAGGATGCTGTGTTTAAGAATCTGTGTCCTTGGGTGTATATACACTTGCTCTGTTCTCTGAACCTTCCCGCTAAAGGGATCCAACGAACCGTTTTAGCTTTGCTTTGCTGAATCAGTATATAATCTCTAAGCAGGAACAGCCATAGGTTTCTTCATGATGTAAATTGTTCCATTTTCAAGATGTTTATGGTGATAATAGTTGTTCATAATTCACGCCATGAATTCTGCCTTCATTACGGCCGAGTGCTGTGTGCAATATACTCACGATCTCCCCACTGAAGATTACGAGTTCGACTCTTTGCCTGGACATGGGAGCTCCTTTGCAAACATATCACTTTTATCTAATCATATTCATTCCATCGTCGCGATCAGCCAAAAAAAAGTAGCAGAGAGCGTTAGGCAATCTCTGAAAGTTTACATCCGAAAGAGTAGAGGAGAAGGTCTAAATATGGGCGAAGGTTTAAATATGGGTTTTGGAGTTATCAGCGCTCCCGGGTGCTGTAGCCTGGCAGAGGCTATTGAAACTGGTTATCTGTCAAGCACAAAGTTTGCTGCGCCAATTCGCAAGAGAAAGTGGTGGTTAGTTTCGGCCTTGGACGATGTTATAGAATTGCGACCTCCGAAAACTTTTTGCAGGTATGTTTTAACTCAGCGTTTTCTGAATTCTCATCTGCTTTCTATAGGTTTTTATATTAGCGGTACATAAAACAAATGTGAGCTTTTATAATGCCATGATTTGAAATATGTAACACAGGGAGCGAAAATAAATTGAAGAAGAAAAGTAGCGTGATGGTCTAAATATGGGCTATGACCTGAGGTCTAATGCTGAGATCACATTTTCAACAAATATTTGGATGTTTTTCTTAATTTCAATTTTTCCTATTCCGCGTGATTTTCAAAACAACAGATTATTCATATATATGAATTTTATAATGTTTTAGCGATAAATGACTGTTTTTTTTTAAAAAAAAAATTGCTTTTTGTGATATTGTCACTAGTAGCGCATATTTAGACCACAATTTTGAAATACATCATTTTACCATTTTTTGGAGATTGCTTTTTTTAAAAAAAATGGAGACTTTCTATACTTTAGCATGCTATTACATTTAAGTATATATTTCATAGATATGCATTTTAAAGGCAGGTGCTTGATATATTATTTTCTTTCCTCCGAAAATGACAAAATAAAAAGGGGGCCCATATTTAGACCTTCTCCTCTAAGAGGAGCGAAGTAAGAAAAATACTATAAATGATCACGAAAGAAATCTCTCAAAATGTATTTCCAAATAAAAGTGACAGATATACATGACGTTAAGAAGACAGCAAAAAATAATTCTGAAAGAAATCCTTGATCATTTATTTTTTAAAAAGTATCAGGAAAGTAAGGTGAAATTAGAAAAATACAAAAGCGTGAACTCATATAAAACCTTAAACGTTTATTTTCAATTTTAACGTATACTTTGTTGCATTTGAAGTTCCTATTTCACTGTTCCTCACCTTTTTAGCTATATTGCTCGTTTTAAAATTCGTCCTTCCCTATTTCCTTAAATAAATACCCTGATACTGTAAAGTAATTCGCTCAATTAGAAATACCAGTTTTTTTAACTTATCATTTTCAACAACTTGCATGTTATCCGAAAAAAAAAGAGGTTACATAAAAATTAAATTAACATCAACAGAATGTGACGAATTCACCATTTGCCTCAAACTCAGTTCTGCAGAAGAGTCGTACTCCTTCCATTCCAGACAACCGTGTTTCGAAATGTGAACAAGGGAGGTATAATTGGAAAAGATTCCGAGAGAGAGGGTATTAGTTGGGTGTTCAAAGACGTAACAGGTGTGAGGAATTGAAGGCTTTGAGCTTCTGGCCGTTCTAAGTTCCTGGTAGTCATTTAGAGATAGTGGACGTGTGCTGTGTTGGCTAATGTTTAGGAGATCCTAAGAAATGTCATTAATTTTATAAGATGTGAACGGACCTTTCCCAAGAAGCAGTAATAAGGAAAATGGCCAAGGCAAGATCGAAAGTTCGGCGGATACAAACTTTCTTAGAAATTTGTCTTTCCCTCATCCATCTTTTCTTGCTCACCATCTCCCTCAACCCTTTTACCCCTCCCCCCTCATTCCCGAGTAGCTGAACGATGACCCTTTCGTGCGAGTTGCATTGTGTTGGATTTCCAATACACCCTGCGCAGGCTACTACACATTGCTCTTTGTTCTACGCATACCTGACGTGTCCAACAGGGATAAGGAATAATGAGAATGTAATGCTGGTGTTTTTTTTTTTAATTTTAGTAGTTAGTTTATTTACACTACTTTTAGTTATTTTGTATAGAAATAGTCATAGTAAATTATTTGCTTTCCTTGTTGGGCAATTCCGTAATGATCGTAAACTCAAATTGGGGATATCACATCACTCGAACATTCAATTTGAGATTTATATTATTATTATTATTATTATTATTATTATTATTATTATTATTATTATGTTATTATTATTAATCCCCTTGAAGTTCACGTACTAGCAATGCTATCCATGAAGGTTGTTATTTAGAGGGGCAAACAAATGCAAGTCCGATGGGGCTAAATCAGGACTGTAGGGGTGTGGGGCATTACTGACCACCCAATTTTAGCAATGGCCTGTGAACAACCCTCTGTTTGCAAGATCTGAATTACAGCTCTGTTTTCTACTGCTATTCATGTTGTTTATTTAGTTACCTGCAAGTGAAAATTGTGTGTATTAGTAACATATCGCATTATATGTGTGTGAAGTTTCAATGCATCCGATTACTAAGGTGAAGGCATTAATTTCGGGATGACCTTTGTACATTTACTGGCTTGATATCACTGACCTTCGTGGAACCTGATGTCGCTGGCTAATAGCTGCTGTTCGTCTGTGTTGTGGGTAGGTAATGAAGACCCTAAAAGTGTATTGAAATTTTACAACGAACGGGTTAAGCCGTTACCTTCTCAATCTGAAAGCCTCATGGCTTGCTCCGGTCACGTGACTAAGCGTCATCAACTGGAGGCGAGATAGCCGCCATGTTTGATTTGCTTCTTCGGAATCAATGTTGGACCTTTTTAGTGAATATGGAATTGTAATGCAAATTTAAGAACTGTAATCGAGTTTACATGACGTGTAAATATGCTTAAATGTGGAAGAGGTATGGTGTATAAGTCTTGTGTACTCAATTGCAGAGGAAATTACAATGAAAAAGGTAAGACTAACGTTCACATTTCTTCAAGATGTTGTTAAAAATGAGAAATTTTTAGGGCAATTCCATGTGATTCAGTCACTACGAAAAGATACAAGTTAAGTAACAAATGTTTTATACTAGAAAATAAATAAGAGTAATAGTTCATGATGTAAACATTTCATGTGTCCGGAATAGGCATCAAATATACTCGTAAATGTGGACAACATGTCAACATGTTTTTAGAAGTATCAAATAATTTACCCTGAATTACAAACGATGGTTAATATTACGTCTACCAAAGCAATTTGTTAGTGTAAATTTTATGCAAGCATTCGATAAATTATTCATATTATTTACACAAATTTTCAGTTTCAAAATGTGCTTAATGAAAGAAAGCTATACAACGGGGCAAAGTGTGTACATTTATTCTTATTTTATCCCGCTTTATGCTCCTTTATGCTAATCGGAGGCTAATGGAAGATATGTGGTACATTCAAATACAAAGGTGCGATGTGTAACAAGAACTTCGATGAAATATTCGTGTGTAAAACTATCCAAGAATATATTACTTATGTTTCAAATACAAATGTTTTCACACAGAAAGCATTTTGTTACCTAGCTATGTTAATATGAACTACAAATGTATTAATTTTTTAAAACTGTTTCATATGAACTGCTTTTTATTTTTTGTCTTTGTGAAGCTTCAATATTCGTAACTTTGATTATTAAATCAGTGATAATGTTTATTGTTTCATAATTCATTAACATTCTTCACGAATTTTTTTTTAACAGAATGTAAAAAACAGTGTAAGGAAATATTCCAAATGTTTATTTCCCAGGTGAACGTTAAAATGGAAATATTAATCTGCTTTTTTCTTCAATGAAACTCTTAAGTTATTGTCACAGATCTTACTGACGACAATGAAAAGATTCAATTTGTTTATTATCTTTCGTTCAATAAAGTTAATAGGATCAAAATTACAATGTGACAAATGATTTAGGTTTAGTCTTTATCACAGAAATGTAACATTGCCCTTGTACCAGTTTCTTTCGCTTTTGCTGCAAGAATATAAAAAAAAAAAGATTGCATAGCTACACAGAATATCTGCATTATCTGGTTGATTAATTTTGGGTAAACTTAAAGACAATTTAATTGATTAGGTAACTTGGAAAGTTTACGGTCAACCTAACATGTTTTTTGTTTTATTTAATCAATTGATTTTACATACAAAAGTGCATACAAAAGCGGTTACGAGTTTTACTGTAGCTAACCAATGTTCCCGATAATATTTTTCAAAGATATACAATGTTTAAATTTTTCCGCCAGGAAGTTTCTAACGGTTTTCAACTCTTTTTTTGTGCTATGGTAGGAATTTTTGTGGTGGCCATAGTGACTTCCTGAATGAAAATTTTGGTGTAAATATTCAATATTATATATTTTTTTCTAACTATATTCGTCGGGAGGGTAAATGTCAAAATTTAACTTCATAAGAGAAATAAATATACCTTAATTATCTACGGTAAAATTACGACAAGGAGTTTACAGCGTTAAGACGATCGCCTCCAGATGATGACGTCTTGACTGAGCGCTGTGGCCTGAACCTCAAGATGGTCTTGGTTAAGCCCGCTTTAGTCAAAAGCGTTTTCTTTAACATTTTCGCCATGACTAAAATGCTACCGTGTAAAGTGAGAAATTTTATGGCATTTCAGATGCCATGGCATATTTCATGACATATCTCAAGGATAGGATCCGTCCTATTTCCGTAGCATTTTTCGTAGCATAACGAATCAGAAGCGACCTCTAGGTCACGAGCGCAGTTGTAATGGCGGCCGCGTGAGTTGTATACAACGTATCACTTCACATTTCTAAAACACGATAATTATTCAACCGAGAGGAATTACGCTTCGTATTAAATGGTTTTAGGTAGAGAAGCATGGCACTGATTAAATATATACTTTACAACGTTTACTGTACACGTACGTAAGAATATTTTTTTTTCAATTGTAAACACCGTGCACTCGCTATATACGGTGTAACTCGGCGTGCCTTTCATGCTGTATATGTTATGCATTGTAATCGCAAAAGCTAGCCGAAAAGTTACATAAAATGCTTGCGTGTAAAGTACTCTCTGCTATAAGATTTTTGGAAGCTTTTACATAGTATTTATGCTAGCAAAAATGCTAAAGTAAATGCTTTCGTCTAATGCCGGCCTTAGGTAGAGAAGAATGACGCTGATTAAATACATACTTTACAACGTTTACTGTACACGCATGGAAGAATAGTTTAGCTTTTTCAATTGTAAAACCGTGCACTAAGCATTGACGGTGTAACTCGACGTGCCTTTCGTGCTGTATGTATTGTACAGTCATGGAAAAAAGTTCTTCCCCATAAGGCTTTAATAGGAGCAAGTAATGCAGGAGGGTAGGCAACACATATTGCACCCTTCGATGATCGGGTGATTTTGCCTGTCTTAACACCGAGAAATGTGTTCCACGCGAAGGTCAACATGACAGGAAAGCAAAGAGGGTCACGTGACTATTGGTTACGTGGAGTGTTGTGCTCCTCCACGTCCCCAGTTCTTGATCCACATTGCAGAAAAAGTAGAGCTGCATGCAATATATGAAAATAGGTTGTTTTCAACTACACGCTTAATTATGATTTTCCCAATTGTAAATCTATCAGACGTGTCTCCCGATTTAGTCGGGACAGTCTTTTACTTTGAATTCCTGTTTTTTCATAGGCGTAACTTGACGGGAGCAGAAAGGGCATTTGTAACCCCCCCCCCAAAAATCAGGTTTCTTAAAGCTGCTAAAACAGGAATTAAATACTATGATTTGACGCGTCCAAAAAAAGTATTATATTGAAAGATTTTTCCCAAATACGTAGATAGCAATTTAATACTTTGAAAGTGTCTCAGATTTGTTTATTATGTCACATCTTAGTGTGGCACAGGTCTACTACAAAAGTGGAATTTCGTAACAGAAATATGAACCCACTCCTTTTATTTCGTAGCCGATTTCATCTTGAAACTGAAATTAAGAATATTAGTTAACAAGGTAAAAAGGTAAAGTGTTCCCCTGTGCATAGCACCACGCCATGAAGGCGTATAGGGGGTGTGGGGGTAACGCCCCACACTTTCTTGATCCGGTCGTGAGTGGGGGTGATGTGATCAGCATCACGCCCCTGACCGCCTTTACCCCCCAGGGTTTCCCCCAGGTACCCATGTTATTCGACGCTGGGTAGACGCCGGGACCGCTTCCACCGTTAACAAGGTCATTGGTAAACAATAAAAAAATGTGTTAGACCCAATTCTTTAATACCTTATCATAATCTTTATCGCAATTTTAAATTTTGTTGTAAGTCCACTTTATGCAAAAAAAAGGTAAAGTTCTCACCTGTGCTTAGCGCTACGCCATGAAGGCGTATAGGGGGTGTGGGGGTAACGCCCCACACTTTCTTGATTCGTTCGTGAGTGGGGGTGATGTGATCAGCATCACGCCGCCCCATACTTTCTTGATTCGTTCGTGAGTGGGGGTGATGTGATCAGCATCACGCCCCTGACCGCCTTTACCCCCAGGGTTTCCCCCAGGTATCCACGTCATTCGACGCTGGGTGGGCGCCGGGGCCGCTTCCAACGTTAGAAAAGTTCCCGGGCTTGAACCGGCCGGGGATCGAACCCGGGGCCTATAGCATGGTAGTCAGACGCGTTACCGACTGAGTCACCGGCACAGATAGACTAATCTGAAATGCATACAGTTTAAAGTGGGATCCGAACCACTATGTGCGATCACCTGGTATCGTACCCGAGACCCCTTGATTACAAGGCCTTACCACTACGCGATCAGTGAGGCGCACACAATCTTTGTATTTCGACCTTTTTAAACCTATATGTATCATATAAGAGGTTGTTTAACGTTGCTATGCCTCTATGGATTATATATAGCCAGTATTCGAGCACATAGCGTCAGGTTTCATAGAATATAAGCTTCTCTTGCATGTTTATGGTTTCCTGTCTGCAGTAGAAAAACTGGCAGGTTCCCGTAGCTTTTCTTTCAATAGTCTTCCAATGGTTGCATATCATATCACTCAAATTTGATTCATTCGTTGCGAACACAATCCCCGATGGCGGAGTGGGATCGTGGGCGCCTTGTAATTAAGGGATCCCGGGTTCGATACTCGGTGGAGGAACATAGTGGTTCGGATCCCCCTTTAAACTGTAGGTCCATTCACGATTAGCCTAACAGGACATAAAGTGAACTTAAGACACCAAATCAAGCAACCAACACAATCCCGTTATTGTCCAGATTATCGAATCCAGAGCCTTCGTCGCGAATAACATAAGCAGGAAGACAACATGAAATAACCGAACAGAAACAGAACCTAAAACCTACATCGGATAGATTGGATTAAGTCGACGATACAGCACGGGTTCTGAAATGAAACAGAATACGAAAGTTGAGGGACCTCTATACGCACCCACTTTTCCTCCACTCAATGGGGAAGATATCCTTCTAGCTGAGAAGCCTTTACGTAGGAGTGCCCTGAGGGAACTTCAAGGCCCGGCTGTATTTCTTTTTTTTTTAATATATGTATGTATGTATATATATATATATATATATATATATATATATATACACATTTCCTCGCAATATTCTTCCAAACCAATTTCGATGCATACATTTCCTTGCTTCCAGCGCGCGAATACTTCCAATCGTTTGCCGCCGAATGTCCGGGAACCTTTCTCCAGCCGGTGGAATGACTTCAGGGAATCTCACCCTGACGTCATTCCTCCCGCTTTCCTTACAACCCTTGGCGAGGAGGGAGGAGAAAGGAAAGAGGGGGAGGAAACACTGCTTTTCAGGCGCGGTGATTCCGTGCCCAGGGTAAGCTCCTTCTTGTGAGAGTCCACCGGTCGCACTCTCAACCTTGACAGCCTTTCCGTTCCCTCCGCTCAACTAGGGAAAACATACCCGGTAGAGTGCGAAGAACAGGAAAACTGAATAACATGGGCAAACCAATTCTACGCTAATTTTCACTTTACATTTGCTTCTGTCTTGCTGATTTCTGTTACTTGAACATAAATTTATCAAAAGGGAAAAGCTTAAATATTGAAGATGAAGCAAACTGAATTAAAATTCAAGGCTTAAGCAATTAAAGCACCTATTTGCTGACTCCCCCCATCCTTGTATTTACAAAAATAGTGATTGTTTCTCCTCTCTAATCTTCAAAAGCAGCGAGAATACTTATCTCACGGAACTGAATATTTTTTTAAAGGGAAACCCCCCTCCCCGAAATCCTACAAATATCTAATTTAAAAAGTGTATAGTGGTAATTCATTTTACTTCATTAGCAGGATTAAACACTTTGCTTAATACGTTGTAATAATCTGAGATTCATCTTCAGGACTTCTAACCCCACTGTTTCAAATTTATGTGGCGGCTGATAATAAGGGATGATCCCCATCCCGAAATAAAATTCTGACTCTGACCTGCAATGATTCGAACTTTTAAAAACCTGTCATTTCGAGCTCGGAAAGGGATTTTTTTTATTATTCATAGGGAATTTCATTCTGAGCCAGGAACACAACAGAAGTTTGGCGCGTGAAACTGAATGCGTGTAGTCGTTGGCTTCGTGCTGTGCTTCGTGTTTATTATTTATTTAGGTGTTAGTGTTTGTCGTGATAGTGCTGTGTTAAAGGGTAATGGATGTGATACAAGATTTGCTGGTGAAACCTTTTGGAACAAAATCTTTTCAGGAGAAGTTGCAAATTGTTAATACAGGTAGGCCAGTGTCATCGCTTGAACTTATTTCTACACACAAAGACAAAATCGGGAATATGTGAGGCATTTTTGCAAGCAAATTATGACAAAACACCATGGTTGACAGGAAGTATAAGTGTTAATAAGCTTTGCATTTTTGTTCGCCGTGCTTACTTTTCGGGGCTGAAAAGAATGTATGGACGCGTGACTGTAATCTTTGCAACACTTGTGCCAAACATGAAAAATCCAAAAGTCACATAACTTCCTTTGTTAAGCTGCAATCTTTCGCCCAGACACGTATTGACGTGCAACTGGACAAACAGCGTGCTTTGGATGTAGTACAGCACAAGTAATCGGGTCCTGGAGTAAGTTGAATTTTGCACTTAAATTAATATTGCGGGTTTTTATTTCACTAGTGCACGTCTTTAATTTTTATATTTCACAGGCTGTTTTTTTATAGCTTTATAATACTGTCTTGTTTTATTATTTGAAATTCTACGCGTATAGTAAACTGCAATAACGAGAATTAATTGATTGTGATCGTAGCAATAAGACAAACATTCCGACACAATATTCCTAAATCCAATATGGAGCGTGACATAAATTGCAAGGAAACTTTTGGAGTTTGAGGATCAAAAGGTCGGAGATTACCCACTCGTTAGAACCAGCATACGCCACTGTCTACGTGCAATGACGGGACCAAAACATACGTCAGATAGCTGTGTTCCTCCTTATTTCGTACGCCATTGATAACTGGAACACGTGACCTCGTCTTTGGTAGAGCACAAGCCTGCTTGCTTGCCACCACCCTTTAGTTCAGTGACCTTCGCCCGTAGTCAGCAAGAGTGAATGACTCACCAGATACTTGTTGTCTGTGAGGCTACACAAGAATAGATATTTCGTTAGTGGCTGTAAGTATTGTTTCATCTGCAGTTATATCAGTTAACATTTCAATAGTTTCCTAATGGTTACGTTAGTGATAAACATGTAAATTAGTTCTCGAGAGTGAACGTTTTATCTATTTGAACGGGGGATTTTTATAGAGCCTGCATGTATTATTTTTTCCTGAAACAAGAAGAAATTCGAAGACGCAAAAAGAGTTGTATAAGAGTAGTTAACAAAAGGAAAAAAGAAGAAGAAAACGAAAATGTAAATGCTGAAATAAATTATGGTAGAGATCGAGTGAATAACATTTTGTCATGGGGCCTCCTCGATGGAGTAGTGATAACGTCGTCGCCTTGTAATCAGTGGATCCCGGGTTTGATACACGATGGATGCACATAGTGGTTAGTATCCCACTTTAAACTGAAGGTCGAGTCCAGATTAGCATATCTGTGCACCAAACCAAAACTAAGAAAGAAATTGTCACAGTGTAAGAAAATTTCATGTTCAACCAGATACGAAACAAAAGGGAATAATATATTGCAGGTTGGAGTTCACATCTGTAGCATCTAACCAGCACAATTATGAATCGCAACATATCGTATGAGATCCATTTTTATTATACATGTATGATAATATAAGAGAAGTAGAGGAAAGAGAAAACCAAGCGAAACACGGACGCCTTCTCCAGAATTTCAAATCTCGTTACATAAGGTTCTGGGTTGGAGTCCCGAACAGGCATGACTTTCTTGTTCTTGCCCTTTTATCTGCTTCATTTCATCATAATTCATCGTTATGGTTTACCTGCAGGGGAAGAATAATGACAATAATTGCCAATACAAAGCCAATGACAAACAGAACAACTCGATTACGGAGGTGCCAAGAAGAAACGAGACTTGACAGTTTCTCCGCCTCTCGGTTTGTCGAATTGAAAATTGCTCTCCCGTTCTCGGTCTCGACTAGTTAAATATAGAAATCGAAAATGTATGTGAATGAATATACATGTATTTTATATATTCCGGTTTTGTAGGAGATTTCGTGAGAGATGAAATAAGTACTCTTCCATCGTATTTATTTTTATAATTTTTATTCCCTGTTCGATGATCGCGACGATAAGGACGAGTGACCATTACACGAAATTGATGACGAAATAGTCAAACACCCCCGACAAGAACGGTACTCAAAACCGGGAACTTTGGCGACGATATCGAATGTCAATCACTTAATGAGCTTGACCACCGAGCCTGCTTAATGTTGTTTCTCTCAGGAAATTCGTAATAACTGTCAATATCCCACATTCACTATCATTTTCTTCATAATTTATCTTATTGTTGTGATTAACCTGAATTCAAAGAATTAGTTGAAAGGCAAAAATGCAAGATTGAATGTCTCTGATGTTACTTCGTGCCGAATAATATGACGTGGTATTATGATATGAATTTATTAATCATGTAATATGCCTATTCATTCCATTGATTGATCCCAATTGAGCACACAAAATATGCTATAATGTCCACTCCATGGAGGAGTGGTTAGCACAGCGCCCTACGATGCCATGGGTCCCTGGTTAGAATCTCGACTTGGGCGTGGGTGTCCTTGGTAAGTGTCCCTTCATCAATTTCATCATAGCATCACTCATCTTCATCGTCGCTATTTGCCAAAAGTGAAAGAATAGCAAATCTAAATAACAAACATCCAATCAAATCGAACATCTCTACCGATTTAATTCTATACGGTACCGAATTCCCACTTTATTACTGCATCTTAAGTCATTTTACAGCATCTCAATTGTTTTCCGATTCGAAAACATTTGGAATGTTGTCTTGTGCAGTTGATTGTGCATTGTTTCGTTGTTTGGATTGTTTAATTAACGTCGCATTAATTAGTTTTAGACCAATCGTGACGGGGGAAGCAAGAGCACAAAGAAAGCGAAAAAGACAAGGAAGAGACCACGGCTTTCTTTAAAGATAGCATCCCGTGAATACAACTCAAGTGACTGCAGAATATTATGAATAAAATTTATTTCGCTTTTTCCTTTTATTTCTGTTTCAGTTATTTTACTTCGCTTTTCTTCTACCACTCGCGTTACTCGTGTCGGTGAGGAAGAATTATAAACTCGTGAAATGGACGATGGTACAAAAAAATATATGCCTCTCCCACGGTTCGAAACTGTCAGTACAAAATATTGTCTTATATTTAAAATTTACGGGCAAATATGGTTTGTCAGGTAGCAATTTTCGCTTATCTCTTTCTCAAGGGGTTCCATTGCCTCTCTGATGTCGTAGTGGTAACGTCTTCGCCATGTAATGAAAGGCTTCCGAATTCAATACCAAGTAGAGAGGCTTTGGTTCGAATCCCATTTTAATCTGTAGGTCCAGTGCATGAACTAGACTTAAACAATTAACGTGTGGCATGTGGTCTGTGATGAGAACCATCATTTCAGCGAACCTTCTTGACAATGACTCTAATATCACTTGATAGAATAGTATTTCCTTACGAGTAGCTCTTGTCAAGAAACCAGTTCCTGAAATTTTCTTCTGGAGGCATCGTAGCACCCAGCTGTTTGTTGTGGCTGGGGCACGAGTCATGTGACTCATGCTATCAAAGCTCAATCCTTCCCGAGAAGTCAGAATCACCAGGCAAACTTAAGCGAATATTTTGTTATTTGGGTTGCATAAACAACAGGCTTTAAGACGTTACGAAATTCTACGTCCCGTGGCCCAGGTATTTTTTTCTCAGACTGTACATTGTAATTGAAACAGCTAACCGAAATGTTCCATAAAATGCTTTCGTGTAAAGTAACTATCTGTTATACGATTTTTGGAAGTATTTTCGTAGATGTTAAAGGAAATGCTTTCGTCTAAAGTCGGCTTTATAATTCTCAGATAGGCTAATCGAGTCTGGACATACAGCTCAAAGTGGAAATCCCGACCAGTGTGTGTGTTCCGGTGACCGAACCCGGAATCCCTTGCTTACAAAGCGATAGAATAACCACTACGACATCGGTTCACCATCTAGTAGATTAGTCAATCCGTGATCTCTCCAGAACTTGAAGTTAGGCAAAATGAATTAGGCAAATTGCTGTATTTATATAGAAGAAAAAATTCTTTGTGGAGGTAAGACAAGATGAAACAGAACAGAGGGAAATTTTGTTCGGAATAGGAAGAAACAATGTTGCGGAAGACCAGAAAAGGGTGAAGGGATGAATGTACCATCTTTTGCGCAGGTAAAGGAGTGGGGCTTAGTCTCAATTCAATTTCAGGGACCTCGATTGGCAAAATCTTCACTGCTACACTGCAGATCTTGTTCGCAATGATGTAATTTCGATTCTCTTCTCCTTAGTTTAGGTCGAAAAACGAGCGTAAGAAAGATTGGAAGAGAAATTTCCTTCTGCTATCTTTACGAGCTGCCTTAAAGAAAAGAATAAAAAATAGAAGATTCAGCCTTCGGAAGAAATTTGGCTTCATATAAAGGGAAAAAGAGTTACGTCTCTCTCTTTTGCTGCCGCCTAGAGGAGTATTGAGGAAGTAATTTTCGAAAGGAAGCACCGTTGACTTCCTAAATATAGCTTGGGGGATGTGAGGAAAATATTTTTTTGCTTTAATATGACACAGGATATTTCAGTTTTCTAAAAGGAGGAAAGCGTGGATACTTTTTATATACAGTCTAATAAACAACAGCCAATCACGTAGCACATTTAAATAATAGCTTACGCAGATTGGTTGCTTCAGGGGAAAGAATTTTCACCAGTGCCACGTATTGCCAAAGCTTCACTCACTGTGTAGTGTTCGTGTGACTTGCAACTTGCTTCACGAACAGATTCATTTATTGTATATGTCTATATAAATCCCACACCTTAAAAAAAAAACAGCAACTTTGGCTTTCTTTGTCGTTGCGTCCGTCATTACTTTGATGCAGGGGACGCAATGCAGAGTCAAAATTCTTCTAGCTCAGAAAAAATGACTTCAGATTGCAGCACGGCAAAATATTCGTGTCAGGGAACCTATTACAAGCATCATGCAGCGCGGATTTCTAAGCAGAATATTCTGGACATCTCAAGGGGTTGTTCTGTGATCAAAACAATTAAGTGACCCCTACATAGTAGGACAGTAACCCACGCGACATTTCATACGAATCAGCTTGAAGTACAGGTATCTGAAAATATCAAAGAACTATGATGTTTGAGCTGTAATATGATGGCTTTTTGAGCAAATTCAACCCTATTAGACAATCATCTTGCCGCAAGACAACTGACGTAGGCCTTCTACGCTGCAAACTGGTACAGCCAGTAACTGACACTAACACTAATGCCCTTGAAGTAGAGAAACAGCTTGTGTGGAGATCTGGTGATTCTTGCCTCTCCTTGAGTGGAGATCTGGTGATTCGTGCCTCTGCTTGTATGGAGTTACTGTGATCCTTGCCTCTGCTTGCATGAAGTTCTGGTGATCTTTGTTTCTGTTTGTATTGAGTTCCTGTGATCCTTGCTTGAATGAGACCCGGTGATCCTTGCACTGTTAGAAGTTACCGTGAAATTTAATACATCCTACCGTAAAAATTTTACGGACTCGACCGTGGAATCGGAAATACTTCCATACCGTTTTAGACCAAGCCGCGCATGCGCATTTGTGTCGCTTGTCAACTTTCACAGGCCAACATGGCCGAAGCGTATGTTTTTGTTGCTGTGTTGTGCTTCTTTATCGATGGTTGTGCTTCGAATACCTGCGTGGAAAGTAAATCTACATAACTCAAGGTAAGTATAATGTTTTTATATTTTAACATAATGGAATGAAAATTCATTGTAACACAGTTTATTAGTGCTATATTATTATTATTGTACTGCTGTACTATGCAACGAAGCCAAAACCACGTGCATTTATTCAATTTGCTTGTGTAGTGGAAGATATAAATTCATCGATGTCTTTATCACATGTACCACATTGCAAATACCGGTCACTTTCATTAGGTAGTATACAAACGATATATGAAGTGCGTGTCTGTTGTTTACAAGTAGTACTCAGAAATTTTTGAAAGCAGAAACTTGCAATAGCCGAGTTACGGATGGTAGAAATGTTTAGTAACAGTCTCTGAGGTACAATTTTTTCTTACTTGACAGGTTTTGATGTTTTATGCAGGCGCGGCTCGTGCATAATTTTCCTGGGGGTTCACCAAAATTATGCAAAGTGGACTTATCTAAACCTTTTGAGACACTACACGCTTTGGTTCGTAGAGATAGTACTGGGAAAATTATCAAATTTTGACCGGTAGATTACTGACAAAGTTAATTTGCTTTATGTTCAGATAACAGTGACAGCACCAAGGAGTGTGTGTGTAGGGGGCGATCATTTTAATTTAAGATTTTCGTATGGTATTGTATTTAGGGGTATCTCAATTCAGAAAATATTCTCGCCTCAATTTTGCCTTTTCCACTCTTGCCAACTCTTTTCTGGTCCCACCACTGTCAAATAGACTATATTATTGGAACTGGATCCTGAACCTACAGTTAAAAATACAAATCTCTGCCTGCTAAAATGAGTATGTATCAGTAACCGAACCCAAGACCCCTTGATTACAAGATAATTCTTATATAACTATTCGAAAGTATATCGCTAAATCAAAGCGATTCGATTATATTCTATGCAATATGTTAACTTCGCACACAGCAACAAATACACTCCTTCCAGTACACAATCCACCTCCCTCCACTCAACGTATCATCACGCCAAATATATTTCAATTACCAGCCACGCACTTCAAAACAAACTAACAAGTATGGAGGCAATGACACGTAACAAAGTCAATCGCGCGCGTCCCTTCGAACACCCTCTCCTTACAGCTAGTACTCTCGTTCTAGCGTATAACTGATCGCACGAAACCAAAACAACTTTTTGGTCGTCTTCTGACGTAAGTGCGAAATGCCTTCATTGTTAGGTTAGGCTTGAATAAATAGTAAATACTACATTTTTGGTCAAGCACGGTAAAGAAACCGAAAATTGCAGTGTATATATTCTAAGACAACTAAACCTAAAAAGCCTAACATGTCAACGAAAGCATTTAGTCTGACGTAAGAAGACCAAAAGGTTGTTTAAGTCTTGTCCGATAAGCGACCACTCGCCCTCGCGCTATTTTTGACTTTTCGGCTCCTTCCACCTGAAGTGTTTCCATCTTAAAGAAGAAAACTCTGAATGTGTAGGCAAGTTGTTTTCTATCATATTTACCTTATTTGTCCCATCATCTTTACATCTAGCTTTCGTTTGGGGTCACCTCTACATTTACATTACATCCTCTTCATTAATCTAATAAGTCTTGTAAAATATAAAAATACAAAGAGAATGCCAAGTAAATTCAAATTGAAACACACAGTGCAACACTGGAAGAGAGAAGAGCGTGATTCACTCCAGCTCGCTGGTGATCCTACGAACTGCGCATGTCCGTTTTGACGAGACGACCTTCCTGGAGTAGCCGACTGCATGTATTTTCGCCATATGTACGCGTCGAGCTTCTGCTAGCCGTCCTAAGCTTTTAGCATGGTAGGGGTTGTTTTGCGGAGGTTCAGCGGAGGCTTTGCACGAAACGGAACTAGAGGGGAGCTGAGTGGCTCTGGCCCGCGGTTCTTCTCACTAAGAGAATTTGGCACTCTACGCTTATGAACATCTCAGTTATTGTTTATTTTGTATATTACTGGGGGTTCACTGCACATTTGCGCTATACAGCCAACCGCGCCTGGTTTTATGTAACATAGAATGTGCTTCTAAGCGCGGAAAGCACGAACAACCGCGATATTTGATCCCAAACCACAGCTCACGTAAATTAAAAACCTCCTATCTCGGAGTACTTTCGCAACTTTTTATTGGTCAAAATTGGTGTATGCACATTCAAATAGCTTAAAATACGTGCAAATGATAACGTCATCAAACTTAGCACTACTAACAATAGTTACACTTCTATTTTGGTTTTGTGAGTTTTAAGTCCTTCGTGTTTGATTTACTTTATTTTATAATACATTTAAAATGTAAAATTAATATTTATTTTCAATTATTGACTTTTATTATTAATATTTTGGGTGCACTTGCACAAAGCCTTCGAGCTTCCCTGCTTCTGGCTAAGGAAACTAGGTACTTTACTTCACCATAACTCATTTCCCTGAGCTAAAAACAGCAGAAAAGCTACATAAACAACTTAATCTTTATAAAAAATGCAAAAACTTTCACTTGGTGGTACAGAAAGTCAAGGGTACCTAACTATTCATCTGGCATAACAGCCTAAAAGTACTGGCTGAAATTGTATGGATTTCATCAGTAGTGACTGAATGATACTGTTAATCCTGAACCTCCACACATAAATAATTCCAGGGAAGGGTTTAAAAGCTTTACGGGAAAAAAATGACACGGTGTGCTTCAATTGTCCCCTTCCTTCACTTATCCTGTACACTGAAAAAAAAATCATGGAAATTAGCCGAAATTTATCTGAAAGTCCCAAAATTATAGTAAAATTCAATATTGGGTTCTAGACCCCATCAGAGTAAAGATATTTTGATCTAGCTAAGGTTATCTGTTGAGAAGTATTTAATCCCATGGGAGATTTATAAATGAAGAACTGGTCTCCCAATATTGTTCATTTTATTCATAATTTTGTATTTAGGTAAGTAGAATTACATAATTTTGACAAAATGTCAAGTGAATGGTTAAAAATACAAATTTATGAGTAATTATAATAGTGCACATTTACACAAGTTGGAGGTGTTATATTTAACTTTGTATGTGAAAACAAAATTGAAACTTAGAAATTTTTATCTGCGGAACACTGAGGAATTTTCTAAAAAAATAAGATGGCAACATTGATTTTCACTAATATTAACTATTTGGATGTTCCATAACATATTGAGCATCCAGTTAAAATCCTTCTGCTAGTTCTAAGCAAATAATGTGAAGTAAAAGCAAATTTTTTGTAATAATTCAAAATTCCTTCGGTTTTGCGGCATTTTCCAAGAATGACACTTTTACATAAAAACTGAGTGGTACTGACATGAAAGATGTTAGTTCTTGGTGTTATTTTGTATTTCCCTTCAAGTTTAAACTGTTTATGACTGCAACAATTAGCATTCATGCATATTTAACTGTAATTAGGTATCTTATGACTGATTTAAAATTATTTTTCTCTCGCAAGAATTGCAATTTTGGACAAAATTTGGATTTAAAGTTCTAGTAATCAAAACAATGACACAATATAAGTTTAATACAGTAGATTTAGGTAATTTATGGTTTGATTGTTATCATTAAGTTTAAACCTGTTCAAAATTGTTAATAATTTATGGTTTTCATGCTCAAAATTCATTTAATTACAGGTTTTTATGAGAAATTCTGATTTTAAGTCTGGAAAGTAAAAGATATGCCAAGAACTGTGCCAATGGGTAGTGAGCTGTGAAATTTCTGTGGGAGGTCCTAGAAACTGCATTGGAACCTCTTTTGGACAAGATCCACAAGTAAGTTGCTTTTCATGTTTTCAACTAGAACCTGAAGCAACAAAATACCCACCCCTCCTCCCATTAGAAATGGATCCAATAAGTTTTTATAAGAAATTTGAAATGTTACTCACTCAATGGTTGGAAGTTAGCTTGAAAGATAAATAAAATAAATCATGGTAAAGGTTATTGAAAGTTTTCAATCTTGTGTTCTGACAACTATTATTCAATCCCTTTACCTTTACTTCCCATGTGAATGGCTGTATGTGGAAAGAGTGGGTCATGGAATTGAACAATTACTTGAATTGATACTAACACACAGGGCCTACTTTTTTAAAAAATGCTGCCAATTTATCATACAAACTCCTGTAACTATTTAAGGTCAGAGTGGGCTTTCCTTAAAAGTGGGCCAATTGACATTCTTTGAAATAACCCTTACGTGTATTGAATGCAAGTTGTTTTTTTTTTGTTTGTTCATATATTTGATATTTTGAATGAGATTCTTAAATTTATTATTGTTATTACAGGATCGTCCCTAATAGAATGCATGGAAATTATGCTTTCAATTGAGCAAGGATTGATAGAATGCTTGGCTTCCTAAATGCTATATCAGTATCCATTTCAAGCATGCAACACATTGGAGTTTGGCAAAAGGTATGTTGTATCATGTGTGAATGGAACACTGCACAAACTTTCACATAATAATTAAAAAGCTCCAAATTTGTAGTTCAAATATTTTTAATTCTCCTGAAATATTCACATCAATTCAGTGCATAAAACAGGTGGTTGGGTCAGTGGCAATGTGGTTTTAGTGCTAGACCCATACTTTAATCACCAAACATTCAGAGTTTGAGTCTCTTGTCAGTATGGATGTGGTTTGTTGTACAATGAGATGCATAAGAATTGCAAAGTAAATTGTCCATCGCCATGTTTATTGCCCTTGTTTTACGAAATGAGTGTTTAAAAAAATGAAACAAAATGTCAAACAAGCTGCTGAAAATTTCTACACCAGCACTTGCATACATAAAAGGTCAGTCCCTAAAAACACGAAAGAAGCAAGAGAAATATGAATGAAAATTGTTATGGACAATTTGCTGACCCAATACTTGTGCATCCCACTGTACCATTTATTATTTAATCATAATATTGGTCATTTCTCATCTTAGTATTGTCTCTTAGATCTAAAAGATGAATGGTTTAAACACTGAATGCAGTACTGGGTTTACCATATGATTTGGCACACACGGAACGGAAGTAAGGTAAAGCCCATCATGCACCATGACATGAAGGCACAGCGCAATGTGGAAGTTGGGCCCCACCAGTGCTGTGATACCATAATTTACCACAGCTATACACTAAATTTCATGAAACGTTAAGTGGAGACCATGTTTCCATTAAATATGGATTATGTTTCTATTAAATATATGGATGAAATCTGCAAACTTCTCTAAAAATGTGGAAAACGTGGTGGAATACTGATGATGATGATGATATATGTCATTTTACAAATAAAAACAAATATGGAATACATATTTTCATGATTGCATTTCAACATGCAGGCTACAGTACAGCATGTTATTGTATCTCCATTTCTTGTTTCATTGCTTTTTTGAATTTTAGTTTTGTTTTCTGTTAACCACTTTAATAATACTCGTAATGACACTGAAAATGAAAACTTGCAAAAACGTACATAAGAAGTTCTCTTCTTGTTTTGAACTGACATAATGCAGACTTCAATTGTCTCATGGCAGTAAAGACACCCAACTAACTGGATTGTCATGGTTCACATAGGAGATGTACTGCGTAGAAATTTTTGCAAAGAAAATTCAGGCTTGACCAGGACACAAACCAAGTTCTTTGGCATACCATGTCATTGCTCTACAGACTGAAATAAACCAGGGCTGGCTTAGTAGCTAAGTTAGTATAGTTACTTTTTCAAATTAGTTTACTCTATGGGTAACTGGGAAGGGAGGGGGTGAGACAGCTGAAACATGGTACTGATCACATCATCTCCACTGTAGCCAGTAGATAATGTGGAACCATGTGCCTTCATGGAATGGTGACAATTTCTGCCACCTTTCCACATATGTATTTATTTTTTGAGGGAACTGTATCAGTTGGGAAACTACTACTGAGCTTACGCACCACTGAACACCTTTGACAATGTTATTCTGTTACTTGAGAATTAATGAAATTTTAAATTTATGCTGCTGCAATAGCATTTGGTTTTGTATCAAATTCCTTAATGATATATTTCTTCTTCCCAGGTGATTTAATCCAGCAGAAGGGTCCTAAGTTAAGAAGAAAAAAGCACAAGTGCAATGTAGTAATTATTTGACAAAATGCAAAGAAACAAGTGTAAAGTGAAAATAAATAAAAAGTAAATTATAATTATGTACTTGGTTGATTTGAATAAATTATTTATATTATTTGAATTATTATATCTCATTTGAAAATTCCATTTTTAAAACTGAAAAGTATTTGAGGATTGCACCAATAGCAGGGATGGAAGATTGGTAGTAATGTCAGTAAAATCCAGGTTTTTTTAAATCTTATTTTACTTATTTATTTATTAATTTTTTATGTTGAATTGATTCTCTTGGGCTATCGATCAAGTGGGTTCTGCAACTGTTTCTGAGCTTTTGAGAATAATGCCACTATCTGCAGGCTAGAATTACTTCTTTACCTTTACCCTGAAGATGAGAATAAAGTCAGATCTAGGAACTTCTCAGACTTTTGTAGAATTCATGTGGTCAAGGAGAGAGAATCTTTTCATCATTTGCCTACAGAAAAACTTCGGCTTATTATAGTATTGTGTGTGTTTATGAGTGCAATTTGTGATTTACTTGTTGCATTGTGAGGAACTTGAAGTGAAATTATTTTTTTTTCAGTTCAATTACAGATATTTTTGTAATATTTCCTAATTTAAGTAATAATAATTATTGTACTAACAAAGTAGTCTCATTATGGAAATGTATTTCCATAAATGCTAAAACATTGAAATTTTAAGGTTTGAGGGCTATGTTTTCCTTTCTGCTTTCTATTATGTTATTCACAGGCATGGAAGTCCGCAGAATTTTTTCCAGGGAGGGGCAAGTAAGGTAATTTTTTCCAGGGGGGGCAAAGGACACATATTTTCCTCCAAAATAGTGGTGCCCTCTCAAAAACAATATTTCAGTCTGAAATTATCATGTTTCTTCAACGAATTTATAATAATTAACATAAATTACTGTGACTGAAATGAAATTATGTGTGAAATATATAATTTTTAGGTACACATTCATTTTTCAGGGAGGGGCCATGGCCCCCCTTGCCCCCCTTCTGGACGCCCATGTTCACAGGATTCCTGAATATCTGAAAACACTGAGAATTTGTTTTTTGCTTGGAAGGATTTTAAACATATTTCACCTTTTCCTCATAACTGTTTTTCTTTGTGAATGTATCATATCCTTACAATGCATTCGCGCACACACACATATGAAGGGCCAGGGGGAAAAACGATGAATGTCGATTTTTCGCCCATTTTGAGATCGCAACGCCATCTGATAGTTCAGAAGCTGTACTATAAGAATGAGAACGGCCTTGGTTGGGAAACGATGAGAAGTGCCTGAAAAACGCATTATTATTTTGGCATATATTAACGTTCTTATGGAAAGAAATACTTTGTTTTTCATTTCCTGGCAAATTGTCTCGAATGAACATTCATCGTTTTTCCCCCTGGCCCTTCATATTGTAGTAAATGGAGAGGTATAGTTTCAAGTCCACTTTATGTTCAGATAGGCTAATTGGGGCTGGACCTACAGTTTTGAAGTGGAATCCAAACCATTGCATTATGCCTCCACCAGGGTATTGAACTCAGGACTCGATCACAAGGTAAGAATAATAGCATTGTGCCATCAGAGGGCCTGGAAGTATCTAATAAAATAATTAAAACATTGCCTTCAAGAACATGTTAATTTTGTCCAATGAAAATGTATGACATTGATGGTTATGGAGTTGGTGAAATGCTATTTTATTTATAAGTTGTAATTATTATTTTGGTATTTTTGTTTCTTTCTGCATATTGGGTTAAATGTGATAATGATTATAAATGACGGAATGGGTATAATAAATACAATGATACTCATGTATGAACTGGGTTTCATACCTGGCACATGTAGCTTTATGGGACGTTAGCTCACCAGTCCACTACAGAAGCCAGAAGGGGACTCTAATACGTAATTCGTAGTTCAGTATTTCCCCCTAGTTAAACAGGTAATTTTTACTTTCTAACTACTGTCGACCTGTGCAAGGGTACGTAAATCAATTGTGTGTTGTGCAAATGTAAAATTCTCTCTAAATGCCTTAGTATCGTGGAAAACGATGAACTGTGCTGCCAAGGAGTGTTTTAAGCACATACATTGGCAGTGAAATTGGAAATTTTATACCTATGCCAGAACAAAATCAATCATCAATATGTAATGTGAAAATAACTTTTTGACATTGTCTGGCCAAAAAGGTATCATTTTTTACATTATGCAAAAAGGTATTCCATCTAAATACAGCCAATTATTGTTTAAATTACGGCATTATGCCGTATTTTTTAAAAAACAAACTTGTTAAAATTACGGTATATTACCGTTTAATATACAGGTATCCGTAAAAAGAAATTTACGGTCACCGTAATTTTTACGGTATCTGGATGGCAGCGAGAATTGACGGTCTTGGACCGTTTTTTTTACTGTCAACTTTTTACAGTGTGCTTCTGCTTGAATGAGACCCGGTGATCCTTGCTTCTGCTTGAATGAGACCCGGTGATCCTTGCCTCTGCTTCTATGAGACCAAATGATCCTTGGCTCTGTTTGTATGTGACCCGGTGATCCTTGGCTATGTTTGTATGAGACCCGGTTATCATTGGCTCTTTTTGCATGAGACCAGGTGAACCTTGCCTCTGCTTGAATGAGACTCTGTGATCCTTGTCTCTGCTTCAATGGAACCCTGTTATCCTTTCCTCTACTTGTATAAGACCCAGTGTATCTGTTTGTATGATACCCGGCGATCCTTGCCTCTGTACGAGTTCTGTTGATCTATAGAAACAAGTAGTCCCTGAAATATTTGAAAATGCCACCGTTCAGGCAGAATTTTAGGTGAAAATGGAAAAGGGAAATTTCATAAAATAAATTTTATTTCTCTTTCGCTAGCTTTATACCCTAAATATCTTTAATTAAATATTTTAATTTGTAGCTTGAGAAAATAATACCTTATCATTTTATCAGCTTTTAAAATTATCGTATTGTAGGGGCCTCCCCGATTGCTTAGTGGTAACGTCGTCGCCTTGTAATCAATGTTGTCCATGGTTCGATACCCGATGGAGGCACATTGCACAGTGGTTCGGTTCCCACCAGTGTCGGATCTACAAATCTTGACCCCCCCCCCACGCAAAATATTACCAAAGACCCTCTCTACCTACCTACCTACCTATACACCTCCCCCATATACATACATACACATATATAATGTAAGTGTCTGTAATTCTTGATCTCATGTTGATATAAAGACCTACAGAGTGATTCAAAAGTCTCTTAACACCCCTTATAAAAAGTAAACGAGTTTGGCTGTATATAATTGGCCATGACATATGTCAGGCTTAGGGGGGACCACATTGGTGTTCCAAATTGTCCTGATTAATGATAGGTTGAAGAAACCTTCAACAATCCATTTCTCGTGAAATTCTAAGCCTTTCACGCGGGAAACCTAGGGTGGGTGATCTCAAGTCGGAAGTGTCCGGCTTTGTCCCTGCATAAAGCGGCTCTAGGGTCCACCCAGCCTCAAATCAAATGTTCCCCGGGGGAAGTTGGTAAAGGCGCCGACAGCGTGATGCTGATCACATCACCTCCAAGATGACCGAGCTCTGCAGTCACATACCCTAAATGTGCCTTCATGCCACTGTGCTATATGCGCAGGGAACTTTAACTTTACCTGTATATATTGAATTCGTTTCTGTACCCCCGAGTAACTACGTTTACTTTTTACATACGCATATACGAACCCTCTACTATGTCAATGATTTAGAGCCCCCTAAAGGCTTACTTGTCTCCGGGCCCTCCAGGGTTTTGCGGCTTGTAGATGCGGCACTGGATCCCACTTTAAACTGTAGGTCCAATCCCGATTAGCCTATCTAGACAACAGCGAAGCACTGAATAATTGGGAAAGCGATTGGGGTCAAGTTATAAGTAATTCAATATGCGTTTTGATTGTACTTTAAAGTACAGGGTGTTTCACTCGCTCTCGGTCCCTGATTTTCGCTTATAAACATCAAACTATTTGTCATAATGTAATGCAATTTGCTACGGACATATCTTGGTGCATGAGAAGCATGGTGACGTCACAGCGATGGTTGGAAGTGGTCGCCATTAGCATCAATACATGCCTGCACACCCCCTCTCCATGTTGCAGAAGGTAGCCACCAACACATCAGGAGTCACAGCGTCATTTTCCCGTCGAATGCTGTCTTGCAGTTCCATGAGTAGTCCGTGGCTTGTTGGGGTAGATCTTTTTAATTACATCATGACCAATAGTTTGATTTTTATAAGCAAAAATCAGTGGCCGAGAGAAAGTAAAACACCCTGTATTTATGTTGTTTTGTAACACTCATTAATAACAATGAGTGCTATGCAAAAAAAATGCAGTAGAGGAAAGTCACCAAAATCGACATACCATTTTGTTTTTTTACTCTTAACTCTTAAGTAGAGGATGAATTTTCCGAAATGGAATACATGAATGTATACATCAATTCCATGCCCAAGTATAAGCTGTCTAACAATGTCTATTACAACAACATATTGTTCCACAAAATAGTTTTTTCACAAAAAGTACAATTATAACCATCTGAGGAAATAGGTTCCTAAACCGACATATCTCTTGAAATAAGGAATTAAATTACGAAGCAACACAAACAAATAGATGTAAATAGTTTCTATTAGAGAATAAAGCAATTCCTTCAATCATCATGAAACAAATGCAATATTTTTGGACTATTGAGCCCTCAATGGCGAGTCATTTACAGAAAACACAGAACGTTGGTCATGTTCTGCACTTGCACATTGAACATGAGCCCGAAAATTGCACATGATACACATTATCCATTCTTCACCACTGGCATCTTCAGAATAAAGTCCTTCGCCAAAATACATTCAGCATCTAGAGTATCTTCATCTCTCGTAACGGTTTAGGGAACCTTATTATTGACGAAAGTCAGTTTAGGAAACGACGCCATCATAATAATAACCTAAAAAATTTACAAATGCCACATCTTCACAACTAAAAGAAATACATGTTCGGAATCGTAAAAAATTTACTCACCCTTCCAGTATGAATAATATAGTGTTACGCACAAACAAATAAAAGTATTGAAATCACCCAAAAACAATAATCTCTTCCTATAAAAGGAAAGCCGTCAGCAGCGGTCATTTCACTGGTCGCACATTATCTTAGAATCCTAAAGAATAGAGTTACTCAGTTGTCGTGAAGTGTCAGGACTTCTCGGCTGTGAAATGGTGGTATGTCGGTTTAGAAGCTATGTCAGTTTTGGTGACTTTCTTCTATGTATATATTTCCCATTTACACCTAAATGTAGCATAACATGCCACTTGAAAAGGAAAGATCATTACACTTTGGTATAATGAAACACAACTAGAGCCATCTAGGAGCTAGAATTTAAAATACCTAGAGCTTAGGCGCAGGGAATATGTAAAACCTCTATTTCACATGGGTTTAGCTTTTTAGCTTGTTGCTGAGGCATTCACTGACGCTTAGGCAGGTAGACTTAATTATCTTAATTTCAAGTATCGTTCCTAAATTAAGGAAACAATAAATTGCCTCTCTGCCAGCCCTTATTAAAGAAAAGAGGAAACGGCGAAATGGGGAAGGTGTCGCTAGAGAGCGTCCTTATTAAATTAATTATTCAAAGAGGAATTTATCTTACCTGTTTAGAGCCAGAGGGGGTACGTATGCGAGCTTCTGTTTTAATCTCATTGTCTCTTTGAATAACGTGCTCTTTGAAGTGACATCTAATCTTGAGCTGTGGGAGGGGGAGGGGGAAAGAGGGCATAAAGGCAACAGGTTTTCTAAACACAGGAGTCGCAAAAGCGTTAATTATTTGCACCGTGTACTATTTCCTCACTGTGTCGCCATCTTTCCGCGCCAATTCCCGCTGTTTGACTCGCTCCCAAGCTCTCATTCGCCCTCTTGCTTGGCCCGCTCACCTAATTTGCCGCCGAAACTTCCAATCTGCTGCAGTTTACCGTGGGATTACTCTTCTCCATGGCGCTCCGGTCTCGCTCGGAACGTTACTTCCGCTCCTATCGCCAGATGGAGTTCTTATAAGATTTCCGCTCACCATGTTGTACAGTTCATAATGATGCAGTAAGCTGCTTTTCGAAGAATCTTTCCCCCTAAACAAAAACCGACTCATCCATCCTTCTCTCTCTTCAAAGAAGGCTAGAGATGATGAAAACTGGAAGAAAGGGAAGAAGATCACATGACGGAAACATCCACTTCCTGAGCATGACCTAATTTAGCAGATATCTTGCGTCAACTCAACTGATCTCTCTTCTGCGTCCTTTATTCTAAAATCAAGTTTCTATTTTTAACGACACTTCTGCGAAAAGACAGAAATTGCCAAGGAAACATTATTTCTCAGAGATGATAAACAAAAGATATTTTCTTACACTTGTTGTCACATCCCGAAGGAACTTTCAGTACTTAAAAAAATGTTGCTTTTATTTTTGCGACGACACATTAATACACTTAGCACTCCTTGCAAATCCGAAACAAGAAACACAGAAGATAAATGAATTGTCTAACCCAACCCCTTGTAACGACCCTGCGTGGTCGCCATTCACTTATTATTAGACCCTGCGTGGTCGCTATATTCTTTTTAATTTCGGGTGAAAGAGTTAAGCGAAATGTCCCTGCGAGGCGTACGCGTTTAGTTTAAATGTATTCTGTAAACGTTAACGGATCCACCTCTAAGTTTATTAGCTTCACTTATTATTAGACCCTGCGTGGTCGATGTATTCTGTAAACGTTATCAATTATTGTCATTTACACTGTTCAACTCTTTGTTTAGTATTGCAGAGTCCTGCGTGACTCATTATTAATTGTATTGTCTGAATGCACACAGTTTTAGTTTATTATGACACGTGCATCTAGTGATTTTCCCACCAGTGATTTCTCAATATCAAATCTTGATAATTCTCAGTACGGAGTTTGCAATATGTAAAAAAATGAGTTGGCAACGCGTACTTTTAGTTAGAATTTTGACCGCTCATGCGCCACCACAAGTATAAAGCCAGCGCAGCGAGGCCCGGAGCTCAGTTGGCTCCCTGATGTCAACGGCAAATAGTGTTGCCCACGAGACGAGACTTTGGCCTGTCTCGTCTCGTGGAAATGCTGTCTCGTCTCGAAAATATTCGTTTGTCTCATGACACATGGTCAATCTCGTCTCGTCTCGAATTTTTAAAAGCCTGTCCCGTCTCGTCCCGTGGACAACACTAACGGCAAACATCCAGAGTTAATCAGCCTTCCAGCCTGAAGACTAGTAGCCATCCCAGAAGGAAGGAGGAAGAAGAAGAAGAAGAGCCTAGCAGCAACCTACCTACCTGGTCCGATCGCTTCAGCTGATAGGTGCTCAGGCTCTACCTGCCCGGCTTGTCTGGGATACCAGCAGTGGCGTAGCATGGACATTTCGGGTGGGAACGCCAAGTCCGAAGGAAGAGTTGGCCCTTTCTTGCTTAATAATTTATTTATGGTATTAGTCGCCACAGGTATTATTTGCCTGAAGTAAGCTGGGTTTTCAATAAAACATCATCATTGCATGTTTTAGCTAGAAAATTAGATGCCTCACTATGCCACAGATGTTTTGAACTCTGGTGTTCTATACATTTTTTTTATATCTTTCTGCATGACGCAAGTCATTAAAAACCTACCTGAATCACAAGCGCCTCTGCACAACAGTAGACGTCATTGTTGTGGGCGATCCAACTACTGATTCATTTGGTTTATTTTATTTCGCTTTTCTACCACTTTTGGTTAATTGCGAATATGAATATGAGTGATGATATTGATGAAGGGACACTGACAAAGAACACCCGTGCTCACGCCGGGATTCGAACCAGGGACCTCTGTCGTCTCGGCGCACTGTGAAAAGCAGAATGGATGATCCAAATATCGTACACTCTACTGACGTAACAGTGCCGATTAGTAATTCAGACCACTGTTTATTACATCTTGAGAATGCTGATAAACATTTTAAAATAATTTTCTCCAGAGACAATTCGATGTTAAGAGTTTTCAAATGAATGGTAAACATTTCCATTGACACAATATTAAGCAGTTAGATAATAACGAAAAAATAATAACAATAAAAAAATAATAGTTTTGAGGGTTAAGTGGTAGAGCAGCACAGGCTGAATTTCTACCACGAGGACTTCACCAACTTATTTGACAAAAACTGTGTTGATCTTTTAGTTTCTAATACACATCGCTGTTCGTGCGATAAATTATACAATGCAGTGGCAATTAAGAAGCAGTATATTTGAGATTGGTAAAGTTACGTCAGTCAATATTGCGTATTGTAGCATCACATAGCACGATTTGCATGCGCGCGAAGAGCTAAGAACCGGGTAGGAATTCTGCCGCTGTCGTCTGCTTCAGAAGGCAGGAAGGGTCACATGAACCAATCACGGTAGACCTCTCGTACGCGGGCGTAAGAGAGCCCATTTACGCGCGTGCTGTAGAAATGGAAGCTTTCCCTCCATAAAGGCAGCAAGGAATATAGGAGTCCTGTACGCCGAACCTGCTCGGCGTCCGGCTGGGAAAGGCATTGAAAAGAGATGCTAGAACGAATGTTGAGAGTGGAGCGTTGCAAGCGGATCGCGAAAAATAGCTATTATAATGCCATGAAGGTCAAACATATATGAAATTAGTCACGTTTTACTTTATAATCACAGCACTTAAGCATTTTTGAAATTGTAAATCTGGGAATGCCGGGCGTACGGGCGTACTATAACGCTACGCCACTAGATACCAGGACCTTTCCTTCCTAACCTGTCGTCCCTGCATAGGAGACACCGGTTGGCTCGCCAATTCCCCGCTAACGCAGGGGGGTGTCGCGGCATCCTTTGAAGCTTTTACCCACCGCCCGCCATTCGGGGGTACCGATTGGTTTCGGCCAATTCCCGGCTGTGGTTGGGGGTACTACGCGCAACCTACTCTCTCTTGCAGGGGAACCCGTGACGTCAGCGGCGACCAGGGCCTTAAATAAAATTAGGTCCCCATGCTCCCCTGGCGCCTCACTGCGAGGAATAAATTGAACGTTCCTGCACCCAAAAGTGGTGCACGTAAATACACGTAAGGGTTACAGGTAAAGACACGTGTGTAAATGTGCTAACGGACATCCTTGTGTTGTGATTATAATAAACATTATAGATATATATATATAAACCTGGTATAACCTTTCTTTACATCCAGCAAGCCCTGAGATAATTCTGAGTCCATGTTCTTCGACTGATAAGAAGTTAGCACGTATGGGCAGACTTTTGCCGTCCTCCTAATTTGAAGTGCTTAGAGTGTTGTAATTGTGTAAAGAAGAGGACGAGGACGTTGCACCCTTTTACAAAAGTCATACTCTTCAAGTCCTAAAAACACATTTACAGTACGTGAGGAATTAGTTTGTTCTCTTGCAACCACGTGATGCAAGGAGCCAATCATCTATCGCTAATGTTCATTCTGATTCGTAGTTTCACTGTCGTGCTTTACTACTGGAGTTGAACTTCGTAGTAGCAGCATAGCTATCGATTTCTATTAGTCGCAAGTTTGCCGACGTTTCGATTCGCATCACTTCAACAAGAAATTGTTAACGTTGTTCCACTTTCTATATTTTTAACACGTATACGTTCCTTTTTGTTTGTTATTTTCCCATTAATCCTTTTTAGGGGCATTCCAGCTTTGCGCGTGTGGGATTTTATGCACAAAATTTAAGGTTCTAAATGTGAGTTCGGATTAAAATATTCATATTAACTCATTTCTTAGAAGTATGAAGTACTTCCTAGTGTCTGATAATTAATGAAACAGACTTAAGTATGATGCATAGGCTGAATGCATCGAAAGCATTAATAAAAATGTGTTACGTGTGTGAATGTAGCAAATTATATGAATTCACAAACATCTAAACCTTAATGCAATTAAAAACAATATAAATTCCATATTAATTCATCTTGTTTTTTACATTGAATAGAACCACTTTTCGTGTAATTATTGATTTGTTTGTGTTGTTGTTGTTGAATTTATAGTTTTCTACTTTATGCGGCGAAAAGAAATTGTTTAAAAGATAGCCATTTCCGGTTTTGAAGAAATTTCTAAAGATAGGATCTGTTATTGTAGGAGTTGCCATGACAACGTGTTTAATTAGATAGAACGTAGTTTGTGTTATGAGTGAAGATGCGAAATTTGAGGATAAGGCCTGTTTTAAAAAAGTAAGTTTCGTAAGTGACAAAAGTGGTGTTATATCTCCGTGACTGTTTTTTACTGATAAAACAACAATAAACTTTTGAGAAAAGGCAAGAAATTATTGTTTAATTTTTCCAACATCACGTGCTGAGGGGCTCATTGGAATATAATATAAAGGAGAGTCACATAACTCTACCGCGAACGGAGATTGGGCAGCTAACGTGACGTCGCAATCCTTGGTTCCGACAAAAAGGAACGTCACAATGTGAAGACGAGAGAAGAGGTGCTCTCCCGAAACGAATCACACGGAACTGGATTTCCAGTATAAATGCCCTAGATGGCGCCTTGACTGGCTACCTGGCTGGAAATCATGGCTGCTTGACTGGTTTTTTGACGACTAGGCTATGTTCTACTTGTTTTGTCTGCTAGATTCTGTACAACAGCCAATCAGAGCACAAGTTTGGCCATGTGAAGATAATCTGTGAGTTTAGGAAAGGAAAGTTTTGTCTGTTGTTTTGAGTTGCTGTTTTAAGTCCACTTTATGCACAGTAAGGCTAATCGGGACTGGACCTGCATTTGAAAGTGCCGCCACCGGGTATCGTACCCAGGACCTCTTGATTACAAGGCGACGACGCTACTACTGCGCCATCAGGGAGGCTCCTTTTGTCTGTTGTTTCTTAGTGTTGGTTGTTTATGATGTGCATTTGTGTTCATTTCATTAGTATTTACGAATTTACCCACAGCGATGAGATTTTTACGCGACAAATATTTATTTATTTATTTCACCCATAACAGAGCTTACGCTCCAATTACAATAGGCGTACGTATATTTTAAACAATTAAAAAATTACAATATCAACAATACATTCAAAAAGAGAAGAATACAAAACAAAAAAAGAAGAAAGAGAGCAAAACTACAATATTTATTTTGTAAAGAATACTAACACAAATTTTATAGAGAACATAAATCTAAAAATGATATTTACAGAGGTAGAACAAGATACATATCTACATACAGACATTCGTAACTATACACATGTAAATACTCATATATATAAACAAATATACACACATACAGGCATAATTGTAATCTACAAACATACCCATGTACACAGAAAACATCTATAATTGTTTGATTTGTTCATGACGTTCTTCGAAGGACAGACAGAAACTGCTTGAATGGCATAGCGACATCCAAGTCTCCACCGTTTCTGACTAGTTCGTTATGTTAAATACATAGCCTTAGAATGGGCGAATTCTGGTTTACTGTTGAGTGGGATTTGCCGTAATAAAATGGCTGCCTGAACCGTAACATGTCCGTCTTAGCATTAAAGTTTAATGTTTGGAGGAGTCTTGGACTGTCCACTAGCCCGTTGACTAACTTATATAAAAATAATTGATTGGCCGATAATGAAAATCCTTATAATTACAAGTGTATTAAGTGTTTGACATGTTTAGTTGAACAAATTATTTTTTTATGAATGAATGCTGAGAATCTCATGTATGAATATCCATACCCGAATTCATTAAAAAGCTTGTTCAGTACGTATTGATTACTATATTTTCTTCCGAGCCAATTTCTAGTTTTTCTTCTAATTATTTTAATTTTTAATAACAGTAGTAGATATTCTCCTACAACGTTCTTCAAATCGCTCGTCTTTTTCTTATCTTGACTCCTCTGCGCAATGTCTTGTGGGAATAAAAGTATACAGACAAGTACGTTAACAACTATCGTGTGAGGCAAAAACTAGCAGCTGAGCAAGTACCACACAACTAGTCCAAGTCCAACTGGAAAATCCAGCAGGAGATCTAGCCTCGTGTGATGCAGGCCTAAGTACAGGTAAAACCACTAGACAATGGGTAATGTCCATTTAGCATAACATACCAACAATGTGATCTCATCACACTCTCTTGTCGTCCATTATCGATAAGCTGCCACAATCATGGAAGTTTTCTATTGTTTGGGGATGTACCACTTGACAACCACAAAAAACTAAACAAGAGTGTTCCTAAATGGCAAGGATTAGAACCCTGTCCATCATCAGTACCGGATAGATTGCGAGCATGAAAGAGGCTCGGAAACAAATAATTCCATCTGCCGACTGTAATATGACGTCACCCAGGTCGAAGGCTGAGTGATTGATGGGCTGCAGGAGGAACCAATCAAATGGATTCGGGATCTGCTTCTCTCGCATGGAGGCTAAATGGTTTGTTAATTGAGTTCTCGCGATCAGCTGCGCAAAAAAAAGAGACCCTGGACAAAACATGAAACATCTGCGCTGACAAAATGTACAATCCGGATCGGTAAAAAGATATGTTCTCCCCGTACTGGACGATTCGGCTTGTCCATCTCATGGTTTCCCATTAATTCTCATTTCAAGTTGATCCTTCTTTATGTGCATGTTATCGCTTCACCTAGATTGTCTACCCTTACGTAGATGTACCCTGGGTCTATACTGAATTGTTTTCAGATTCCTGTCTTTTATTTACCTTATTTGTGTGTATAATTTCTCATTTACAAGGGTATAATGGTGTGCAAAGATAATGGTTAGCAGAATCTGGTTAGCTTCAGAATCGAAATACCCAGTGACAGAGCGTATTAAGTGGTCACTTTCGATCTCGCCACCAAAGTTTCCGGGTTCGAGTCTCGACCTGGGCTTGTGACATCGTCATAATTAGCCGAAGGTGGAAGAAAAGTATCACAAATATAATAAAGAATACAGAATCGAAATAATGCCTGCAAACGCCTTCCTGATGGCGTATTAGTAACGCTGTCGATGCGAACGAACGGATTCAGAGTTCTATCCAACTTCAAACAGTCTTTATTAGTCTATATGAGCATAAAGTGTACATTAAAAGAGAAACAATCAAATGAGTATGGATAGTTCTTTATAATTGTCACTTAATCAGTTTATCATTTATCGTCGTCGCGGTTATCCTAAATAAGCAGGAAAGCGACGTAAAATAAGAAAAATGTCGCATAGCCATGAGGTACCATAATCAATATCGAAATGCAGTATAAGATCCTGAGTAAGTGTTGCCAAACAACATCCGAAAATTCCCTTGCCGTGTCGGGTGATTTTGATCGCAAAATGCTGATGATTCTGGTCTGAAACAATCCGTTTAGAATGAAATGATTCATTTTATTCGTCTAGGTTTTCTTCAGATGGGTACATCAGGTAGAGAGGGGGCTAGAGAGACATGGGTGAAAGGTTTCATGACATAAAAGAAGCTTTTATTGGATTCTGTGTTACACTGTTTCAGGACCACATTTTGGTAATGGAACAGGAAAATCCTTGAGCAATGATGCTCTGTACTCTAAAGAAGCTGCTCATTTGGGTACGACCTTGTCAGGAAGAATTGGATTTGTTTCGTCTCCAGCTTGTGACAGTGACTGCACGCAGAATTCAAACGCCGTTGATACAATTATAAACGTGTAATTTTACTTTCTCTCAAATGGTCGTTTCTGATCTTCTCATCTGATGCATTTTAAGTGCGAGACACAAAAGAGCACCTGAAAAGAGTACCATTTTTTGCATTTCTATACGTATTTTAATGGACCAAAATTGCATCATTAGCAGTTAATGCACTTTAATGTGTTAATGGAGTCAACATATTTGTGTCAGTTGACACATTTTGGGTTCCTCTGCGTAGTGGCAACACTGAGGAAACGTTTGTGTAGTTATAGTTACGACAGATCTGTATTAAGTGTCATAGAATAGGGATGGACTAGTAATACGAAAAGAAGAGTGTGCAGAGTTAATTTGAAAAGACTTTCCATCAAAACTTTAAGATAATAGCCTACCATTTAAAGCTAATTCTGAGCACAGAACAGCTCTAAAATATATGAAAATATCACCTTTCTAGTAGTTCCAGATTAGAATACTATACGGGCACGCTAAACCCTTATTGCTTTACCAATGCATTACCGCTATTTCACGACACTGTTCCGGCTTCTTTTTCAGCGGCAAATGCTTAAATTAGCCCCTCGTTCTGGCTGTGTTTAAACGGTGTGTTTATGAACGCACATAACGTACATCCGAGGACGTTGCGTAAAGGATGGGGCAGAACCAAAGCATTGCATTACAGAGGCTTGCTGCGACCACGGTGTTTGAGAATCTGGGTAAAGAACTAGGAGAGTACTTCGCTAAGTACATATCGGTGCAGCACGCGAACTTATCTCTTCATCTCGAGAGGAAAAGGGGGTTGGGTTGGACATTATGATGGTGCGCGCATCAGAGGGCGTTACCAGTGCATGAAGTACTGGGCCTGTCCCTGGCAATGCTCTCGGACCGCCAAGAACGTCCATCAACTAGGAATTGAAATTGATTCACTCCACTAGAAGGAGGGGGGAGAGGGGGGCGCAATGGCTGTGGCCAGGACATAAAGATTTATACGCGCAGACAAACATTTTATCTATCTCACCCCCTCCCCTTTCTATTTTCACCCCCGGCACGAAAAATCGATTCCCGGTCAGGATAATTCGTTACGCTTTATCGTCGGCTGTGGTTGGAGGACATTTTGCGGATGAGTACGGAGAGTTTGCGAGAATTACGATCGGTCCAGAGTAATGACCAACTTTCTATCAAGTTTCCGCACTTCACCACCTCCCCCCTTACTCTCGCTGGTTCCCGCAAAACCTCATCCCGTAGCAGTTGCAGGGGGTTTGCATCTGTTTCGCTGCGTTCGTGAGAGGGCGAGGGTTGGTCAGAATTTGTCTAATTAGATTGTCTTCGGCAGACTTTGAGGAAACTACATGAGAGAACCTTCAGTCAATCCTTCACGTATTAACTGGTGACTGTAATGGGGCAATTACAAGTAATGTTAATGAAAATATTCCGCAATTACTTCTACGATAGTGAAGAAATTATGCATCAAATCCTCTTTGCCAGATGAAAACAATCACATTACGTCACAACAGTTGACAATTTAAACCTGCACGAACTGCTGAATGTACGTTCTCTCCAGATGCCGCCATGTTGCATTGCACACTTCTATTGGCGAAGTGTGGAACCAACGGTGTGCGGGACACGAGTGTCTAGCAACAGCCATACCAACTTGGAAATACATGCTAACAGCACCAAACCTGGCCTGCCTAACCTATCCACGTAGGCATATAATAGCAGAAATAAGCATGTAAATAGGTTAGACGGGTTAAGTTTTATCTATTTGATATCTAGATCCTCTATTTGAATAAAAAAACTTGTGGTCATCAGGCACAGATGTAGTACATCCAATAAAGATGATGTATTCCATAAGTTCCCTTAAATAAAATCACGAAACCAAATAATTATTTTTGAATAGGCCTGTACATAATAAACTCAAGAGCGGTAAAGAAAACGAAAAAGCCAAAGCTAGAAAAATCATTTCACAGCACTCATTTCAAAGTATATTCTCGAAGGAAATTCATAAATGCATAATACAAAGTGGGGGAAACCCCTTGACGATTTTTTGGAATCCATACCCCGTTCTTCCGTAGATGTATTTTCCAACGACTTCCTGTTATTCTTGTTGTTTATTATGCATACAAATGTTAACACATGCTGAAATGCAAAATAGAACTAAATACCCTTTGAAAACGCAAATTAATCTAATTGTGGTGGCCTTGGTTGCGAAATTATGTACACTATTTAATATAAAGGAAATACATAAATTGTAAGAATTTTGAAAATGAAATAGATAAAAAGCATCGAATATTCTGTTTATGAACTTCCTTATGAACATAAACATTAACCTTGTCACTGTGAAGGACTATTCATTTAATGGAAGCATCACACTGTAATTGTTCGCGACAACCATTCATAATGCACAGCTCTACATGGATGTATCCGATTAAAATCGTGTGCAATGGCATGCGAACTTCTCTCCCTAGACGTCACTTTGATCTCGATGCGTTACCAATGCGCTAAACAAATTTTAAGGCCTTTCTGTAACACCTCGAAAAGGAGCAAATTGGTACAAGAATTCAGTCATAACGTTTTCGTGGTTAAAGACACATAAAAAAAACCTTCACCATTGCATTTCTCGTGAAATTCTAGCCTGATTTGATATATCATATCACCCTCTTCGCATTTCAAATTCTGAAGTTGAATTCAAGATGGCGGACATCAAGATGGCCGCCGACCGTGCGGGTGGCGTCAATGTGGTTCCCCCTTGGCCTGGCAACGATTGGTCATTACCATTTCTATGTTGCGCGCTGCAGTGGCCTTGTACCGAGCTTGTTAAGTGACTTTTTGAGCCACCCTGTAGAACGTTTACTTCTAACAGAAATTGATGTCTAGTTTTTCTCGTCATGGTTTAACTTACGGCACACTTCTCAGCCACCTTTATTTCTCAAGCCCCGCCCTTCGTCTTCCGACGTCACGCTTTCGTTGATAGGTTAGGCATGTTATACTCTGTTCCGGCTATCTCTGGAGCAAGCGAACGAAAACAAGTCCCTGCGCAAGCAGTGACGCGAGACGGACCCACCAATGAATGCGTGAGAGGCAATGGGATTGCTTGGAGGGGGAAAAGCGACTGGCGTTACTAGCCATCGCAGCAGCGTGTACTGCTTCGCTCTGCCCACTTGATTACCCCCCCCCCCCCCACCACCACCACCATCTCAGCCACCATGCGTCATCTTTCTCCAGAGATACGCGGGACAGAGTATAGGTTTATTGCTCTTAGCATTAATATTCGGCAATTTCGTGACGTCAGAAGTCTAAGGACGGAGCTTGGTCCAAAAGGTGTTTGAAAAGTGTCCAATAAGTGAGACAAATTTCATGAAGAATTGGACAATTTTTTTCTCGTTTAGCCCCGAGAGAGCTGTTAATTATTGACTAGATATTATTAATCTATCATGTTACGGTTTTCAAGTAGCTTTTGTATTAGCTTCCACATTGAAACAAAGCTTTGAAATACCTAATTTTGTTGAGGCAGAATACATTAATTTTAAGTAAATAGTTAATTTTCAGACGCTAATCTACTAGAATATAACTAAAATCTATTTCAGTAACATGAAATAGAGTCCCACCTACCGGATAATTTAGCAGACATACTGGTCACAATGGATCAGGTTATGTGTTGTTCCAGCGAATTAGTGTGCTTCGGTGACAGATGGCAGGTATCATTGTAAATGCTGTTACAAATCGCGGAGGTAATTTGGATTGTGCTTAACAATGGAAATGCAGATTGTTCTCAATTACTGCAGCATTGTTGTTTTGCCGGAAGGTTTTATGGTTTGATAAGGCACTTAGTTAAGTTAATCTCTTTAGAGGCATCTCAAATAGATTGAAACAATACTAACAAGGAGAATGCAAAATGTGATATTTAAACATAAATGTAGACTTTAGCTGACGCTGGTTCGAGACATGAAAAGATTTAAGTGCAGCGTTCCATTCTCTTGCAACCATTCTGTGTGTTTGTGTGTGTGCGTGCTCGTGTTTCTCATTGTTTCTCTCTATAGTTTTCTTTCTCTTTCTCTCACTTTTCTTCTTTCTCAACTCTCTCCTTCTCATCCCCTCACTGTTTCACTTCTCCATCCTTCCCTATCTCTCACTAGCTCCTTCCTTCCTTCCAGTTTCCAGTTTCTGCAGAACCTCCCCGATGGCGCAGTAGTAGCGTCGTCGCCTTATAATCAAGGGGTCCCGGGTTCAATTCCCGGTGGAGGTACATAGTGGTTCTGATCCAACTTTAAACTGTAGGTTCAGTTCCTTAATGTGCATAAAGTGGACTTAAAACACCAGTTCAATCAATCAAGCAAAAATCCAGTTTCTGCATCTCTCTTTTTCTCTGTGTGTGTGCGTGTGTCTCGATTATTTCTACTTCATTGTATACCTCTTCCTCCCAACCTCTCTCTCTCTCTCTGAGTGTGTGTGTGTGTGTGTGTGTGTGTGTGTGTGTGTGTGCGTTGGTATACCCGTCATTAGGAGGAACAAGATCAGAAAAATTACCAGCATTAAGAGGGACTTTTTCATTGCGAGGTAATTTTGGTGGTTCCTCGGAACGAGAGAGCACATTATTTAATATTATGGCCGAACGGGCAAAGGAAAATTTAATGTCGTGGAATTAATCGACGAAGGGGACCAAGATCTATATTTTGATAAAAGATAGAACAATGTCCGACAATTTTACTCGGAGTTATGCTACAAAACAGTGCATTTTTCTGGTTCCTCTTTTCGGGGCATTGTGCCTGTACGTGTGTAGCAGGTGTTTATCGGTTCCTCTCAACGGGGCTCTGTGCTTATCACCTACACACAACGTGTGTGTCGTTTGTGCGACGCCAGAGACATCTGCAGTGTGTGAAAAATTGCGGAACTACATCAGCGGTGACGTCAAGGCGGAGCGAGGAAGATCGTAGGGGGTGGGGCCTGCGGTTGCAGAGAACAGTGTTGTCGGATCTCCGCCTCAACTTACATGACTCAGCATTTTTCACTGACGGCTGTGAACGTTGCATTGTTCGCAGTGCTGCATAAGTTGCAACGCTGGAGAATGCAGCGTTGCTACATCATTGCCTACATGGGAAATGTTAACGGCGCTTCACGATTGCGTTCTGAGAGGGTTCGTTGTGTGATAGTAGCCGTATTTAATATATCGGTTTGAGCTTGGGCAATTATGTCTCGTATTTCTCGGAAAATATATATATCAACGAAGAATTGTAGCAATCTGCCGGAGGGCGCGTGTGAGCGAGCAAAGAATATTGTAGGAAATGCTTGTGTATTTCCTCATCAAGAAAGCAAACAAGTAGGATTTCTTCTTGTATTAATTAACAAAATATTCAACCAGAGTTCCTATGCTAGAATACTGGAAATGATTAATCTGACTAAAACACAAAAGCCAGATACAGGACAATATAGTACAAAAACAACATACATTTTTACGTTCTTAATTATGGTCTAACTATTCGTTTTCTCCGTCTACTCCACTGGTTAAAAATTTGCTCCTCCTCTGTGGTGACAGTGGCGTATTTAAGAGTACGACTTTAATCTCCTTCCCGAAATACCTTCCACCCTTAAAATGTTTCTTTCGTCACTAGAATGCAGATGCATATGTTCAAAAATGGCAAAATTCGTAGTTAAACATTAATAAGAATAGGTTCTTCACTAACATTTCAATATTTTTCGTAATACATGTCTCTAAACTAAGGTAGAATTCACACCGAACTTACAGGCGACACGTGTTGCTTGAGGATTTCACCAATCCAACGCAAGTTTCTGAGCCCTATTATGCCTGCCGCTACGTTATGAAACGTTGCTGTGGATTGACGCGTTTCCAATCGACATATGTCATTTGCACTTGCTCTTTGGAGTGAAATCCACATGTTGCTTGACGTTTCGGTCTGAAAGTTACAGGCGACAAGCAACAGGGAGATGCCAAGCAGCTTTCAGACCAAAGCGACACACAACACATGTCGCTTCGGAACTAGTCAATCAATATCAACGTTTCACACCTTAGCGGTAGCCCCAGAAGACTGAGTTCGACTGGTGAGATTCTCAAGCACTACATGTCTCTTCAATGTGAAATCTCTCAATGAGAGAAGAGCCCAGTTCGAGAGACATGTAAAAGCTCACTAAAGCAACACATACACCGCGCACAAGTGAACAGACCAAGTCAATTTGATGCACGGCCCGAGCGACATGGTGATTTCACACCCAAGCGACAAGCGACACGCAAAAGATTCATTGCGTATGCGGGAACAACAGAAACAGGTGACACGATGCACCGTATTGAGAACATAGTCCAGTCCAAGCTACAAATGCATCTTGTGTCGCTTCAGTTCAAAATTTTTGTTTTCAAGAAGCACGTTACATGGGGATTTCACACTGAAACGACACGACACGCGTGATTTTGTGCGAGCAATAAAGGTTTCGATTTCCTGTGGGGCATAGCACCTTGCACTGGCGTACGCAGGGGGGTGCTGATGGGGCTACTGCCCTCCAGAAATTTTAAGAAAATCCAAATTTTTAGATGAAAATTTGTTAAGAATTCAAAGAAAGGAAAGATGTAAACGCAAACCTCCCTTAAAGTTAAAATGACACCCGATAACCATTTCTGTCTTCGAGTACAATTTTAATAGAGTGAAAAGTTCAAAATGTACGATAGCCTATATATTTTATTCTGTATCCCACAATTCTAGAACAAAGCTATATACTATACACCTTTACAATTTCAGCCCCTCCAGAACAAAAATCCTGCTTACGCCAGTGGCACCGTGAGAACAATTGGAGCGGACTATGATATCGAAAACCAGAAAACTACGGCGACTCAATTGTATTTAACTTAGTATATGGCACATGTTTTCCCTCTTCTCGAGTGGCAGCAACGAATCGTCCCCTACGTATGGTCAGTGCATCGCCCACTGGCTTAATACATGAGTGAGGGATGAAAGACAGGCCTGTGGCAAGGAGTAGCAAGTCTCCATTTTGACTTCACAGCCTAACAAAGAAAACTAAAGGTGGCCAGGAGGGGAAATTTCCTTTCGGCTCAGGATCGTGGTGTGTGTTGCAAGGCGTGCTGTCGACAGTGGCGGCGATTGGGTTCCAAAACTGGGTTGGGCAAAGGAACTTTACTTTTCCTTTATAGATAAGCTTTAGCATAGTATCGGATCAAAAGTGGCTAAAAGTGGGGGGGGGGGCAACTGCCGTCCTACGCTCCCTCAGTCAGTAATGATTATTCGACTGTGAAATCAGTTGAAATATTGGAATCAGATTCTTTTCTCATTCATCCATACACATTCTATTTCATTTCGCTTTGTAATAAAAATAAGCACTTGATAAATTTTAAAAAATATATATTTTTAAAATTGTTTTTAAAATCAACGAAATTAGACAGAAATATGACTGACACATTTTAAGAAAGAAGTTACAGTCCGTGAATTACTTTTTCACAGTGTTCAATAATTTTATTAGGAAGCGCTTTTCTGCCATTTCATTTAACCGCAACGGTGCGGATGTGTGGTGTTTAGAATAAATTTAGGAAGGGACACGTCATGCCCAGGCCGGGATTCAAACCCGGAAACCCTGGCGTCGTATTACACTGAACTGACCTCTCCCCCAGATTTTGGAGGACAGAAAGTAAGATATTAATATATACGTAATATACAAGATGTAATATATTATATATTACATATTATATAATATAATATTCGAACCAGTGTATAGGGCCTCCCCGATGGCGCAGTCGTTGCCTTGTAATCAAGGGGTCCCGGGTTCGATACCCGGTGGAGGCACATAGTGGTTCGGATCCCACTTTAAACTGTAGGTCCAGTCCCGATTAGCCTTACTGTGCATAAAGTGGACTTAAAACACCAAATCAAACCAAACCAGTGTATAGTGCACCTCCACTGCATATCGCCAGTTTACAAGGCGATTCTCATATTCTCTATACCCTGTACTATTCACAGTTACAATACAAGTGTTAACCCATTGAGAAACCTAGGTTTGCCATTTTGGAATCTCTCTCTCCAGGAAGTAGTGTAATCAAGGGGTCCAGAGTTCGTTACCCGGTTGAGGCAATTGCATGGACGTCCGCAGGATTTTTTCCAGGGAGGGGCAAGGAAGGTATTTTTTCCAGGGGGGGCAAACGAAGGCAAATTTTCCCCAAAAATTGTGTTGTTCCCTAAAAAACATTGCTTTAATTTGAATTTATGGTGTTCATACAATAATTAACACATATTATTGCGGCTAAAATGAAATTATATGTGTGAAATACATATTTTTAGTTGACTTTCATTTTCCAGGGGGGCCACGGCTCCCCCTTGCCCCCCCTTCCGGACGCCCATGGGCAATTGTGGTTCCGATCCCACTTTAAACTGTAGGTTCAATCCCGATTACCCTTTCTAGGCATAAAGTGTACTTAAAAACAATCTTACATTGAACTCGATTGAAATTACATTTATGCTTGCAAGTTTGAATATGTATATTAATATTAATAATATTAACAATAATTACTTTAATTAATAGAGTACGTAATGAAGTACGAAAACATTGAGATCTGATCAAATTGCCCTTTGCTTATAGAGATGTTACTGACGCAAGTATTGATGGAATGAACTGCAATGAGTTATTTGCTACCCTTGAAAAAAAAAACGAACCAAACGAAAACGCCGCCCGCTTCCCCCTCCCTGTCCTGTTTAAGGGGAGAGAGTGGTCAGACGTTCAGACCAGACGCTTGGCAACTCTGAACTACCCTTTCTTTGTCAGTGCCGGGGGGGGGGGGGGGCGAAGAAGTGTTTGCGCACCTTTTAATTTTCTTCCGCACACATTTTTCAACCAATAACACCAACTCTTAAGAGTGCCATCTCCGGTGGAGGCACACTTTAAACTGTAGGTCCAGTCCCGATTAGCGTTACTGTGCATAAAGTGGACTTAAAATACCAACTCAACAACAACAACTCTCAGAGTGCCATGCTATCTCATGTCATATTCACCGCCGAATGTTACGTTCTAAAGTGAGACCGCTGTTATTGTTTACAACAGGTAAACACCGATCGCCGATTTCTTTCCTGTACTGTCGGCAGTTTATAAAGGCAAGCCGCCATTTTCGTTCTTTTGTCAGCATTGTTGTTAAGAATTGTTTCTTCTTATGTTTCACGTAGTCTGTGTTTGTCGATAAGTGTCAGGTGCTTTGTGTTATCCTTTGCGTTGTCGATACACCGTTTTTGTTGTCTGCCTACTGTCGGATCAAAAATTATGTATACTCGAGTTTTGGACTCCAATTAAAAGTTAATCAGTAGACCTACATAAAAACGAGTTACATCAAAATTTGACTGTTTCAATTCTGTATTAAGCTATAGTAACCAATTCTTTTTCGAGTATGATTCGATTTTTAGTCGTCTTGAGAATAAAAAAAGTGCCGTTTTTTGCGTTTTCCAAACAAGAAATCCAAAAAATTTAAAAAATCGTCCGATCGTGATCGAATTTAAATATGCAGATAGAAAGGTTGTAAATAGAATTCTTAATTTTCATTTCTTTTTATTGGGTAAAAAGTCAAATGTGTCTTATCAATTTTCTGAAACATATTTCCTCCCATCCCGTGGGAAAATACCTTGCTTGCATTTCCTTGGAAAAAATCTTCCAATTTTTCATGTATGTCATTGGCCTCCCTTCAACAAGCTGTTCTTTTCAAATTTTTGGCCTCTCCGATGGCGCAGTGGTAGCATCGTCGCCTTGTAATGAAGGGGTTCCGGGTTCGATTCCCGGTGGAGGCATATAGTGGTTTGAATCCCACTTTAAACTGTAGATTCAGTCCCGATTAGCCTCACTGTGCACAAAGTGTACTTAAACACCAACTCAATCAATCAATCAATCAAATTTCTAAACATGTCTTGTACTAAAACCGAGCAAGAGTGAAGCAGTTGGAGTTTTAAAATCCACTTTATGCACACTAAGTCTGGACCTATAGTTTAAAGTGGGATCCGAACCACTGTGTGCCTCCATTGGGTATCGAACCCGGGACACCTTTCGCTAGTTTTATCCACTTTCATTGGCATATTATTGGAATTTCAATTAGTGGCTAAAACATGCATGCATGTTTCATGTTTTCTTTATTTTCAACACCGCCCCCCTTAAATTTCATTCCACACCCTCTCAGCACTTCTACAGAGCATTCATTCCCCGACATTCGCTACGAGACTCGGCGGCTAGCGGCCCGGCGTCAGCGCTTGTCTTTCCCAGTGAACGGGTCCGCGACAGTCGCACGCTAGTCTGTTTTTTTCGCTCTCCCTGCCTTCGCTCTCTTTCCCTTTCTGTTGACGTTGCAGACTGACGCCAGTATAATCCTCCCTCGGAAGTTGTGTTGTGTCGTGTCCGTGTGTAGAAGATTGTGGCTTAATATGGCACAACAAAAGTTTACATTGCAACAAAGAATTTACGTTGTCGAGTATTACTTCGGAAAGAGGAATTGTGGAGAAGTGCGACGACGTTTTGCAACGAAATTTTCTGGTGTTCCCGTTCCACATAGAACCACTATATTAAACCTCGTAAAAAAGTTTAGAGTAACAGGGTCAGTTCTGAATAAAAGTAGAAAGAAAAATGGGGAAATCTAAAAAATAAAGTATACAAAGACAATCCACACACCATCAGTGAGTTAAAAGAGAGTATTGTACGAGAAATCGGGACAATTACAGTAGACGAACTTGCACGTATAAATGCCAATTTCATTCGGAGATGCCAGGAATGTGTTGCAGCAGAGGGACATCATTTTCAACACCTTCTGTAGTCAAGGTTAGTACACAATATGAAAACTGTAATTTTAATAGCCGACTCTAGCGACTGTCGCGGACCCCGTTCACAGGGAAAGACGAGCGCTGCTACCGGGCCGCTTGCCGCCGAGTCTTGTAGCGAATGTAAGGGAATGCTCTGTATATAATTAATTCTGGCAACACACCAAGATTTACGGTTGTGGTTTTCTCTCCGTTGGGGACAACGAGGACGTTTATGTAAGCAAATAAATAAAATAATAATAATAAACAGTTGTGTTTATATACGTACGTATACGTATATAATTTGTATCCCCTCCTCCACATTCACCTGAAAGTGCCAACAGTTGTGATTCGTGGGACCGTCTGCTCAGTTGATATCTATGTTTTGGCTTTTTGAGTGTGTGCAGTATTCCCCAAGGCCCTCTTCTCTTGTTGTTGCTGTGCAGAAACACAATAATCCTGAAATCGCTTGTATAGCTAGGAATTAAGTGACAGCGTTGAAGAGATTAGAGGGAAGAAATGGTATAGCAATGATCGAAGTTGCCAAACGAAGAATGTGTGTATGAGAAATTACTATTGTTTTTGCATGCTTAGTTCGTCATTAACTTCTTTCCTTTTGTTGCAACATATGATTTTTACTTCGAGACTTATAATAGGTCTGTGTGGGCCTCCCTGATGGCTCAGTGGCAGCGTCGTCACCTTGTAATCGGGGGTCCATGGTTCGATACCGTGTGGAAACACATAGTTGTTCGGATTCCACTTTAAAATGTAGTTCCAGTCCCGATTAGTCTTTCTGTGCATAAAGTCGACTTAAAACAACAATTCAATTCAATTATAATGAATGCTTTCATTATACTTTAATAATCCTAATTATTATGCATTGAAATATATATTGATACAATCAACTCCATAAAATGCTGAAAATTGATATTGGAAATATTAATAGATTGAAGAAACAGGTGTATATAACTTTACTTTTCTTGTTTAAAGTAATCGAATTTTGAAGGAAAATGTAACTCACTTCCCCTTTTGTTATTTAGTGTCTAGTGGAGTGACTTACTAATTCTGACAGCAAATTCAATGAGTCATGATATTCATCCTGGTCAGGCAGGGTGTGGCTGCCTTTAGATTGTGTTTCATTTATCACATATTTAATAGTTCATCCTCATGCCGCAATTAACCTGTATACATATAATTTTGACCATAAATAGCAAAATGCAAGTAAAAACTTCTTCAAATTTACGATTTTCTTCGCATCTAAATTGTGGACATACGCCTAGTAGGCTCCTGTTGTCTGCAAGAAAAAATCTGGAATTTTATGAAATTTCTTGCCGCGTCTCATCGGGCTTGAAATGTATTACTTCACAAGAAAATTTTGAACAACTGTACTATCTTGCATTACGAGTTATAAAAGTAAGTAAATTCATCAAAAACTTTCACAAATCGTGTTTTAATACTGTCATAAACAGAATAGTGAATTGAAAGTGTCTGGGTATGGTTTGTGGAGGAGGTTTGTGTCTTTTTAAAGGTATCATTATCGTAAAATCTGATAATAGTCATTTAAATGTTTTTAGTGAAAGAATAGCCTCACAGTTTCCATACGTCTGAATTACTGGCTCTACAATGGCTTTTGTGATAGTTCAACGGTTTGAGAGCTTTGATAAGTATTGATTGTGCCAAGCTCGCACTGCCGTACCCATGTAGTTGATGGGAGTTATGGCCCCGTATTTGACCCAGGTTAAAACAAAATAGAAGTCGAATAAATGAGAAGATGGCAAAATTTTAGACTGTGTGCTAAGAAGAATAAGCCATAACCAGTGGCGTAAATAACACCCCCGCAACCCCATCGTGCGGGGGAAGGGGGCCGAGCTTCGGGGGTGCATTAATTTTTGTTGATTTGGAGTTTTTTTAAGTCCACTTTATGCACAGTAAGGCTAATCGGGACTGGACCTACAGTTTAAAGTGGAATCCGAACCACTATGTGCCTCCATCGGGTATCGAACCCCGAACCCCTTGATTACAAGGCGACGACGCTACCACTGCGCCATCGGGGAGGCCCTGGGGGCGCATTACGAATGACTGATAGTTCACAAGTTTTCTTTTTGGCGTTAAAATATATTTTCAACCAAACATGTATTTTTATGCACCTGCAACTGCAAACATAAAATGTTAATCACTAGAAAAGTAGAAACCGAATTACCAGATTAGAAGAAAACCCTTCATTAGCTGTATATTTCCACCTCCGATTATTATACCCTAGTACTTAAACCAGACAGAAACGTCGTCGCCTTGTAATCAAGGGGTTCCGGGTTCGATACCCGGTGGAGGCACATAGTGGTTCGGATCCCACTTTAAACTGTAGGTCCAGTCCCGATTAGCCTTACTGTGCATAAAGTGGACTTAACACACCAAATCAATGAATTAAACCGGACAGAAAAGAGAGATTTTGGTTATGCTACTCCTCTATTTTAGACGCTGTTTATTGTGTTGGTTGGTTTCTTGTGTTTATTAGTTGTTTGCCAATAGGTTCGATAAACACTTTAATGGTGCATGGTGTAAAGGTAAAATTAATGATTGGATAGGTTTAAGTAAAAAAAGAAATCAAAGAACACCAAACCGATATCACATGATATATTTGATGTTGCGATATTTTTGCAACTATTAGTTACAAGTACGAAATTTGGTGATTTGAATTAACTGTGAATTATCAAGTTGATACAATATGATATGCCTATTCTAGATCAGCCTGTCTGTTTGCCTGTTTTACTCGGCCCAACAATCGAACCCAATCTGAACGTAGCTGTCACGATCTACGTAACTCAGTTCTGCGTAATTCGGTTTTATACGTAAATTACTGTAGGTGTCGGGAAAATATAATTTTAAAACGTGTTAATTAACCTTTACTTGTACGTAATGCATTTATAGGTAATTCTGTGTTATACCTATAACATCCACTTTAAACTGTAGGTCCAGTCCCGATTAGCCTTACTGTGCATAAAGTGGACTTTAAACAACAAATCAATCAATCAATCAACCTATAACATAAAATACAGTTGATTTGTACGTAACCAAGCTACAACAATGTCACACAAAAACACAAATACGCAACAGGATAGGTGGATATGGCGGCGGTCGGTCTGGAATTGCGAGAAAGGGTAGTGCGGCGCGGCGGTGTCACAGAGAAGACAACAAACAGAGGCGGCACGCGGTATGAAATCAGAGGAGATTTGACGCAGTTGTTGAGAACAAGATACGAATTTTATTTTGTACGTACACTAGGTTGGCCACGTTTTCTTAACAGAAAATTAGGACATTCATGGATGCTAACAGGGGGGGGGGGGGTTGTAGCTATAACTAAAAGAGCACAGGTTCCAGTACACCCCGCCCCCCTCTTTGGCAAAGAAAAAGTCATGCTGCTTATATGTTTCCTGAAACATTACATAATTCTCTTTAATCTATTTTCCTCTTGATTTTATTTGATTTTTGTTATTTAACACCGTCTTATTGTCACTTTTGGCTAATTGCAACAATGAATATGAGTTTAAATTCATGAGAGAGGAAAAGTTACCTGCTTGGTCAGAAAGTAAATTGTATACGGGAAGTCAACGCTAATCCACATAAAACTATTCAAGTGACAAATGTAATGCACTTAAGAATTAAACTTTTAACTTGTAAATTCGTTAATTTAGCACTTTATTACAGAAATGACCTGTATTATACTGTATGTTGTAACTCAAAATAGATGCAGTTATTTTAATAATGGCGTGTTATGTAAATCTGATTTCTAAGTAATTCTCAGTTATACGTATTATTTTCTCTTCACCTTGACATACGTATAACTCAGGTTCAACTGCATAGCCATTGTGTTTTTCAACTCCCGTCAATAGTAGCATCATGTATCTGTTGGGATCAGATTCAATGGTAAACCATATTGCTCGAGGAGTGATGCCCAAAATAATCAATACCACCCTCTGTGAGGCAAAGGGTCATAAGATGGAGGGGGGCGCTAGTTGTCGTGGTGGATTCATTCTTGTGTAATATTCGCTTATTTCCAATTTCCAAAAAGTAACCTCAAGAAAGGTACTAAACTGGAATGTGTGATCTCACGTTTGGAAATATGGCATTTCTTGCTTACAATTTAACTGTTCATTTTATTATAATTTTTACACTATAAGGCAGAAGTGTTTGAAATTTGCAACGGGAAGGTGAAGATTAGACTATGTACTTAAGTAAATAGTGGAGATGGGTCAGTGCTTCGAAGTAATTCGTTACTTATAATGCCGCCGTTTGCAACTAATACTTAAATTCATCGAGTACCTAACTGTAACGCAGTTACCTTCCAAAGGGAATAACTGCAACTCTGTTACTTTTTAGGTAAATGTAACAGTTTTTTTTTAGTTACTTCTAAAGTTACTTTTCCCGGTAATTATATGCTAACTTTGCGAACAATAGGACGAAAGAGAAAACATGACAACTCTCTTTATGATTGCTTGTGTCTCCGGGAATCTGGCTTAACCAGATATAGAGGAAAATACGATACAGTCAGTACCTTTTCATTTCTATGATCAATTTAGAAGCATGACGTACGAGTATCGTAAGTAGTAATGTAGTATAAAGATAATACAACAAAAATTGTGACATGCTTAATTATCTACATCTGAATCTAGAACTGTAGATTCGGATCTTGTGTGAAAATAAAAATCGGGTATCCGGAACCGAAAATCAGAACCGGATATCAGGATCCAGTATCACCCGAGTTCCAGATCTAGCCATCCCAAAAGCTAGTTCCTTTCCTTGCGATAGATCCGGCCTCAGGGTTGGCTGCGCCCTGTTCGAGGAAACAAGCTGGCGCCCACCTCTTCATTTTCAAGGATTATCTTGTGAATTACATGGGAGTACATTACAAAGTTGTTGCAGCAAAACTATCGATAATTTCCTCATTTTGTACCACTTTGAAATATCGGACACACAGGATGGAATTATGGTAGACTTTAACCACTCATCAGCAATTCACGAACGTAGTCTGCTTTTAATGATTCTTATGACACTCCTTGTGCATTTTGCAGAGCAACTTGTCACTGGTATGGTGATCAGAATTTTATACAATACCTGCACATTTGGAAAGGTCGAAAACTGGACAACAACAACGTATGGTCTAAAAAAGCGATTCTTAAGGGTTAATGCATTTCTGCTGATCGTACATAATCTTCAGAACCTTTCATGTCGCCTGTGCCTGAACTGAACTTTCACTCTCTTTTAAGGAGTTGTGCATAGAGACAATGTTTGCCACTGGTCGAGATGCCAGCAATCGAAAGGCGCATGGCATTCGAAACTGTATTCGCATTGCAGTTGAAATTAAAAGACACAAGATAGAAAAGGCACGGCTCACTTTCATCTTTGCTAACATAAAACGTACAAAACTGCTGAGTCTCACTGCCATTGTTAGTGTACTGAACCTTATTATTATCAGTTTGTTTGCTTGACTAACCTTGTATTAATGAGAACAGCATGTCCCCCACCCATCCAAACCGATTCTAAAGGCATGAGAGGGGGTGTTTAATTTCTATCCCATCGCCGTGATCAACCACAGGTAGGTAGATAAACTGTACATAATAACAATCATAACTAAAAATCAATAACAAGTGAATCAAACGAAACGATCCCCACATTTTTGTGTGAAGATATGTATAATTGGTAGCTAAACTATAAACTGTTGTCCCCCCTAAATATTCCCATGACTCAGGCACGCCATGAATCCCCCTTGTGAGCACTCCTGGGCCCCGATCAAGAAAAGAATTCGGCGCCACACATCAACTTTAGGAAGAAAAATCTTTTAGTTCTGTCGGAATTAGTTTTAAGAGAAGAAACATTTGATTGATTTATTGAGTTGGTGTTTTAAGTCCACTTTATGCCAATATGGCTAATCGGGACTGGACCTACAGCTTAAAGTGGGATTCGGGCCATTTTGCGCCTCCACCGCGTATCAAACACGAGACCCAAGGCAGAAACATTTGATGATGCCTAAAATGTTTTAGAGTGCGAGCAAGATTTTTTTTGGCAAATATGTTTATTTGCAAACCAAAAACAACATTAGTTTGATAATGCACCAATATTTTTAAAGTAATAGACCTAAGTATAAACTTGGTATGTCCCTTTTCAAAACATTTGTATTGCGAGTGTAGTGAGCAAAAAAAAAAAAAATATGATCTCTCAAACATTTCCCACATTTTTATTTTTCGTTCATGGATTTGGGGATGCTGTAATCCCATCAGCCCCTTGCATCTGTCTCTTACAAATATGACATGCGAAATTAGGAAGTATTCCGTCATATCGCGAAATATATCAGAAAGGGTGGTTTTAGTGCAGAGGCAACACAACAATCAAATTAATCTTAACTGACGCGCCACCACAGCTACAGCGCCTTGATGCGGTGGCACCGTTTGCATCGCCCTAAAGCCGGCCCTGCCTTGCGATCTAGCTCAAATCGTATATCATAAGGAGAAAAAGTGTGCGAAGTTCAGCAGTCTGCCAGTGACGTAACCGATAATATGGCCCATTGATTTAGTTCGTTAGTTAGCAGGATCTTAGAAACTGCCTGGATAAATTTAACCCAACGCGTGCTCACACGTTTCAGTTTGGTGTTTCAACATGTTATTTTTTTTCTCGTTTTTATCAATTGTGTGATTTCATTCAAATGTTCGAAATTAATAAAATTAAATTAATCAATAAAGGTATTACTAAGTACAAGCTTTAAAACAATTAAAATTATACAGCGTGCGTCCTGCCGGGTTAACAATTGCAAGAAAACAACTTGCAAGCAGAACAAATACGTCTCGATTCTCCATAGAGGCACACAGTGATTGGGATAGCACTTTAAACTATAACCCCATCTCGAATAACCTATTTGAGGATATAGCGGACTCAAATATTGACTTGGAGATCGCCCACCTTGCAAATCAAATCCGTGTTCGCCGCGTGGCAGCGTAACACACTCCCGATAGATCCACCACGGGTACATAAGATTAAGCTATGATATAAATACGCAATCATTATTTTTCCATAATTCACTCGTTTCATAACATGCAAATCGCATATAAATGGTACTGCGAATTTATTTTTATGAAGACACGTCAACTTTTCCAATAGTAGATTTACCGCTTCTGGTGGAGAAGTATTTTCAGTAATCAACTCACGACCTATTACACAGGAGTCTAGTACTAATTCCGGCATGCCTCATCATAAATTCCATCCAATCATCGCTATTAAACTAAAAAAGGGAAAACAGCAACTCAGAAGAATACAAATTACAACAATCAAGCATAAACCACTCAGCAATATACGTGTTTCTGTCTGAATATAAATAACTTCACTTTGGAATCGGATGTACATGTATCTCGATAACCCCCCCCCCCCCCAATTTTCATTAAAGCAATTCACGGGTTTGCTTGTCCAAATTTTTCTGTACCCCATACAGTGGTATGTCAAGGATTTTCATAAGGGAGGCTGATGCCTTCACTTTAAAGGAATGCTGTGGCAAAGGGATGAGGGGTATGGCCCAACCAACACCTGCTTTGGCACTCTACTGACACTAGAAGATTAAAAGCATGCTTTCTTGTATAGCATTGATCCGTGCAGTGCTTTTGTAAGGGGTCTGTGAGAGAAGCTACCTCTGGATAGGTGACCCCCAGTGTCTTTGAAGTAACTACCCGATAAATATGATATGAAATGATAGATGAAAAAAAAAGTTTTTATATTTTCCAGGACTTTTTACTACATTACCATGAATTTTGAGTAGCTGATTTTATTTCCTTTGAACGTACGTGTATGAAAATTCGTTTTGTACTGGAGTGTTCCACGTACAGAAGAACATGTAATAGGTGAAAAATCTTCAACGGAATTGCCCAGGTACGATTTATCTCAGTGGCGCCAGTGGCGCCAACTGTGGAGCTCAAGACCATTCAGCAATTTGTCTCTTATTGTTATTATATTTTAGAAATAAAGTCCCAGCATTTAACAAAACAAAAATTTTCATAATTACAGCATACCCTTAAAGAATTCTCACAACTTAATTACTGCTCATAATCATCCGTTAGATTTTCAGTTTGATACTTGTCAGTGTTCTATATTATTAACACTGTTCGTGGTCATATCGTCATCATGCAAATAAGGGAGAACAAGAGCTTAGGGCATGTATTATGTGTAGGGCCCAGGACTTTATGTCCTATAAAACTGTAAAATATGTGTGTTATTATGTCATAAAAGTTGAAAAATATGTCACACGAAATTAGAAATATGTCATAAAAAATGTAAAATGTCAGAAAATGCAGAAATATTCCCTGTAAAACTAAATATATGCACAACAGTACTTTCAAATTTCTCATTATTCGGGGAAGATGGATTAAGGTGGGGTATTAAATAAAGACAGAATTCCTTTAACCGAAGAATGTGGTGGGAAAATATAGGAAATGTCGTGAGGTTCACTGCAATTATTCTAAGGAGGGACAGAGTATACACACTGGCTCCAACGACAAGATATCTTGAAACTCCTGTACTCGATTGCCGATAGAGTGGGGGCTGTAATGTACAGAATGCTATTTTTGCTTTTGACTGATTATTGTGAGAAGCGAAAAAGGTAAACAAACGAGAACAGTTGACACTTGTTTACGGTGAGTCTTGTGCATGCACAACAATGACAGAGTACATTCTTTCCTCAATAATGTTCGCACGGCTATCAACTGTCGCGGGATAAAAAAAAAATCGGGGGGGGGGGATATTATTGTTCTGCATTAGTTGGTAAGAAAAGACGGCATCTTCTTTTAATTTCTTTGTCCTTAATTTAATTATACTGCCATCGATAATATAAACTATCCGTTGCGTTAAAGGTACGAAGAATAAATTATAAAATAGTGATGGGTCGTTCGTGAACGAACCGTTCCTTGTTCCAGGAGTCGTGAGCTTTGGGTGTATGTTCTCTGGTTTTCTTGTGGGAAGTCGAGTAGTAGTAAGCGCAGTTCCCTCTCCCCTAATCCTTTTCACTCAAACTAACTCCAGAAAGTCCTCCCCCACCCCCTTCACTTCAGCTGCACGAAAACAACATCGGGAGGAGTTGGTCGTTCGTTCCTTTGAATGGCTGCTTGAGTGAGCGAGCTCCGGTGAAGTGCTTCCCGAAAAGGAACTGCCATGACCCGTGGTAGTTCCTCAGAAGTCGTGAGCTTTGCTTGTATGTTGCCAACGCTCCTATTGGATGACTCACTCCTACGAACCTGAGAGAGAGAGAGAGAGCGAGGTCCATTCTTTTGTTGCTGATTGTTGATAGTGGCGGTTTTCCGCGTAGCTATGCGTTCAACTCTGTTTACAGTAATGCTGCAGAAGCTCAACAATGAGGGAGGGATGGGCAACTAATTCACCTTTAATCCTTTTTGTGGCATGTTTTCGCAAGTCACATTGCAAGGAACTTGATAGATATAAGATCATCATATCAAATGTTCCGTTTCCGTGCTCTTCCATTTTCTCAAAGTAAAAGTGGGGCCGGGAGGCGGAGAGAGCTTGAAAAATACGAATGCATTCTTCGTAGTCAAAGATTTAGCGTCCTCTCTTCCATTCTCTTACGGGTGTTTGTTTGACCGTGTATTCATTTAATTGCATGAAAGTCTGAAAAGGTGGGGAGGGGCGACGGCCACCCTAGAAAATAAATTTCAACCTACAATTTGTACATTTTACACATACGTATAATTTCATTTCAATCTCAATTTGTTAATTATTAGAAGGGCGTTACAGGTGCATGCTAACTTCAAACTGAACTCTTTTTTTTAGGAGATTATACTATTTTGGAAGAAAATATGCGTTTGACACCTTGGAAAAATACATTGTTTGCCCTTCCCTGGAGAAAATACAGCGGACGTCCATGTTTAAAATATTTACAATTATTTTTCCTAATCTATCACCAGGCGCTGTAATGCACTGCGACAACAAGGGGTAGGAATTCATTTTTGGAAAGGAAGAGAACTTGTCCAACTTTTCCTTTCCGATGAGGACTTTTTGTCTGCTAAAGTTCAATTATCCATTAAAATGTATTTTCATTGACCCCCACCCTGAAAGCAGCTCCCGAACCTCGGTCGGTCAGTCGATACATTGTTTCCTATAGCTGTTTAATATGTGCACGAAGACGGATTCCTCCCCTCTAATTCTTTTCACCCACTCCAGAAGCAGTCTCCCACATCCCCTCCTACGCCCACGAAATCAACTTTGAGCTGTGTTGGTATGGCTGTGAACGACTCCTTCAACGAGCAAGTTCCAGTGAACTGCCTATCTAAAAGGAACTGCCTCGTCCGAGAGCATGCTCCGTGGCTTCGTAGTTCCTTTGAATGACTTCCGGTGAACGCTTCCTTTCGGTGAGCGAGCTCCGGTGAACTGCTTCCCGAAATGGAACTGCCATGACCCATCACTATTATAAAATAACCGATTATGTGCAAGACAATTACGAAATTATACAGAAATATGTCTTATTATGAGAACATTGAAGAAATACGTTGTATAGACGCGAAATTGGTAAAATATGTTAAAATATGCCTTGTCAAGTTTGTCTATTTCGGCTGATTTTCAGCAGATAAGTGTAGATAAGTATTCGATTCGATGCCAAATGAAAAATATGTTATAACAATAAAGGCCCTGGCCGTAGTTACGTGTTGTATAAATTTGTAAAACAAATCTCAAGAGTACAGCCCACCATAGGCGTGGGCAAGGGGGGCAGTTGCCCCTTAATACTGCCGATTAGAAATTTAGTGTAGAGGAATATTATCGACAATATATAACCAGGTGGTTATAATTAAAGTGACGGTGTTCAGAGTGGTACAGCACGGGGTGTAATGAGAGTAGCAGTCTGAAACTTCGTAGATATGCTAATGAAGCAATGCGCTCGCGAATTATGCAAAAAAAAAAAATAGTTCCAATTCTCGCCACCAGGGTGAAAAATTGCGCTGTAAGCAGTCAAAACTTGGTATAGTTACAGGAAAAACACTATAAATCGCTGAAAACAATACTCTTTGTAATAAAATATCGCTACAATTTCACTATTCGAATTACATGAACATTACTAAAGGAAAAAGCAACAAGCGTCACCAACAACAACCAGGGAGCTCACACAATGGTTAGGCAATTTCACCGACTTTGACGTCAGAGTTACGGAAAATTCCACGTTTTGACTGCTTACAGCGCCGTTTTTTACCCTGGTGGCGAGAATTGGAACTATTTTTTTTTTTTTTTTTTTTTGCATAATTCGCGAGCGCATTGCTTCATTAGCATATCTACGAAGTTTCAGACTGCTACTCTCATTACAGCCCGTGCTGTACCACTCTGAACACCGTCACTTTAATTATAACCACCTGGTACTACTAAAGAAAAATGAAATATCTTCATGTCAATGAGAGTTCCAAGCAATTACGTAGGGGATACATTATTTACTATGGACTTTCCCATTTTATACTCTAACAAATTTATTGTCATTAACATTCCAGAAAATTTCTTGCTTTTAGCACTCCCTCATACTTAGGTGGTTGAATGATTCTGATACTACGTCAAATGCGACATGTACATTTTTTCTAAAATTCTGTCCACCTTAAATTATATGTATTTCACACAATTTCATTCAGACACACTAATTTTTGTTAATTATTATTAGGGCATTGAAGGAACATGATAATTTCAGACCAGGGGCGCCGACTTGTCAAAATTATTGGAGGGGGCTCTGATCACTGAAATAAATTAATGAATGACTCGCTCTCCCTTTTTTAAGTTTTGGCTTCATTGTTCGGAATCTCATAAAAGCCCATGAATTCCTAATAAATGTCAAAATTTTTATTCACAGTTCGAATGCGGAATATTAATTGTCCACGGATGTATATGGCACAAGTTTCGTCAACCATAATAGCAAAATATTCCCGACTTTTAATATCTGCTACCACGGAGCGCAAAACAGATCTCTCTAATATATCAATGATCTCGTTCTGAATGTCATGTGAGAGCCATTTGTAGCCCGAACTACCCTAGTTCATGCATATCGTCTTTTGAAGCTCTTTTTAGTAAAAAAATTTAACAATACTCATAATTACATACTTAGTATATAGTAATAAGTCATGTGTCTTGCTGTCTCTGGTCATAGCCCCCTCAAAGTTGATGATTTTGCGGTCTCAGCCCCCCCCCCCCCCCAAGTTGATGGTCTATAACATTTCAAATGTGTATTTAAAGTTCAGTTCATGTGGCACAATTCAGAGTAAACTTTACAAGAGAAGCAAAATAATACATTAGATCCTCTTAAGCAAAATTATTTGGAGGGCTCTGCCCCACATCTTTAACATTGGGGGGCTCGAGCCCCCCCAAGCCCCGTGGAGTCGGCGCCTATGTTTCAGACTGAAGCAGTGTTTTTGAGGGGTATCACTATTTTGGGGAAATATATGCCTCCTTTGCCCCCCCCGCTGGAAAAATTACCTTGCTCCTCCCTGCGGACGTCCATGACCGCCACTGCTGAAGATACTTTGTTTTTCCTGTGACAAAGTTGTTCGTGTGAATGGGTGTTCTCTAAGATGGTGCAATATCAGATACCCGTTTAAACAGCTTAAATTATCTGTTGTTGCCTTATGTTAAGCAACATTTTGTCGCACAGGATTGTGTCAGTGACATTGGAGGCGTTTGAAACTTCTACCAACTGTAAGAAGACTAACGTTGTAGTATAAGATATTCTCCTAAGACGGCAAAAGTTCATTCTAATCTTGGACGATCAGTGTTTACGTTATCCAATATTTGTAAAAATATATGTAAAAATATGAGCCTTTAATTTGCAAACGTGTGCGTAGTGAAAGGTTTAGTTAAAGAAGGGTCGGGAATTTTTTTCAGATTCGGCCAGTCGTCTCCATCAGTGTCCCGACTTTCATTTTAACTGCAATTGTGCTGCGAAAATGCAAAAATGTTCTATTGGTTAACTCAGAAAAAGAAATTTTTTTACTAGAAGAATCATTGCTAATGCGCATCATTTAATTTATAAATATATTATTATCTAAACCTAGAATTATCATGGTTGTTCAATGGTGCTGGTGTAAGAAAATTAATGGAAAATTGAAAACACAATTTGCGGAGGAAAGTACTATTAGAATACTTCTGAGAATTGAGTGAAAAATAATCACTCAGTTGTACGCTGTGTGACAGACTTTGTATGTGAGCGACTGTGCTGTTTATTGCCAGGTTTATTGTTTATTTTTCTCGTTACTTTGGACCATAATTTCAACTCTACAATTATATATCTGCTTGCAATACCACCATAGCATTGATGGTGACATCTAATACTCCAACAGCATTTCGCCTACAACCGTGGCAGAGTGGCTAGCGTATCACGCTCTGACGCCAGGTTGGAATCTCGGTCTGGACATGGGTGTTCTTTGTAAGTGTTTTTCATCAATTTCATCATATCATCACTCATCCGCATCGTCACGATTAGCCAAAAGTGGCAGAAAAGTGACGTAAAGTAATTTAACTCAACTAATCCAACTGCATTTTCGGCCCTTCTCTTTGTTCCACATTTTAGGATCTCCCCCGCCCTAAAAAAAATCTGGGTATGGGCCTTTGATATGGAATGAGGTTTTAATTTCCCGACTGGATTTTCATCAAGGCTTTTGCCCCCTCCCCCTAATCAGAGTGTCTGCGCACTCCTATGCAGCCCACAGACGAAGTACTCGTAACGAAAAACAAACACCGCTTCAAATGCCCTGGCTGTAGCTTGAGCAGATAAAAGAAGGGAGGGAGACTTTCAGGCGGCAAGGCTTTGATGAAAGGTGAGAAGCCGCGATGGAAACAACCAGCCAAACTCTCCAATAACACTAAAGGTGGGAGGTTATGTTACGATTGTTGTGTGGCAGCTAATGTCTCCGAGAAATTTAGTTACAAAGGAAGCCTGCCGATATACTTTGTCAGTAATTCATAAATCATTGTCACTGTAGTGCGGTGCATATGTTTGCGTCTTTCATTTCATTCAATATCTCAAAATCCAGAGTATTTGAGTAGTGCAAAAGGTGTGACGAAGTTTAGCATTAATATGGCTGTTAATTAATTAGCGAGAGGACGTGTCACGTAAAAAGGCCTTGCGACGCCAAGGAGTTCACATTTAAGCTGATTTTATTCATCTGTTGGGAAAGGGGGGGGGGGGGGCTACTGCTGCATTCATAACTCTTACGAGTTTCACTCCATGAGTACATATAATTTGTTCACTTAATTTTCCTTCGATATTGTTTCTTTGTTTAAGTTTGATTTTAAGCCCACTTTATACACCGAAGCCTAGTAAAAACTATTGAATGATCAAGAAATTGATGTATCTTCACCAAAAGTGATTCTGATATTTACAAATTACTTATGTGCATTATTGTATATTTATTTTATTTTAAAAGAACACTGATTTTTGTCAATCACACAATTTAAATCAAACTGATTTAAACAACCTCGAAATTTTGTAAGCATATCATGCAATTTGTCATGTAAAGGCTTGCTCAAAATTGTAAATGACTATTTACGTTAATGGTTTTTATATTTTTCTTCACGAGTAGCTTGGAGAGAGAAAAGGAAACATTGGGAACTTCTCTGTACTTACATTTAAATTTCGCACATAGGCATGAACATGAAAACTTGAAAGAGAGAATGTTTTCTTTACCAAGGAATCTTTCGATTTTTAAGCCAAGACCTCTCCCCGATGGCGCAGTGGTAATGTCGTCGCCTTGTAATCAAGGGGTTCTGAGTTCGATACATGGTGTTTCGGATACCACTTTAAACTGTAAGACTAGACCTGATTAGACTTTCTGTGCATAAAGTGGACTCAAAACAACAACTCAAACTCATTTTCAGCTGATAACCGCGATGATGGGAACACGAGCACTCAGATTTCATTGTTCCATTATTAATCCCGGAACTCCGTAAATTGTTACTTAGAAAACAAACAACTGTTGCAAAAAGTGGAAAGTATAATTTTCCTTTGCATTATGAAAAATTTCCATTAATCCAAGGAAAAACTAAAACACGATCACAAAACTTTATGAAGAAAATACGGTTTTACCAAGTAAGAAGTTTGAAATATGTAATTATGAAAAACGGATAATTCATGCCTCCATTCAGCTTGATTTTAATATGCAACGACTGTATCTTCAAATATCTCTGCAGTTTCGATCTCTTTTCACCAACAGCGGCGCCAGAATTATTCATCTACGGGTGCTGAGGGGTTGCGGAAAGAAAGTTAGGGGGTGCGATATGTATTACAAGAAAGTGGTCATTCCATGCAGTGTAAACATTCAGATACACGTTGCAGTCTTATTGAACTATGTAGTGAAATACAAAATAAAACCATCCTGCCCTTAAAAAGACAATTTTTGAACCTTCTCAATGTAACCAATGAAGGCACCGTCTGCCACAAGACAAAACGCGAAGAGTACAGGAACTGTGTCATCTTTAAAATCCCTTCTGCCGCACTATCCCCAACAACGAACTGTAAAATTTCTTCGTGAACATTGGGCATCTTCCTAACAGTCTTGGAAAAAGTTTGAAATGGTACGTTTACTGGACATTAAACGTGGAACAAATATATAGAACGTATTAAGAAGAACAGTACCCTTCATGTTACAACTCGCATTAAATAATTTGCAGAGCACGACCTGATGAGGTGATACCTTAAAAGTTCCTGAATTTTTTGCTCCAGTGTAAGGAAGAACAAGTAGACGGAAAACAAACCGTTTATGAACAATGCAAGAAAGAAAAAAACATAACTCACATTAATCTATAGCCAATTATCAAAAACCACGAACAGACCACTTGAAGAAACAAATGAAGAAAAAATTGATAACGACAATGCTGACGAAAGAAGAAAAACGGCCGCTGATCTTTACAGAGGCTGCCGCAAGTACAGAAAAGTATTGGTACCTCTTTCAGTGCTTGCCTGTTGCATACAATAATAACCTATCATTCGGCCATCAATATGACATGACATAATATTACATATTAATGTTTTCAGTTGAACGTAGGGTGTGCTGAAGGGATACGAAGGAAAATTAAGGGGCGCGCAAGCACTCACTCACGCACCCCTGGCGCCGCCACTGCTTTTCGCCTAAAATTTTGTCTCAATTCTCCTGCCCTGAGGGAAGTTTACCTTCGCATAGCAACACTAAACTGCAACCATGATTTATACCAGTAGGATGGGTGAAAAAAAACGAACATTGCTTGCCTGCTCATCTCTTTCCTGGCGACAGGAACGTACGTTTAAACGTGAAAGCTTAAACCCCCTCGCCGCACTGTAATGGACGAATCCTGAAAGGCTGGCCTTCGTGGTGGATGGTTAGCACAGCACGCTACGTCGCCAGGGGTCTCGGCGTTCGAATCCCGCGGCCTCGTCATGGGTGTGTGAGGAGTGTTCCTTCATCAATTTCATTGTATCGCCACTCATCCTCATCTTCGCGATTAGCCAAAAGTGGCACAAGAGCGAAGGGAAATAAACAATATCACGAATCCTGAAAGTTCGAATTGCTTTGTAATTTTTGTGTGCATACTTCTTTCCAACGGTAAGGGACTCAGGGTATAAAATATATAGGATCACAGTTAATCCAGTGGCTAGTGAGAAAACTCTAGGAAGGAATCTCTTCACGACGACAACAGCAGTTCCAGCATATCATGACAGGTCGGACAACCCTAAGCCTACGTTCGATTGGTTTTATATTTACAAAACAAGTGTTTTCAATGTGCAATGCATATTTTACAAGTATGTAAAAAAACAATGTAATCAGCGATCAGCAAAAACAAGGTAATGCACAAAATTAACAGTATTGGTCTTTTTAGGTTGCACCGCGTCCTCAACGATTGTATAGGTCGAAACATCTCGACACTCACTCTCTTTTTCTTCAGTTATTTTCGTTGTTTTTTATCTCTTGCGGTGACGATGAGAATGCATTTACGAGTGTACAATGGGACAAACACAACTATACACTCTCATGTCTCGCACAAAATAAAAAATAAAATTAAAAGGGATTCTTCTTTCGCGCCTTGATAGCTTTGTAACGACTGGGGCAGCCAAAGAGACTAACTTTCCATTTAAACTTACAGACCGTCAATTTAGGTTTTAATCTTGCAAAAATTGTGTGAATCTGAAAATTTGCACATCTGTTCTATTTCATGTCAAAACAACATATCAACAGCCCTTTCCGCATCCTGAAATTCCAGGCGGTGGTAAACTTTGAATGCTGGAGAAGTGCAAGTTATCACTGGAATGAATGTTACGTGCAAGCAGCTAAACCCACGGATTTGAAATAGGGCTCCACCGAAAGAGGAATAAGCGGGCTTTAACTATGACTACACATATTGTCTTCCAGGACCGCACAAAAGGAACAAAAACTACCAAATTCGATTTTTTTTTCTATTTATCATTCTTGACGCTTTCTTTAAACTTTCCGTTGACATCTTTGTAGACCATGTGCAGAACTGTTACGCCACGGAATTTATTAAGCTCGTGTATTATTCTGAAAAAAAATAATAAATCATGAGGCTTCTTCTCTGATATAGCCTAAGCAGCAACAAAGCTAGTGAAATAAAAATCAAGTGCAGAGAAACAAGAGGGAATATTCTTTTCTGGATATTACGTCGCATTAAAACAGTGAAATTCATTTAATTAACATTTTTGTCGTGCCGATTTATGGCGAAGAGTTTTTGACAGCAGGGGATCTAAATTGTGAACACTTTTCATGCAAAATACAAATGGATTGTCAATAATTCAGACATTTATATACATCGATAATACAGCCTGTAAGTGTAATTCTTGTTTACAAAGAAAGTTACTTCATCATTCTTTGAACAATTAATTTTTAAGGTATTCATGAATTCTAAATTAATGATATTACACTTTACTAAAGCTGACGCCAAGCAGTGTTTTCAACTCTAGCGAGAAGTCGCTAAATCTGGCGGATCTGGCTAGCTGGCGACAAAAGACGTGAAAAAGTGACGAGCGACTTTTCTGGCTACTTCGTGTGCTCTTTAGCGACTAATTTGGAGAATTCACAAAATATCTGCGTAGGTACGTCTAAATGCTTAAAAATGTCCGTTTTATAGTTATTAAATAAGGAAATACCCTCGTAATTCACTTCTGATGCACAAAGAGAAACTGAAGCAAAGCGTACCCCCTTTTCCAGTATGGTTTGTGATGTTTGTAAACATCACTGTTCACAGCTCATTGTTATCAGACACTCCTCCTGGCGCCATTGCGGCTGCCTTATTATAAAACAGAACGTTTGACTTCGCGGTCGCGTCGTACGTGGGTTCAGATAGGAGTTTTTTGGGTAGTGTGTGGTGGGTGACAAAGGAAGTGCTAGTGTAAATTATAAAGTTCGTGTGTGTTTGTGCGCAGGTCAGCCCAGGGCAGGGCAGTGTCCAGTGTGGGGAAAACCGCAATACAAGAAACATTATCGGAAGGAGTGGGAAAACTACAAATGGTTAACCCCTGTCGATAGTGACACGGCGAAAGCGTATTGTAAGTACTGCAAAGTAGAACTATCTGTATGCCCAAACTACTGATCTGAAAAAAAACTTTCGAAACACAGAAACATAAAGTCAGATCTGGTTACTTCTGTTCTGCAAAACAGAAGAAAAACAGTTCAAACCGGAAAATTTAAATACTTCTACTGCTGAAGCTATTTTAGCTTTATTCATTGCCGAACACTGTTCTTTGCTAACCGTGAATCACTTGTCCGAATTATGTATGAAAAGGTTTGGTGACTGACAGCTGCAGTGCACCATGCATTCGCCTGCATAAAACCAAGTGCACAGAAATAATAAACAACGTTCTTGCAGTGCATTTTCTCGATGATTTAGTATCTGACATCGTAATCAGTGTGAAGTGCAGTGTTCAGAGGAAGAGGAAAGTAACGAGGAAATGTTGCTTTTATAGGCAAGTACTCTATTTTTTCCACCTTTTTGCTATTTTTTAGAAGTACATTTCATTTTGCGACTTTTTCTAGAGCCTTTACATTTCATTTAGCGACATTCTAACGGATTTTCTAAGGACTTTTCACGACTTTTACGTTCAAGTTATTGGCAATACTGACGCCAAGTATACTCCAGTCAAGGTCACTCGCTTTCGGAGTATCCCCTTGCCTCCTCCACACCCCTGGCCCTCTAGGGTTGCCTCGCTTGTTCTAAGCTGTTAAGTTGACACTTTGCACGTTGTACGGTCAGGGACACTTCTGGATTATAACAATACCATTGACTTTCAATTAAATCATTACAACCGACAAGTGTCCGCGACCGTAGGTTTGCGGTTGATTTCGTTTTCGATGTTGTTTTGTGAAAGGGCTATTTGGTTACGATTAGGAAGGAGGCGAGGGGGGGCATTTGCCTTCCACTTCTCGCCACTTTTGCCCTCACACTATGCTAAATCTTATCTACAAAGGGAAATATACTGTCTTTGCCCCCCCCCCCACCCAGTTTTGGTACCTTGACCCCTAGTTTTGGAACCCAATCGCCACCACTGAGTATTGAGGATTGAGGAACAGCGTCCTACGTGTGGAACATTTGCCAGTGAAAGTGAAGCGAGTGCCTCCCGAAAGGACACTAGAAAGCAACATTTATTTTACTTCGCTTCTTGTGCCACTTTTGGCTAATTTGCGAAGATGGGGATGAGTGATGATAGGATGAAATTGATGAATAGACATCACAAATGTTCATGCCCAAGCCAGGATTCGAACCCGGGACCCCTGGCGTTGCAGCGCGATGTGCTAACCACTCCGCAAGGGGGCCGACCATCTTCTAGGTCAACGTGACGGTACACATATTTTATGTTAAATAAATAAATATAAGTAAATATCAACATGACTTAACGGCGTTCTAATGGAAGTTAAGAAAAAACAGTTTTATCTAGACATCCCAACTGACAATACTAACAGCGATCAGCCTCCAATCCATCACAATATCCATCGAAATAATATTATCTGTTGCCATGCAATGGTGGTGGTAGATGCACATTGCACGGTGGTTCGGTTTCCACTTTAAACTGTAGGTCCAGTCCCGATTAGCTTTTCTGTGCATAAAGCGGTGTTAAGAACTAACCCAAACAAGTAACAATTCCATGTGATGAAAATTCAAATATATTCTTTTTATAAGAATAATTTTTCATTCTACCACAATTTAGTCTATCTCCCTAAGATACATCTCCCCATTTATGTCCTTTCACCTTACGTCGACTAATTGCGCGAGGTAGAAAATGGCCACCGTACGTACGTTCCTCGCCTGTCGTACCGCTTGCACCGTTACTAAGCCATCCGAAACCAGCTTGTTCCACCCCTTTTGGCGCGGAGACGCTCTCGCACATTGTTGCAACATTTATTCCCATATGATTTGGTATGAAGGGCGGTGCTTGGGTTGCCGCGTGATCGACGGCAGATTGCTGACAGGTAGCGCAGCCAATGGGGGCCGAGTTAGGAACGTCAAACACCAGCGCGCGCTTCGAATCACCCGTCACTCATCATAACGTGACACGTAGTTCCTCTCTATTCACGTTTTACGGACACTATTGTGTTTAGTTGGTTCCTCGCTTCGGGGTTTGGTGCTTGTGGCTTCCTCTTACATAACGTTTCGTCAACGCAGTGTGTGACCTAAGAAATAACAAATGAATAACGATTCCTCGCAATACTCTTAAGTTTGCACCTTCCTCTCTTGGGGGTGCTGTGCTTGTCCGCCCATTCATTGTCAATATCTCAACTTCCATGGAGTGTATAGCAGCCACACCCAGATTCCCGCTATCCTCGGGAGTACCTCTATTACGTATAAAAATCTCAGTCCAATCAGAGCACTTTTAAAACTTCCTCGCTTTGGCGTGAAAAGTCGAGCTTCCTCTTAATGGAGGGTGGGAAAACAGGGGTGTGTGTGTGTGTGTGTGTGTGTGTGTGTGTGTGTGTGTGTGTGTGTGTGTGTGTGTGTGTGTGTGTTTGCGTGCGTGTGTGTGAGCATGTTCTCTCTCATTCTCTTTCTATCTTCCTCTCTATTTACCTCTATTTTTGTCTGTTTACCTCCATTTTCTCTTTTCTTACATCTCTCCTTGTGTTCCTCTCGCTGTTTCACTCCGTCTCCATCCCTCCCCTATCCCTCGCCCATTCTACATTCCCCCTTGTGCATCTATCCCCCCTCTCTCTCTTTCTCTGTTTGTTTACTTCTATCGTTTCCTCCTTCCTTAAATCTCTCCTTTCCTCCCTCTCATTGTTTCACTTATCCATCCTTCCCCACCTTTCATACCCTTCTTTCTTTTTCTCCATCCCCCCTCTCTGCATCTATCCCTCACTCTCACTCACTTCTCCTCCTCTCTCTCTCTCTCTCATCAAAATTTTATGCCTTTGATTCTTCCATTTTTTGAAGCAACTGATACCATACAGCTTTAATTTTTGATCTAACTGCACCATGCCCTGAGGGAAGAAAAACCATGTCATATAAAATGATGGATTCATCAGATAAAAGCCATTATTATGCCTTCCTCCCTCCGCTCCCCCCTGTCTCTCACACACATACACACACAAACACTTCGTCCCGCCCATCCAAAATCACATCACTCCACGCAGAGGCTGTAACTGGAAGTGAAAAAAAATCCATGTGATCGAGTGAAGGATGTCACGTACATTCAGTTGAATAACGACACCACGATGTTGCTGTATTCCATTCGATTATCGATAATGGTGCCTTCTATTCTATGTCTGGCCCTCGTCACTCTATTGACAAATACGATGTGACGCTTTGCACTGATAACGCTACACAAGAGTCATAATTTATGAGCATTTATTGTCGTTTCCAGAGACTGTAACACCGGTAATGCATTATTCAAGCAAATGCATGTGTGTGAGTGTGCGTGTGTGTGTATATATATAAAAAAGAAAGCTGAATTTTTCTCCCTGTTCAACTTGAATATCTTATTGTTGTCCATTGCAATGCATGCTCGTTATCAGCGATTCTCTGTCGGCTAACATGTAAATCAGCGACCTTATGCTTTCGAAATGGTCGCTTCAGTGTGGTATAATGGAGGATGAAATGCTGTTGCGCAAATAACTGTTTCCACCAGTCATTGTCGTTGCTGAACCATAATAGCCGAATGCTGTGTGACGTAGACAAGTAACGTATTGCAGTTGCTATCACAGCCTCCACGTCTGGTAATCCCAAAATGCAAATTCCCGAGAAATTAGGTCCTAGTTTATCGGACAGCGACGGACTTACAAAGACAGTTTTTTGAGCTTTTCATTGTTACAGATTGACAAACACACATAAAGTTTCATATTTCAGGATATCTACAATATCGTAGAAACAATATTCCCTAATTTTTCCAGGATTTCGAAACCAAGAACCACTATTTTCCATACCAAGTCATTAGGGCAATTTAGTACAAGGCACATTCAATATATAACCGGAAATATGTTGTAACAAATATTTATTACAAGCACCAAATGAACTACAGTACTATGTTTCAACATAGTTCCCGCCCTAGTTCAATGCACCTATGCCAGAGCTTGTTAAGGGCACTGATTCCATGGGGTAAAAAATCTTTTGGACGGATTCGTAACCACTTATGCACCGCTGACTCGACTTTGTCGTCATTCTGGAACTTCGATCCACTTAGTGCATCTTTCAGTGGGCCAAAGGTGTGAAAATCGGAAGCTGCAAGATCAGGCGAATATGGAGGGTGGGGTAAGCACTCAAATCTTAGGTCCTCGATGGTAGACAATGTGACACTGGCAGTGTGCGAAAGCACACCAGTGGACACCAGACCACGTCATCTTTGCAGAATGGCTGGCTTCAGTTTTTCACGCGAAAGTTTGGAGTAGGTGGTACTGCTTACATTATGACCTCTGGGCATGTAATGTTCAAGATTGACCCCTTGTGGTCCCAAAACAAAGTTAACATGATCTTTCCGGCGGTCCGTTGAGCACGCACTTTCTTCGGTCTGGGAGACGAAGGATGTCGCCATTCCATTATTGTCCTCTTACGTTCTGGTTCACAGAAATGAACCCAACTTTCATCTCCAGTGATTATACGATGAAGAAATGCCTCACAGTCAGCTTCATAACGACGCAAAAGCTCCCTGCATACATCAACACGTCTCTCCTTCATTTCCGGTGTCAAACGTTTCGGAACCCACCTCGCACACACAGTCCTGAACCTCAGTATGTCATGACTGATATGGTGGGCTGATCCTACATTTATTTCCATCTGAAAAGCTATTTCACTGACAGTAATACACCGGTTCTCCCGTATCAAGTCCTCCACTTGAACAAGGTTGCTTTCCGTGACTGCAGTGACAGAGCGACCTGGACGCGGAGAATCTTCAACACTGGTTATGCCCTGTTTGAACTTCTCAGCCCACTCGTACACTTGTAATCGACTCATACAGTTGTCACCGTACTGAACTGCCATGCTGCGATGAATTCCTATTGGGTTCACGCCTTCACTCAACAAAATTCTCACGACACCTGGCTGCTCCAGCTTGAAGCACTCCTGTTACGTGCCGCCATCTTGTGTAACTGTTTCCCAGAGTTCCGTGCGCGAGGCAGGAATGCCAGCCCCACCTATGAATAGCTAGCTTACAGCTGCCTTCACAAAATTAAAAACATATAACATTCACGGTCGTATTTTAGATTGTGTTGTATTTATACATGTGTGTAAGAAGGCCAGTATAGTTTAGCTAGGTATACTTGGAATCTCACTTAACCAAGTTTTACTTCACATACAGGGTGATTGTAAAGGTATAGTACAAACGAAAACCACAGATACCTCCCATGAAATAGAGACGAAAGTTCCCCTTCCACTTTGCCGAGAGATGCCTCCGTGAGGAGCTAGACAACGTCGAAAACGTATGAAAATGAACTTCACACCTCTGTACAGCCAGTACCAGTGACGATTGAAAGGCGGAACAAACGAAGTCAAAAGGAACACCAAAGTCGCCCATCCGAAAAACACTAGGCGGCAGCTGCGCAACGCATGCGCATGGGGTTCCACAAAGGAAATAGGAGTGTCCCGCAAGACAAGTGAAGGGAAAGGGTAGCGATCGACAACGGTAGGGACAAAAGAAGCAATGAAGCATGAAGTAACAATTGCACAGCGGGAAACAAACACATGCAGCGCGTGGGGAGTCCCCAAACACAGTGGGGAGACACCGCAGCAAGAACAAAGCACGGTTCAACAAAAGAGAAAGAGGACCGGACGGGGAATGGTACCTGTTAAGGAGACAACAAATGCGGGACGAGGGATTCCCCGTAGCAGCACAGAGGGGATGTCACACAGAGGTCGTGCGCCAGCAGGACAAACACAGCAACTACGGGCACAGGAGGTTTATTGCCACGCAAAGGTGCACTTACAGATAGGAATAGTACGTAGTACGTAGTCGTACCCCGGACTGACGTTGTTACAAAAGTTGCTCAAATTGACGACCACCACATTCAATGCAGGCATTGCAGCGTCGCAGGAAATTCTGGCGAACCCTGTGAAAAATCCCTGGCATGGTACACATCTCGGCCGATGCTGCAAGTATCCGCGCTACCAATGTTTCCTTGTCAGGCACAGGGGTCTCGTAGACGAGTGTTTTCACATGGCCCCACAAGAAGAAATCCATTGGTGTGAGGTCAGGCGAACGGGCGGGCCAGGGGACGGGGCCCTCTCTGCCGATCCAGCGCTGTGGGTAGGTACGGTGCAAAAGGGTTCGCACTGTGCCATCAAAATGTGCAGGCGCTCCATCCAATTGAAACCACATACGATGTCGCACGTTGAGGGGTACATCTTCTAGCAGCTCTGGAAGGACTGATGCAAGAAAGGTGCAATAGAGGCGGCCATTTAAACGTGGTGGCAGCAGGTATGGACCGATAATCTGTTCATCGATGATACCTGCCCAGATATTCACTGCAAACTGGGTCTGATGGTGCACCTCGACTGCTGCATGTGGATTTTCATAATCCCACACATGGCTGTTTCGGCAATTGAAGATGCCCTCACGGGTGAATGTTGCCTCGTGCGTGAAAAGCACATGGCGCAAAAAACGGGGATCGTCGGTACAAAACTGCAACAGTCGTTGACAGAATTCCACACGTCGTGGGTAATCCCCAGCCTGCAACGCGTGGACTCGCTGTGGATGATAGGGATACAGCAGATCATCATGAAGGACACGCCAGACTGTCGACTGTGATACTCCCACTGCACGTGCAATGCTACGGGTGCTAGTGGACGGTGTGTCGTCCACGCGAGCAAGTACGTCCTCCTCGACCGCCGCGGTGCGCACATGTCTTGGGTGACCGACATAATGGCCTGCACGTAACACACCCAATTCACCAAGGGTACGGTGCACGTTCGAAAACAACCTGCTGTCGGGTTGTCGCCTCTCCGGATACCGTCCGCGATAAAGGCGTGCAGCTGCTCGGCCATTGCCATCTGCAAGGCCGTAGACAAAATGCATGTCCTCAGTTCTACAAATGTGTAGCGTTCCATGGTACGGTGAGGATAGTGCCAATTATGGAATACTGTACTGCAGTGCACAGGTGGCACACACACACACACTGGTCACAACGGCTTCGAAACAACGTACTCAATTGTCGTACGTCAAGCACACCACCACCGCACCGGCTCTTTCACTGACACGCTCCCTGACGCTCCACTTCCAATCAGCCCACACGTCCGCACGGCGCTGTGGTACAATCAGCTGACGTTCCTGAGCCACCCGTGCCTGTGCTCTTCACTACCTGACCACTGCCGTCAGGTGGGGCCATGTACTCTGGGGCCTTGTCATCGTGGAACACATGTAGCGTCCTTCATTCTTGCCCCATTCACCCACAACACGTACTTCGTCCGTCTTGCTCGAGCCGACGGGGAGCACTACGTACGATCGTGTGGTGTTTGTGTACACCAATGTGGGGTAACCCAGCAGTTGAACAGACGTGCATACCCCCACGTAGCTTCATTACACGATTGTCCCACGCAGTTTATCTGTCCAGCCTTGCTCGGCCCGGTCTCACACCCACGCGGCAGTGTGCGGCTGCGGTGGTGTGAGGCCACGCTTGGTTTCGGAGCGGAAGGCTGCGGCCGAGGAGGGACTCGAGTTGTTCGGCTGGGGTTGCGCTCGGAAGCAAGCAGCCGCGTCAGGTCTGGGAACGGTGGACCTGGTGATCGGGATGGAAACATTCCGACCTCGTCCATTAGTGTCGTCCACCGTACGGAGTGGTGGGGTCCGTACGACACTCCAGCAGCCTTTCGCCCGCTCCCACCCAGCGATGTGCCTCCGGCTTCATTTCTAAGAGGCTGATTGGGCCCCATCACGACGTTTGTTACAACGTCAGTACGGGGTACGTGGTCCTATCTGTACGTGCACCTTTCATTAGCAATAACCTCCTGTGCCCGTAGTTGCTGTGTTTGTCCTGCTGGCGCACGACCTCTGTGTGACATCCCCTCGGTGCTGCTACGGGGAATCCCTCGTCCCGCATTTGTTGTCTCCTTGGCAGGTACCATTCCCCGTCCGGTCCTCTTTCTCTTTTGTTGCACCGTGCTTTGTTCTTGCTGCGGTGTCTCCCCACTGTGTTTTGGGGACTCCCCTTTCGCTGCACCGCCAGCGCCGCCATTTCTGACCCGAACCATGTACGCGTCTGTTGCCTGTCGAGTGTCACGGACCACTTTGCTTGCATTCTCGGTGTGTTTTTACATCCTACGTCGTCCTCCCGTGGTTCTGCAACCCCGCACTACTTTTCTCGACTGCACTGCTTCAGTCATGGTGTTTGTTTCCCGCTGTGCATTGTCACTTCATGCTTCATAGCTTCTTTTGTCCCTACCGTTGTCGATCGCTACCCTTTCCCTTCACTTGTCTTGCGAGACACTCCTATTTCCTTTGTGGAACCCCATGCGCATGCGTTGCGCAGCTGCCGCCTAGTGTTTTTCGGATGGGCGACTTTGGTGTTCCTTTTGACTTCGTTTGTTCCGCCTTTCTATCTTCACTGGTACTGGCTGTACAGAGGTGTGAAGTTTATTTTCACACGTTTTCGGCGTTGTCTAGCTCCTCACGGAGGCATCTCTCGGCAAAGTGGAAGGGGAACTTTCGTCTCTATTTCATGGGAGGTATCTGTGGTTTTCGTTTGTACTATACCTTTAGAATCACCCTGTATAAAAGTAATAACGAGAAACTGAACAGAAATTGACTGTTGGATAGGGGTGATTTTTGTTATGCTTTCCACCATGGGCGCCCGGAAGGGGCAAGGGGGGCCGTGCTCCCCCCCTGGAAAATGAAAGTCAACCAAAAATTATATATTTTTGACATATAATTTCATTTCAGCCACAACAATATTTATTAATTATTGTATGAATATGATAAATTCAAATTTTAGCAATGTTTTTTGAGGGAACAATACTATTATTGGGGTGCCTTGTTTGCCCCCCTGGAAAAATATACTTTTCTTGCCCCTCCCTGGAAAAAATCCTGCGGACGTCCATGCTTGCCACTAATGGTTAACAAAGATTTATTTTTTATGAAAAATATAACAATTATAGCATAAATAGTACATAATTATAATAACATTTCGTAATATTTGTATTAATCCTAATACGTGGTTTAAGTCATAAGTCATGGCAAATATTTTTTTCTCGCGAACAGGGGACAACACTAAAAATCTAAGATCTTCGTTTGAAAGTGTATGGAATGTACTTTCGAAAGAAGCCACCAGATGGTGTATGTGAAGAAAGGTGGGGTAATAAGCACGCACCCAAGTTCAGTCGGTGAGTGACAGCGTTCGAAAATGGAGGCCATGAAGCAGGAGCAACGTTTTCGTGCGTTAAAATAGCAGTTCTCCGCGGCAGAAATGCACGGGAATGCCATACAGAGCTACGGGAAGCATTGGGTGTGCATGCCATGCCCTATCGAACAGTGGATAACCTGGGTGAATACTCTGAAGGTTATTGAACAGTGTAGTCTTGTGTACTTGTTGTTCATGCCATAATACGACACTGTTGTCCTGTGTTCTGCCTCTTCCTTACGAGAGTCTCCTGCATCCAGACTTCATCTAGTGGCTTCATTCGAAGGTTCATTCCATACACTTTCAAACGTATATCTTATATTTTTTGTGTTGTCCCCTGTTCGCGAGAAAAAATTAGTTGCCTTGACTTATGACATAACCCTCGTATCTAGAAAACACAACTCAAAAATTGCAATAGGAAAGTGGTCAATTCCAATACGGACTTCTAGTAATAGATTTCTACATGAAAATAGTTTAAAACATGGTTCCTTTTCCTGGAGTATTTTTTACACAATTTATACTGTAACTACCGGTAATACTCAATAAATCAAACTGAAACACCGTTTGTTCACAACAAATTAAAAATGTATTTACTTTTTCTCTGTCCGTTATCAGAACGAAGGCAATATCAACAAATGTGAGAAATCCTATTGGTTGTTCCAATTACACCTGCGCAACAAGCTTGCTCGTAGGAATGTAGTGCATGATAAAGCCATACCGCTCAACGTTGCTGCTGCATTGAAGTTATAAGCTGTACAATTATAATCAATCGGTATTCATGGACAAAATAACACCAGAATTAACTCATGGGAAAGAACTACGAGAGTCATAAAAAAAAAGACATTCTGGTATAAAACACAAGCGACAAATGATACGTGCAAAGAATTTATGGTACAGAAACTACATACCTTACTTTAATCTTCCACATATTCGTCACACCCATTCAAGGACTTATCATAGCACAATACCAGTTTGTTGATAACATCATTGTACTCGGATGCAGCTAATGTATTGAACCATGCAATGACGGCGATTGAGTTCCAAAACTAAGGGGGCAAAGTGCCAAAACTGGGGGGCAATTGCCCCCATGTCCCCTCTAATCGCCACCACTGCAACCATGTAATGAGAATGACAGTGTGCTCCTCAGTCAGCACTCGAGGGATCCATATGGCAGAGATTTTCTTGATCCGAAGATGTACTGTAACGATTTCGTGAAGAAGAGATCGTGAAATTGCAGGGAAAGATTCATGCAGAATCTTGAAACGTCGGTCAGCCTCAAATGCTTCATCGGTCTTCGTCTTCAAGTCCTCTGTAGGTGGAGTGTGCTATGTGCTACAGTCGAATGTTCCTTCTTTCCAGAAAGCACTTTGCCACGGCTGATACATGTTTGAATACATTGGCAGTAACCGAGTACAATGACGTTATCAACCAAACTGGTTGTTTGCATTGACTTGGTTCTTGCAGTGAATGGAGAATAGAATTTTGAAGATTACAGTAATAGGAAACTCATACACACAGATTATATATACAGGATGTTTCAGAGCGACCCAGACACAACTTTTTTCTCGAAAACGGAATTATTTTGGTCGCCATTTTGAAACCGGTCAGTGGATTACAAAATCATGTTCGCATCTTTTTCACGTTTTCTGAGACCTTTAAAGCAAGGTATTACTCGACCCCCTTGCCATTTGAAATTTTCGAGTTCTTCCCTAACTTTAGACCCCCTTTTTTGGGTCACGCGGTTTCATCCTTTTTTAGTCCCGCAGTTATCATGTTTAATATCGTTGGAAAGCTTGTGTCCTGCACTTTCCGAAACTGTTATGGTGCTGCACTTATCTTAATTGTTAAGCTCGGTATACTCGATTTGGCTCACCTTCCTTTTTTTGCAAAACCATTTTCTACACGGAAAACGGTAGGTGGTACAGACAAATGTTTCATATGACAATAGTATTTTTTCCCCGCATTTCCGAATCTGCATTCCAAACATACCCTTCCCATTTGAAAATCGCACGAACGGGGCATGTGCCCCCACTAAAACCACAAAGGGTGGCTTTCTGGCTTTTACAAATACTTTCTACGGATTCTTTGGGCCCAACTTAGTGGTGGAATTTTTTTTATTTTTTTTTTTTTTGTTTCAACTTGATACGATCTCCCGTTCTCGAGAAAAAGGTAGTGTCTGGGTCGCTCTGAAACACCCTGTATATATGGACGGGATGTTTACCGTGACGTTCAACAAACCCAAGGATAGAGTAGCACGAGGCTGCCAAGGTGAGTTTGAAAAATGGAGAAAAGAAATGAAAGCCGGCGAATTTAGTCATCCCCGAAGTGAAGCTAGCTCCAGAAAGACGAACCTGGAACAAAACACCTCGGGGAAATTCGATTCCCCGACCCTTGACGTCTCCAAAGGATACTACGATGCAAATCTCTTTCGGAATATCCCGGTCCTCTCGCCTTTCCAAATTCACCTTTCACCTCGTTTTATCCTGTTTACCATCTCTTCCTTCCCTCTCCCTACTCTCCACATATTCCGTCTCTCTCTCTCTCTCTCTTTCCCTATGTCAACTCCCTCTCTCGCTCTCTCTCTCTCTCTCTGTGTGTCTCTTCCTCCACCCCTTTCACGTTCTCGCGAGGTTTGTGCACATATTCCGTTTCCCTCTACCCTCTAACAAACCTTATACCGCCGCCTCCGACTGTCAAAGTACCCCCGCTTCCTCCAAATCTCGGGTTTCCTGTCAGACCGCGGTTTCTAAACTGGATGAAAAACTTCCCCCGGATTGGAGACAAATGATTACAGCGAGGTGGCGCTGAAGAGCGGGAAGATACCACACCTGAGCTTACAATTTCGGTGAAAAACACAGATTCTCCTTCTGTTAGCTTGCTTCAGGTATCGAAAAAGATAGAGGTACTCGTTGAAACTCTCAAGCATTTGCCTTTATACCCTACCAATATATATTTAAATGCGAGAAACTACCATTTGAATAATTGCATGCAGGATAAGAATTACATAATATGTGCAAAGAATTATTACATTGTTTTGGCACATGTACGAGAATTATTTCAGCGCTAGATAACTAACTTCCTGGTATTCCTAAATTCGAAAGTTTATTGCCGAAACAAGATATCCTTTCACCACTTAGCCTGCGCAAGATCAAGCCGCTCTTGAATAGTAATGTAATAGACTATAAATCTACGCCTATGTTTACTAGTAGTGTAGGTGCCTATAAGAGTACGCACTTAGTGTTTAAAGTCATATTACGGGAACGTAAACAAACAGAAACACAAAACAACTGCACCTACTTCTTAAGTAGTATCTTTACTTTCATATGGAACTAAAAATAAAATGAATGGAAACAAAATATAGGATATACAATTATCTCTTTAAATGGATGCCAAATAGTACTCTTAGGGAACTAGTCCTTAAAGAGTACGCAACACGTCCTCTAAAAGTACGCACTTGAAAGTGTCGTGGAGATGAAGGAAATATAACCTATAACACATGTCACACTGAAAGGCACCCTGTCCTTCATATGAGAGCTTCATGCCACCATTGCTCGCAACCTCCACATTGAATCCCGTGTTCTGTAATTGGTTCCCCGTAGATTTAGTAGCATCCTGGGCAGTTGACAACTTCTTGAAGGTCTGTAGATGTGGAAGGCACAGCAGCATCAAATTTTAAGCGCTTTTTCCCTTTGTAACACTTGCCTCCTTATCTTGGCTCCGTAATTTTTTATGATGGACACTCCAATGTTGCTCCGTATGGTGATGATATCATTATTTCGGATTTCTTTCCGCATCTGCTGCGCATCAACTTATGCTTGGCTTTGGACAGTGGGAACAATTCAGAAAGAGATACTCGTAGGTCAACTTCTGTCTGTCTGTTGCTGTCATTGTCACTTCGACAGTGAACATCATCCTCACGAGGCTGAATTGAAATATCTGAACACTGATTGTTTTCCTCCTGGAATTCCACCATCTTACGGTTTGTTTTCCTTTTTGTACCTGACATCTTTCCTGTAGATGAAATAATAACTATTGTCACAAAGTTTTTACGTATGAATTTATCCACATAGGATACTGTACTTTCATTTTATTTGTGATTCAATCTATGTAAATTCTTCTAATTTTACAGAAAATTATTGAGAAATTGTGACCTCAGACAACTTTTAAAAAATATCACAGATTCAAGGAATTTTACTACGTAGAAACTTCCCTGTCCCTCAAGAGTAAACTATTTGGGCACTGAGAACAACGCCACATTTAATGTTTGGTCACCAGATGGCAGAATTAATCAGACTAGACATGTGAAATCCACACCTATGTATTTTCAAGGCATGCACAGATATTTACTATACAGGTCATTGTCTTCCCGTTTTAGCGTTATTGGGCAGACGTTATATTCTACAAGCGTAATATTATACTGAAATGGCATTAAAGTACTTACCTGCTAATTACTCAGTCCCAGCAGCCGCTTGTTACTTCCTTCATGCTCATACACAACCTTCCGTACTGCTGCTTGCTAACGTCTAGAAGCTACCATCCCACAATGCTGCCAACTTTGGAAATTGGCACTGCGTACTCTTTCAAGACCGCGCACTCTTATAGGAAGCTACCCTAATCTAATTACTCTGACTTATAGTTTATAGCTAGTTTTTCTTTGTAATTTTATATTTCTCTTTTTATATTTTAAAATTTACCTTTCTATGTAATGGTTTAAATGTTGTTGTAAACATGGTTAAGTGGTAGAAAAGGCTACAAAGCCTTAACTTCGCCATGATAAACAAGACGCAATAAATAAATAAATAAATAAATAGTCCTCATAGACAATGTAAACTACAATGTTCTGAAAAATAGTGTTGGTTTATATCTAGATGAAGACAAATGAATTACGACATAAATTTCCAGTATTCTTTTCCAAACACTATCTGTTAGAGAAAAATAAAATGTAGACAATAAACACGTGGCAATCGTGATATAAAAATATAACATTTTTCAATTAGTCACGAGAATATTTGATACATTGTATTTGGCACATAGAAGAAAATCGTTTGTAATTGTAAAGAAGAGTAAAATTTCTATCTGTCTGTCCATATGTCTGTTAATGGAAGTCATTAATTAGCAACACTCGACATTATAAATAGCTATCCATGAGCAAAATAAGTCAAATGCCGGAAAGGTAATCATTTTAATAACTTTTTCTATTTTGGAAGCTATAAGTGTTACAAATGTTACATTTGGTATAATGAATTTGGATGTAAGTTGTTATTAATAATTTCAATTAATCTCATTAACAATTTCGTTAAAAATCTGTCTGTAACCAGTATACATAGGAATGTGCCAATGTACTCTATAATATCCATAGATCATCAATAAATGCATCTTCAACTTGTATAAAATTAATATTAGCCAGTGTAGCTACTCCTCGAACAAAGACAAAGAAAATTCATATCATGGCTTCCTGAAGAATGAGTTCTGCTTGAAATGCTGAAAGTAAAATCATTTTCCTGTCATTTATTAGATTTGCGTAATTGAATTTCCTTAGTTTTAACATTTGTTGTGGCATTTTTACCCATCTCTTCATCAACTTGTCAGATTATTTTACCCTCTTCAGCGGTCACAATGACAGCTGTTGAAAAGCAGAAATATTCGCTGAGGTACAATCAGGCCACTGTGGAAAAAATAGAATGGCATTTGAGGCGAATGAGGGATTAAAAAAGATGGGAAAATCCCCAGGGAAGGGAGGAGAAATTCGTCGAGAATAGAATAGGGCGTCTTGGAAAATTGAATTTTTGTTGGCTGAAGGACTTGCGTTGTTCCGAAAGTAATCAACTACCAGTTAAAAAAATTAATAAAGTAACTCTCACATCCGCTTAAGATGCGTACGTAGGTCGAATTCAGCGGCAGGAAAATTGGAAAAGCGGGCTCCTTTGATGTGGAGGGAGGAGAGAGGAGGGACTTACATGCAAGTAAAGAAGGAAAAGTTTGAAACAACGTGCAAGAAGAAGTCTGTATAATTTGAGGCGAATAATTACATAATGCTCCAGGGAGCTAAATTCTTCGTCAATTTTCTGCGGGACTTCTGGCGTGTCTCTTGGGGAAAACGCGCGCCAAGAAGTTTTTTAGGTTATCTCTCTCTCTCCCTCTCCCTCTCTCTCGCTCTTTCTCTCTCTCTCTCCTTTTCTCTCTCTTTCTCTCTTTTCTTTATTTGTTTGTCAATTTTTTATCTCTCTTCTTCTTTGTATTTGTTTCTTTTATCTATCTTTCGTGTTGACTTTCTTTTCTCTCTCTCTCTCTCTCTCTCTCTCTCTCCCTCTCTCTCTCTCTCTCTCTCCTTTTCTCTCTCTTTCTCTCTTTTCTTTATTAGTTTGTCATTTTTTCATCTCTCTTCTTCTTTTTATTTGTTTCTTTTATCTCTCTTTCGTGTTGACTTTCTTTTCTCTCTCTCTCTCTCCTTTTCTCTCTCTTTCTCTCTTTTCTTTATTAGTTTGTCATTTTTTCATCTCTCTTCTTCTTTGTATTTGTTTCTTTTATCTCTCTTTCGTGTTGACTTTCTTTTCTCTTTCTCTCTCTCTCCTTTTTTACTTTCTTTTCTCTCTCTCTCATCTTTTTTCTCTATTTCTTGCCTCTCTTTCCTACTCTATCTCCATCCCATCTTTTTTGTCTTTCTCTCTATTTCTTTCTCATTCTCTCCATTATATTTCTTTCTGCTTTCTTTTATTTGAAAGGCTCGGGTGCAAAACATGTTAAGTGACATTTGTGACACTTTGTAGTTATAAAAGTGCATCGTGTAGCCCATCGTAAATGGAGTCGAATCGTACTCGAAGTGTTTCATTTCGTCAACAGATGTCAGAGTTAGACGTGTTGGAAGTTATGGTATCTACCAGTTGTTTCATGTAAAGTATGGTAAGTAGCAAAGATGGAGGCGAAACGGCGGTTATTGAATTGCAGCGTGTCTCAGAAAGTTCCCGAGTATTTAGGCCACAGCAAAGATGAAAACGAGTTAGAAATTGTATTTCATTTCCATAAAAACCCGGAATATATACCACTGAGAAAGAATGAAAAGGTTACCGATGTAAATGCAAGTAAAACTATGCATGGCCACGTATATTCTATTTCATGTAAAACGTGGTATCTACTGTAGATACCATTGTTTACATGCAGCAGTGCTAATAATGGCAGTTTCGAAATAAATGTTACTCTCGTACTTGGATGTGATCTAGCAGAGAAGCATATACTTTTCTTCTACTAGATATAAATAACTGTAGTCACATAGAAATTCGTTTGATTTTCGATTGGGTATGCGCATAAAAGGCTACTTAAGATACCATGCTTTACACTTGAGGAATATGTGATATGATATTTATTAGAAGTGTTTAGTTGCTTTATCAAATATTTCTTTCATAAATTGCAATGCGCATTTTAAAAGTTATGACACTTTTATAGTGGACCTAATTACCTATTTGTAATTTAATTTACGTTCATATGATAAGCATCGTGACTTTGATGAAAGTAAATTATTTTATTGATATGCAAATATGCGTTCTGCTTGGTTTGAAATTATAACTATTTTAATCCATAAGAGGTAAATTTCAGTGAAAACTATTAAAAACGTAAGCCCTCTGTACATTTAAAATCATTCTTTACAAATATGTCAAGTTAATGAAAAATATAACAGAAAGCTACAAGGGCGTAATTGTTGTCTTGATTGATTTTCTTTATTTTACTTCGCCTTTTGTGCCACTTTTGGCTAATTTGCGAAGATGGGGATGAGTGATGATATGATGAAATTGATGAATAAGCACTCGCAAACATCCATGCCCAGGCCGGGATTCCTGCCGTTGTGGCTCGATGTGCTAACCACTTCACCATGGGAGCCGGCAATTGTTCCCTTGAAGATGGAGATTTAAACCTTATGTATAAATTGCTTATTGAATCACAAAAATCTAATGTTGGCATTGTACGCAATTTGCACAGTCTACGTAACACAACTTTGTATGAAGAGAAACTGAAAAAGCGTTCATATAAAAACATCTTTTTGCAAATATTGATCTCCATATAGAGATAAGGAAGTTATTTTTAATCACAACTATTCAGAACTAAGTGGAAGAAATAACTTTTCTAATGGTGTTGATTTGAGTCATAGACATAGGAAAATAAAAGCTTGTTACATAAAGTAGCTCAGGTTATTGTTTATTTAATAAAATTATTATTATTAAAGGCTTTAATTTTTGTATTTTAAATTGTTATGGTTGCTATAAAATGTCAAATGTCAAAATATTACTGAACTGACATCATAAGTGAGCTTGAATAATGTGGTATCTGATCACTCATTTTGATAATGTCTTTGCATATAAAGCATGGTAACTACAACGATTCCTTGAACAACCCTCAAACAAATTACATGTAGCACCACCGAAAAATAATATTTTGGATGAAATATCGTGTTTGTATGATAGTGAACATACAAGTGAATCACATTATTTGCTGTAAATAGTTTAGAAATTTATTTTAATTTGTAACTCACATTTTTTTGGAACATCAAGTTTCAATATTTCGAAACCTGCATTTTGTCACTTACCATGTTTTACACCCGAGCCGTTCATTTATATTTCTTTGTATTCTCTTTTCTCTCTTTCTGTGTTCTCTCTCTCTCTCTCTCTCTCTCTCTCTCTCTCTCTCTCTCTCTCTATCACACACACATTCACACTCCACCTCTCTATTTCTCCTCTTCCTTCTTCTTTCTCTCTACCCGCATCTTTTTCGTCTATCTTATCTCTTTACCCTCTCTCTTTCTGTTTCGCTCTCTCCATCATCTTTTTCTCTCTTTGTACTCTCCTTTGTCTCTCTCTCTCTCTCTCTCTCTCCGCATCCCTCTTTTTGGTCTCCCCTCTTTCTTCTCTTCCTTCTTTTTCTAACTCCCTCCCGCACATCTCTCTTTTTCTCTCTATATTTCATCACTATCTTCTGTCTCTTTGAGTCAGTGAGAACCGACATGCTGGAACGAGTATGGCACCAATTCCTCTATCACTTTGACATTGTTGATAGGAATTGTAGTGTTTTCCTTCATATTTACGTATTACTTACCACTCTGACCTTGTAAACTTGAAATAAAGACAATTTGAAATCAGATTAATTATTTTGCAACACCCTGTATTATTCTCTGTAATACCAAAACGATTTGATGCAGACAAAGAAAACGTGTCGGATATTGTTATACACATACAGAAACTGCAATATGAACAGATTTTAGAGCAGCCTTTAAGCACACACATGCCTATCGAATATGTACAGTGTGTCGTAAAGTACTGAGTTTCCGGAAGACGTTTGGAGAGGGTTGTTTTTCATTGCTTCATATTTGCAAGTTGTTTTTCCATATAGTCTTGCATAAAGTAAAAAGATGGGATATGTGCGGAAATCTCAGTCTCCTAACTCATTTCCTATGCATCTTATCTCCCCTTTTATATGGACTTTTCCCCTTTTTTATGTCCTCCGCAGTAATAAACGTCTTACAAGACACAAAACATCGAAGTCCATTAGAGCCGTAAACGTTATAAATACACGTCGCCCTATCGGAGCTGGCTTTCAACCCAGAAGAAGAGAGTCGTTAGAGCAGGAGTGAGTGATCGAAGGAGTAATCAGAGTACATCTCTGTCGTCGCTCCTCTTTCATCCGAAGATTCCTCCCCTTCCTCTTTTTCTCCTTGTCACAATTTTTCTTCTTTTCATTTGCTCCTCGCCTTCTCTTTTGGAGACTTGCTTCATGTCAGTGGACGCGAGTATACAAGCGGAGATAAGTATTCGGATAGATTATGCCATTGTTTTTCTTTTTACCGGCTAACTCTATAGCTATCGTAGAGTTTGGGAGCAGTGGCGGAGGAACCTGGGTGCACAGGGGTGCATTGCACACCCCTAAATCCCTTGATCCCTGCTTCAAATAATTTGACAGACTCAAGATACTGCAGTTCAAATAGTTTTGTTATTAGTAGCTAATACAAAGGGATTCTTCTGTCATATTTATCTATGCATAAGAATTAAAACCATCTTGACTTACTAGTTAACGAACTTGATCTGTACTCTTGGAAGAACTTTATAGGGCAGAAAACACTGGTCAAAATTAGTTCGAAAAGATTTAATCAAGCCAAGAGCTTATCTGTTCCTGAATTTTGCATGTTTCAAGAACCTGCTAGAAACTGTTTTGAAAATAGCCTTATTTTTTAATAAAAAAATCAAATTATCTTGTGAATGTTGCTGCTTTTATTGGCATGCAAATTGGTATGCAAATGTTATTGTAGGAATTGAGTGTTATGTGACAAATACACACAAAAATTCATACATACAATATATGCAGCTATGTGAAGGTTGAATTTACTTCCCCAATCACAAACATTCTTTCGCCACTGTTTGGGAACAAGTTTAAACAAATAACCAGTTATTTTTTTCAGTAAATGTGTTCGTATTGCGTTACTGAAATTATGTAAGTTATCGTAACGTTAATCTTGCTTTGCTTATATAGTCCGATTGAAATTTCTAATATGCTAGAAGTATCAAAGGTACTTTTCTCTTCCTTTGGGTACTGGAGTGAAGAAAGTGTATTTTGCCTCAGAGTCGACATTTATCATTGAATATTCTTCAGTACATACAATTAGTTCCAATACGAAATACAGTAGTCTAAAGTATCTCTTAGATCGACAATGTTAGTTCTTTGACATCAATACAATTTATCTAGAAGTCTGCAGCTTTCAATCTCAATGTTTACGTCTTGGAAGTGTATGTTTCTTTCAACATGTCTATCTGGAAGTGCATAGTCTCTAAAACGCGTGGTCATCCGTATAAGATCTTCCTCCACTCTCTTTCAGAGCTTTCTCAGTATAAATCCGCGAAGATTGATAGATATGAGTGAATACCGTTACGGATCGAGCAAGAGAGGAATCCGTCTTTATATGAAACTTCATTTGAAATTTAAATTGCTACTGTCATTTTCTTCTTCTGCAAAATTCATTCTATCCAGATTGAGAGAGAAGAAAGCTGGAGGGGTATTGTTCTATCCAGATAAATTGAATGGCAATCAAAGTGAAGGATTGTTGAGAAAGGGGGGGTGGGGAGAAAAACACAAGAGAATGCCGATACAAGGTCGATACACCCCTCCCATCACGTGCTCACGCGGAGAAGTGGCCCCTTGAAGTATAAAACACACACATCAGCCAGATTGGATTGGGAACTATCGAATAAATCAGGTAAGGCTGGTGGAAATCCTTTGCCTCTTTCGATACGATAGACGCTCGCAAGAGAATAACAATTGCTATAGTTCTTTTAAGTCTCTTTTTCGTCTGTTCGTATCTAACATCTGAAGTATTGAATTTGCAAGTGAAGTAGAAGATGTTGAAATATTTGTTGCCCTAAGAATGAAATAATGTAAAGTGTAACATCTTTAAGAAATTCCTTTCGGCTCGGTGGCCGAACGCGTTAAGTGGTTGACTTTTCGAAGTTCCGGATTCGGGTCCTGGCCATTCTTCAATTTCATCTAATCATGCTCATCGTCCCGATTGGCCAAAAATGACAGAACAACGACTTAAAATAAACAAGACAATCAAGCAATGCAGTAAATGAACTCCGAATAGCTATTAATCGCAATGTTGAAAATAGTATTAGCACTTTGGCCTCACCGGTGGCGTAGTGGTAACGTCATTGCCTTGTGCGCATGGCACATGGTGGTTCAGATTTCACTTTAAACTGTAGGTCCGGTCCAAATTAGGCTACCTATGCACAAAGTGGACTTTAAACAAACATCAGATCAATATTGAGACGTTATTTAGTCAAAACCTTTAAATAAAGAGACTTTTGAACTTGAAAATTTAGTACAAATTGATGAAAATGCAGGACGCTCAATTCAAAACTCTAATTTTACTTTAAAATAACGAACTAGTACTTGATTAGAAAACATATTCATAAATATGCCGTGTGTAGAATAAGTTATAATCGTCAGACATTAAAATACGTATTATGTATTTACTTAAACCAAATAACATGTAAAATTATTCTCCACATGCAAAACAAAGGGGATTTTTTTTTCCAATTGGCAACAAGAAGAGACTGAAAATTGTATAATTTTTTAATGTTATTTTACGAAATGGATACTCAAAAATATATAAATTGAAATGTGCAAAATTTCAGTGACAGCCTAAAATATTTCTAAAGCTGGATAAATCGAAAATAATTACATTCGTCCAAACACTAACTTACAAAGTTGGAGATGCTTTGTTGAAACTTAACACCCTCTTTCTGACTTTTGATACTGACTGGGATGGTCCGAAGAAACGCCCACTATCAGAGATCAGCGTATTCAGGGTTTTCTTGCGGAGGGTCTGGAATTATAAAGGTGGATATTACATAGTTGCGTTCTAGGAGGCGGGATGTACTGTAAAATATTTGGTAATTACCATTGTAACCTTCGTTTCAAAATAAAATATTCAAATACAAAAATAGTAATTGAGGGTTACTTTAAGGAGGATTACTTTTATCACTTTGCTTTTACTCGAGTTCTTCCCTGCATCCATTTGATGTTTTTTCTTTTAAATTTCCGTGGAGCTGTAGCCCCACTAGATCCCCGTGCGCACGCCTGCGCTGTCAGATTTATCACAGATTTTAGTAGTTTAATCCTTGTTCACCTGTAGGGTCCGTCATGTAAGTTCAGTTTTCTGTATGTATATAACTCGTTTGCCAGACAAAAGATGTCGCAGTTGTAACGAGCACAAATGAAATGTTATAATGACTTTCCAATGTAATTTATGAAAGCTCGTGTCTAGAAATTGTTAGTCAAAATAGCAAGCAATTAGTAAAAAGTTAAGTACTGGATATATGCATGAATGCTAGTGATGAGTACAGTTAAATTAATATTGAAAGGAATAAGGAATACAAGTATAGTTGTATATCCAAGTACAAGTATATCCGGCACTGTCCTACAGGAATTTCATCTCATCTTCATCGTCGCGATTAGCCAAAGGTGGAAGAAAAATGACGCTAAATAAAAATTCAATAAAATTGTGTTTAGACCTGCACGTTCTTAAATTTACATTGGAAAGTCATCATAACGCAGCATTTCAATATTTCTGTTCGGCACTTGGTCTCTTACTGCATAGTGTATTACCCGCTTTAATGTACAAAATACTACCCTTGACGTCAGGTAGGTTTGGGTGGAATGAACTCGGAGATTTGTCTTATAATGTTATGCAATAGTGTGCGTTGTAACTCACAAGTAAGCTGAGAATTTGCTCTAAAATGTATTTTTTGTTCCTTGGCCAGGAAATGTAGACTTACGCGTTTAAAAACAGCTTCAGACGATTTCTGAGAGGACTACCTATATAAATTTTATAATGGCTGTTTTTGCCTGTTTTAATCATAAGGGCTTATTTCGAGTGTTAGTTTTTTTTAGTGCATAATCTGTGATTTCTATGTTCATCCCTTTTAGTGCCTATTTTGTATTTTTGTTGCTTTTTTGCCTGTGTATTTTGAGAGTTTTTAGTGCCAATCGATCCTCATCGTGATTGTAAGCGCTTATCCTCCTTGACTATCCTAATAATGATGTGCCCATGGATGGTGTAAATACTTGTAATATATAGGACACTGATATCATATTGGAAATGTAACAAATTATTATGGAATATTTTGATAACACTCAGTCAGTAATTACGATTGTGAGAGTTTGTTTCTAAATTTATTTCTAATTTAATAATTTTCTAATTACAGGCAAATTATTAGGTGAGCTTGAGCTCTACAAGTGGTACCAGTTTCATAGATCAGAGACACATTAAAATCGGATATTTTGTGTTTCGCATGGTTCGTACGTGCCAATTGTGTATTGCGGAACATAGTTCAAGGTGACATTATGCTTTTTACACGAAAACAAACGCAATTTTCCACATTCTAAGTGCTTTTTTTAAATTCCTTTCTTCTCTTCCGGAACACACAATATGGCGGGCACATCTTGACTCACGTTGTGGGTATGCAGTGTTTCAACCTTCTTCACCGAAAAATACCTACTATCGTGTTCGTCACTGGTGGAAATTATACATTATGCACGGGTAGCTGATGGATAGCCCCACGAAACATTCATGGATAGCCCCATGAACCATTATGCACGGTAGCTCACCGATAGCCCCACGAACTATTCACGGATAGCCCCACGAACCATTTCCGATAAGGTTAGGTTTGGTTACGTTAGGCAAGCATAGTAAAAAAAAGGGGGGTTTGAAACACTGACAGGGGCTTACGTCATCAAACGTAAGCAGCATCCGGTTGTCGTAGGGCAAGCAAATGAAAGCAATAGCAATTGTGCGTCGGTGAGATATTTATCTTGAAAAATACACGATTTCCCGGTCAAATATATTCCACAATGAAAGAAAATACCTCGACGAACGTTGTAAACCTTGGAGAAACTCATTTCCGTAAGTAGTTTCTTGTGCAAAATTGAAGAAATGTGTCTCCGATGTATGAAACTGTTACCCTACAAGTTCATGTAAGTTGGCGCCACTGAAGGCTTCTAAGCCGAAACATAAGTGCGCCAAGGATCATCCCCCGCCAGAGATCTCGCAAGGGGCTATCCTCAAGGGCAATCGGTGCTTGTCAACTCCACGCGGCCCAAATCAAACACCGAAGGTGTGGCCCAATTTCAGTTTCCGCCCGGTTCCCTTTGTGAGACGAGCTTTTCGGCAGGCCGGAAGATAGCAAGCACACTGGCAGATGAAACCAGAACAGCTCGTCTGGAATATGTGTTCTTGTTGAGAAAGAACTTATACAAGGAATTATTCGTAATTGAAATCTCAAAATAATAATCAATTTCTGTGAAGAATAAATTAATAAGAAATTGTGCAAGAACTGAAAGTCGCTTCTCTGATACTTTTAGCTAGTCGCGGCTATGGGGATGAGGAATGATTGCATGAAAGTGGTGAAGGGACACTCGCGAAGAGCAGCAGAAACTTCGGGGACGAGACCAAAAGTTAACCACTCAATGCGATCGGCAACTGAGCCGAGAGATGGATCACGTTACATTGTTTCGTTCTTAGAGAAAGGAATATTTCAACATCTTCTACATCACTTGATCAAATTCGCAAGAAAGCAAAGATGAGGATGAGTATGATATGATTAAATTGATGAAGGGACACTCACAAAGAACACCCAAGGCCAGGCCGGGATTCGAACCCAGGACGCCTGGCGTCGCATCTCGTTGTGATAACCATTCCCACCACGGAGGTAGGCGAACAAAGCATACGAAAATGTGTACATAATTTCGCAAGTTTGGAATTTTCGATGTAATATCAAATTTAAAATTAGGCTATGAAAGCTTTCAAACATAGTCAATTATTACTCATTCATAACAGGTTTGTGAGTGCACAGTTTGACTAATCGGAACAGTTTAAAGTGGGATTCGAAGCCGAAACCCTTGGTTTATATATAGTTAAAATAGTGTTTAGTAGTGTTCTGGAGAGGAATTATGGTTATGTTAAATAGCATAAGTAGTACTCTCATGGGCGTCATCAGGATTTTTTTCAGGGAGGGGCAAGCAAGGTATTTTTTTTTCAGTGGAGCCAAACAAGGCACATTTTCCCCCATAATAGTGTTGTCCCCTCAAGAAACATTGCTTCCATTTGAATTTATCATGTTCATGCAATAATTAAGACATATTCTTGTGGCTGAAATGAAATTATATGTGTGAAATATATAATTTTTTGTTGACTTTCATGTTCCAGGAAGGGGACGTAGCCCCCCACCTTGCCTCCCCTCTTAAAAAATCTACCTGCTACAGCTTTTTTGGTTTCTGGAAAGACTAGTCGATAAAATGACATCACTTTTGATCCCTAAAGTACTTATTCCATGTGTTATTGAGATAACTGAGGGATACTGAAGCGAGAGTGGTCCTTGTAGAGTAGCTCTGAGGACACAAAGGAAAGATATAGACCCAATTCTTGACGTCACGTGACTATATTTCATGACGCCGCATCATAAATTGCAGAGCACTGACGTCACTACTAGCCTCAGCGTTTTTATCTCGTCCTGTCCTTTCGTTTCATCTGTATCCACGCTTGCCAATTCTATGTCCTCCTCAAGATTTCTATCAGAGTCTCTGCTTCCATTATCCTAATTATGTCCCATCCAGGGAGACGTAAAAGTGGATGTGTTCGTACATAAATCATCCATTGTTCCTTCGGTGCTTCTTCATGGCTGCCACCTGCGCTCCTTCCATTACCATGATTCCATTATCAGTGTCACCTTGGTCTTTCTCTCTCCCTCCTTTTCATGGTTTTCGTGGGAGAGGGTTGTTGCCGGGAATCGGGGTTAATTTCGGAACATTCCAGCGACTGTGAAAGGGTGAGGTGGCTTTTTCTTGAAATGAAACTGCTGCAAGGTACACATCCCGATGCTTTCAACGGGATGGAACTGAAGGTGTTGAATAGCGCCATCTTTTGGGTGCGCTTTAAGCTTTGATGAGAGTTGTGCTTCAAATTTTTGCTGCTTTATGGAAACAAACACGGACGCTACTTCCTTGATTGTTATCAAACTGAAGAGTAGACTGGGCGATTGGTTTTGTTGCAAAAATATTTATTTCGTTTGCTCAGTGTGTACCAGCACTGTACGAATTATGCTTTTTCATTTTGGCGAGGGAGGTATACCCACTCAGTGGCGTATTTGTGACCATTTCTGGGTGTAGTTTTTTTGGGAGGTATGCAAATTTGTACATGTTACCAGTCAGTATATTAAACCGTAACGCAACTCCCATGCTGCGTTTGGGATCGAACCAAGAACCTCTAGATTGTATTGGGTTATGTAGCTATTCCTCATTCATCTCTCAGATGGTTATCACTCGCTTGGCCTAAACGTGATAAATGCAAGAGGTTACATTTAAAGGAATGGCGATAGAAATTAACTTAGGTTAGATACGGGTTTTATACTCTCCATGACTGAACCGATATGGATTGGTTAAGAAAAGGATATTACTTGCCTTACAAATAGATGAAGATTATTCCTATACTTTTCCTCTCAAATGCGATTGTCTGACCTCCCTGTCAGACATCGATTCAATCACACACCATCGTCCAATAATCGTTCTTTACTTTTCTCCTCTCTCACAATCCGCATACCTTACTCTCTCTCTTATTCTCGGCAACTGATCACACCTCCTGACAATTCCAGCACTCAAAGCCTCCTCGTCTCCCAAGTCAATCACCTAACGTTTGCCTAATTGCTTATTCTGCATTCCTTTCTCTGCTTCCTGCTATGCTAAGACTTTATACTTTTTGCATGGGCAGAATAACTACACAAATACGGTAAATGTTATTTTGCCTAAATGTGGATTTAGGAATGTATTTAATCCGGCTGCCCCTCGGTACCACTTTCTTGTTTCACTTGGCTAATCCGCTCATGACCATTTGTTCATTCTGTTCGGTGCCAGAGCAGTCAGCGCGGACATGAGATCAGGATTACTCGACAGTCCTCTTTTTCACTTCGTCCGCCATCATAACATATTTTGAAGAAGGGTGGGTAATCCCTCTCCCTTGTGTCACTGAGTTCAACAGCACCATGGTCAGGGGCGGGCAGAGTGGCCGTTATAATGTCACTTGCAGTTGGCGTCACCACATCAATCTTTTTGATGGATCGTCCTTCACATACATGTAGGAGAGCACAACTATCTTCCTTCTAATTCGGTAGTAATTGTACACTGATCTCAATCATTTATGTAAAATGTGCGACGAAGCGAAATGCGTCATTGCTGGGTAAAGGTTGAAGAATCTCCATTCTACACCTGCACTTATCTCTCTGTATCAGGTGGATTCACATTCGCACATTGTACCCATTCCTGTTGCACCAGGAACCAGAACCAGACGGTTCTGAAACTGCTGCGTGGAACACTTGGTGTTCTGCGAAGAGATTTGAAACTAAAAAAGAAAATAAATATGATAGCATCTCAAAAATTCTGGATTTCTTCGAGGTCATGAAGTTGTATAAGTAAAAATTGGGGTAGAAATTATTGGGTTCAAGCAGCGTGGTGTGAAGCAGATAATCATTGTATGCGTTCCATGTGTAAGCTTTTACCCACTCGCGAAACGTCTTCTACTATTAACTTCATGTTTAACCTACCCGAATACTCACAATACTGCTGTCATTAGGTTAAGCATCTACACAGAAAGAAACTGATTTTTTTTTAAAATTAAAACGCGATTGATTAATCATTTCAGTAACCGTAAAAACAAAATTGTTAGCCTTTATTAAAAGAATTTGGTTCCGGTGAACTATCATTTCTTTGTCTCTACGAGAAACTATTTTTTGGCTATTCCATAGAAACCTCTTTCTCTGTGTTTGAAAGTACTAGGTGAAAATAACGTCAGCCTTATGCTAAAGACACATATTAATGACGTTTTCAGAAAACTATATACTTAAAGCTTCAATTGTTTCCTAACTTTGAATGGAGAAAAAATAAGTTTAGATCCTAATTCAAGTTACCTATAATTCCTAAAATAATTCGTACTCTTGACATGATAAAATATCTCTAACAACTTGAAGAATACAGTATGATTATCAAAGAATCAACAATGCACTTATGCGCGCCCACTTTAGTACTGAGACGCTTCTTCCAAGGTGCGGTTCGAGCGTCATCATTCGATTGTTTTTAAGTAGAAATGTCTGTCACTTCGAGTAATTAGTCCTTAATACTTCTATGTGAAAGTGAAAACTTTTCTAATCAATTTCAAAAAACATTAAAGTGAATGCATTACAATGACACTGTATAAATTATATAATATAACTGATTTCGTTGACTGTCCGTGTCTTTGACATACTCCTTCGTGACGAATTTCTCTTATGAATAGGGCTCTACATAATTGCACTACGATTTTCCTAGCTTAGAAAAGGAGAATATGTAGCACCAAGGTGTTATGAATTTATTACGGGATGATATCTTGTGAACGCTTCTAACTAGCGTTGACGATGCTAATCAAAAAACAGTGCGTGGAGTCCAAAGGAGAATGCTCATATTTATTGAAAGGTATTTCCCTCAATCTTAAATGTTCATTTCTTGAATTTCTTCGACTACTGGCAACGTCTGTTGCTGTACTTGTAGGATTCATATGCTACGTCTCCGGCTAGGAGTATGAGCACTCTTCTACACCAAGGGCTTGCTAGGTTTAAGTAATAGTTTTAATATCGCATAATTAACGATTTATTAACAGCAATAGCTTTACTAGCAACTAGTTAACAACACACGTGACTCCACGCGTTTAAAAGACACTTCCACGAAGACACTTAGTTTACACAACCCTTACAGAGGCCAATATTTTAATTAAATTCCAGCTCTGCTATTTCCAACAGATTATAAGCCATAAAATAGTCACAATATTATCACACAAAAGGACTTGCAATAACACAAACTTAAACTTACATTCATGTCATCTTTTCTTTGTTTGATAACCTCACCCCAAGGAAGCAAGAAAATCTCTCACTTTTCCCATCGTTACCAACTCGCTTAATTTTGCGGAGTAGCCAACCTCGCACAGAAAATTATCATATGACCATACAGGCCTATACGATACGAGTGATAACACTAGAAATCTACTTTTACCATACAGGCCGTGTTATACAATGAACGAATAACATTTGGTTAAATAAACCTAAGCAGAACTAATAAGTATTTTGCTACGACAAAACTTGGGTCGTTACACATACAACACTAACCAGTCATCCTCCTTGTTGGAGTGGTTAACACAGGGTCCAAGGGCTCCGGATTCGAATCCTGGCCTGAGCGTTGGTGTTCATTGTGAGTGTCCTTTTATCAATTTTATCATGTGATCCATCACTCATCCTCTCGTCGCTATTAGTCAAAAGTGACACTAATTAATATTTTTTTTTTTAAAAAAAAACTATATCACTGCACTACCATACTTATCCTGCAAGTTTTCACATTCAACGGTCACGAACAGAAGAAGCTAGTGACGTTACCTAAACAACACTGTGTGCTATACATTTGTTTTATGATACACCTTTAAGTAGATAGGTAGCCAAATTGTACACAAGTGGGTAGTGGAGTGCTCACGACACCCCACAGAAAAGATACACTTATAGTTATATTCTAACAATTATAATTGTAATATATGTAATTTCACATTATTTGTACGGTTGTAAGATTGCGAATAATGAAAATAACTAAATTTGAAACTTTTTGAGGACATTTTTATAATTTTCCTTTTTCCTTCTATTTTTAGGGACAATTCCTTATTTTATTATATTTTTTTTATTTTCCTTACAAACAGAATACACAATAGTTACTGAAAAGTAGCATATGTATTAAACAAATGTACGAGGATTTATATTTAATCATTACTGATTAAATGGTAACACATAAACATGAATTTGAGGCTACAAAAAATATAGAAAACAGACACAGGCCTATAATTTTTTAATAACACTACAGTTCACCTACAGAAAACTTGTCACATAAGGATCTGCAAGAGCATTTACACTACTAACCACGTCCAAAAGCTCTAATAGCTTTTTGACACGTTCCTGTTCTTTCTTGTATTCCATTTCCAAGAAAAGAAAAGCCACAAGTATTGCAACACTCGAGCAAAATAAAGTTTAAAACAATACGCAAGTACAAGGGTCGTTCAAGGTTGACCGGGATTTTCGTACGTAAAAAATCGATGAATAGCAGGATCATGATGAAACGTGCGGGTGACGTAATGTATTCCTTCGCGAGTAACTAGCGCCCGGCATGACGTATTTCGCTCATGCGCAACAGTTGCAGCGAACATGCCGGCAAGCAGTGTGTCTGTGGCTGTGGAGCAGCGGTGTGTAATCAAATTTCTCGTGAAGGAGAAAGTGAAACCAGCCGAGATTTGCAGACGATTGCAAGCACAGTATGGTGAACAAACGATGTCGCGGACAAGAGTGTACGAATGGTGTGAGCAGTTTCGAGAAGGACGGGAGCTGGTGACAAATGAAGCGCATGGACACATTCGCCCGACTGCAGTCACACCGTGAATATCGCACGTGTTGAGCAAATGATTCTTGAGAACCGGCGAGTAACAGTGCGGGATATTGCTGCCGAGGTGAATATCAGTGTCGGGAGTGTTGAGACAATCATTCACGACCACTTACGCTTCCGCAAAATCTGTGCAAGGTGCGTTCCCCGCCAGCTGACATTCGATCAGAAGTGGACCCGCAGGACGGTCTGTGAACAGCTTCTGAATCGGTTTCGAGCAAAAGGTGATGAATTGTTGCAATCCATCTTCACGTGTGATGAAACATGGTTGCACAATTCAACCCCAGAGACCAAAAGACGCAGCATGGAGTGGCGGCATAAAGGTTCCACGCCCCCCAAGAAAAGCAAAACGCAGCCATCCGCTGGAAAGATCATGGCAAGTGTCTTCTGGGACATGAAGGGCGTTATCCATGTGGATTTTCTGGACAAAGGGAGCACGATTAATGCCCAGTATTACTCCACATTGTTGAGTGGTGCTGTACGAAAGTCAAATTCGTAAGAAAAGACATGGGATGATGTCTGGAAATGTCATTCTTCTCCATGACAATGCCCGCCCTCACACGGCCAATGTGACAACAACAACTCTGGCCGACATGCGCTGGGAAGTTCTGCCCCATCCCCCTACAGTCCGGATTTAGCCCCCAGTGATTATCATTTGTTTGCACCCCTTAAAGACCATCTGGGAGGGAAGAAATTCACGACAGACGAAGCACTGCGGAGCGATGTCCTCCAGTAGCTACGACAACAACCAAGTTCTTTCACCGCCAAAGGAATTTGGGAGCTGCCAGAACGATGACAACGGTGCCTCGGCACGCACGGAGAATACTTTGAAAAACTGACATAGTTTGGTGTTTCTTCTGCTACCTATTTCCTCTGCAGAAATAAAAGTCCCGGTCAACCTTGAACGACCTTTGTAGATAGGTGGGATGCTGATAACACCCCAGAACGCAGAGCTCTTTTGTTATTGTAGACCAGCGCACAACAATCAGGTTATCTAAAAGACCAACCTTTCAGGGAGTAAACAACATGAAGGTAACGGAAAGATGAACAGTGTTGCCAACTTATAAGACTATTTTTTTTAACAATTTTTAGACCTGGGGTGTTGTGGCCACCCCACATACCCACTTAAAGGTTAAGCAAAGATTCTACACTTTGCTCTGCTACTTGAGTATTAATTTGGAGCCTCGGTAGGGCAGCTGACTGACACGCGGGAGGCCTGAGTTCGATTCCTGATGTATGTGATCACAGGTGGGAATTTTTCAGCCTCTGGTGTTCATAGGCGTGCGCAGACCCTCTGATTAAGGGGGGCAAAAGCCTTGATGAAAGTTCAGTCGGGAAAGGGAAAAAAACCTCATTCCATCTCATTTTTATTGTATTGATGTGTACGGAAGAGGGGTGTATGTAAAGTGTGCATCGCTGTTTTAGAAGAATTCCAACTTCCATCGCACTGTTTTCTGCCCCTTAATGTGGTTCAGAGGCTAATAAACATGTTTTCGTAAAGCAGATTCAAAACGACTACACAATATTTATTAATTTCCAATGTATGAGCAATTTATTCTTCAGACACAGATAACACAACTAACGAATAAAATATGTGGGAGTGTTATTAATAAGAAATTCGCTAGAAAACAAAGAGTGATAGTTTTGTAAGAAGGAAATAATGCTCCCCCCTCCCCTCCGTAGTTGCTTGGAACATTCATCTACTTTATTTTTTCCTTTGAGAGCATAATATTGTTTATAATACATATCTGTGGCAAGATTCCTTTACACTAAATTCCTAAACGAGAGTATTAGGAGGAGCAACTGCCCCCTCTTGCCCCCCTGTGCGCACGTCTAGGCTGGTGTTCACATAGCCTCTAACAAAATGGGTACCTGGGAGGTAAAGGCGGCCGGAGCGTGGTGCCACCAACACCTCCACATTGGCCGAGATAGGGACTGTGTGAGGCAGTGTTGAATCCAACCACTTTCCTTCGGGGAGATATCAAAACTTCCTGGAAAATGTCATAGGCTCAAAATTATAATACTAATAAAAACAATACTAACATTATTAAATTGGCCCTTGCCTCTGATATGTAATTAAATTGAATTAAGTGAAAACTTCGATAAGACTGCACGAGCACGTCGATATCATTCCACAGCAATTCATTACAACAATAGAAGCTTACATTACACCAGCCCTGCCACTCTACACGTGGCCATTGTTGAGTTATAATAACGGACGATAATTTACATCCGTTCATTATTTTGACTTTGAATTTTAAAGAGAACTGAATCAGTGCTTATTATTACGAGAAAGTCAGAAAAAAGTACATTCTACGTTAAAGTAAAGTACATGAAAGAAACCCAATGTAAACATAGTTGCTAAATTTCTTAGCTATTGTCCGAATGCTATACCAAGTTATTGTAATTTTCGGGGGGTCGTCTCTATTTTCTGAGGGGATTTTCCCCCCAGGTGTGGAAGCCTACCTCAACTTCCCTTATGCCCCTTGAATATAACTTAAACATCCATATAAACTATACTTCATTACAAGAAATAACGGAACTTTTTTTTTTTAAAAAAAATAGGATTTTCGTTACTTTACATAGACACTCCTTTAGCCTTTCCTAGCATCCTGAATCTTGTTTAGATCGACATGTGCTGTCCTCTGTAGAGAATACTTGGAAACAGATGGTCTCTGTTTCCGAACACCTCCGGAAGCTTTTACCTAGAGAAGAAAATTTTGGCCATTACAGGCGGAAGTGTACAGACAGATAGAGGACTTCCGACCCTCGCACCCAAAAGGCCCTCGGTCACGTGATCCAGAGCTTCTTTTTTTTTTTATCGTTCCTCTTCCTTCGAGATACTCTTTTTCGGCACGAAATAGGAGATATGTCTTGAAATTTATTTCCCAGTTCCAGCAGTAACACATGGAGTAGTCGGTAACCTTTTATCTGAGATGGAAAATAAATTCGTCCCAAAGGACTTAAGTGAATAAAATTATCGGCTGAGATCTTGCTGGGAGGAAACTGGGGAATTGTATCGAGATGGTCTTGTCTCGTTATCGCCTCAGTATTTAAGGGCAAGTCTCGGTCTCGGCTCGCCGGATCCTGTGGACGAGTGGTTAGAACATCGCGCTGCGACGCCAAGGGTCCCGGGTTCGAATCCCGCTCGGGCTTGGTTGTTTGTGAATGTCCATTCATCCATTTCATCACTCATCCCCATCTTCGCAAAACGCGAAGTAAAATAAACTCAATCAATCGGTCTCGTCTCGAATCTCGAAATATATTGTATAGTCACGGACACTTCTGGATTGTAATAATCCCATAGTAACTCGGTGGGATCGTTGCAAACCAGGAGTGTCCGTGACTGTACAAATCATATATACAATGTGCGACCGCACAAGCTTTTCCAGCGTATAGAGGTTGTTAAGCCAAACATCTTTTCTTACAGAATCTTCGTTGGGTGGCACATTTAGGCCTACATGTTATGGGCCCTCGAAAATGGACGTTACCCTGAATATATATGCAACCACACAGCACAGATTCACCCACTAATGAGTTGAATTTTACTTGGCTGTAAACCAAATACAGCGGAACTTCTATGTAACGGACACCAATATTAACGTTAATATGTCCGTTATTGAGAAGTTTCCGCTATTCGGATATAAACTTACAATGCTATAAAACTTCAATTTGAGCAACAAAATGCTTTATGTATTTAAAAGCTTTGAATATCTTCTACGTTTAAGGAACAAAAGGTATCATGCATGTAAATTTTCCATATTTATTCTAATGTACAATTGTACAAGATATTTGTAAGTTTATTTTTCCTGGTGAGTTCGACATTTTCGTTTAGAGTTTATTGTTTGCATGTCTACTTTCTTAACTCACGTACCAAATAGCTACTTCATAAGGTAAAAACGGTATGCATCTTTAAAACAATGAGCTTCAACAATTAGCTATGTACCCTTCAAGCGTGAAAAATATGTTAATACGTCTGGCCACCGCCAAATCGTCAAAACGTCTGGTGGGAAAGATATTTTGTCGTTGTTGCAACACTGTTACCTCGAATTTCCGAAATCGCCATTGTTGTTGCTTACGATTGTCTGTTCTTCGGATGTTAGCTTCAAATATTGGTTCCCTAACGTACAACAAATATATTAGGATCATCGAAGTCAGAAATCCCTCAAGACTTCCTAAGTAGGAAGGAGAAAGTAGCTGTTATAGAAAAAAGTTTATTGCTATTGATTCCCGATTCTAGTATCAAGTATCTTCTTCGCGACTCCGTTAAGAGGGTAAAAGAGTTGTCTCAAGAGAAAGACAACTACCGTAACTTACTTTCCAAAAGGAGGAAAGAAGTGGAAGTGATATTCGACTGTAAAGGGGAGGCTGAAATCGTGTGTCTCCTATTGCGCTAGATCAAAGCAGAAGAGATATCATAAAATGCAAGTTGTTTTAGCGTGTTAAATTCTTTTTCTCCGTCTTCCTTTTTCTCAACTTTCATTTTCTCTCTTACACTCCTACCCCTTCTTTCTCTCACTTTCATTCTTTTTTCTCTTTCCCTGTCTCTTTATGTCTCTGTTTCTCCCTTTCTGTCTTCTTCTACCTTTCTCTTTCCCTATCCCTTTCACCATCTCTTTTTCTCTCCATTTTCCCGTCTCTCTTTCTCTCTTCTCTATTCTGCTGATTCCTTTTCTTCCACCTGTCTCCTCTTTCTCTCGCATCTCCTTCTATCTCACTCTCTGTCAGCCCTTTTTCTCCTTGTTTTCCTTACTCTCTTTCTCTCTGTTCTCTTCTCTCTCACTCTGTCTTCTTTTTCCTCTGTTTCTCTCTGTTTCTCTTCCTTTCACTGCCTTTTGATCTCTGTTTCCCTTCCCCTCTCTCTCTCTCTCTCTCTCTCTCTGCCTCTTTCTCCTCCTTTCTCCCTCGTCAGTCTTGCTCTATCTTTCTCCCTCTTTTCTCTCTTTCAGTCTCTTTCTCTCCTTCTCTTTTTAACTGTATATTTTTCTCCCTTTCTTTCACTCTGTCTTCTCCTTTCTCTCTCTCTCTCTCTCTTATACTCTCCCTGCTACTTTCTCTCCATTCCTCCATGGTGGCCGCGGTGGCTCAGTCGGTAACGCGTCTGACTACCATGCTAAAGGACGCGGGTTCAAATCCGGGAACTTTTCTAACGATGGAAGCGGCCACGGCGCCCACCCAGCGTCGAATAACATGGGTACCTGGGGGAAACCCTGGGGGGTAAAGGCGGTCAGGGGCGTGATGCTGATCACATCACCCCCACTCACGACCGGATCAAGAAAGTGTGGGGCGTTACCCCCACACCCCCTATACGCCTTCATGGCGTGGTGCTATGCACAGGAGAGCACTTTACCTTTTTTTACCTTTACCTTTTACCTCCATCTTTTATCTCATTCACTCTATCTTTCTCACCTTCTCTCGCTCTCTATGTCTCTTTTCCTCTCCTTCTCTTTCGTTTTCATTGTCTGTAGTTACTAATGTGCGGGATATCGATTATTTATATGGCCGGATGGACCAAAAACTTGACATAAAGTTGCTCTTCTGCTTTCGTGATTGGCTAAAATTAAAATATCGCATTGAGGTCAGGCAGAGATACGTGGGGTTATGAAACATGTACGCATACCTGTCTTGATTGTCCTTAAAGGGTCAAAAGGGCATGGTTAGATTGGGATAGATTAAGTATGTGTTCGCACACATACCTATCTGATCTACCTGTCTTACATGTGTTCGCAAACCTCACGAAAAAGATAGTTTTCCCTAACAATACGTTCGCTTCCCCCCCCCCCTCGTAATCAGCTGAACTTCTCTGAGAGAGAGAGAGATATTTGTCATCAAGAGGACAACCCTCTCATGAGGGCAGACCTCACCTTCAGCCTCCGGAAGACTTAGGATGGTGAGGGTGTGTGAGATTAAATAATCTGAGGGCGTGTAAGATTGATGGTGAAGGCGTGTGATGGTGATTGTGAGGGCGATGTTGGGTCGTGAGAGTGAAGGGGGTTATTTTAAAATTAACACCTCTGCTCTGAGAGCATGACAAAGTTTCATCTTTCTTGCTGTTTCATTATTAGATACCACGCTATTAGCATGCTTCACTGATCTTCTGGTTTAAGCAGAATGTTACGCCACATTTAACTGCTCGTAAAAAATTACCCAGTTCCCCGTTAATGTTTCGGTGCCTCTGACCTGCAAACCAAAACTTCAGTTTTAACGTCCTTGGACTAAAATACGTTTTCCCTTCTCCGCCCACTGTTTCGATCGGTTCATCGCCTTGGACACGTTCCATGTACGAGAGAGAGAGCGGTAGAGAGAGAGAGAGAAGGCCAGCATCACAAGTATGAGGATGGTGACAGAGAAACTGCAGATGATGACCAGAGAGAGAAGAGGCCCACAAATCTCGAAGCCATTACGTCACGCAAGAGAGGACAGAAGATGTCCACTGCAGTCGACTTGTCCACAAACCGAGTTTATGATCCCGTCCATGATCCGTGCAATATGGGACATACATGGTCAGCATGATACGTGGCCGCTATTGGTGGGTAGATGCCTTTGACAAGAATGTGAGGCTTCTAAACCTCCAGTTTGATCAAGGGAAAGACTATTAGGATGTGGACCGCATCTTAAAGCTATCCACTAGAAAGATCGAACTCGAAGCTGCTCACCGCAAACATGCAGACCAGTATGGAACGTTGAAGAGATGTAGAACAATGTGACGGGAATAGAGAAAATCTAGTCTAAGAAATTAAAGCACAATTAACTTGTGGAGACCTTAAGATGTGAGGGTGATATCTTAAGTAATAAATGTTTCTTAAGCTCCTGATTTTCATTTTCCAAAGAACTAGAGCTCTTTTGTGGCGTTTTATTTATCCGTAACAAGACATAAATCATTAATATATCGTATTTCTTCTCAAAAATGAATATCGAATTATGATTATCTTTATTGCAGAATATTGTTAATCTCTTTCTCTCGTATCCATTTTCCTTCCTTTATCTCTATATCTTTATCTATCTATCTCCCCACCTCTCTCTATCCCTCACGCATCTTTAGTGTTTGTTTTCCTTGCTTCATTTATTCATTTCTGCCTGCTTCTCTCTACCTCTCCTTCCTCTCTCCTTTTGTCTTTCATCCTTCACGTCTATTTTCCTTCTTTCCTCTCTTCTATCTCTTTCTCTCCATCTATCTCTCGCATCCTTCGTGTCTAAATTCCTTCCTTCCTTTCTATCTTTCTCTTTTCTTTTTTCTATTTTCTCTTATCCTTAATTGTCCTTTATTCTTTCTTTTCTTTATATCTATATTCCTTCTTTCCTCCTCTCTCTGTCTCTCTCTCTTTCATCCTTCGTGTCTCTTTCCTTCCTTCCATCTGTATTTCGTTCCAATATTCTTTGTTCTATCACTCCCTGCCTCCCTCTATCCCTCCCCACACATACTGTTCTGCCTTTCTTTTTTTTCTCACTTTCCCTCCTTCTCCCTTACCGTTCGTGTTTATTTTCATTTCGTTCTTTCTTCTCTCTCCCTTTCTCATCCTTCGTGGCTAATTTCCCTCGGGCTTTTCTCTCTGTCACTCTTTCTCTCTCTCACACACACACACACTATTCTGCCCACAGCACATGCCGTTGCAAATTCTTCACTCCAGTACGTCCCTGTTTCCTAGCGTCTCCTCTTACACCGTCCCGGAATGGATTTCTTCCTTGGAAGCCGACAAATGGAAACCATCATCAGTCTGAAGATAAAATGGAGATCTTAGACAGAGGGCTTAACTCGTGTGTCTTTGATAATCCTGTTTTGGAATTGTTCAGTCTCTCTCCAGCGCCAGAGCGAGCCGACTTTGTCCCGAAATTAATGGCATATAGACCGATGCTTTGCTCGTCTTCGAATTTGTCTCCGTCCCAAGGGAAGGGAATTAGAGTCAATTAGATTAAGAGGGTCTTGTTCCTGCGGACAGTACAAGGAAAGCACAGTTATCTCGGTAGAGCAGGGAGTTTACAATTATCACAGACTCACAACCGGTCCTGTAAAGTAGTTCATTTCGCGGAACACCGTTACAAGCTGGCTTGTAGTAACGGAGAAATCGGTCAAGAGACGTCGCCAGAAACAGTTTCCTTGATAAATATTTAAAAGATACACGCAAAAACATAATTTGAAAGTTTCTTTTGTACACAATTTTAGCTCTTATATTATTTGCATTATATTCTCATCTGTTTTTATATTATTCTTGTTTGCAATTGCCCTGTTTATTCTCAATTGTCATTTCCTGTATATTTTTTCCTTACTAGTTCTTATTTATTAATTCATTCCTATCGTATTATTTAACTAGAAATAGAATACATTAGAATATAACTTTTTCTTGGAGGGGCGAACAATATGTTGCCTCTTCTCACAAAGTAACATGTACAAAACGAATTGTTCTATTTTCACCAACTGCTACGTCTGGTCAATTTGTGTGTGTGTGTGTGTGTGCAGTGGAAACTGGTACTACTTTACCGGAGACACCTATCAATGATTTAATTCGCAATTTTTTACATTGCTAACGTACTATTCTGCATTGCGGAACATTTCTTTAGGTGAAATAATGAATTTCTAACGAAAATAATGTCTATTTCTAACAATAACGAGTACTCACTCTTGTTTTTTATTTCCCACAAACCTTCCACGGGCAGCCCCAAAAACCATTAACGTTAGCCCAAAAATTCACGATAGCCCCACGAACCATCACGGGGACGAGGTATGCCTACTAGGTTAGGTTAGGCCTGTTAGGTTAGGTTCCATTAGCACTCCTTTCGTTCAATTTAGCTTATACGGACAATACGAGAGCGTATTGTGCTCTCGTGCAGAAAGCAAATGGCGGCAGCAGCAATAGCGCATCGGAAATAGATTTTCGTAGAAAACCACCTGCTTTCGCATTAAAATGGATCAAAACTACATTCCCGAACATCAACAACGCTACAGAAAATGATTTGCGTAAGTACTTTCTCCTGTAAATTTGAAGAAATCCGTCTCCGGTATAGTAAAGTGTTACCAACTGCTTTAATGTACATTTATTAATACTGATTCAAACAGTGAAATAAGCTTGAAACTTAAGAATTCACTTTCTGTCACAAATATCGGAAGAATCGACCTTCTCTGTTATTTCAGCTGTCTCCATCTTCCTTCACCGACTCAAATTTTAAAAGAGTTTGTCGAGGTGTTGGGTGACCCTTTCTCAAGATACAGAAATGACAACCTCACTATCACGTCGTACATTCTGGACTGCATTTTGCAGACTAATGAGGCTCTGGCGTCTGAACTCACAGCCAGTATAATCCTCTGTGTTGTATGTTGTCTACATGTGTTTGTGATTGTCCCTTCATCTATTTCACCTTATCATCATTCATCCTCATCTTCGCTATTATTCACAAGTGGCCGAGACGCGAAGTAAAATAAATCAAATCAATCAATTAACAAGTTTGTCAAAGATTTTTTTAGAGATCACTTCATGTTCAGATAGGATAATCGGGATTGGGTCTACAGTGCAAAGAGTGATTCGAACTAGTGTGCGATGTGCCATGACCCGCGGATTACAAGGCGACAACTATACCCGGAGGGTTCTCTATTCCGTTTCCGGTGGTCGCATGTTTCAGGGTACAGTGTTAGCCTATTTTATTAAACTTTGTTTTATTTATTGACTATGTGAAAGGATATGCTCAAGGGAATTATTGAATGATTCTATTTTATGTTGTTGAAACATTTTTGCTTGTTGGTAATACATAACATCGTCACTTTTCATAATACTTAATCATCTCCTTTGGGTAAAGCACGTGCCCCTGTGCTCCCCCTCTAAATCCGCAACGTCCATAGACATTCATTTCTCTATTATAGTGCTTATTTCCAAATTGTGGTAACTATTTCCCTCTTTAAGTAGACATTTCTGAATTTTAAAACTAACTCCACCTTGTTAGTAACTTCTCTGCGTTATTGCATTTTGCTCTCTCTATATCAATAACCCTCTCCTTTAGAAATGTCCATTTATTACATTCTCCACCCCTCTGTGAGTAAGATCTCGCTATCTATTTTTTTAATATATTTACCCTCCATTTAGCTCTAATCTCAAACGTTTAGTAGTTATTTTCCTCTCTTGTAGACATTCAGTAGTGCTTATGTATCCATTTAATAAATGCCATTCTTCTCGGCAGAACGTATGGAAAATCCCGGACAATGTAAGGTCATTTGAATAACTAAATTCCAACAACGTTCGAGAGTCCTAGGATATCAGACAAAATTAGTCTTCTTCCATCAGTTAAAAGGGAAAGAAAGCTTTTCAAATCTGGGAAGTAAAAAAGGCAATTTCCTCAACCAGACATGTATAGGAGTGGAGAAGCGGTCGATAATGGATTTGGCTATGTTCCTGGGAACAGTTCCGACCAGGATGACTCGCAATTATGGGAATCATTACTGAATACAGAGACGTCGGCTTCGTTGGTTTCCTAAGAAACTGAAAGGAGAGAGAAAAGACCAATTCGGCTTAAGGCGATTTATCCCAGTGAAAGTTTCGAGCATTTTCAGGCCTGTGTAAGCTTATAGGGGTATCTTTGGTCATGATTATCTACAGAACCAGTCAACGTAGAATTTACAAATTTTACTTGAACACTGAGAAGGAATGTAGCTAGAGAACCACTGTTTGATATTTTTACTTACTGCATCAGTATTCCTTAAAATTCATTAATTAATTCTATCTTCGAAATATAGTATTTTTTTTTTACTTCTCTTGACATGGCAACCCTGCATATTCTATACAAATGTTTTACGAATTATTGTGAAATATTATGTTCAGCAAGAGTATTAAGGATTTTTTTGTCTCAGATTTCTTTGTAGAGTTCTCGCCTGTGCTTTGTGCTGCCACTTGTAGACACATGGAAGGGATACCACCAGGATATCTAATCATGAGCGCCTAGGTGAGCCCTAGTGCAGATTATGAAGGATCATTTGAGGAAAAATTAGAACCTCAGGATAGTTTCACCTGGAATCCAACCAAGGTCTGCAGCGTTGCAGCCAGATGACCTAAGAAATTTATCACTTTCACTCTCTCCATACTACAGCATCCATCACAGGTAACTTTCCAATGGAGCATCCATCACAGTTACTTTGCAAGAGGAGGATGCATCACAGTAAATTTCGCAGGAGCTCACTGATGTCACGTAATTTTCTTGGAAGAACATAACTCACATCAAACTTTCCACAGGGAGCACCAATCACAGCTAATTTCCAAGGGGAACATCCACCACTAGTAACTTTCTAAGGGGAGCATCCAATTATGCAAGAGGATCATCCATCACAGGTAATTTTCCAAGGAGAGCATCCATCACAGGTAACTTTCCAAGGAGAGTATCCATCACATTTAACTTTCCAAGGGGAACATCCACCACTAGTAACTTTCCAAGGAAAGCATCCATCACATGTAGCTTTTCAAGGCGAAGCATCCATCACAGTTAGCTTTTCAGGGGGATCATTCATCACAGGTAACTTTCCAAGGGGAGCATCCATCACAAGTAACTTTCCAAGGAGAGCATCCATCACAGGTAGCTTTTCAATGCGGAACATCCATCACAGGTAGCTTTACAAGGGCATCATCCTTCTTCTTCTTCTTCCATTAGCATCACAACCCTTTGTGGGTTTTAGCTTTCTCAGACAAATCGTTCCAATCTTTCCTCTTCTTTGCCATTTCTTTCCAATTTCTAACTTTGAGAGTCTTTAAATCTTCGCATACATCTTCAATCCATCTCATCCTAGGTCTTCCAATTAGTCGCTTTCCCATAGGTTTCCATTCTAGTATACGTTTTATAGTTCTCATGTTATCCATTCTTTGTATGTGGCCTAACCATTTAATTCTTTGACTTTTAATATATCGTATAATGTCTGCACCATTGATTAATTTTTCTAGTTCCACATTATTTCTTATTCTCCATATATCATGTTCTATCTGTACCGGGCCAAAGATCTTCCTTAAAATTTGTCTCTCAAATATACTTAGTTTGTTTCTATCTTTCTGTGTTAAGGTCCAGGTTTCAGCAGCATATGTAACCACTGGTCTTATCACAGTAAGATATATTTTCATTTTTGTATTTCGTTTCAGAAGTTTCGATTTTAACAGGGATACATTTGCATAATAGGCCTTATTACCTTTCTTTATTCTTTCATCTATTTCAGATTCTATTTTATTGTTTTCATTAAGTGTAGATCCAAGGTATGTAAAATTACTAACACATTCAAAGGAGTAATTATTTATTAATATTGATCTATTATTATTCATGTTTGTTCTATTAATATTCATGTATTTAGTTTTCTTTTCATTAATTTGTAGTCCTACTCTTGCAGCTTCCCCTACTAGACTTATAAACGTTTCTGAAAGAGCTTTCTTACTTCTTGCTACAATAGCTAAATCATCAGCATATGCTGTGACTTGTTTTAGTCTAGTACTGATGTCTCCTCTCACATCTAATCACCGAGTCCAAAACTAAATTAAATAATGTTGCTGAAAGAGGATCTCCATGACGGACTCCTGTCATGACATCGAAAAAGTCTGATATTGCATTTTCAATTTTAACTGAGGCTCTAGTGTTTTGAATTATCATTCGGATTAATCTTACTAATTTATTTGGTATTCCAATTTCTTGTAACCTTTGTAATGTTGTTGGTCTATATATTGAATCGAAGGCTTGTTTGAAATCAATAAACAAAACATGCAAATCTATATCATATTCATAGCATTTCTCAAAAATCAAACGCATCATCAGGATGTTATCTGTAGTACTTCTATTGTTCCTAAATCCACTTTGATACTCTCCTATAATGTCTTCAGCATAATCAGTTAGTCTGATGTTAATTATTGCTGCAAGAATTTTATAGGTTGTTTAATAGTGATATGCCTCTATAATTTTCACAGACTGTTTTTTCTCCTTTTTTAAGTATAGGGCACACTGGTGCTATGTTCCAATCATTTGGCATTTGTTCTCGATTCCATATATCAATTATAAGTTTATGTATTCTACAATACATTTCTTTTCCAGCTGCTTGTATAAGTTCACTATTCATATTGTCAATTCCTGGTGCTTTCATCTTTATAAAGTTTTTAATTACTGTCTCCACTTCTTCGTATGTTGGTGCATCAACTAATATGTTTTCATTATCCTGCTGATTCATCGTATTCCAGTAGGGCACTTCTAAGTCCTGGTTGTGTTGAACTCCCTGGAAATGTTCTTTCCATCTATTCATTATTTCTGCTTGTTCAGTTAGGATTTGACCGTCTTTGGATTTTAAGTTTCTAGTTCTTGGTTTATACTGTTGTGTTATAACTTTCTGGGTTCGATAGAATTTTCTATATTCTTTTTTGGTGTTTAGTTCTTGTAACATTTCTATTTGTGTTTTTACTGCTGTTTTCTCTACACATTTTCTTAGCATGCTTTTTCAGATTTTCATATTTTTCTCTATTTGATCTTGTAGTTCTATTAAAACATCTATTTCTAGCTTCATTTTTTGCTTTAACCACCTTTTTACATTCTTCATCATACCAATCTTCATTTTTTCATATGCTTTGGTTCCTAAAACCTGATTAGCAGTACTATCTATGATGTTTCTTAAATTATCCCACTCCACTTCTACATCATCTTCTTCCCCTGTTTCTTCAAGTTTCGTTTGTATTTCTTGTCTGTATGTGTTTTGTATAAAAGATTTCTTCAATTTTTCTATATTCCATTTCTTAGTTTTCTTGTATATTCCTTCATTAACCATGCTAATTCTTTGTCTTATTTTAGTTCTGACAAGATAATGATCCGTATCACAACTAAGTCCTCTATATGTTTTGACATCAATTGCTCTCCTCTTGTTGATCAATACATCGTTGTTCACCGGGTATTTTCCAAGTCGCTTTGTGGATTTTTTTATGCTTAAATCTAGTGCTACTGATATCAAGGTTTTGTAATTGTGCTAGTTGTATCAGCCTTTCTCCATTGTCACTTGTTTCTTTGTGTAGGGAAAATCTGCCTGATACTCCACTGCTGCTGGATTCATTACATATTCTCGCATTAAAATCCCCCAGTAGAATTAGTGTATCATGTTTTGGTACTCTATCACATACATCTGACAGTTCACTATAGAAATGTTCAATATCTTCTTTGTTTGTGTCTTCAGTTGGTGCATATATACATATAAAGGTCATATTGTTGAATTTTCCTTTTATTCTTAATTTACATATTCGGTCATTTATTGGTTCAAATCCGAGTATACATTTCCTCACATTTCCAGTAACTAAAAAACCTGTGCCATTTCTTCCTTTAATTGTTGGATGCCCACTATACATAACAGAGAATTCTTTCTTTTTAATCCATCCATCCCCATTCCATCTTATCTCTTTGATTTGATTTTGATTTGATTTGATTTAGTTTATTTTACTTCGCGTTTTGTGCCTCTTGGCTAATTTGCGAAGATGGGGATGAGTGATGAAATGATGAAATTGATGAATGGACATTCACAAACAACCAAGCCCGACCGGGATTCGAACCCGGGACCCTTGGCGTCGCAGCGCGATGTGCTAACCACTCGGCCACAGGGTCGGGCATCTTATCTCTTGTAATGCTGTTATTTGCATGTTATATTTTATTAATTCATCTGCAATTTCATTCATTTTGCCTGCTTGGAGCATGGTACAGACATTCCCAGGTTGCCACATTAATATCCACATTCCTTAGCCTTTTACATTGCGTGGGTCGTCTCTTAAAGATCCGTCCGGCTTTGCTTGTCTGAGAGTTCGTAGCGGGAGGTTGTTTTACGGGGTAAGGGTGCTGGCCTTACGCCCAACCCCCAACCTGGAGGACCAGGGATTTGTATTCGAGGTTCCTACCCCTAGGAAGACTGGCTTCACCACGCCCAAGGGCTCTTCCTACCCCTTGGTTTTCTGTCAGGGTTTTCCTTCCCTTAGCCTTTAGATATCCCTCTCTTACCTGCAAGGCAGCAGGGGCAGTACTTATTTAATGGCGGCACTTACTCGCCATGTCTCAGTGTCGTCGCTGGATTTTTGTGGTTTCTAGATGAGAGTTATCCTGCCAGAAATAACTCTCTCCACATCCTGTTGACACTGACGCTCCTTGTCCGCAACTGCTTATTTGTCGCAGCTAGCCTACATATCTGTAGGCCGTTCCCCTATCCGCAACCTGGGGATGCGCTCGGCAGCATAGAGCTCTGCTCCTGGGAATGTTGCCCAGTACCGAGAAGGGGATCATCCATCACAGGTAATTTTCCAAGGGGAGCATCCACCACTAGTAACTTTCCATGGGGAACGTCCACCACTAGTAACTTTCTAAGGGGATCATCCATCACAGGTAACTTTCCAAGGGGAACATCCACCACTAGTAATTTTCCAAGGGGTACATCCACCACTAGTAACTTTCCAAGGGGAACATCCATCACAAGTAACTTTCCAAGGAGAGTATTCATCAGTGGTAACTTTCCAACGCGGAACATCCATCACTAGTAACTTTCCAAAAGAAATATCCATCACAGATAACCTCCATTGCAAATAATGTTCCAAACGTTACATCGCTCAAAGGTTTGAGAAGCATTATCGTACACAATGACAAATGGCATAAGCAAATACCGAAGTTTTCTGCACGGGGCACGCCCCGGAGGCAAAATTTAATCAACACTCCACAAAATAGAGATTCTTTCTCGAAATAACTGGGTGAAGTTCTGCAAGATGAAAAGCTGCTGCAAGAGAGGAGAAGAGATCCAGAATTTGCTGATGCTGATCCTAAGAGATGAGTCCGTATCCGGGAGCTTGCGATGCTCAGCAAAATTTCCATTCTCCCCTTTTCCGGAGGTTCTATTACTTTCCGTATAGGTGGCTCCGGAGGAAATGAGGTTTAATCTTCTCACAACAAAGGAAATTTTATGATGGAAGTGTATTGCGTCTTAAGGTTCCCCCAAACTGGGAAGATCCTAGGCTCAGTGACTAGCTGGAAGCAAATTGTCTCTGCGTGGTTTAATTTCCATTCGAGTCAAGGTTCTCGAAGAGAGAGGAAAAGAAGGCGGGAAGGGAAGAAGAGGAGCAGAAAGAAGGGCCGTGTTGGAAGGAGAAAGGGTTGGCGGTTCTGAATCGAGGAAGCCCTTTTTCTGCAGAGGCCGGTGGGCGATCCTTGCATTAAAACAAAGCTCGAAAGCGAGTTTGTCGCACCCTTCTCTTGTGTTGTGTCGACCGTGTGAGGAAAATTAAAAATGGAAATTGGCGCCTTTGTGTCTCTTTGTTGGTCCACTTGCCTTCCTTTATCTCTTCTTTGTCCTCTTCCAGTGTGAAACGCCTACTATCCCTAAACGCTATCTACTCCACTGTTTGCTTCAAATTCGAAATTATTTGTAGAACAAGTTTGGGAGGTATCTGACGTACTAGAATTTTTTAAACCTGTGATTAACCTCAGTCATTAAAAATACAAAATGCAATCTATCCTCCAATTTTTGTAAAGTAGATTTCAAGTGGTACATTTGGCATGTGTAACCTTTGACATTTGGTAATACGAGTACTATCCAATGTGGGCGTCTACAATTACACGCTGATTCTGCTAAATTCAAAATTTACCTATATTTGTTGTCGTTTTCTCAGTTCACGTCGCTCTTTTGCCGACTTGGGTAATCGCAACGCCGAAAGAATTATTGGTTGGAATATTATTTGATTTTTTTGTTACTTAACGACGCGTTTCTGCCACTTTTGGCTAATTGCGACGATGAGGATGAGTAATGAAATTGGTGTGAAGGGGCACTCGCAAAGAACATTCACACCCAGATCTGGATTCGAACACAGGACCCCTGGCGTCATAGTGCCATGTGCTAACCACTCAGCCACGGATTTGATTAAAATAACGAAGAGAACTAGACAAACAAAATTCCTTTCTGTCTCTATGTAATAACATATTTTGCAGGGGCGTAACGAGACTCTTGGGGGCCCAGGGGCAGACTACAAAAGTGCCCCCTCCCCTAGTTACTGCTATTATAATAGCCGTATCTACGAATACGAAATACGCGTAATTTTAGGATATGTGGTGTAAGAAAATATAATTTTATTTTTTATGTTTAAATACGTGTTCAGACGAATAGCATAAAATAACTAAAAAAATAGATACTGCAAAATACATTCATTACTCATGACAAATTAAGATTAAATGCTTACATTATATATTCATTTACTATCATTTACGCAAAAGCATCGATTACTTTCTTAAACTTGATTTTTTTGGCTATGTCGTTTTCAGTTGAAAGTAAAGCCAAGCTGCTAAGACGTTTCCGACTCATAGTACTGCGTATATAAGTTTTTATAATTTTAAATTTAGAAAATGATCCCTTTGCGTTTGCTACTGTGGAGGAACATTAAGGTATAGTCACCAGTAGAGCCCGGAAGTTCAGGCATTTATTTTCGTTAAAATAGGCAGGCAAAAAGGCATTTATAATGTGGAAAATAGGCACTAAAAATAAAAAAAGGCAAAATAAACAAAAAAAAAGGCACATTTGGAAGTCGCTTACTTATACCTATAATTTATGGCAAAATGTTAAAATCTACATTGGGAAGATCATTTCAATTTTCACCAAATTCACGCACGTAACTTACCACTTAATGGCACACTAAATTTTGGCATGATGAAAAATAAACGATCGTTTCCCTCCAAAGTGCAGAACTAAACTAAAGACAGAGAACTTGATTTTGGAATGCACGCAAAGGCCCTCGGGCATTAGTGCTGTTTCTTGTCAATAACGTCCTGACACGGACGTGATGACGTAATTGTGCAGGTGTTCTGCAACAGGATTTCAGCAGTCAATCATGCACAAGGAAATGTTAACCGAAAGCCAATATCCTAACTCAGCATGAAATACTTTTCTCTCACACTTTTCTCCTTCAGCAATGTTGAAACATGCGTGAGTTCAATATTACTTAAATAAAGCGAAAATTATTCACATAATAAACGGAAGAAAAATAAATGCCAACAACGTTTTTTGGGAGAAAAATAATTTATATACACACTTTTTTTAATAAAAAAAAATGGTCCAATTTCATTGAAAAAACCAAAAAAAGGCATATTCAGGATCTTGGTTTCCCATTTTATTGCCGCTGACTACATGAAACAAACCGTGCACGCATCAGGAATTCTGGAAGTCAGTGAACTATATTGTATCACAAGGAGATGTACAAGCTCTTTCACATCACCATGTCCTTTATCTTGGGTTTGCAAAACTTATTATATTTGTGACTGAAATAAATGTTTGGAAATGTTTTAGCATTTTTTCAGCTTCTTTGCGAAGGTCTGTAGATCTTGACAAAAAGAAGGCTGTATCAGTTTGTGTATACTTACAACTCCTTTCATGCCGTTAACGATTGTCCAGTTGTGTGCAAATTGTGTCTTCATTGGGTAAAGTAGGGATGTGACGAAGCTGAAAATTTACCAATGCCGATGTACTCGCCGATAATTTTTGAAACCGATACCGATGCCGATATTTAACCGATTCTGATACATAAGATTATTAAACCTAAATAGGATGTTATTTTCAGCATGACAAAAATAAATTTGCTATGTACATTTCTATTGCATGTCATATGAATATACATATATATTCTCAAGAGATGCGAATGTACATTTGCATCTACAAAATGTTTGTGAACCTTTAAGAAGAACATTGATTCTCAAGAGATTTAACATTAGTACACAAGCAGTTGTTTGAAATGCAAAATGAATTCCTGTTCTGCCAAATTCAACTTCAGAAATACGAGATTTGGAAGCACTTCAGGAAGTAACATAATTCTTCTCTTATCGCAAATCTGTTCAGCAACCCTGAACACTCAATCACTGAATACTGATGCAGCAGGTATGCCCAAGTATTTTCTCAGGACTTGCTTCAGGTTTGAATACTCATTTTTGAATTTCCAATACAACAGCAGATCCTGGTTCAACAATGTACTGTTTTATTTCCGATTTATAGTTAGGTTGATCCTCTGAATGAGTTTGCAATAATTTTATTACAAAAACTCTACAATAATGACGAATCATAACCACATTTTCAATAAATCTTACAAAACTAGAATATAAAACTTATTAGAAGGCAAAAACTCTAGTATAATCTGTACCGGTTTAAATATAGTTTCTTGCCGATTCCGATACCGATGCCGATGTGCCAATTTCGGCCGATTTTCATACAGCTGTAATCGGCTTCGGCACATCCCTAGGGTAAAGTATTGATACGTAGAATCAAGCTCTCTCTGTTGGCAAGTCTTTTAACAGACTTCGTCCAACGTGATTCTTTATTCTTTTGTCAGAGAATTCGTTTGAATGCATGCACAGATTTTCATCTTCCTGTCCGTCGTGTTGGATTAAGTGTTTTGAGAGTTAAGTTTGGCTTATTTCTTGTTCAATATTTTAACTCTTGCCATCGCAGAAAACTGTTATAAAGGAAAATATAAACATTTTGAACTTTTATAAAAGGAAGAAAACAGGACTTTTTGGCCCGTTAGAGGCAACGCGTTTTCGGAACATCTCTGAGTTCTGTCGCTTCGCTAGTCAGCGAGCCTAAAATGGTCTCCTTCCTTCTGACGGCGTAGCAGGTTGCGCAGAACGACATGCTCAGAAATCATTCGTGAAAGTGATACCGAGGTGCGAGGATCTGGTGCTAGACTTGAGCGTGCTGCTGAGTGTATGGAAGTGCGATTTCGTAGTGTGTTCCTCACATAAAATATGCCTCCTGTTCATTCCAAAGTTTATCGTAGAACGCTTAGGGGACAAACGAGGGAAGTTGTGGCAAACGTCTTGCAATTCATGCAAGAAGAGGCTGACCAAAATGATTTAAAGTTGCCTCTTAAAAAAGTCATTGACCGTGTTTGTGCTGCGACAGGTGTATCTTTAAGTACGGTAAAATCAATTAAGAAGGAAAGTTCGGCGGTTCGTGCTGGATCATCGTCATCATACAGTACGCCCCGTAGAAATAAAAATCGTCCGCGGCCGTGTACAGATATAGATGATTTTGACATGTGCGTTGTTCGGAGAACAATTAATGAATTTTACACCGTAGACAGGCAAGTCCCAACAGTAAAATCTGTGCTTGCAAAATTAAGGAAAACCATCGGATATAAAGGGCAGGCAACCAGTTTATTGAAGATCTTCAAAAAACTTGGGTTTAGGTGGAAGAAAGTGGAAACTAATAGACGTGTGCTTATTGAGAGGAATGACATTCGGAATGCAAGGATTGCTTATTTACGGGCCATCAGTAGATATCGTCGGGAAGGCCGTCCTATTGTATACACCGATGAAACATACATTCATAGTTCCCACACAACCACTAAAACATGGTGCGACGATAGTCTCGAGGGCCTGAAATCTCCAATATCCAAAGGGCAACGTCTCATTATTGTCCATGCAGGCAGCGACAAGGGGTTCATCCCTAACGCCCTTCTGATATTTAAATCCAATCAGAAAACTGGAGACTATCACTCGGAGATGAATTCCAGCAATTACATGCGGTGGATAAGAGAAATGGTCATTCCAAATTTACCCTCAAATTCCGTCTTCGTAATCGACAACGCATCCTACCACAATATTCAGAAAGAAAGATGCCCTTCGTCTAACACCAAGAAAAAGGAAATGCAAGAGTGGCTATTAAAAAACAATATACCATTTACGGACGATATGTTCAAGCCTGAACTATACAGCCTTATAAAACTGCACAAACCGAAGATGAAATCCTACATTTTAGATGAACTGATGAATGAACATGGCCACACAGTCCTTCGCTTGCCTGCATATCATCCCGATTTAAATGCTATAGAGAAAATTTGGGGCATTTCTAAACAATGGGTTGCAAATCGCAATGTGACTTTCAAATTAAATGATGTGTGGGAACTTTGTAAGGAAGCGTTTTCGGTGATTGGAGAGGAGGAATGGGAGTCATGTTGCAGCAATATTAGAAAAACTGAGGAACAATACATTCGGACGGAGGGTTTGCTGGAACCAGAAATAGAGCGTCTGGCTTTCAGGGTTGGCGACAGTAGCAGCAGTGCGGACGATTCATTGTCGAGTGCAGAAGATTCTTGTTGCGAAATGTCCGATTCAGGTTCTGAACTTGACGGCATAGAAGACCTGGAATAAATCATTGGTTTCTTCATTTGATCGTATTTGCAGTATTTACAACACATAAGGTAAGCTTATTGTATTGTTTTCGCTAGTGAGCTTTTGTTGTTCTACAATTCTGCATTGAGTCATTGTTACCCACTGTTTTTTTGTTCACTTGCAACGCTGCTTGAGAATTGTAAACACGCGCCAACAGTCGCGCGTTGCAACTCCCTCTCCAGCTGATTCGGTTTCTGTGCGACTCGCTTTCAACTTGCGCATAAGAACACCTCAGAGATGTTCCGAAAACGCGTTGCCTCTACCTTCTGAAGTATTAAGAACCAAATTTAAACCATACGAAACCACCAGCTCTCGACCTCACACGTCATTCTGCCTGCAGCGGGCCAGTCTAACAAAAAAAAAACATTACTGTCTTATGACCTTTCGGGGCCCATTCACCTCGGGGGCACCGCCCCGGCTGTACCAGCTTAGTTACGCCCTTGATATTTTCTCACATTTTGTCTTGCATTTCCTCTTAATAGCTACAATGCTAACTGTTCACTTGTATATCATCTGTTTTCTTCCATTGTGTAGATCCCATCCGTTAGCTATTACTTCGATGTGATTGCTATCTGTATACCTCTCTCTTTCAGATATTATTTCCTTCCTTAATTAATTGTTTCGGGACGTTTTATGTCAATTTTCCTTCTGTTATCACCTTGTTTAGTACCCATTCGATCTTTCACTGTTATTTTCCAACGAGCAACTACCGACAGCTTTAGCAACTTGGAGATACACTGTCAGGAAGACTGTTATTGTCTGTTGCAAAAACTCTAACAGCACTGAATCTGTATAACCTATCCACATTTCCTGCATTAGTTGCTTATTCCGCCGATAGATGTCAGTATATCTCTGTAGCAGTTATTACTGTATTATTTTCTTTCTTGTGGTCATTTCACCTCGTCTAATGTTATCTTATTTTGTTATTTATCTCTTATCTTTTATCCCGCTTTCCTTCATCATCAATATTTCTACAATATATTCACCATGTTTATTTTGTGCAAGTAAACCATAATTACTTGCTCAACCTTTTAAAATATTACTGAACTATCCAGAAGTGCGTTATCCGTCAATCCTATTCCACAGAGCTCGAACATAAAACATGCAACAATTGCCTTGTTAATATATTTCCTATTGCTGACACGATCGAGTCACATGTTTTGAATGCCTTTCCTCTGTCACATTGAAAAACTGTTAAGTGGAAAGTTAATTTGTGAATTGAAATTTCCACACACATCGCAAATGACATCGTCGTTGATATGCACATGTTAAACTGTACCCGCCAATAAATCATTCCAAGCACACATGAGCAGTTAGGGTCATGTGTGCTTGTTGTTCGTACGTTTAATTCAGTACGTGTGTGTGACTTCGACTGTATAGAGAAAGCGTGACTGTAATGTAAGTATCACGTTCATTAAATAATTGCATATTTATATTCGTGGCTTTTCCCCTTGTTGAGAAGAGATAAATTTAATTGTGAATTTATATTATTCTTTCCATCCTTATTTTACAAATCCTGAGTTTGTGAAAACTCACTCTAATTAGTATGAACTCAAAGGATAATTTTTAAATCTAATTTACTATTCATATGTATTGTGACAAATGCTATAGACGTTTCATTATTCAGTATTGTATTGCATGTGTTTGATTCCGGCTAATTCTGTCATGGTATTTCTTGCCACAGAATGTAGACTGTAGAGATTCTATGAATCTCAGGATAATGTTTTTTGAAGAAAAACGTTGATGAACTGCACTTTTCATATTCAGTTCATTAGTCTTGCAGTTAGATACAATCTTTATAATTCTAGAGTGTTCGGGAAAAGGCACATAAGTCACAAAGTGCAAATGTCTGTTACTTTCTTTTAATTCTCACTTAACTGATTAAATGTGTAAAGATTCTAAGTATAATGATCCAATGTGTACACGTGTCTGCACTGTTTGCTTTCGAAAGAATAAACGTACAAACTGTCTACTGTAAAATTGCATTTTTTTACTTAAAGTACTTTTCATGAACACCCTCGAATTGTCAATTCGTCTTCTCTTCCTTACTCATAATATCTGTTTTCACGATTTTATTCTTTCTTTCCTTTTATGTCTTGCTACAGTTATCTTGCTCTCTCTCTCTTCTTTTTCTTTTTCGTACAATTCTCTTCTATTTTCACTGTCATCTCCTCTCTGTATTTTTCTTTACGTTCCATTTCTCTTCCTCTTTTTCTCTCCGTCTTTCCTTTCTCGACCTTTTTTCATCTGCGCCCTCTCTCTATTAGTTTAATTTCTTGCTTGGTAAAACTATCAAAGCCGGGAAATGTCTGTAACTCGTTTATTCTGTAATTGTTGACATTCGTACTTAGCCTACCTATTCTGCATTGCGAAAGATTGTTTAACAAGGGATTTCGCTTTTTTTTTAACGAAATTAGTATCTATTGTCGACATATCGAGTAATTATTGTTCGTTCTCTTCTCGCTTCCTCAACACGCAAAATGGCGGGCAAATCTTGACTAGCGTTGTGTTTCAAACGGCAAAGCAGTGTTTCAACCTTCTTAACAGAAAAATTCCCGCATGGCCCCGAAAACCATTCCCGCATAGCCCTAAAAACCATTCACGCATAGCCCCAAAAACCATTCACGCATAGCCCCAAAAACCATTCCCGCATAGCACCAAAAACGATTCACGCATAGCCCCAAAAACCATTCTGGATCGTATAATCATCCACGAATAGCCCCAAAAACCATTCACGATAGCCCCACGCACCATCACAGTAAGGTTAGGTTAGGTTGCTTTAGGTTGGGGAATATAGAGAAAAAACTGTGTGTTTGGAAACACTTACCGGGGATTACGTCATCAGATGCTCGCAACATCCGGTTCAAGTACATGGATGGAAATGCAAGCAACAGCTCTCGTGCATCAGACGGACATTATTGTAGAAAAATACATGATTTAGCGGCCAAATACATTGAAAAATGTGAGAAAACACTTGTACGGCCTTCCAAAAGTACACAAAACTCAATTCCGTAAGTACTTTCTCCTGTAAATTTGAAGAAATCCGTTTCCCGGCTTTGATAGTTTTATCTCTTGCCTCACTTTCTACACTCTCTTTCATTCCCTCGCTCTTCTTCTTGTCTTACCTAGCTCCTTCTTCTTCATATATAATTAGGCAGAACACGACGAAGTCATAATATGCAAGTGTCGCATTTTACTTTTCTCTTCAGGTGTCCCCGGTAGTGTAGCAGTAACGTTGTCGCATTGTAAGCAAAGGCTCACAGGTTCGGTACCAGGTGGAGGCACACAGTGGTTGGTTTCCCACTTTAGAACTGTAGGCTCAGTCCTGATTGGCCTAAAGTGGACTTGAAAACAATTTTTTTTCGACTTCTTTCCTTCGTTCACATTATAAACATATTGTTTCGATTTGAATTTTTGACGTTCCTACGACAAACCTGTGCCTGCTATACTTGAACTCTTCATGATTTCCTCCTATCAGTAAATTTCGTGGATAGTAACCTTGCTTCCCGCCCCCTCCACCCCCCCCCCTCCCCGTTGAAGTAAAATACTTGCTATTTCAGGTCAGGACATCTTTTTCCTCCTTTCTGTGCTTCTTTTCTTGCATCATATTTCTAAATTTTATTTTTCCTTTCTATCTTGGTATTCATTTCTTCTTGCTTATTCCTACGGTTGATTATTTCAATATGTTTTCTGTCTCATTTTGTCTTCATTCTCTCATGCTCCCTCTCTCTCCTCCTGCTCTTTTATTTCTCAACCTCTCCCTCTATTTCTTTCTGTATCTGTCTCTACTTTATTTCATCTTCCATTGTCTGTCGTTCATTTAAATTATCTTCTCTTTCTTATAACTTTTCCTCCTTGTGGTGGCAAATAAACAACCTTAAAAGGTGCATAACGAAGTGCAACGATCACATCACAGTCAAATTACTTAATTTCAATTAGTGCCTTTGCTTATAAATGCCTTTAAAGAAAACACGATGGTGAGAATATTACATCTTTAGGTCTACTTGTGAAAAATGCTCGATACGGTTCACTCTTGACTCTATTAGCTTTTTCCGTTAAATACACCGCTATTACCTGACCTCCTATTTTTCATCAAACGAAAAAAATTCAAATTTAATTTACACAGCGCTCAGTGAAAATGAATAACATAAAACATTATCAAAACGTTGTAGAAAAGTAATTATTATACAAATTTTCAACTTTTATAGTGAGTTTATCATCTACCATATAATCATATTGTTAGGGCCCATTACATAAATTAATGTAAAGTGGTACCATGTGGCTTGTGAGAAATAGTTCTTTTTCCTGTGTATTGCATATGGTGTTATTTTGCCCATATTGTTCGTAGCTGTAAAGTTCAAAATGCAAGGTTCCATAACTTTAATACAGCATCTACACTGAGTGGTATGGCTTTATCGTATGCGCAATATTTATGCACAGATAACCAATAGGATTTCTCGAAAGCCACGTGTAATTGCTTTCATTGACTTCGTTCTTACAGCTGACAAATAATAGTTAAGTTCATCCACATCTTGAGGCAGATACTTTTGACCTCCCCATGTCTCAACCCTCATCTTATATGAGCACTTCTTTCAGCAGACAAGTACCCTGCTTCACATACTAAGTACCCTACCGTCGTCTAGCAGAGCAAGTTCTAACAAGCCAAGGATCTCCAACTCAGATGAGCAAGTAACGAAAATTCGGTCCTCTCCCAAAAAGAAAGATGAGGCAACTGATAAAGCAGCCCTGGGTATTCGCATCAAGATGAACACTACAGTTTCTTGCTCGTTACCCTGTGGTTTTTCCTCCACTTTCACTTATCTGCCCCTTCTCCCCCTTTTCTTGCCACACCCTTCCTTCCTCCTTGCGCGTTATTGCTTTCACGTGGCAATTCTTGGTCACGGGTAATCCCCTCGGTCTTGTCTTGGAACCGAAGTCCTTATTATACATTCCACACGTACGCAGCGAACGTTCCCATGGAAATTATCACCAACAAACCACATCGAACACGACCAAAAAAAAAAAGAACACGGGGCTTATATAGCTAGCGCAATGCTCAGTGTTGCAAACCATCATCATTAAAATGTTATATTTGGTTTTTAGATGAGGGTGTAAAGCTCAACGACAAAATTGCCGTTGGCACTTTACCAGAGGGTGTGCAAAAAACCGAAAGATGGCGCCTTTCGCTGGCCACCTGCCTAGAGAGAGGCATGACTAGTATACGGTGGCAAAGAAATGCATTGTTTCAGAAATTAGCGTTGTAATATAAGTCTGTTTATTTATGTACGTAATTGTAAGAAATTTTGGAAAATGTTGTAGATGTTGTTTCTATTTGTGGGACCTGCCAAGCCTACTTTTACTGACATGTCAAATAAAGGAGAAATGAGAAGAGAAATGTCATAGTTCTCTTCAATACCTAATCCAGGGAGCGAGTCTATCAAAAGTGTACAGCGTGAACAACAGGCCTAGCGATAGGTGCTGGGTTGAGTTGAAGTCAGCGCCTCTTTTATTGATTCGAGGCTTCAGGAGTTCTGACTCGTCCCCCAAACTTCAGATGAAAAACAGTCCCAGAGATGTTACGATAATAATTTAACTCTACCTCCATTAAAATGAGTCAATTCAGAATGAAATCATCTACACACCAATATCTAAAGCCTCATTGCTAACTGCATAAAAGTGACCTAAACAAACATTATATTGTAAAAACTGTCCCTCCTGCCTTCATTTTATTGCACCATACCCGAGATTTTGTTTGTATGGGGATTAATTCTGAATTGAGGAAATACATGAAGGTACAAAGACAATATAACGTCCATGCCTTTACCAGGAGTTGAACCTGGTACCTCTTACTAGCGTTAGGCTGGCCAATCCGCCATGTCTGAGAGTAACTGAAACTGGATTTCTTGTACAAGTAAGTCGATTGTAACTATTTTTAGTGAAGCTTATTTTGGATCCAATTGTGCTCCTAGAAGTTCCGAGCTTCACCAGAGCAAAAAATTTCGAAAACACAGCCGCAGGAGCGTTGCGTTGACCACATCACATCCGTGTACTGTAACGATAGATAACGAATAATGCATAGAGCGCTTACGTAAGGTAAGGATGGCTTCGAAACTCGTCTTTTCTCGCCTCGCTAATGGAGAAGTCTCTCTTGCTCGAGTTGGTATCAAATTGAATAATATCGGTCTCGTACTTGGTTTCGTTTCGTACTGAATTGCAGTCTAGCTTTCATCTCGCCTACAATATCTACATAATGGATAAAAAAATGTAAAAATCTACTTATTGAAAGAAACTAAGAATATTAGTTATTCCATATTTATTTATTTATTTCCCTTCTACAGAGAAAGGATATCTCCAATTACAGAGTCATTAATATAACATAAATAATGTGAATTTGAATATAAGTTAGATTAAATAGGATGCATACATATTACATAGTTATTAAATATAACATAAGTATACTTATATAACGTAATGATGTGCTCACACAAATGTATATATACAACACACATAAATTATCCATATCTCCACAACCAATATTATCACATTTTTCATGAATGTACAAAATAAATGTGACCATAATAGGATAGAAACAATAATGAAATAAATACATACACATATTAATGGACACATATCCATAAGCTAATCCACATACATACACTAATGTCCAAAATTAAAGCAACAAATGGAAATTCTTTCCCGTGTGTCTATTTGGCCACATAATATGGTCAGGTGATAGTAATATTTAAGATGTCATAGACAACTGGTTTAAGATAGAAAATAAACTAACCTTAATGTGCCAGGATTTATCAACAAAAAATCATGATAGCAACAGGTTAAACTTGGCAAATTTATCAAAAAAAAATCACACGAGGAAAGGATTTCTGTTTGTTGCTTTAATTTTGGACACTAGTATATATTTACATTATACACACACACACACACATATTTATGTGGATATAGGGATACATATAGAACATATTCTACAATAAATAATAAATACAATAAATAATCAACCATTTCTGAAAGTATCTCTGTTAAGTGTGGCTTTTTTAGCATTTTTATATTCCAAAATGTTAAGATTAAAATCAATATTTGGATTTGTGGATGTTATTCTATTATACATACTACTCATTCTAATTAATGGTGATTGTTTGTGCTTTTCAGTTTTATGGATATTTTATAGCAATAACTTTCTTATTCTTAAATTACATGTGCTAGCATTGAAACATATTTAGTGAAGAAACTCTCTATTATCCAAAAACCCAGTTATGATTTTATAAAGAAATATCTGTTGTCCTAATTCTCTTCTGTTGCTGAGTGTCATACATGAGAATTCCTGCTGTAAAAAGTCATACGAAACTCTGTTTGCGTATGCAGACATGTTGAACCTCTTGTAATATAGGTATCTCAAAAACTTTTTTTGCACTTGTTCTATTTTTTTTATGTGGGTTTTGTAAATTGGCGACCAAACAATAGATGCATATTCTAGTTTTCTTCTAACTAAGGCACTATAAAGAAGCTTGATAGAAGTAGTACTGCTAAAACTGAGACAGTTTCTTATTAGTAAACCCAAAGATTAAACAGTTTATAACATATTTGCATTCAGACGGACAACCCCTTTGAAATGTTCGAATTGGAGACAGGCGAATTCGAATTCCAATTATTCTAATCCGAAATTATGTGTATCCGAATCCCTAATCCTGGATCCGTATTCCGATTCTCGACTCCGGGATACCAATATCGAATCTTAGGTCCGATATCCGATTCTCGAACCATGTATCCTATATTCGAGTCTTTATCCGAAGCCATTTGGTTCCGATATCTCTATCTGAATAGGCCAAATTGTAATTCAGTATAGCAATTTTGGTTTATAGAGATGTAATTTTTATATTTACTAATGCTTCAAACAGGTCGAGACTTTTGGATATTTTCGGTTTGTCCCGACAAGTTTCGACGAGCCTGGTCTTCATTATCAACGTCACGTTATACTTTGAGTTAATTTACGTTTCTCCTTCTTAAGATCATTCGACAATAAATAGCTGAAGAAACATACCCAATTAGATGTCTACACTTTACTCAGGATTCGAACCTAGAACCTTTAGCTTTGTAGTACGCTATACAATCCACCCCGTCACTTGAATCTGTTGGTGTCAAAGATGTGAAAAAACATTGCCCTTTCCCTTTTTTTTCATATACGAGGTGTTACTTTAATATAAATAACCTTCATTAAAGTATAATAAACCTCTCCTGTAATTATGCCTGTAAAAGCAAGAGAATGCGATTTCAGAACTTAGCAAGGAAGTTTAATACCACCACCAGATGGCTTTACTCAGCTCCAGGCCAAGCAAGTAGACATGTGGGAAATTTATTGCAACCAAAGAAGTCCAAAACTTAGCATCATCTGCAAACAGGTGTTTAAATAATAATAATAGCTATTCTTTAACCGCACCATAGTCCCTTGGAACAGAAGGGAAGGAAGATTACAGGAGATTTTCTTTCGCGGAAGATCGTAAAAGCGGAGGAGAAAGATTACGGATGCTGGGGAAGGTGGGAAGGAGGGGGTCCTGCCCCTCTGGGATTTGGGTGAAGATGCAGAGGCGGTTGGAAGGGAAAGAGGGGGTGTAGAGCTTGCGTGGTGTTCCTTGTGATCTTACATGCAAGGCCTTGCATGCGAAAAAAGGTTCCAAGCGTGAGTTGCAATTTTATGTTGTTGTTTCTTTGGTTATTTCCAGTCGATTTTTTACCTCCATAGGTTAATCCTGGGGATGAAGATGAGCTGGTTAAACACCAAACTTCAACTGAAAAGTTCCAGACAAAGCGTGCGAAACGCGGATCTGCTTTTACAGTACATGCAAAGAGAGGGAGGCCAGGAATTCGTCAAAGGACATTTGGTTCCTCCACGGCACCTGTTTCGCAGAAATGCTTCAGGGAGTATCTATTTAGCAACTGCAGGCAGTTATCTGAGTGCACCGACCTCTGCCCCCTCCCCGGAGTATTGTTAAAAGCGAGCGCACCTGTTCAATACCTGGTGGAACTCGAAACAGAAGTAGCGAATTCCTAGTGGGAAAGGGAAGGGGGAAAATTCACGTTCCACTTTATTTGAAGAGACCAAACTGCCATTCGTAATCTGCTTAGGGATCTGTCAGTCACGTACTTCCTGTTCTTGCTGTTATCAGAAACTTGAGTCCAGGTTCATTTAACGAGTGCAAAAATATTTTCTCAAAATTTCTTCAGAATCAAAAATAAGGTAGAAACATATAGTCTCATTTTTCAGGGCGCGACTGGGGGGGCAAAGAGACCATATTGCCCCCCTCATTGAGGAGTTGGGAGCATGTTGCCCCCCCCCCCCTGGCACCTCGTTTCCGACGTCCCTGCACGTGCAGTGACATCGTGAAACCGCTTCAATCATTTGCGGACACCCTGTACAGTGGTGGAAAAAAGTTCTTCCCCATAAGACTTTAATGGCAGTAAATAATGCCGGAAAGGTAGGCAACACACATTGCACCTTTAGGTGATCGGGTGATTCTGTCTGTCTCAAGGAGCAACTCGTCTTTCATGCAATAGCCAACAGACACAGGAAATGAAGGAAAGTCACGTGACATCAGGTGGAATGTTGTTCGTCATAAAATCGACTTTTCTCAAGCCAGGTCGCAGAACCGACAAGAGTTATAGCCGATGTCCGAAAATGATTCCCCTAAAACCGTTTAACGAAACGCTAAAATAATTCTTGCCTTAATTACAAAGGCTACTATACTATTTGTGCCGCGGTGGCTCGGTCGTTAGGGAGTTTGATTACCATGCGAGAGATCTGAGTTCGATCTCCGACTGAGGAGAATTGGAATTTTGTCCACCTGTTCAAGTTGCTCCGGCGCCCACCCAGCGTCGTATAAAGTGGGTACCTCCAGGAAACTTGGGGAGGGGGGGTAAAGGCGGCCAGGGGCGTGGTGCTGATCACATTATCCCCACCTTCGGCCGTAACGAGAAAGTGTGGGACCCTAACTCCGCACCCCCTACACGCCTTCATGGCTTGCTGTAAAGCACAAGGTAGCACTTTGCTTTTTTCATTTTTTATACGTCCCGATTTTGTCGGAACAGAAATTTCCAATTTCTACGTGGACTTTCTTCCAAGTTCCGTAGGGATGTGAATAGGCTCCAGTTTTTCTTGACACAATTCATCCATGTTATATTTCGTTATAAAAACCACGGCCGATATCCTGTGTGTGTGGGGGGGCTATAATTCAAACATGTGGGTGATACTTTTCTCACTACACCATTCTCCGATTCTTCGTATCAGAAATAAATCTTAATTCCACACACTGAAAATGTTGCACTTCCTACATCTTATCATGCAAATATCTAGCAGCAAAGTAATGTGTAGGCACATAGTGGTTCGGATACCATTTTAAACTGTAGGTGCATTCCCGATTAGTCTTACTGTGCATAAAGTGGATTTAAGACACCAAATCAACCAACCAACACAATCCCGTTATCGTCCAGATTATCGAAACCAGCAGAAGCTTCGTCGCGAATAACATAAGCAGGAAGACAATGTGAAATTACCGAACAGAAACAGAACCTAGAACGGCTAGATTAGATTAAATCGACGATACAGCACGCGTTCTGTAATGAAGAAGAATACGAAAGTTGAAGGACCTCGATACACACACACACACTTTTCCTCCCCTCAATGGTAAGATATCTTTCTTGCAGAGAAGCCTTTACGTAGGCCTTCAAGGACACGACGAGAAAGCGTTTTACATGCAATGGCGGGACCAAAACACAGGTTAGTTTGATATGAAAGCTGTGTTCCTCCTTATTTCGTACGTCATTGATAACAGGAACACGGGCCTCGTCTGCTAACCCTAGTTTCGTAGAGCAGATGCCTGTTCGCCACCCTTTGGTTCCGTGACCTTCGCTCGTAGTTAGCAAGACTGAATGACTCACCAGATACCTGTTGCCTGTGAGCTTATACAAGAATAGATATTTCGTTAGCGTCTGTAAGTATTGTTTCATCTGCAGTTAGGTCAGTTAACGTTCGAATTGTTTCCTAATGGTTACGTTATTTATAAATTAATTCTCGAGAGTGAGCTTTCTATCTATTTGTATGGGGAGGGGGAGTATACAGCCTGCATGTATTATTTTTTTCCTGAAACAAGAAGAAATTCCAAGACAAAATAGGAGTCGTAGAAGAGTACTTAACAAAAAAAAAGAAGAAAACGAAAATGTAAATGTTTAAATAAATTATTGTATAGATCGAGTGAATAATATTTTCTCACGGGGCCTCCTCGATGGCGTAATGATAACGTCGTCACCTTATAATCTAGGGATCTCGGGTTCGATACACGGTGGATGCACGTAGTAGTTTGTATGTTATTTTAAACTGAAGGTCCAGTCCAGATTAGCTTATCTGTGCAGAAAAACTAAAAAAGAAATTGTCACAGTGTAAGAAAATTTCATGTTCAACCACATACAAAAGGGAATAATTTATTCCATGTTGGAGTTCACATTTATAGCATCTAACCAACACAATTATGGATCGCAACGTATTTTCTCAGATCCATTTTAATTATACGTGCATGATAAAATAACAGAAGTTGAGGAAAGAGAAAGCCAAGCGAAACACAGATGCCTTCTCCAGAATTTCAAATCTCGTTACGTAAGGTTCTGGGTTGAAGTCCCGGGCAGGCATGACTTTCTTGTTCTTGCCCTTTTATCTGCTCTATTTCATCATAAATCGTCGTTATGGTTTACCTACAGGGGAAGAATAATGACAATAATTGCCAATACAAAGCCAATAACGAACAGAACAACAACTCAATTAGGAAGATGTCAAGAAAGAAACAAGACTTTACAGTGTCTCCGTCTCTCGGTTTCTCGAATTGAAAATTGCTCTCCCGTTCTCGGTCTCGGCTAGTTAAATATAGAAATCGAAAAAGTATGTGAAGATACATATATTTCATATATCCCGGTTTTATAGGAGATTTCGTGAGAGATACTCTTCGATCATGTTTATTTTTATTAGTTTTGTTACGTAACATCACTTTTCTTCCTACTCCCGGACGAGTAACCATTACATGAAATTACTGATGAAATTCTCAAACACCTGTGACAAGGACGATACTCAAATCCGGGAACTTTGGTGACGAGATGGAAGGTTGACCACTTAATGAGCTTGCCCACCGAGTCGGCTTAATGTTGCTTGTGTCAGGTAATTCGAAATAACTGCCAATATCCAACATTCATTATCATTTGTTTCATAATTTATGTTATTGATGTTATTAACCTGAAGTCGAAGAAATAGGTGAAAGCAATAATGAAAGATTGAATGTCTATGATGTTACTTCGTGCCGAATAATATGACGTGATATTATTATATGAATATATTAATAATATACTATGCCTAGTCATTCCATTGATTGATCCCAATTGCGTACACAAAATATGGTATAATGTCCACTCCTAACCAACCTCCGTGGCGGAGTGATTAGCACAGCGCGCTACGACAGCATGGGCCCCTGGTTCGAATCTCGGCTTGGCCATGGGTGTTCTTGGTGAGTGTCCGTTAATCAATATCATCATATCATCACTCATTAGTCATCTTCATCGTCACTATTTGCCAAAAGTGAAAGAATAGCGACACTAAATAACAAAAATCCAATCAAATTGAACATCTTCACCGATTTAATTGTATATCGTACCAAATTCCCAGTTTATTACTGCTTCTTGCTTCATTTTCCTGCATCTCAATTGTTTTCCGATTCGAAAAAAATTGGAATGTTGAGCAGTTGATTGTGCATTGTTTCGTTCTTTGGATTGTTTAATTAACGTCGCATTAATTAGTTTTAGACCAATCGTGACAGAGGGAATCGAGAGCACAAAGGAAGGGGAAAAGACATGTTAGAGACCACGGCTCTCTTTAAAGGTAGGATTCCTTGAACACGACTGAAGTGACTGCAGAATATTATGGATAAAATTTGTTTCGCTTCTTCCTTTTATTTCTGTTTCAGTTATTTTACTTCGCTTATCTTCTACCACTCGTGTTAATCGTGTCGGTGAGGAAGAATTATAAACTCGTGAAATGGACGATGGGACAAAAAATATATATGCCTCTCCTACGGTTCGATACTGTGACCACAAAATATTGTTATTTTTAAAATTTACGTCAAATATGGTTTCACTCGTCTCTTTCTCAAGGCGTTCCATTGCCTATCCGATGGCGTAGTGGTAACGTCTTCGACATGTAATCAAAGGCTTCCAAATTCAATACCAGATAGAGGAACATTTGGTTCGGATCCCACTTTAATCTGTAGGTCCAGTGCATAAACTGGACTTAAACCGTTAGCGTGTGGAATGTGGCCTGTGATGAGAACCATCATTTCAGTGAACCTTCTTGACAATGACCAGTATCACTCGAAAAATATTTTCTTACGAGTAGATCTTGTTAAGAAACCAGTTGCTGAAATGTTCTTCTTGAGGCCACGTAGCACCCAGCTGTTGTTTGTTGTTGCTGGGGCATGAGTCATGTGATTCATGCTATCAATGCTCAATCCTTCCCGAGAACTCAGATCCACCAGACAAACTTAAGCGAATAATTTGTTATTGGGGTTGCATAAACAACAGGCTTTAAGACGTTACAAAATTCTAGGTCCCGTGGCCCAGGTAATTCTTTCTCCGACTGTACATGAATAATTCTTAGAGATGAAAACAGTAGCGCTATTTAGAAGTGCTCCAATCCAGTAGACGCGGAGAGACCATTTTGGGTACTGATAAATGTGTCGTCAGATAGAAGACAAAACTAGAAAGTGGAAAATTTGAAGAAGCATCATGTCATGTGCAATCAAGGACTATTTCTTAATGATTTCCAAGGATTATTGTGTGCTAACAGTGTTAAATCAGAATGTCAGCACGTATTATTTTCTTTGGATTCGGTCCCGTGATATGAAGTGTAAATCCACATGTCTACTTAGGTATGATGTTCTAATTAAATAGAACATGATTTAAAGCTTGTTTCCCTCAAGCATTCCACAGGTGCTTGGATTCAATTTTTTTATGTTCGTTTGAAGATTATTTCCAATGCTTTTATTTTATTTACTAACTAACTAACTCTCTAGCCTTCTTAAACCCGAAGGTTCATGGCTGCAGCAACACAGGCCTTCCATCTTTCCCTATCTTGAGCAAGATGTATATACTCTTTTCCATCCCGACCGATTTCCCTTAGGTCCATCTCAACGTTGTCCCTCCATCTTCGTCTTGGCCTTCCTACAGGTCTCTTACCATCAGGTTTCCCAACAAGAATCCTGTAAACTCCTCTTTCCTCTCCCATTCGTGCCACATGGCCTGCCCACCTAAGTCTTCTTGATTTAATTATTCTAATAATATCTGGACATGAATCCAAATTATGTAGTTCTAAATTATGTAACCTTCTCCACTCACCTGTCTCCTCATCCCTTTTAGGTCCAAAGATTTTCCTAAGGATCTTATTTTCAAATACTCTCAATTTATGTTCCTCTTTCAATGTAAGGGACCAAGTTTCACATCCATATAATACTACAGGCAAAATTACTGTTTTGTATATTTTAACTTTTAGTTTCTTAGATATTAAACGAGAAGACAAAATTTTATGAAGAGAGAAGTAACATGCATTTTCTGAATTAAGCCTACTTTTTATTTCCTCTTTAATATAATTTTCATTTGTTAATATTACTCCTAAGTATTTGAATTTGGAAACTGGTTCAAACGAGTTGTTATCAATAATTAGATTTTGATTATTACCTAACACTTGCTTTCGGCCTGTAAGCATATATTTAGTTTTCTCTTTGTTAACTTCCAAACCTATCTCTTTAGCAGTTTTGAAAAATATTTTAGCATTATTCTTAATTGTATTCACATCATCCCCCAGTAAGTCTACATCATCTGCATATGCTAACAACTGAGTCACACCATTTAATTTTAGTCCTTCTTTAGTTTCTTTTACCTTCCTAACAGCATATTCTAAGGCAAAATTAAAGAGCAATGGAGATAATGCATCTCCTTGTTTTAACCCATCATGAATTGTAAATTTTTCAGACATATTAATACCCACACGAATTTTACTTTCTGTTTCACTGGTGCATACTTTTATCATACTAACAAGCTTCTTAGGTATTCCAAACTCTACTAATATATTATATAGTTTATCTCTTTGGACTGAATCATATGCTTTTTTAAAATCAATGAATAGCTGATGGACATTTTGATTATATTCCCACTTTTTTTCAAGTGTCTGTCTGATGTGAAAAATTTGATCAGTAGTTGATCTGTTACGTTTAAATCCACATTGATAATCACCTATAATTTCATTAGCATATGGGGTTAGTCTTGTTAAAAGAATGTTAGATAATATTTTATATGTTGTTGAGAGTAGAGAAATTCCACGGTAATTATTGCAGTTCATTTTATCACCTTTCTTAAACACAGGAACAATTATGGATTCTTTCCACTGTTGAGGGATTTCTTCTTTATTCCATATTAAACAAATTAATTTATGAATTTGACATATTAATGAATTTCCACCATATTTAATTAACTCAGCTGGTATTAAATCAATGCCAGGTGCTTTGTTATTCTTTAGCCTTTTAATAGCATCTTTAACTTCAGTTTATTTTATTTACTTATATTTTATTTAAGAGACCCGGGCTCGATACCCGGCGGGGGAGGATTTTTACCACCTGTTCAAGCCGCTCCGGCGCCCACCCAGCGTCGTACAAAGTGGGTACCTGGAGGAAACTCTGGGGGGTAAAGGCGGCAAGGGATGTGGTGCTGATCACATCACCCCCACCTTCGGCTGTGATAAAAAAAAAGTGTGGAGCCCTAACTCCACACCCCCTATATGCCTCCATGGCGTAGTGCAAAACACAGGGGAGCAATTTACTTTTATTTTTTTACTTTACTATTCCTTTGATTGTAATCAATGTGGTATTTAAGAAATTTCCAGTTGGGGGAATTCTACTGACTGTCCAGGGACAACATGAGATAATGACTTTAATAACATTTCCCCCACGGATAAAATTTATCAAGCAGAGGGGGGACACAAGTACCAAGAGGGGGAAATCCCCATCCACCCTACAATTACCACCCTGATTGTAATAACGAAATGCTGAGGCTGATATAGAATAGATTTCAAATGAAGGAAGGGCACTAAGTTCTGTATAATCGTCGTAAGAGAAAACTTTGTTCTATAAGGGAACTCCGCGATGGTACAGTGGTAGCGTCGTCGTTTTGTAATCAAGGGGTCCCGGATTCGATACCCGACTTAGGTGGGCAGGCCATGTGGCACAAATGGGAGAGGAAAGAAGAGTTTACAGGATTCATGTTGGGAAACCTGATGGTAAGAGACCAGTAGGAAGACCAAGACGATGGAGGGATAATGTTGAGATGGAAGGCTAGAGTGTTAGTTAGAGTTATTTTATTTGCTTGCCTATTTTGTAGATTTTAGTGCCTATTTAAGTGCCTATGTTCCAGATTATTCGTGCCTTTTTGCCTAACTATTTTAAATTTTTTAGTGCCTAACATCCTGTCTCTACTTATCTCGATCAGTTGCCTTTGAAACACTGATGACGTCGACAGTGCCTAGTTTCTCCCAGCGTTCGAATCTGAATTTTTCGTTGAAATGTAATACATAGTACATCTCCTATGTGTGCGAAACATAAATAAATATGCAGCTCAATTCTGAGAGAGATGTAGACGTCACCAGTGTCTTAAGGGCAACAGATGTCGTAGCGGTAGCACAGATAGAGAGAATTTCACACAGTTAAAACAGCGACAGATAAAAAAAAACAGGCAAAGCCCAGGCTGGCTCGGAAGCTCTGCTGGTGGATCAATGGCACGCAGCGGTTCGGATCCCACTTTAAACTGTTGGTCCAGTCTCAAGTAAACAACTTGCAGTCTGCAGCAGCTGCTACCTTAGGGCACTTAACACTGATACAGACACATTCCTTTTGGGTCCAGATTTCCTTAAAAGATAAACGTCAAATGCAAGAATAGGTGGCAAGGTATAAGATTGACTACTGTTTTTACGCCGCTTTTCTGAATGAAGATGACTGATTAGATTAAATTGATGAAGAGCTAACTAATCATGCTCGGCCAGCATTCGAACCAAGAACCTTAGGAGGCGCAATCGTGAGTCGATCGCCTCGGCCACTGGCGATATTGATTGGCAAGAATATAGACATATTACGAATACCGTTAGGTTCTGTTTCAATTCTTGTTATTTTCCGTCAATTTTATATTTCTCTATGTAAATTGCGACGATGAAGATGAACGAACTGATGAAGAAACAGATGAATTCACGAACACGTGTCTTGCCTAGGATTGGAACCGAAGGTTCTCGACTCTACCTAATGTTATCCAACAATTGGAAGTAACGGTACACAACAATAGACTTAACCAACCTGTTATTACAGGCGCCAGAGCTGCGTTAGCCTGCATGTGAACAGCTGCGTGGGTGCCCTGAGAAGAACCACTGGCATTGGAGTGGTCGGTGGTACTTAAAAGTCCACCGGAGAGAAAAAGAGCAAGAACAGAGCATCAACTTTTAACCTCATAATTTTTTCAGGTATCCTGTGGGAATAACACGTGGCAACCAAGACTTCCTATATTGCCCTCCGGGAAGCGTGCTTTACTCCAGAAACCGGTGCCAAAAATAGGTGGCAGCACTGTAGAAGGGACCATTGCATTAAGTGAAAGGTCTGGTCCTCGTAAGAAATCGAGCAATTCGGGACAGAAACTGCGCCGATTCTCCAGGAAGAAGTCAAGAGACGAGATGACTACTTTCCATAGCACAGACTCGTCACCAGTGAAAGCTTCCGACTCATTCTCTCCCACTAGGCTTCTTAGAAAAACCTTGAAACGCTATACTGGCGAGATTTGTGCTTCTTTTCTCTTCCCCTTTATCCTTTTCTCTTTCAATTTATTGTGCAAAGGCTTAGAAGAGGCCAAGCCAACGCCTTTCGGCAATTGAACGCCAGATGGAGTTAGTGTACGTAGGGTTAAACTCGCTCTTTAGCTCTCGTGGACCAGCAACAGGAAGAAATTGACATACGACAGGATATCCTTAAGGGGGAGGCATCTCTTTTGGAAGTAGCGTTGCTTGCTCCTAGATGGCAGCACTTAAACGTCGTAAAAACAACCCGTGAGAGAATGAAATGGTCGATGCGATGGTGTTCTTTTTCTGAAGAGCCTACTAAGTAGGAACATTTTCTGGATTGCACGTCGCAACAAAATGAGCTTGTTGACTTCTATACGTCTCGTGATGAAAATTATTGGGAAGCTCTCGCAGAATTTAATTTCGCTTCTTATTTCAAAATGAAATTTACATGGTGCAGTAAAAATTTCACTCGGATAGTTAGTTAGTTATTTATGCTTACAATAGATCTTGTTGACTGGTTTAGTTTATTTTACTTCGCATTTCTGCCACTTGTGGCTAATCGCGTAGATGAGGATGAGTGATTATATGATGCTATTGATGAAGGTACATTCACAAATAACACCCATGCCCTGGCCAGGATTCGAACCCGGAACCCCTGGCGTCGTAGCGCGCTGTGATAACAACTTCGTCACGGAGGTCGACAAATTCAACTTGTAATATCTGCAATCGATCATATTAGCCTGTTGGGAGTAAAACCTGATAACCCACAAATTATGAAAGCGGCAGTGTTGCTATATGATGGAATTTTTTTAGGGAAATTCGATCAACAATATGAAAATTTTATGGAAATTTGAAGACTTTGGAGTCAATATAAGTATATATTATTATTATTATTTCAGTTTCATATCCATATTTCTTTATTTCTTATTTGCACTTATTAATGTAAGCCTGTATGCCTACTTCTGTTTCTGTTTTGCTTATTTCACGCCACTTTCCAACAGTTCTGTTTATAGCGACGATGAGGATGATGAACTTATGAAAGTGTGGTGGAACAAATATAATTTCACATTCTTCGGACAGCCCGGTAGCGAGGAGATTAAATTGTTTAACATTTTCCATATACGAACGCGGTCAACGAAAATACAACTACTACATATTAGTAGTAGTAGTAGTATTATTACTAACGATTCCTTTAAATGAAGGGGAAATTTGGACATAAAACGGAAAAAGGGATATTTTCGTCCTTAGATTCTAGCAACACTGTTAAAGATTTGTCCATGACATTGTGGCTTATGAACAGTGATATGCCGTAGACTATAAGTTTACGTCTACATGCGTTGTCTACACGTAATCTACGCGTAGATTACATTGGGTTGTAGTTTACATAGACTACGTAGACAATCTAAAGTGCATTAAAATTAATTTTCAAGAGTTTCATGAAAGGAAAGTGACATTTTCAACTATATTGGTTCCTAACGAAATGTAAAGAATCCTATTTACAACAAAAAATTTCTTCTCTTCTATTGGAAAAAGATAAATAGTATGCAAAAAACAACAACAGATGGCAGTCGTGAGGCAAGAGTGGTCATTTTCCCATAAAACACTAGAATATTTCCTATATTAGGTTTCTTCCTAGGTGAGAAATTGTTCGAATTTGGAAGAAAAAGTATGAAAGTTCTCCTCACACATCAGCAACTGATACGCAGTATAATTTTATTTTAATTTCAGGACGCCCTTTGCTAAGTTATCACCTTTCGCCATGTTGTTTACATAGATTACGTAATCCACGTGTATAAAATAGTCTACGTGTAGAATGTAGACTATCGTTGTTTACGCGTAGACGCACATCACTGCTTATGAGTAGCGATGTGAACACCGGGAAGTTGAGGAAAGCAAATCAAAGTCTTTATAGTGTATTTTGGTTGGTTAAGAAGTCAGGTTTTTGGTATTTCGGAATAGCGAAATAACGCGAATTGAACCATTTTCCAGAGTAACACCAATTTGTTTTTACACTTTCACGCGAGAAACGCCGCAAACCCGTATACTTCTGTTTGAAGTTGCCTGAAGTCCTATGAGTTCTATTATTTATAGTTTAACTTGTGGTGTCTGCTTCGTAGACATGGCAGGTGCTACTACGTGTGAAATGTCTATTACAGACACAATAGGAAAGTATGCGATTAAATACGAAATTTCCAGGTGTTTCATAAATAATTGAAGGGTTACAAAAATTTATTGCAAGTAAACGATTGAACTTTCGTTAATGAAACCAGTTCAGAACGATCGAGAAACGCAAACATTTTTTTTAACACCAAAAAATGTTCAATGTATGCACCACGGGTATAGCCACGATTGTGTCTGATTTAGCGCGATACATGACAAAGTGTATTCAGTACCTTGCAGTTCAATTGGGAGAGCTTACAGTGTTGAGCGGACAAATTAAATTTCCTTGTAAATTTTCTGGAGGAAATAAATGAGCAACCTGAACGAAGTTGTAGTTAAAATGAAGTAAATACAAGATGAACAAGGCCTTTGTACAGCCACTGACAGGTCTGGGTTGTAAGGATTCCATTGACCTCCAATGAGAACGTTATAACCCAGAAGGAGTCCGTGAGTGTATCTCCAGCTCCTGCAAGAGAAGTGTCCAGATGGTCAAAAAAGCTGCTTTCATTATTCCCTGCTTCGATAAAGGCAATTTCGAATTCGTGTTTTTATTCTGTTTCTTACCTTGCAATGTACAGTGAGATGCGTAAGTGTTGCTAAGCACATTGTCCAGCATATTTTTCTTCCAACCCAACCAAAACTTGAAGAATTGAAACAAAACTCCAAACAAGCAGCTGCAACGCTGACAACCTATGCACCAGAGGCCGTTAAGAGTCCATTGCTTGAAAACACGGATGCAAAAGAAAAATTATCGCAAATAGTGGTATTCCACTGCACTGTACAGGAACGGCTTCAAGAGGTGGAGTTTTGGCGCCCCCTTACTTACCATCCTGTCCCCCCCCCCTAATCTTTCTACCTTCTTAAAAATCATGACCATGCTTTATGTTTACGTTCATAATGACGACAAATAATAGCCTTGGTTTAAAAATACTTAAAGTGTTAAAGAGCAGGTATGTGTTTATTTAACACCTACATGATTGCATCAAAATAACACTAATCTCTTAGCTTAATTTCACACATGAGTTTGCAATGTACTTATTATATAATGCAGTAGTAACTTCAATTAATTATTTAAACAATAAATACAACTTTTTTATAAAGAAACAGCCACGCACCCGGTGGAGGCATCCCAATTTAAACTGAGGTCCAGTCCGGATTAGCCTTTCTGTACAAAAAAGTGGACCTTAAAATAAACAAACAAACAAATAGCCACGCTTATGTAATCAGAAATAAGGTTTTGGCGCTAATCGAGGGGAATTCTCCGGTTTGCACCCCCCCCCCCCCAGGGCGGTGCCCTGGGCAGTCGCCTGATCCTTTAGCCGCCCCTAGCAACGTACATAAAAGATGCTGTAGATGTGTTTCAAACAGAAGACATGAAAGCCATATGAAATGCAGGGGTCAACTTCTTCCTTCCAACATGGCGTCGGTGCAGGTACACTCAGCAAGAGATTGAACAGTGCATCAAATTTCGTAACCCGTATTAAATTTCTTGAGGGGTCGTGTTATGCAACTGCTAACCTTATTGCAAGCAAACTTCCAAACTTCAAGAATGGTTTGCAGGCAGTAACATTAGGATGCTTCTCAGTTGCAACCAGTGAAGCCTTATCTGAGGGAAACAAGCTTATACACGTCTTCAAGCGCACCTCTCCTGTCACCTCAGAAATTAGATCCTCTCTTGGACCATTGTAAAGAAATGTTCCATCTCCTGCATAATGTATTCAATCTTTAGTGTATTATGAAAACTTATGTAACGCTGAAATGCTAGACTCCCAATCCAAGCAGTAGCGCAGCCCTACTTGTCTTTGAAAACCCTGTAAAAAAAGAAAGTAGGAAACGTTTAAATATGAACTAAAATTTGTGTGCACTTCAGAAAACCAGAGACGGCGATTGGGTTCCAATACTAGGGGGGCAAGGTTGAAAAGTGGGGGTAGGGACAGTTTACTTTCATTTGGTAGATAAGGTTGAGCATTGTGCGGGGACAAAAGTGGCCGCCGCTGCAGAAAACACATGAGGATTTCGCGATTTGTGCTCTTGAAGTAATTGCAATATTGTTAGCTCCAAACGTAGAATCGGAAAGATTTTTTTTCTGGGGTAATCACAATGCGAAGACAAAATCGTTCAGAAGAAAAAGTGAAGGGACATTCCAGAAGTGAATGGGAACAAGCTGCAATATTCTTGTTTGAAAATGTGTTTTCTATAGGAAGTGTTAATGCTGTGAACATTTACCATGATATATGGAAAACCACCGATGTGACTGTAAACTGAAAACGGGGATTTGAAATACAGTTGAGTTGGTGTTTAAGTCCACTTTATGCACAGTACGGCTAATCGGTACTTGGACCTGAATCAAACCACTTATGTGCCTCCACCGGGTAACGAACCCGGGACCTCTTGTTTACAAGGCAACGACGCTACCATTGCGCCATCGGGGAGGCCATAGGGAATTTTAAAAAATCAATTTTTGATTATCTTTTTTTTCTGTGATAGTAAAAAGTGGGAATATGAATGCATTCAAATACCCTTCAATAAATATTTAGAGGAAGATGAGATGAAATTGTTTTACAAATGGAAATGTTTGGTCATTTCTAACAAATTAACTTCAATTTATATTTCTGTCATTAAAATCAAGCTTTGTCTAAACTTTGCAGAAGGAACTGATAGATGCAAATTATAAAGAAAAGGTAACCAAGTGTATAGTCTGTGTGGGTTACCATGACTACAAGACTTTGTTATATGGAGGGATGAACATGGAGTGAAAGTATACTTGAATACGTTTTCATTGTGTTACATTATGTGTTAGTTTTACACAATTAAACAGGTGCCATCATCGTTCGGTGTTGTACCTAATGACTTTTATTTATCATGATGTAAGCCTAAGCAACGGGGAGCGAGATGATATCAGGAACAGTAAAATTAAATATAATAATAACACCGGTTTTAAATTTATAACACCGAATTTTGCACAAAACCGCGAACAATAACACCAAATTGCAGTAAATAATAGCATCGAATTTGAGGGGGAAATAAAACTAAAACTTCAGTACCTCATGTGCTCCCTGTTGCTTTCAATTACCGGCTACTGAATGAATTTTAAACCAACTGTGGGCCAGAATAGGACACGTTCCAATCAAAACCAGACTTGCCCATCATGTTCAATTGTATGTTGTCTAAATGTTACTATTAGTTACTGTAACGCAAATTACAACATTACAATGAATTAATCAATGTAACAAACGTTGTGAATTAAATTCTGTGCAAGGGGAAACATAAGATCCCATTTGAAAATATGAAAAATTAAGCTGAAACTTCCTATAGAAACGGATAGATAATGGAAGTAATAGTTTGCATTATCTGGCTACATTGTCGTCAAATTTTTGAACTGAAGAAAGCAAGTAAACAAAAGAAAGGTTATGTGTAAAATAGCGACAGAATTGATTTCTGCGTCGATTCAGCCATCCTGCCGCACACAAAGGGAAAATGTGTTTCACGTTCGAGCATGACTTTTATTGAAACCGCTTTGTTAGAGGACAAGAAGGGTTCGTTCCCATTGGTCATTCACGGCTGACGTCAAAACAAATGTTTATTGGAAATCGCCTGTCAAATAATTCACCTGAGAATTGCATTGTACACTTCTCTTTTTGGTGAAAGAGACAAAAAAACTAAAAGAAAAACTTTTCTTGCATAACGTTTAAGGAAAAAAGAACTATTGAGAACTACGAATACTGCTTTTGAACCTCCTATTGATGAAGGAACAAGCGCGATTATTATTCGCAAGGATCGTATATACGAGGTAGGGTCAGAATGTTCATGGAATCCTTTCATTGTAGTTAACAGCAACGAGATATGGCAACACTGATAAACTGAGTGAAATGTGGCAACCTTGTACCCCATTCCGACAGTCGGCGATGCATCGTTCATTCTTAAAGCAAGTGTTGGGTGAAGATTTATCATCTGTCTGTATTTTTTTTTGTGGATCCCAATTCGTATACTTTAGTTTGAAGAAGTGCTAATTTATTTAGTAGGAGTTTGGGAGTTGTGGCGTCATCAACTTATATCTCTAGCTGAAATAAATCGTGTGGGGGGGGTGGGTGTACACGCGCGCGCTAAGCAAAATTCTATAATGCGTGTGGTAGTGGTCTGCAAGGAATAAAAGCGATTCTTATAACGCAGAAAACTCTTTCTTCCAGTCAGTGACAGAGCCCAAGGGGGAGAAGGGAGGCAGACGGCCCTGTCCGACAAAGAAGAAAATTCGAGAAATGAGAGCTCTTTTGGCCCAAATTTGCTCTTTTTGTATGCTATTTAGTGTTATATTAAATGTGGCTGCCCCCTCGGAAAATATTCCCGTCTCCCTCTCCGCCACTGCTCACACTGGTACTTTTAAATATACCCTGGAGCCCGTGCACAGAAAAAAAAGGTGTGGAAACGCACCCTTTGAGGTAAGTTTAGCTTATCCCAAATGAATTCCCTAAAAGGTGAGTTTTCTCACCCTAGCTTAGGGTGTGTTTTTCCTCACTACCTTTGGGGAGAAACTTTCTCTATGGACCAATATTTGCAGAAAATTAATCCAGTTGTAACGTATCATGTCTCGGAGAATTATATTTTTGGCCATATTCCTATTCAGTTACATATATTCTAAACCTTCTTTCGTCAAAGTCCATTTCACATTTTCCAGCAAACACGCTTGCCTCATTCCTTTGCCTCTCCAATAGAAGCGGTACTTTTTCATCCCTTACCCCTCTCTCTTCCTCTCCCGCTCAGGATTCGTCAATACAACGACGTGACATCGTGACATTTCGTTCTGTTTCCATGACAATTTTTATTTTTCCGCACATGGATTTCTATAGCATTATTCCCTCTCTAACTCTACAAAAAGGAGAGGAAAATGTCTTAATGAACTGTATCGGTTCAAGCTCGATGTTCAAATTATTAAAAAATGAGAGTGATGTTCGCTTGTTATGTCTATATATATGCACTAACAAGGTTTATTTTCTTGGTTGTGATCAAATGCGTTATGAGGATAAAGGATGATAACGAATTGAAATCGAGCAAGGTAAGAGGATAATAAATATCGAGCAAATAGAAAAGGTAATTGATTTCTGGTTTTGATATAGGTAATTCTCTTATGGGTGTCCCTTCGTCAAAGTCATTTAATTATCTTACATGATAATCGCGAAGATGAGGATGATAAAATTGATGAAGAGACACTTGCAAAGGACGCCCGTGCCTAGATCGCTATTCGAACTAGGGATGGCCAAACGGATCCGGATCCGAAAAATCCGGATCCAAAAGTTACGGATCTGGATCCGGATCCGGATCCGGTCTGAAAGTTTCGTATCTCAATCCCATTATAATATTACCACACTTTAAAAGGTATTATGATCTTCGATTACAAAGACATTTTTCATTAGTTTGTCCTACAAGAATTTTTTTCAAGTGTTGTTCCTAAAATACTTTGCTACGCATCGGCTAACACACTCGTGCACAAAAATAATCTTACTTGTTTAACATAATATGTCAGAGGTGATTTTGTAAATGCCATTGAAACGAATATGTATTCATTCGAATGTATTGGAAATGAAAACACACATAAATGTGAGACATTCCATTCCAGGATGAAACCTTTGACACATATAACAAGGTAGAAATGTTATACAAAAATTATACAATTGTTCTACAGTTACAGTTTTACAAATAAAAATAAAACATTATAATATATGCAGTGTTATATAATTACAAAGTGTAAGACTGTCAAGGGAGGTTATCTAAGTGTCCCCCTCCGATTTCCCTGAAACTTGGCAGGTGTATAGTGGGGCCTAATGGAAGAAATACGTGTTTTTTTTTTGTTTCAGCTAAAAAACGGTTTTAGGCGGCAAAACCCCCTCAAATGTCAAGATGAGGACAAATTTAAGTGAGAATCTGACCCCGGGGTCCCCCTCCGATTTCCATGATACTTGGCAGGTGTGTGTATAAACGGGCCCAAAGGAAGAAATACGTGTTTTTTTTGTTTCGGCTAAAAAACTGTTTTAGGGGGCAACCCCCCACCCCAAATGTCAATATGAGGACAAATTTAAGTGGGCATTTGACCTATGTGTCCCCCTCCGATTTCCATGAAATTTGGCAGGTGTATAGAGATGCCCTATGCCCCCTGTTTCTTCCTATGCCATATTTACGTGGTTTCGGGGTCAGATCCCCCCTTCAATTTCTCCTCATCTTGACATTTGAGGGGGCGGGGGCCTATACACCTGCCAAGTTTCATGGAAATCGGAGGGGAGACTTAGACCTCCCTTGTAAGTGTATTAATTAATTTCAAATCGCGCGCGCGCGCACACACACTTTATATATATGTGTATGTATGTATATTACATATATATATATATGTATATTAGCAGGTAACAATATGTTATAAACACATTCTTAGTTTCCAAAGAAGCGCATGTGGGATGGCAAAACGGATCCGGATCTGGATCCGAATCCGAAAGTACCGGAACCGGATCCGAAAGTACTGGATCCGGATCCGAAAAATGTTTGGATCCGGATCCTTAGGATCCGGAACCAACCGGATCCGGATTTCGGATCCGCCAGGATCCGGATCTGGCCATCCCTAATTCGAACCCGGGACCCTACTTCTTTTTCCTTATCTACTTAACTTTAAAATTATAATTTATATAAATAAGAACGCCTTAGAGGTTACGAGACGAGAGACAGAAGATAAAATATACGCATGTCTATAAATGTACATAAAACCGAAAAACATTCTTACCAATTATGTGGAAAAGTGTTGTACCATGTAAAACAAGCCAACACAGTATCTCAGTAGAGTCGTGTGGAATTATTATGTATTATTTTCTAACGCGCACACACCAATAAAGCATTTGAATTGTGAAAACTGCAAGTGACGTAAGCAGATTCTATGCAAATTACGAGGGGAGTTCAACAATTATTGTCCCTAACATAGATGGAATGATCCGAAACAACTGAATTTTTTCTGTGTCATGTATAACTCTTTGAATGATTACACACAAAATTTGAGCCATGTAGGGTCTGTAATATTAATGTTGTTTTTCAGGACAAGGTGAGCCCTGACTGAGAAATTGGAAAAATCGGAAGTGACAGCCGTCATTAAGTACTGCTTCAGCCTTGGGAACAAATGAAAGTCACTCAGTGCAAGATCTGGAAAGTAGGGAGGGTACTCGAATCAAACAGCAGCAACAGTGCCGGCTGTAAGATGACTTCTGTGGGCTGGAGCATTGTGTTGCAGCAGCAGCACTGTGACAATTCCCTCTGCGTTTCTCCTTGATTGCATCCCTCTCTTTTGGAATCAATTGCGAATAATAGTCACCTGTGATCGTCTTTTAGCGTTCGAGGTAGTCAATGAACAATACTCCCTTGGCATCTCAAAAAATGGTGGCAATAAGCTTGCCTGCTGATGGCATTGTCTTGAATTTCTTATGGGGCGGATAATCATGGTGCCGCCACTGCATGCTCTGTTGTTTTGATTCAGGGTCATAATGGTGTGCCCAGGTTTAATTTACGGTCACACATCTACCAAGAAAATTACCCGGATCTCTCTTAAACAAGGCCAAATTTGTCTCTGAACAGCGGTACTTAATGACGACTCTCACTTTCGATTTTTCCATTTTCTCAGTCAGGGCTCACCTTGTCCTGAAAAACATAACATAAACATTACAGACCCTACATGGCTGAAATTGTGTGTGTAATCATTCAAAGAGTTTTACATGACACAGAAAAAAATTTCAGTCGTTTCGGATCATTCCTTCTATGTTAGGGACAATAATTGTTGAACTCCCCTCGTATAACGTATTTTTGAGTTTAGATATCTTCCTTATTCTTGATGATTAATTTTATGAAACCCAAGTTTTGAAGCACTGATTCAGAAATCATGTTCCTACATAATTTATAAGGTTTAAATTTAATTTATTGAGTAATTGAATATAACAACGGCACTCGCGGAATCTAATTTCTCATGTATTTATATGGGTGAACAGTTGCCTGTCTGAAGTGCAAGTACACAACTATCGTGCTGCCATCTGCAATTAGCTTTGCCTGACTAATCCTATACCCTGTCCCAGCTAACTGTGAAGCAAGGCCGCGCATAGCAATAGAGGAAAGTGGGGATATCGAGTGGGCAGAGCGAAGCTCTACACGCTGCTGGGAAGGCTGGTAACTGCAATCGCTGTCCCCCTCCACGCAATCCCGTTCCTCTCACCATAGGCGGAGTTCTGGAGGGGCCAGGGGGGCCTGGCTCCCCAACTTAAAAGAGACTAATAAAATAACACATGATTAAGTTCAGTTACTACATTTTTGTTATGAAGCCATACCGCAAATGTTGAAGTTTTGCATGATGGCATGTGCAATTATTGTGCCGCAATAACGGTTAGTTGTTCAAGTTGGATTGGAAACACTGGCTCTGACGCAACACTCAACTCACTAGCTTCCTCCCCTATTTCTCCTAAAATAGACTTGTCCGAATTCCTAGCCACGCTGTCAGTGCAGTCTGCAGTTAGTTACAATTATCCTTCGCTTGCTGCTGTACTCATTGCGACAGAGTCTGATTTAAGACATTCTAAAAAACCCTGAAGCCAAAGGCCTTCTTTCAGCTATAAAATCGTTGGATTTCATTGTATGTTTATTAGTATTTTCAGAATATCTCCCCCTCATAAATGTTTTATCCCAGTCCTTTCAGAAAGCTGATACCTCAATAGCTCAAAGTTCCAGTGTAGCCAACTGAGTGATTATGATTATTGAGTCCCAGCCAAACGAAAACACTTGGAACAAAAAATGGAATGGAATAAAGAGTGTTGACAAAGAATTAGGTCTAAACATTTTTGAAGGTGGAGGTGAGATGAAAAAATGTACAAATCCAAAACGGCCTAGACTGATATCAAGCAAATTAGATGCTTATCTGGTTTGTTCTTCAGTTGGCCAGACAACCAGAGAAGAGACATCTACTGAAACACTTTCTACATTTCAAAGTGAAGAAAACTGGAAGAAAAAATACAAGTGTGATTTATTTATCCATTGCTGGATATTTTGATTGGCTAAATTAAAAGAAGATTTAGTGCTGAAACTTTGGAAGTTGCTGAATTCAGTGAAAGAGTTATTCGACTGGATGAAGAAGGAGCTGCACGTTTCATTGATATTTACTCTATTCCTGGTATTGACACAACAATGTTGAAGGCATAAATGGCCATTTTAAGAAATGTAATCGCAAGTTCAGGTTTGAGTTTGATAAGAATGTTGTTCCGAAGATAGTGGACACAGTTTTGAGCAAACATACAGAAACATACAAAAATTTTAGCATTCTTCTGAAAATTGCTTTTACTCTGCCATCAAATAGTGCCACTTGTGAGAGGACATTTTCTGCTGAGGCGAATCCACAACTGGTTGCGTTGCGCAATGGGTCAAGAGAGATTGAACAATTTAATGATCTTATACTCTGAATCAGATGTTGTTAAAAACATTAACTTAGACGATTTGATTGATGTGTACAGTTTCAAGTAAGACAAACGTAAAATGACTTTGTCTTGAGTCAACAGTTACTGTTGAGGCATCAAAATAACTTTTCAATTTATTTTTTTCTAAAATTTCTAAAGCTTACTATTGTACCGTAACTTTTTTAAAGTAAATAAAAAATTAATGAAATGCAAAATGCAATAATCGTACTGTTTTGCTTCTTTTAAGACTGACAACCAATTGTAATGTACAGCTTTTTTCTGCTATATATAAACATAAATTTTACGTGTGTGTGTGTGTGTATAGATATGTTTTACATTGGCCTGCCTCGTTGCTCGCTCACTCTGCCGGTTGAGGAACGCGTTCTTCGGCACCCTTGTTCGACTACAGAAATGCTTTTTATTGCGAAATCCACTTTTCCCAATTTCACGGGTACGGAGGGAATTCTTTCTAAATATCGGCATGCACCGTTATTCCACCCCAATCATGCGCTAGCCTCTCCAGGTCTTCAACCAAATTCTGTTTTTTGTATTAAAAAAGGAGGCTAAGTCCTTCGTTACTGACGACATGTCACAACGTAGAACCGACACCTGATCTCTTCTTGAACCTAAGCGCCGGTGGGCATCGTTTTGTCGCTTCTCCTGTCCAGAAATGTATAGGGAAGCCTTGATTCATTGCTTTCCGCACTTGCGTCCAAGGAGGGGTCTGTTTTTTGCCGAAAGGTGCCATGCCAGTGTTGCCAACCACGTTTCGCTTGCCCACAGCAGCGATTGCAAACCCCCTTACAAATTCACCATCTACATATCTAAATTATAATTCATATTCCGTATTGAAAACGTTCCTTCAATCACAATCGGCATAAGTTCAGTGTATAAGAGTATTAATATTGTGTTTAGGGGTAGTTCAGCTTGTTAATGAGAACCATGTATTTATTATTAAAGCGGGGGTCTTTGATATTGTATGGAGGATGTGTGTGTTATTTTATTGATAAAGGGGGAACATTTATGTTCAATGAAACAGTGCATTTGGTTGTGATATTTAATTAATATAACTGCACAAAACATGGAAATGAAATAGTGGAGATGCAGATTTTGTTCATCGGTGTGTGCGTGGTTGCGTGGAGGAGTCCCTAGACGGCAGCACCGGACAGTAAGGAGATCTTTGGGGCCCCGGCGAGCAACAGCCCCAGGGCCGCTTTCAGCGGTACCACGGATCTAAGCGTGTCTATTGGTTCCCCTTTAGATTCGGTGGTCATTCCAAAGGAGGGGATTACGCCAAAATATGTGGCAACCCCGGAATCGAAGGTAACGGTAGGAGGACAATGATTGAGAGAGAGCGGGACAGTTGACTTAAAACTGCGGTGAGATAGAGAAGTTCTGGACACTTGATGTAGTACCGCGAAGTTATACTGAAGTAGTTCCGGGTGATATTACTTGGGCGATATAAAGAAGTACGGTTCCGAGTTGGCTTGGAACTGTCTGTTACGAATGTGTTCGAGTGACCGTGGACTGTGACACCGTACGGCCGTGTAACCCCGCGCGCTGACCGCAGTCGTAGTGTCGTTGCCCGGCCTTCCTTTCCCATGCTGTCGGGACTCGACCCGAGGACCCCACCGTGAACCTGTGACCCTGCACACGGACCAGCGCTGGACGGAGGACGACGTACATGCATCGGCCGGACAAAGGTAGGATTGTGGCCACCACCCCCACAACAGTTATTTCGTGAGTGATAGCGCGCAACACTATTTTGGGCCCAGGGGGGAATGTGTTGGGGTACGTTGGCCAACGTAGATGGTAGTTGTGGGTGTGAAAGTAGGTTGCTTTATGTGTGTATATATATATCTTGTGTATTAGGGTCTGTACAGTGTTTTAGTGTGTGTGTATAATATATGTATAAAGTCGACGATTTGCTTTCTTCCAATGCATCACCCTCTTCTAACGCACAGCTCGTGGGCATTGGCTGGCGACTTGGTGAGGTAGACGAGCATAACAAAATTTATTTCAACTCCGGCGACTTTTCACTTAGAATCCATGCTCTACCGGCGCGTCTACCGAGCTACAGCCGCAGCCGTGCATCACACAATATACTAATTAATATTTGTTTACTCAAGCGAGGAAATTTAACATTTTCAAATCTAAAAGGGCTGAAACACAGTGTTTTTATGTTGTTGTTTTTTTAATTTCCGGGGGGAGACCTCCGAACCCCTTATAAACTAGGGAATATTCAATAACCCTCAGGTACATCATATGCTTCTCCCAGAGTCTGGCCCCTCCAAAGCAAAAGCTCAAACTCCGCCCATGCCTCTCACTTGTTCATTGGTGGAACCGTCTCGCGTCACTACTTCCGCAGAGGCTTGTTTTCGTTTGCCTGCTTCATAGATATATGGGACAGAGTGTATTTTTAAATACTTAAGTATTTTTGTGAAATTATGAAACATCGTGAGACATAATGAAAATGAATGGGAAATATTGTTGTGAACAATTAGCGCCGACTGTGGCGACTGGCGGAACCACAAGCTATGATGTAAAACAACAACAATAATAATAAATTAAGCAGTGGAGTGCCCAGGATTTTCGAATGGGGGGTTACGTATGTATACGTTTTTAGTAGTCAGCCCTCATTTTACCATATTTTCCTGCCTTTGACTTTCTTTTATTAGAATACTGGGTTAAGGTGGGGGGTTGTTTAGCCTCCACCAACCCCCCCCCCCTTGACCACGCAACTGAAATTAAGGAGTGTGTTTCCGGGGATACACACTGTCTATTAAGACCCTCCTCCCTTACACGATTCGTTACCCTGTAGATAACTTCAATTGTTTTACAAAACAAGATATTTGATAACGTATGAATATCATACATAGATGGGGTTATTATAGGAGAGAACAGGTAAGAAATTTCAAAGAAGCAAAAATAAAGGCAAGAATAAGTAAAAAAGTACAAAAACCATTGAATTTAAAGAGGGGCATTTTCGTTCGGTGACAACATGCTTGCGACATTTAAGAGACATGGCTAACGTCGCTTGCTGGAAATCCAACGAAAGAAATAGCGACTTTTAGTGCAAATAAACCGAGGATTTACAGACGAAAGGGGTTAAAGGGAGAGAAGCTCCAAAAATGAACGAATCAAACGAACCGGAAATGGCCTTCTGGAGTAGAAGCAAAGGGCGCGATAAATTCTATGATCTACGACATAGAGATAAGCATTTCTGGCGAGGAAAATTAAAAGATTAGAACAATGAAAACGTTATTTCCCAAAATTTTACTTTTCATCTTCTTTTCTTATTTTTTTTTTTCCTTCGGACCTGATTTTATGGTGCCGTATCAGCTGTGAATTGCCCCGTGGCATTTTTCTCTACTTTAAAAGGAGGTTATCGAAGAAGTTTTATGGATCATTTTGATCACAGTTGGTTGTTATGAAGGGTTGAATGACCATTCATCTCCTTCCTTGGAGCTAGAGGGAAGAAAGGCGTCGTCCATTTTACCTTTTTTTTATTGGTTTTCCTGTAGAAAGGGGCATTCTGTCTTGGGAAACGTGCGAGTACTTAATTCGGTTCATTGGTCAATCAGAAGAGAACGAAATGGCATTTGCGACACCTAAAATCACAATGAACAGTTTTTACATTCTTAAGTCTAAGCTAAACTGTGGTAGATGGTTCATACAAGGAAGGACACCAGTCTGATATGTTTGTTTTGCAGTCTGTGTCTGTGTGTGTGTGTGTGTGTGTGTGTGTGTGTGTGTGTGTGTTTCGTCCTCTTCTCCTCACTTCTGCTCCCTCTCTCCACTATTATCCTCTCTCTTGGCTCACTCTTCTCCTTACCTTCTACTACTCCCTCTATATACGAGGGTTGGGGAGTAAGTCATGGCAACCCAGTAATAATTCGACAATCGAAGGATGTATTAAAAATGTGTTATATACAACTGAAAGAGTATCCATTATGGATATTTTGTTGGTAGGAATCATGAAAGAAAACCCAAGCAACCCTGTGACATACACATGTGCATATGTTAAAAAAACTTGTCTGATTATGACAAACCTTCGAAAGGTCATAATCAGATAAAGCACGAAAGCACGAAAAGCTAAAATCTTTTGCCGCTCCCTGTTGTTGTGATTTAGACAATTTAGAGTTATGGCACACTATGTGGTAGAAAGGAACTAAAGATATAGACCCTTCAGCACCTCCTTGCAATGATTGAAAATTAAAAACTGCCTTTTACGAACTTTACAAGCTCTGTGTTATTAAAATGTGCATAGATACCCCACCCCCATCAACAGCTGTTTGCAGCAAATCAGGTGTTATCTTCGTAATCGAAGTGGTAACGAGAGGTTGAGTACTCCATCTATTCTCTCTTTGAGAAAGAGGTTGCAAAATATTTGGATTTAAACAAGGTTTTTTTAAATGTACGTATCTTATCGTATTTCCTGATGTGGTTCATTTTCTCATTTTAGCAAGAAAAAAAGTACTCAAACTCTTTACATAGAAATAGTGTTATGTTTATATTTAGGCTATACGTTTATCCGTAGCTTTTACGACGTATTTTGTACTGTTTATATGAATAGTAATTAGTAAGTCTGTGATATTATTCCACTAAAAAATGGCTTTGGAACAGACAACAATAGAATTATTGCATTTTAATTGACATGAAAGATCCGTGCCTAAAAGTACTCGTGTGTGATGGATCAAAATGCACTATCACTGGTAAAAATATACCGTAGAAAAGTTTTACGTAAATACCTTTTACTCTGGTATAAGTTAGCCCCCAAGAATTTGACTCTGAAATCTTTAGCCCCCCACTTATTTCAGGCTGGCGCCCTCACCGCTTGTTTGAGAACCCTCCTAAAATATGGTTCTAGATACGTGGCCTACCCTCGTACCCCTCCCCCCCCCCCCGTTTCTAGTGGATCATTTTCTCATTTTCTCAAAAATGGGGCCGGCCTCCGTGGCATCCCTTCTAGTCACTAATATTCTATATACCTATTTCTTGAGATTATTGACTCGCGATCTCGACTAGTTTCTGTGTTGGAATTAAGAACATGGTGTGTTCCTTCCATATGTTTTATGTAATTTATAATTCGTCATTGTAGTCGTAATTAATCTTAAGAGGCAGAAATTTGACTTTAAATACAATACTTCCAGAGGGGGAAGTGAGATCTTTCGTGAAAGACAGTATATCACAGCAGAAGCGTGTTAACTCCCGGCGTGTTCAAAAGCTTCCAAGTATTGCCGGAAGATGACGCGCCTGTACATGGAACCTGCAATCTGCAGTTCTGCGAGCGTCAACTGGCATTGATTTTCTGAAACTCAGTGACGAAGAAGCGCTGAATCAGATTGCATGTGGAAAGGATATAGTTGGAAGCAAATACATGTTATTTTGTGAGATCTGAGTTCATTTTTTACTCCTCTCGCATGCTTTTTATTTCAACCTTCTGTTTCTTGGCAATGTTTAAGCAACCTGCAAGTTAGGTTAATCATGGTCTACTTTTTCCGTTTATAAATAAATAAAAAAACAAGTTACTTCAGCGTTTTATTAAAAAAAATGCAACAACTGTTGAAGTTTTATAGTGACTAAAATAACCTATTTTTGCTTGTAAGAACCTATTGTAAGTTTATGCACCTAAAACCTTTTATCTTAGGCCTCTATTTTTTTAGGTTTCTGAGGATTTCTATATCACTCAGAGGTACTTGCTCTGTTTGGTGACGAAAAATTCAATGAATAATTTGTTTGAAACACACTCTCTGTCGATGTCCCTCCTCCATCAAGTCCATGGCGTGTTTTCAAATCTCAAATCAAAGTAAAATGTCTGGCACTACTGTTGCCGTTGTATTGGGAAGCCATATTTCACAGTTCGAGCACCAAAAATATGTTGAGAAAAATTTAATAAAATATAATAGATTACATGGAATTTTGAAAAGTGACGTTGGAAAATATAATAGATTAAATGAAATTTTGAAGAGATTTTTTAAAAACTGAGAAAATAAATTAAAATTAGATAGGCTACCATAACAAAATTTTAAAACCGGCTCTTCTATGTGGACTCCTCGCCAACATGATGAAACTATACAGTATATAACATTGTTATTCGTACACAGAATTTCGGAGGGAAAAATGTCATATCTACTAGTAAATATAATCATTTTCATATGTACCTGGAAATTAATGTTAATGAAGGTTTCACCAACTAATGTCAATAAAAATGTATGTTCAAAGTGTATAAACAGAGCATATAATTTGTGTGAAATGAGAAAAACACGCTGTTTCATGCAACATTGCTATTCGTACAGGCAAGAGTTTCTATCTTCCTCGCATACAGCGCCACCGCTATTCGGGTGATTTCGTGCAGTTTCGTAACAAGTTTGAACATGCAGGCACGCTCCCCGTCAAGCGGAATGCTGGCGTAGGTATTGTTTTAGGCCTATCGTCTATCTATCAGCGTGTTCGAAATGGGTAAGGTGAAGGAACTTAGTTCCGATCTGAAGGATGTTATTATAAATTTGGCTCTTAGAGGTTATTCGTTAAGAAAAATTGGACAAACAGTTAATAAATCACACTCCACAGTTCAATACAAAGTAAACAAATTTAGAGAGGAAGGTTCAACACAGAATGTGCCGAGAAAACCAAAAGAGAGACGGTTGAATAAACGTAATTAACGCTTTATTTTAAAAAGAGTGCGAGGAAACCCCCGACTAAGTGTTCCTCAGTTACGACCGTTAGTATAAAATGTTGCTGGCAAGATGATGTCCGATCAAACTGTCCGACGTGCCTTGTGGAAGCATGGATATCATGGCAGAATACCACGAAAGAGGCCGTTTGTAAATAACGTGAATCGCAGGAATAGACTTTCATTCGCGAAAGAGCACATCCACAAGGACCAGGAATTTTGGGATAATGTCATATGGTCAGCCGAGTCCAAGATTAATATATACGTGTCAGATGGGATAAATAGGGTGCATATGTCTATTTGAACATATTGAAGAACAATGTAAAGCAGAGTGCCCAAAAAATGGACATGCCGCCTATCTACAGATTCCAACAAGACAATGACAGTAAGCATAAGGCGCGAGTTAACATGAATTGGCTTATATGGAATGTGCCCAAACTACTACAAACAGCAGCTCAAAGTCCAGACTTAAATCCCATTGAGCATTTATGGGCAATTTTGAAGAGGCGAGTCCATAAAGCAGGCGTCAAGTCCAAACAAGAGTTGAAAACTGTTGTGCAAGCCGAGTGGAATAAAATAAGCTCTGAAACATGTCGGAAACTGGTTAATTCTATGAAGAACAGGTGTCAAGCAGTAACTAAATCCAAAGGATACGCATCAAAGTCAAAGTATTAGAACTGTCAGTCAATTTGCTTTGAATATACTTTTTTCTTTTATATTATGAAGTGTACAAATAGAGAAGTTGTACAAAAATGGTATGTTTCTCTATCAGTTTAATTTAATTTATTATTGTCATTGGCTATACAGAATTTGAGTAAGATTTTATGTTCCTAATGGTATTTGTTATTGAATTGTAAAGAAACAATTTCAAAAGAGTGCATTTCCTTTCACATATTAAAGCATTTTCTTTGAAAATCCGTGTGTACGAATACGAATGTTACATACTGTAATAAATTGTTCACAAATGAGATTTTTGAGGTATTTAAGTGAAGTACTTTCATTACTGAAATATGTAGAGTGAAGAACTGAGTTGAACTGTACTGTTACTTTAACATTTATTTTAGAAGAGTTCAAAAGAAGCATAAGCCAGGAAACAGACGTTAACTGGAAGGATGAAAGAACCATTATTTCTTAAACGAGTGGAAATTTTTTCACACTAAAAATGTGTGGTTTAATAAGATTCAATACAGTGCGTTCGTTTTGGCTCGGGGCCGACATGACGCAGATGCAGGCATTTTCGATCAGTAACGTCCCGCTTATTTTTAAGCACATATCTTTAGCATGCAAACAATTATATTTATATTGCATAACAAGTACTAACCTGTATATAGGATATAAACAGTCATGCCATAAACTCGAAAAGTTAATCCTATTAATGGAGAAACAAACTATTGGTCAAATAAGACAAAACGTTCTCTGATGCTTTATTCGTGAAGAAATTACATCAGAAACGTCACTGTGGACCACTGTTTATTTTTGTTCATTGTGATGTCGATCCATTCAGCAAACGCGAAATATAAATTATACGAATTTACTTCATCAATGATTTATTGAGAAATCTCATGCGTGTATACATAGCATTATGACAACTTCTACTTGCACAGTGCTATTTTCAACAGGTTACAAGGAAGATTCAAACCCAGGCGTGCATTACAGGACGACTGTCCAGTTTTAAAGATGACTTCTTTGACGAAAATACGCCTGGCTGTCCCGCTATTCTTACTTCCTGGTCTCCTCTCGATTTAGGAGATTGTGACGTGGACGAATCCAGATCTTCAACTTTTATATCTGCAGATTTCTTATCCAGAGGCCAGTAGTGCCCTCCCTAAAAAAAATGCAATAATGTTTTCACTCATCTTAATAGTATGTTGAATATTACGAGTTTACAAGCGTTTTCAATAATTAAATGTTGATAATTTATACAAATCTATTTGAAACTATAAACAAATTCGAACCCTTTGAGAAAGTATAATAAATTTGCATAAAATTAAAATAGAAATTAAAAGCATATCATATTGAGATCGTGCACGTATTTCCAATAACTTTAAATTATTCTATGGATATTAATTTGTGAAATTTGTAGTGGAATCTTTACTTTGTTTATCTTCATGTAAAAGTATTATGAAGTCGTACATGTTATTTGTCATTTTTCTAATTTTTTTGTGAATAACTATTGTGTGACAACAACGTTATCAAGTCATTACTTAATGTATTAAATGCAAAGTATCAATCCCATGGTCAATCATCTATTTTAACTATTAAATATGTCTGATTTATAATATACGTTTAAAGACTACAGAATCTGTGATATGAATTGAC